>NC_092050.1:33931627-35131627 GCF_003086295.3 Arachis hypogaea
CTTCAGAAGTTCCATCCACCTCCTCTGACGCATATTCAATTCTTTTGTTCAAACAGGTACTTCAGACTCTTATGGTCCGAGAAGACTTGAAATTTCACTCCATAGAGATAATGCCTCCAAATCTTCAAGGCAAAGACAACGGCTGCAAGTTCCAAATCATGAGTCGGATAGTTTCTTTCATGAGGTCTTAATTGACGTGAGGCATAAGCTACAACCTTATGATGCTGCATCAACACGCATCCTAAACCTTTCAAGGATGCATCACAGTACACCTCGAATGGTTCTCTCGGCTCAGGCAACACTAATACAGGGGCGGTAGTCAATATCTGCTTTAAGGCAAGGAAACTCTCCTCACACTCGGGAGTCCACACAAAAGGAACATCCTTCCTGGTCAGCTTCGTTAAGGGTAAAGCGAGCTGTGAAAACCCTTTAATGAACCTTCGATAATAACCCGCCAAGCCTAAGAAACTCCTGATTTCCGTCACTGAAGTTGGCCGCTCCCAATTCATCACCGCCTCAACCTTAGCGGGATCCACTGCTATTCCTTGTTTACTTACCACATGACCAAGAAATTTCACCTCAGACTTCCAGAACTCACACTTGGATAGCTTGGCATACAACTTCCTATCCTTCAGAATTTGTAGCACTGTTCGCAAGTGTCCAGCATGCTCATCCTCAGTCTTAGAATAGATAAGAATGTCGTCAATAAACACAACAACAAACTTATCCAGATATGGATGGAAAATTCTGTTCATGTAATCCATGAATATCGCCGGAGCGTTGGTTAGTCCGAAGGACATCACGGTATATTCATAGTGGCCATAGCGCGTTCTGAAGGCAGTCTTTGGGATATCCTCATCTCTAACCCTTATCTGGTGGTATCCGGATCGTAGATCAATCTTGGAGAACACGCCAGCTCCCTGTAATTGGTCCATCAGGTCATCAATCCTTGGCAGCGGATATTTATTCTTCACTGTAACCTTATTCAGCTGCCTATAGTCAACACATAAGCGCATGGTTCCATCTTTCTTCTTCACCAATAATACTGGCGCACCCCACGGAGATACACTTGGTCGGATAAAATTCTTACCCAACAGATCCTCCAGTTGAGACTTCAATTCGGCCATTTCTAGAGGCGACATCCTGTAAGGAGCACTCGAGATTGGTCCGGCCCCAGGTACTAAATCAATAGCAAACTCAACTTCCCGTTTCGGTGGAAATTCATTAATATCATCAGGGAACACCTCCGGAAACTCACACACAACTGGGATTTGTTCCAAATCTTGATCATCACCCGAAACACCCGCAGCTAGCAACAATATCCCCTGACATTCAGCCCCAGAACAGTTCACCATCATGGAATTCAAGTAGTAGTTATTCACTACAACCGGCCCTTCAGTGTCTTCAGGCATGAAATACACTGTTTTCGCCGAGCAATCTAATAGAACGCGGTTCTTGGATAACCAGTCCAATCCTAGAATGAGATCAAGACCAGTCATCGTCAAACAAATTAAGTTATGCACGAAATCACGCCCTTGTACTCGAAAAGGAACTTGGGGGCACCCTAATCTAGTCACCATAGCCTCGTGGGTAGCATTATATACCTTTAAATCATACCCCAGTACTACTATTTTCAATCCTAGCTTATCAGCCTTCTCAAATGCAATAAAAGTATGTGAAGCTCCAGAATCAAACAAAGCATTCAAAGTTTTACCCGCCATCTCACATTTACCTCGGATCAATGCCTCTGACCCCTCAGCGCCTATAGAAGAAGTAGTGTATACCCTTCCTGGTTGCTGCACCCTGCCTGTCTCATATCTCTTCTTCTCGGGGCAACCACTAGCCAAGTGTCCCGGCTGCCCACAGGAGTAACAGACTCCAGTCCCAAACCTACATTGTCCTGAATGATACTTTCCACATCTGTGGCAACTCATATCCTGTTGTGGCTGCTTACCCTGTCTCCTTCCCTGACTAGCATTGGTATTAGGCCTCCTGGAGTTGCCTTGCCCCTGATTATTCTGAGGAACAAAGCTACCACGCTTGAACTGTCTGCCTCTGGGTGCAAAATTTCTCCCTGTGGTCCTCTGGAATGGCATCCTCAGACCCCCTTTTTCTGCTGCAGCCCTTCTAACACAATCCTCTGCCACCCTGCTCCTATTTACCAACTCAGAAAACACCCGAATCTGCATAGGCGCCACAAAGCTCTGAATGTCACTCCTAAGGCCTCCTTCATACTTTATGCATTTCCACTCAGCAAAGTCCTCAGGAGCTCCCTGACAGATGCGTGAGAAGCGGCACAATTCCTCAAACTTACTGGTATACTCAGTGATGGTCATCTGTCCCTGTTTAAGCTGAAGCAGTTCGAGTTCTCTGGCATTTCTAACTGAAGTGGGGAAATATTTTTTATAGAATTCATCTCGGAACAACTCCCAAGATATCACAATCCCATCAGGTTGCAGAATGCGCCTCATGCCCTGCCACCAGTGCTGAGCTTCACCATGCAACTGATAGGTCCCAAACTCAACCCACTGCTCATCCGGAACCTGTTGAGCCTGTAATGCTCGCTCAATGGCCTGTATCCAATTATCAGCATCAGTCGGATTCGAGGTCCCTCTGAAAGTTGGAGGGTGAACCTTCAGGAAGGAATGTAGTGACATAGGACCATTCTCACCATTATTGCCATTATTTCCATTATTAATTTGATTTCCCAGGGCTTCAGCTGTTGCTTGCATTGCTGCTGCCATATTGCCTAATGCAGCCATGAAGTCTATAGGATTAGGAGTGTTTCCTGATGCCTCAGGCATGGCATTGCCTATTCGGCCTCTACCTCGCCCGCGTCCGCGTCCGCGAGTAGACATCTGGTCCCTATACACACCAAACAGGTGATATCAAGTTGATCAGTCTCAATATCGCAAGTTCAGTGCTTTAAGTCCCAAATGCATGCTCAGGAACGTTTATGCCACATACATCAATTAGATATCCTAATAGCACATAAACACATACACAGAGAATGCACAAAAGCACAATCAGTCCGTCCTCAGGCTCTATAGGAACGAACTGCTCTGATACCATAATGTAACACCCTACTACACAGTGTTTTATGCTTAAGTCATAGAACAGAGGTAGTGTGGTATTACAGACCTTTAATAGTAAGGATATACATATAATACTGAAAGAAATAATATACTAGGAGCCTTGAAACAGAGCGGGTAAACAAAAATCGCAAAATAAAAAGCGCAACGCTCAAGGAATAGGATTACTTGCGTGCTAAGAAACCTAATAGGAACATGATAAAACAATAAACGAAGGGATAAAGAAAAGCCAAGGAACAGCATAACTAGCCTCTGACTCAGCCTGCGAAGCTAAGGCTGGCCGAAGGATACATATATACATATAAACATACATAAGTGTCCCCAAAATATACCAAAATACCAAAGTAAACTCCTATCTCTCCCTCAACCTCTAAGAGGAGCAGCATACATAAGTTACTTGGAGAGTAAGCTACACATATACATACATATATACAAATAGAAACCAAAATATACCCAAGGACTACTTCGCTTTCCAGAATCCAGACGCCTAGCGAGGAGCCTCTCGACCTGCATCTGAAAAATAACAATACAATATGGAATGAGAACCGGAGGTTCTCAGCATGGTAAAAGTGCCACGCGTATAAGAAATACGGTCCTGAGAATGCCATAGGCAATCCTAGAACTCCGTTATTCAATTATCCAACTTAAGTACTAAACAGAAGCCATAAACAGGGGTAGGTATTCTAAATCTGCCTAACTTACTCAAGTTCAAGCTTAACCTAACATCAAACCATTTCCTCCGTTTTCTCCATCCTTTCATCATTCAGAATGTAACAGAAACAAGCAACCAAACAAGTTCACGCACAAGTAATAATCAAATAGTACAAATAGCAAGTATAACAAATAGCAGGTAATATATATCAATTAGGCATACCCAAAAATGCATAGCAATCAATACAAACAAATGCATATGATGCATGCCTGTCCTATGGCTGATGGGGCCCATCTGTCGGTTATCCAGCCAACCCGACAAGTCCGAAAACCTTAGACTGTCCCCCGTCGCGCATCCCCAAGAGTCTATGCATAGAGTTCACATTCAATCATCATATAATCACTCAATGGGGGCTATCCATACCCGGGAATTTATACGTGCCCGGTCACCCTTACGACGTAGGGTCAACAGAGTATCGAGATTCAACCTGGAACACGTGGTGGCGAGCCACGGCTCTTACCCAGGGAACTCGTATCTCAGATAGCATTATTCATAAGCCATTTCATAGTCATAATCATTATTTAATCATTCATCAAGCCATGGCATATTAACTCCTTTATTAACAACCTCCCTTTCACATTTTTCATCGTCATTCCCTTATAATTCAACTTGATTACCCTTTCCGGGTCCTGACCAAACTTTTTATCAAACTCTTATCATCCTTCTTAATATCGAATAATCTTAAAATCAATCCAACTCTAACATTAAATCAATCACATCACACGAGGATTGAACTTTAACTTCTCGAACTCATGACTATCACTAAGACATCCTCGACACTCTATTTCCTTTTCTGTTTTTAATATAGCAAATGAACTCGGAATTGCACAAACTTTATGTCCAGGCGTTCATATTGAAATAAGCTTTCTAACAAACTAAATATCATAATTTTCTGATTTTTCTAGCCTCAGGAATAAAGGAAAATCTGTGACTGCTCTGCAGTGCATAAAACCAGAAAAACAGCAGCAGCATGTGATATTCAAAATTCAATATAAAATCCAAGTTAAATCCAATGACTTTGAAAATTAATTTAGTTAAAATTTACTCATCCAGGTTTCTTTCTCAATTGGTTCTGAGTCAATACCATTTTTAATGAAAAAGTTACATTACCTGGAAGTTAAGTAAAAATGAGACAAAATCTGTTTTAAAAACCAACAAGCTTAGTACCTTTCAATTGGAATAACTTTTATTACAAAACTCCAATTAAGCTAAATTTTGATTTGAGAACCCCTAGCTCATCTAAAAACAAGTGTGTCTTGGTTGCAACCCAATTTCTATTTAATTCTAAGAGTTACAAGCATTGGAAGTTGATGCATAGCTTGCTGAAATCTGTTTCTTTTTAGTTTTGACCACCAATATTCAAAAATTCACAGCTCCCAATCCTCAACTCTTGAAATTCTGAAATTTTAGAGAACTAAAGAAAGTTAATCAAATTTTATAACAAAATTGGTTTCGCTCCAAAACTCAACTCGTAAAAGTCGCAGCAAGACAAACAAGTTGCTGCCTGTTTGATCTTTTCTGCTGCTGGACAGATTTAACAACCTAACTTTAAAAATTTGCCATAAATTGTATATTTAACAAAAAGGTCCCAAAATTTCCAGTTTAGTTCCTTATATTCCCAAGTTTAGCCCAAACTTGGTCTCATGCAATTCCGATCATTACATAATTAGTTACAGCATATACAATACCACCACAACACAACTCTACATCCTTATTAACAAACACCAATTCTAATCCATCATAAATAAATATAAGAGCACACCATTAATAGCTTTCACACCTCATAATTCTAATATATAAATTCACTAACAAATCTATTCTAACAACATTACAAGGCTAATCATTAAATACAACAAACAATCCAACTTATTCTATGGTTCCTCTAACCTAAGTTTTCACAACACCGTAAATATTAAACGTGCGAAACTTAAACCATACCTTGGCCGATCACTTAATTCACCCAAGGCAGCTTCTCAACATAAAATCACAGCCCCTTCAAGCTCAATCAAACAGCCCCAAAGCAAGCCTTGTCACCAACAAAGCTCCAAGTAATCCAAATTCAAGTTCAATGCATAAACACCCTCTTAAACTACACCTAATACACATATATATGTTCCAATTCAGTTCTCTATTACCAAAAACAAGATTGAGCTAGGGTTAGGGTGTTCTTACCATACCCATATGCTCAATAGCTTGAGCCCACAAGTTCCGGAATCTAACTTGAACCTAGAACACAAAAATTGGACAAGATTCACTATAGGTTTTCAAGTTTACCAAAGAAAGAGGGATAGAGATTCTGAACTCAATAGAAGGCTTACCAGAGAAATTGTTTGGATAGAAAGGTAGAGCTCGACGCGCTGAGCGCGTGGCCGCGAACGGTGCGGCAATCGGAGCCCGGATGAGGAAGTTATGGTAGTTGGAAGGAATGGTGAGGGTTAGGTTTCTTCTCTTCTCCCCCTTGCTGTGTTTTTCGTTGCTGTGGTGAAATGGAGAAGATGAAGCTGCTGCTTCATTTATGTTAGGGGCCCGGTTGAACCCATGGGTCCGGTTTGGGCCTCGGTTCAACCGGTTCGGCCCTTCCGGTCCGATTTTGGGCCAAATTATCGAAATTGGTATCAAAATTTTCGTTTCGATGAGCTCTATCCTATTTTAATATTAGTTTTGTATTTTTAACTTTCCTAATTAAAATTCAATATATTAACTAATAATTTACCGATTTTAGCGGGGTTTACACATCGGCACCCAAGCGCGCAGTGCGCGCGCGCGCCGATGTGGTTTCACAACTCCTAGTACTAAAACCCGAGAGTTGTGCCTACCTTATGCCTACTTTGTGCCAGGCGATCTGCACGCTCCGATTGTCCCTGCCGCATCCGCGCATAAGCACGCATGGCGCGTGCGCGCGGATTATTCCTGTTGCATCCGCGCCTAAGCACGCATGGCGCGCGCGCGTGGATTGTTCCTGCTGCATCCGCGCCCAAGCACGCATGGCGTATATGCGCGGATTTGCACCCTATTTTTCTCCTTCCTCCTTTCTCCTTCTTTCTTTCTAATTTTTTTTTCTTTCTTCTTCCTCTCTTGGAAATTTTTTTCTTTCTTTAAAAATAATAATAAATAATTAAAAAATTAAAAAATTTTTAAAAAATAATAATAAAATTTTTTTTTCTTTTCTTCCATTTTCTTTTATTGTATTTTCTTGTTTTCATTCATTGCATTTTAATTTTATTTTTGTAACTTGTTTTCCCTTTTATTTTCTAAGTTTCTTGTTTTAATAATGGTGTTGGATTCTTATATTCAATTGTTGAGAATTTCTTGGTTAATCTTGGTGCTTTGTGACTTGTTTGGCATTAATCGTAATATTTGCTCTACACACAAGATTAGTTCTTTAGTTCTTCCTGACTCATGATCCCTTATTTTTGTACCTCATCATCATTGGATTAGGATGGGACCAAATGCTCTCATGCTTATCATTAATCTTGTTTGTGTCAATTATTGATTAAGCTTGATGCAACATGCTCTTCATGTCATTTGCCTATACTTTGACTTTACTCTTGCATCAAGTATTAGTTGATATGCCCTTAGCTTATATTGTTTTCTCACTTATATGTTGTAGCTACCATGTATTTGAGAACCATACTTGTATTTGGCATCAGCCTCCGCCTATGTTCTAATTTCTTTCATATCTTTGTTGTAGGCTTAATTTTTTTTCTTTTTCTCTCCTTTGAGGTTGGCCACCAAGAAGGAAAGGAATGGAAGGGCTTCTAAACGGGGCAACAAACAAGTTCACCCACACAACCCTTTGAAGAAACTCATCAATTGTAGCAACCCGTTCACTTTACTCTTCTTTGCATGCACTGAGGACGGTGTAAATTTTTAAGTGTGGGGAGGTCGTCCGACCGACCTCCATAGGTAACAACTTCCTTTTTCAACACCAATTCTTAATTTTTGTCTTTGTTAGTTAGTTGTTGCATTGCATGATAGGTTGCATGATAGTTAGAATTTGTACATATTTTACCACTTCTTTTTATGATAGGACTACTTGGTTAGGGTGATGATTTCTTTTCCAAGAAAAATTATTTTTAGGGCACCCTACCAATTTGAAAAAAAAAAATTGTGTTGAACTTGCTTGAAGAATTTATTTTGGAACATGGTATTTGAGCTAAGAACACAAGCATGTGAGTTTTGAGCCCAATTGTGTGGTTACATCATATAACCACTTATTTTCATTCTTGTGTGCATTATTCTCTTTCTATGATTGTAATCTTTGATTTGTTTGATTCTTTATGTCCATTATTCCATGTATACATGCATTTATATGATTGAGGCCATCATTTTATTTAGCTCACTTACCCAAATAGCCTACCTTTCATCAACCATTGTTAGCCACATTTGAGCATATTTAATCCCTTTTGTTCTAAATTTTAGAACGTCACTACCCCTGAGTAAAAAATAATAAATATTCCTTAATTTTGATCTTTGATTAGCTTAGGCTAGTGAGGGTGTGTATCATTTGGGTATGGAAAACTTGGGACATTGGTTGAGGTAAAAGTGTAATTTTTATTTTTATTTTTGTTGAAAATCATGGGATTGGGTACATGCTCATGCACTATATGTAAAACCATATGCATTGATACATTTGTATATACTTAAAAAAATGATAAAGAAAAAGAAAAGAACATATATATATATAAAAAATATATAGAAAAAAAAGAGAAAAAGAAATAAAAAAAGGGGACAAAAATGCCCCAAAGTAAAGTTCAATAAAAATCAATGCATATGGAATGTTAATTAAAGAGAATGCATGAGTATGTGAAAAAGTGAGAATCATGGGTAGCTAGGTTGTGTATTAGAATTGCATAGGTTGTTATATGTGTTTAGTGAGAGCTTAGGCTAATCAAAGATACAAATTTCAAGCTCACTTGACCATATGCATCCCTACCTTGACCCTAACCCCATTACAACCTATGAATAAGTCCTCGTGATGAATGTATGCATGCATTGAATAATTGTTGATTGTTAGATGAAAAACAAATCTTGGAAAGCATGATTAGAGGAGAATTGAGTAAATCAACCCTATACACTTGAGCGACTAGAGCGGATACACATCCGGTGAGGGTTCGATGCTCAATTCCTTGTTCCCGGCTTTCATGAGCATTCTTCTTGCGAGTCTATTTGAACTTCATTTTAATATTTGAATTGGTAGAGTTTGTGAGTCGTCATATGACCTTAGCCCTACTTGCTGATGTATGTCTTGGAGATTGATTTGCTTTTAACCAAGTAGGTAGAATCATTTTGTATTTAGTTGCATTCATATAGATAGGTGCACATAGTTTATTTGCATTGAATAAATGTTCATACCCTTTTTTTTGTCCTTCTTTATTCTTAGCATGAGGACATGCTTAGTTTAAGTGTGGAGAGATTTGATAAACCCCGATTTTGTGATTTATCTTGTGCTTATTTTGGGGGATTTTATCACCTTTTCCCACATTTATTCAATGAAATAGCATGGTTTTGCAATTCTCTCTTGATTTGTGCCTAAATGTGAAAACATGCTTTTTAGGCCTTAAAATAGCTAAATTTAACTCACTTTAATTCCATTCGATGCCTTGATATGTGTTTTGAGTGATTTCATGTTCATAAGGCAAGTATTGGATGGAAGAAGTGAGGAGAAAAGCATGCAAAGTGGGAGAACTTATGAAGAAATGAAGGAACCGTAAAGCTGTCAAGCCTGACTACTTTGCACTCAATCGACCATAACTTGAGCTACAGAGGTCCAAATGAGACGGTTCTAGTTGCGTTGGAAAGCTAACATCCGGGGCTTCAAAATGATATAAAATTTTTCATATGTTACTTCACGTTCAGGGGCGCGCACGCGCCATGTACGTGTGCGCGCCGATGCTGTCCGTGGCCCACTAAAGTGAAATCGCCCCCAGCGATTTCTGAAGCATTTTGGGCCCAATCCAACTCATTTCTGATGCTATTTCATGTAGAATTCAAGCTTGGGCAAGGGAGGAGCAATTAGTTGTAGCATTAGCATCATGTAAGTTAGCTTCTAGAGAGAGAAGCTCCCTCTTCTCTCTAGAATTAGGTTAGGTTAATTCTCTTAGATCTAGGTTCAATTTCTTGATTTCATCTTGTTTCTTTTATGATCTCTTGTCCCTACTACTTAATTCTCTTAGTTTTCATATTAATTTCTCTTTTATGTTCATGGATGCTCTTGTTAGATTTGGTTTACTTTTAATGCAATTTAATGTTTGATGTTTCTTTATTGTTAAATTGAGTTGTTGATCTTGTTTCCTTGCAATTTGTAGTTGGTAGATTTTACTATTCTTGTACATTTTACTATGCTTTCCATGTATGCCTTCCAAGTGTTTGACAAAATGCTTGGAAGGATGTTAGAGTAGATTTTGAGCATTCTTGGCTTGGAAAGAGTAATTAGGTGATCTTGAGTCATGAAAACGCAACGTATGTTGGTGATCTAGAGTTGTTAGCTAATATTGTTTTCATTGACGCTAATCTTTTGCTAATTTAATTAGTACGTTGATTAGGACTTTTGGATTGAGATTAGCTAGTCTTATTAGACTTTCTCTCATGGAAGATAATATGATACCTTCTTCCAATGTTGGAGATGAAATAATAAGATAAATTCTTCTTTATATTTGTGACATGATTAATTAGTCTTGTTTGACTTTCTCCCTATGTGAAGATGACATGATACCTTCTTCCATTTGTTGGAGTTGACTAGATAAGATGAATTAATCATTGCATGACTAGGATAGAAAGCCTATGTTCTCAACCTTTGCCATGAATGTCTCTCTCTTTATTATTTGCTTTCTCTTATTTACTTGTCCTCTTTAATTACTTGCTTAATTTACTTTTCTTGTCATTTAATTTCTTGCCCTCTTATCAATCAAAAAACCCCCTTACCCCTTCATAGCCAATAAGCATACACTTCATTGCAATTCCTCGTGAGACGACCCGGAGTGCAAATACTCCGGTTAATTTTCATTGGGGTTTGTACATGTGACAAAACCATAAATTTAATTTGATGTGAAAGTTGTTTGTTGGTTTGGAGCTATGCTTACAACAAAGTATTTCCTTTCTTTAAGAAGAAAATCTAGACCGACAACAATTTTTGCTATCAAGGTTTATAAAGGTTTTTTCAAAAATTGCAAAACCTCTGAGCAATCTGCTAGCTGCTGACACGCCATTTGTCTTTGACACAGAGTGTCTACAGGCATTTGAAACTCTGAAAGCTAAGCTGGTCACAGCACCAGTCATCTCTGCATCAGACTGGACATTACCATTTGAATTAATGTGTGATGTCAGTGACCATGCCATTGGTGCAGTATTAGGACAGAGGCACAATAAGCTTCTGCACGTCATTTACTATGCCAGCCGTGTTCTAAATGATGCACAGAAGAATTACTGATGAGCGGATAATTTATATGCTTTTTGGCATTGTTTTTAGTATGTTTTTAGTAGAATCTAGTTACTTTTAGGGATGTTTTCATTAGTTTTTATGTTAAATTCACATTTCTGGACTTTACTATGAGTTTGTGTGTTTTTCTGTGATTTCAGGTAATTTCTGGCTGAAATTGAGGGACTTGAGCAAAAATCAGATTCAGAGGTTGAAGAAGGACTGCTGATGCTGTTGGATTCTGACCTCCCTGCACTCAAAATAGCTTTTTTGGAGCTACAGAAATCAAAATGGTGCGCTTCTAATTGCGTTGGAAAGTAGACATCCAGGGCTATCCATCAATGTATAATAGTCTATACTTTGCCCAAGTTTAGACGATGCAAACTGGCGCTCAACGCCAGTTCTCTGCCCAATTCTGGCGTCCAGCGCTAGAAACAAGTTGCAAAGTGGAGTTCAACGCCCAAACTGGCACCAAAATTGGTGTTCAACTCCAGGAATGACCTCTACACGTGTAACACTCAAGCTCAGCCCAAGCACACACCAAGTGGGCCCCGAAAGTGAATTTATGCATCAATTACTTACTTTTGTAAACCCTAGTAGCTAGTTTATTATAAATAGGACCTTTTACTATTGTATTAGACATCCTGGATCGTATTTTGATCCTGTGATCACGTTTTGAGGGCTAGCCATCTCGGCCATGCCTGGACCTTTCACTTATGTAATTTTAACGGTAGAGTTTCTACACTCCATAGATTAAGGTGTAGAGCTCTGCTGTTCCTCAAAGATTAATGCAAAGTACTACTGTTTTCTATTCAATTCATCTTATTTCGCTTCCAAGATATTCATTCGCACTTCAACCTGAATGTGATGAACGTGACAATCATCATCATTCCCTATGAACACGTGCCTGACAACCACTTCCGTTCTACATTAGATTGAATGAGTGTCTCTTAGATCTCTTAATCGGAATCTTCGTGGTGTAAGCTAGAATGATGGCGGCATTCAAGAGAATCCGGAAAGTCTAAACCTTGTCTGTGGTATTCCGAGTAGGATTCAATGATTGAATGACTGTGACGAGCTTCAAACTCGCGATTGCTGGGCGTAGTGACAGACGCAAAAGGATAGTAAATCCTATTCCAGCATGATCGAGAACCGACAGATGAATAGCCGTGCCGTGACAGGGTGCGTTGACCACTTTCACTGAGAGGATAGGATGTAACCATTGACAAGGGTGATGCCTCCAGACGATTAGCCGTGCCATGACAGGGCATTTGGATCATTTTCCCGAGAGAAGACCGAAAGTAGCCATTGACAATGGTGATGCATTACATAAAGCCAGCCATGGAAAGAAGTAAGACTGATTGGATGAAGACAGCAGGAAAGCAAAGGTTCAGAGGAACGAAAGCATCTCTATTTGCTTATCTGAAATTCTCACCAATGATTTACATAAGTATTTCTATCCCTATTTTATTAATTATTTTCGAAAACCCCATTACTATTTTATATCCGCCTGACTAAGATTTACAAGGTGACCATAGCTTGCTTCATACCAACAATCTCCGTGGGATTCGACCCTTACTCACGTAAGGTATTACTTGGACGACCCAATGCACTTGCTGGTTAGTTGTGAGAAGTTGTGAACCATGGTATTGGCATCATGTTTTTGGCGCCATTACCAGGGAAAGAAAGAGCGATGAATTTTACATAATCAAAGTGTAATCATAATTTCTGTGCACCAAGTTTTTGGCGCCGTTGCCGGAGATTGTTTGAGTTTGGACAACTGACGGTTCATCTTGTTGCTCAGATTAAGTAATTTTCTTTTTGTTTTCTTTTCAAAAATTTTTCAAAAATCTTTCAAAATTTTTTCCTTTGTTTTCGAAAAAAAAATTTAAAATAAAAATGTTTTCAAAAATTTTATAATTTTATTCAAAATTTTTAAGAATGAATTCTAGTGTTTCATGAAGCATGTGAAGCCTGGCTGGCTGTAAAGCCATGTCTAAATTAATTTGGACTAAGGCTTCCAATTTGTTATCAAGAGCAAGCTAGTTGGTGCTAATCCACCTACTGCTGATTCATGATCTACCTGTTACATGCTAAAGCTTGGCTGGCTATTAAGTCATGCCTGACCCTTTGATTGGAGCTTTAGACTAAAAAGCATAAGATTCCTGGAATTCATATTAAAAATTTTGGAATCCTTATTTTTGTTTTTCAAATAATTTTCGAAAAAATACAAAAAAATTAGAAAATCATAAAAATCAAAAATATCTTGTGTGTTCTTGTTTGAGTCTTGAGTCATGTTATAAGTTTGGTGTCAATTGCATACTCATCTTGCATTTTTTTCGAAAATTTTCATGCATTCATAGTGCTCTTCATGCTCTTCAAGTTGTTCTTGGTAAGTCTTCTTGTTTGATCTTTGCATTTGCATGTTTTGTATCTTTTCTTATTTTTCATATGCATTCTTGAATTCTTAGTGTCTAAGCATTAAAGAATTCTAAGTTTGGTGTCTTGCATGTTTTCTTTGCATTAAAATTTTTTTTTCAAAAATGTGTTCTTGATGTTCATCATGATCTTCATAGTGTTCTTGGTGTTCATCTTGACATTCATGGCATTCTTGCATGCATTCATTGTTTTGATCCATAACTTTCATGCATTGCATCATTTTTCTTGTTTTTCTCTCTCATCATAAAAATTCAAAAAATAAAAAAAAATTATATCTTTCCCTTTTTCTCTCTCAATAATTCGAAAATTAGATTTGACTTTTTCAAAAAATTTTAAAATCTAGTTGTTTTCTATGAGTCAAATCAAATTTTCACAAAAAAAAAATCTTATCTTTTTCAAAACCTTTTTCAAAAATCAAATCTTTTTCATTTTTCTTAGTTATTTTCGAAAATTATAAAAATATTTTTCAAAAATCTTTTTCTTATTTTTATATCAAATTTTCGAAAATAACAATAACAATTAATGTTTTGATTCAAAAATTTCAAGTTTGTTACTTGCATGTTAAGAAAGATTCAAACTTTAAGTTCTAGAATCATATCTTGTGATTTCTTGTGAATCAAGTCATTAATTGTGATTTTAAAAAAATCAAATCTTTTTCAAAACTAATTTCAATCATATCTTTTCAATAATATCTTCTTATCTTATCTTTTTCAAAAATTTGATTTTAAAATATCTTTTCTAACTTCTTATCTTCTTATCTTTTCAAAATTGATTTTCAAAATTTGTTTCAACTAACTAACTAACTTTTTGTTTGTTTCTTATCTTTTTCAAAACCACCTAACTAACTCTCTCTCTCTAATTTTCGAAAATATCTCCCTCTTTTTCAAAAATTTTTTTTAATTAACTAATTATTTTAATCTTTGATTTTAAAAATTTTCGAAAATTACTAACATTTTTCAAAAACTATTTTCGAAAATTACTAACTCTTTTTCAAAAATTATTTTCGAAAATCCTCTCTCTCTCTCATCTTATTCTATTTATTTATTCATCTACTAACATCTCTTCCTCACATCATTCACCAAATTCGAACCCCCCCTTCCATCTGTGTTCGAATTTTTCTCTTCTTCTACTAACAATAAGGAACCTCTTTACTGTGACATAGAAGATTCCTCTTCTTTTCTTTTTCTCTTCTCTTTCTTATGAGCAGGGATAGAGAAAAAGGCATTCTTGTTGAAGCTAATCCAGAACCTGAAAGGACTCTGAAGAGGAAACTAAGAGAAGCTAAATTACAACAATCCAGAGACAACCTTATTGAAAATTTCGAACAAGTAAAGGAGATGGCAGCCGAACCCAACAACAATAATACAAGGAGAATGCTTGGTGACTTTACTGCACCTAATTCCAATTTACATGGAAGAAACATCTCCATTCCTGCCATTGGAGCAAACAACTTTGAGCTGAAACCTCAGCTAATTTCTCTGATGCAGCAGAACTGCAAGTTTCATGGACTTCCATCTGAAGATCCTTTTCAGTTCTTAACTGAATTCTTACAGATCTGTGATACTGTTAAGACTAATGGAGTAAATCCTGAAGTCTACAGGCTCATGCTTTTCCCTTTTGCTGTAAGAGACAGAGCTAGAGTGTGGTTGGACTCTCAACCTAAAGATAGCCTGAACTCTTGAGATAAGCTGGTCACGGCTTTCTTAGCCAAGTTCTTTCCTCCTCAAAAGCTGAGCAAGCTTAGAGTGGATGTCCAAACCTTCAAACAAAAAGATGGTGAATCCCTCTATGAAGCTTGGGAAAGATACAAACAGTTGACCAAAATGTGTCCTTCTGACATGCTTTCAGAATGGACCATCCTGGATATATTCTATGATGGTTTATCTGAGCTATCAAAGATGTCATTGGACACTTCTGCAGGTGGATCCATTCACCTAAAGAAAACGCCTGCAGAAGCTCAAGAACTCATTGACATGGTTGCTAATAACCAGTTTATGTACACTTCTGAGAGGAATCTTGTGAGTAATGGGACGCCTATGAAGAAGGGAGTTCTTGAAATTGATACTCTGAATGCCATATTGGCTCAGAATAAAATATTGACTCAGCAAGTCAATATGATTTCTCAGAGTCTGAATGGAATGCAAGCTGCATCCAACAGTACTCAAGAGGCATCTTCTGAGGAAGAAGCTTATGATCTTGAGAACCCTGCAATAGCAGAGTTAAAATACATGGGTGAACCATATGGAAACACCTACAATCCATCATGGAGAAATCACCCAAATCTCTCATGGAAGGATCAAAAGCCTCAACAAGGCTTTAATAATGGTGGAAGAAACAGGTTTAGCAATAGCAAGCCTTTTCCATCATCCACTCAGCAACAGACAGAGAATTCTGAGTAGAATCCATCTAGCTTAGCAAATTTAGTCTCTGATCTATCTAAGGCCACTGTGAGTTTCATGAATGAAACAAGGTCTTCCATTAGAAATTTGGAAGCACAAGTGGGCTAGCTGAGTAAAAGGATCACTGAAATCCCTCCTAGTACTCTCCCAAGCAATACAGAAGAGAATCCAAAAGGAGAGTGCAAGGCCATTGACATAACCAAAATGGCCGAACCCAATGAGGGAGAGGAGGACGTGAATCCCAAGGAGGAGGACCTCTTAGGACGTCCAGTGATCAATAAGGAGTTTCCCTCTGAGGAACCAAAGGAATCTGAGGCTCATCTAGAGACCATAGAGATTCCATTAAACCTCCTTATGCCCTTCATGAGCTCTGATGAGTATTCCTCTTCTGAAGAGAATGAGGATGTTACTGAAGAGCAAACTGCCAAGTTTCTTGGTGCAATCATGAAGCTAAATGCCAAATTATTTGGCATTGATACTTGGGAAGATGAACCTCCCTTGTTCATCAATGAACTAAGTGATCTGGATCAACTGACATTGCCTCAGAAGAGACAGGATCCTGGAAAGTTCATAATACCTTGTACTATAGGCACCATGATCTTTAAGGCTCTGTGTGACCTTGGTTCAGGGATAAACCTCATGCCCCTCTCTGTAATAGAGAAACTGGGAATCTTTGGGGTGCAAGTTGCTAAAATCTCATTAGAGATGGCAGATAATTCCAGAAAACAGGCTTATGGACAAGTAGAAGACGTGTTAGTAAAGGTTGAAGGCCTTTACATCCCTACTGATTTCATAGTCCTGGATACTGGAAAGGAAGAGGATGAATCCATCATCCTAGGAAGACCTTTCCTAGCCACAGCAAGAGCTGTGATTGATGTGGACAGAGGAGAATTGATCCTTCAATTAAATAAGGACAACCTTGTGTTTACAACTCAAGGATCTCTCTCTGCATCCATGGAGAGGAAGCAGAAAAAGCTTCTCTCAAAGCAGAGTCAACCAAAGCCCCCACAGTCAAACTCTAAGTTTGGTGTTGGGAGGCCACAACCAAACTCTAAGTTTGGTGTTGAACTCCCATATCCAAACTCTAAGTTTGGTGTTGGAGAGTCTCAACAAAGCTCTGCACATCTGTGAGGCTCCATGAGAGCCCACTGTCAAGCTATTGACATTAAAGAAGCGCTTGTTGGGAGGCAACCCAATTTTTATTTATCTAACTATATTTTTCTTAGTTATATGTCTTTATAGGTTCATGATCATGTGGAGTCACAAAATAAAAATAAAAATTGAAAACAGAATCAAAAATAGCAGAAGAAAAATCACACCCTGGAGGAAGCACCTGCCTGGCGTTCAACGCCAGAACAGAGCATGGTTCTGGCGCTGAACGCCCAAAATGGGCAGTATCTGGGCGCTGAACGCCCAAAATGGGCATCATCTGGGCATTTGAACGCCAGAAATGCACCCTGGAGAAGAGCTGGCGCTGAACGCCCAGAGTTGTGTGCAAGGGCATTTTACATGCCTAATTTGGTGCAAGGTTGTAAATCCTTGAACACCTCAGGATCTGTGGACCCCACAAGATCACCTCAGGATCTGTGGACCCCACAGGATCCCCACCTACCTCCACTCACTTCTTCTCACCCCTCTTTCACACAATCCCATAAACACTCTTCCCCATAACCCTTCACAAATCACCTCAATCTCTCTTCCCTATCAACTCTTCACCACTCACATCCATCCACTCTTCCCCATAAACCTACCTCATAAACTCCACCTACCTTCAAAATTCAAAATCAATTTCCCACCCAAACCCCCCTACATGGCCGAACCTTAACCCCCTCCCTTCCCTATATAAAGCCTTCCATTCTTCCTCATTTTCACACAACACAACCCTCTCTTCTCTTCTTAGCCGAAACACAACCCTTGTCCCTCTCCTCCATTTCTTCTTCTTCTTCTTCTATTCTTTCTTCTCTTGCTCGAGGGTGAGCAAAATTCTAAGTTTGGTGTGGTAAAAGCATAAGCTTTTTGTTTTTCCATTACCATTGATGGCACCTAAGACCGGAGAATCCTCTAGAAAAGGAAAAGGGAAGACAAAAGCTTCCACCTCCGAGTCATGGGATATGGAAAGGTTCATCTCTAAAGCCCATCAAGACCACTTCTATGATGTTGTGGCCAAGAAGAAGGTGATCCCTGAGGTCCCTTTCAAACTCAAAAGAAATGAGTATCCGGAGATCTGACATGAAATTCAAAGAAGAGGTTGGGAAGTTCTAACAAATCCCATCCAACAAGTCGGCATCCTAATGGTTCAAGAGTTCTATGCCAATGCATGGATCACCAAGAACCATGATCAAAGTAAGAACCCGGATCCAAAGAACTATGTTACAATGGTTCGGGAAAAATACTTAGATTTTAGTCCGGAAAATGTGAGGTTGGCGTTTAACTTGCCAAACATGGAAGAGAACGCACGCCCCTACACAAGGAGAGTCAACTTTGATCAAAGGTTGGACCAAGTTCTTATGGACATATGTGTAGAAGGAGCTCAATGGAAAATTGACTCAAAAGGCAAACCGGTTCAACTAAGAAGACTGGACCTTAAGCCTGTAGCTAGAGGATGGTTGGAGTTCATTCAATGCTCAATCATTCCCACTAGCAACCGGTCTGAAGTTACTATAGACCAGGTCATCATGATCCATAGCATCATGATTGGAGAAGAGGTGGAAGTTCATGAGATTATACCTCAAGAACTCTACAAGGTGGCTGACAAGTCCTCCACTATGGCAAGGTTAGCCTTTCCTCACCTCATTTGCCACCTATGCAATTCGGCTGGGGTTGACATAGAGGGAGATATCCTCATTAAAGAGGACAAGCCCATCACTAAGAAAAAGATGGAGCAAGCAAGAGAGCCCATTCATGGAGCTCAAGAGGCGTATGAAGCTCATCACCATGAGATCCCGGAGATGCCTCAAATGCATTTTCCTCCACAAAACTATTGGGAGCAAATCAACACCTCCCTAGGAGAATTGAGTTCCAATATGGGACAACTAAGGGTGGAACATCAAGAGCACTCCATCATCCTTTATGAAATAAGAGAAGATCAAAAAGCAATGAGGGAGGAGCAACAAAGACAAGGAAGAGACATAGAAGAGCTCAAGGACATCATTGGTTCCTCAAGAAGGAAACACCACCATCACTAAGGTGGATTCATTCCTTGTTCTTATTTCTTCTATTTTTCGTTTTCTATGTTATGTGCTTATCTATGTTTGTGTCTTCATTACATGATCATTAGTAGTCAGTAACTTTGTCTTAAAGTTATGAATGTCCTGTGAATCCATCACCTCTCTTAAATGAAAAATGTTTTAATTCAAAAGAACAAGAAGTACATGAGTTTTGAATTTATCCTTGAACTTAGCTTAATTATATTGATGTGGTGACAATGCTTCTTGTTTTCTGAATGAATGCTAGAACAGTGCATATGTCTTTTGAAGTTGTTGTTTAAGAATGTTAAATATGTTGGCTCTTGAAAGAATGATGACTAGGAAACATGTTATTTGATAATCTGAAAAATCATAAAAATGATTCTTGAAGCAAGAAAAAGCAGCAAAGAACAAAGCTTGCAGAAAAAAAATAGGCGAAAAAAAAATAAATAGAAAGAAAAAGCAAGCAGAAAAAGCCAAAAGCTCTTAAAACCAAGAGGCAAGAGCAAAAAGCCAATAACCCTTAAAACCAAAAGGCAAGGGAAAATAAAAAAGGATCCCAAGGCTTTGAGCATCAGTGGATAGGAGGGCCTAAAGGAATAAAATCCTGGCCTAAGCGGCTAAACCAAGCTGTCCCTAACCATGTGCTTGTGGCGTGTAGGTGTCAAGTGAAAACTTGAGACTGAGCGGTTAAAGTCAAGGTCCAAAGCAAAAGAAGAGTGTGCTTAAGAACCCTGGACACCTCTAATTGGGGACTTTAGCAAAGCTGAGTCACAATCTGAAAAGGTTCACCCAATTATGTGTCTGTGGCATTTATGTATCCGGTGGTAATACTGGAAAACAAAGTGCTTAGGGTGATGCACGGAAAACTTGTCTCTCAACAAATCTCCCTTCGGCAAGTGTACCGAAGTTGTCATCAAGTAAAAACTCACAATAGAGTGAGGTCGAATCCCACAAGGATTGATTGATCAAGCAACTTTAATTAGAAGAATGTTCTAGTTGAGCGAATCCAGAATTTGGGTTGAGAGTTGCAGAAATTAAAATGGCGGGAATGTAAATAACAAAAAAGTAAATGCTAGAATTAAAGGACTGGAAGTAAATGACTGAAAATAAATTACAGAATTGTAAATGGAAATGGGAGATTTTCTCATAAAAGTAAATGACAGAAATTAAAGAGAATGGGTAAGATCAGAGATGGGGAGTTCATTGGGCTTAGGAGATGTTGCAATTCTCCGGATCAAGTTTATTTTCATCTCTTCCTCAATCAATGCACTCATTGATCTCCTTGGCAATCTTAAGTGATTGAATTACAATTTCTTGCAATTCAATCTCTCAAATCTTGATCAATGGCCAATTCCTTGGTCAATTGCTCATGAGAAGAGATGAAGTATGGTCACTGATTATACCACATGCATTTCCCAAACCAAATATTGAGAGGGTTATAATCACATACCCATCCAAACCCAATTTGGTCCAGCATGAGAAAGCATTTCTAGCTTGATCTCTTCATTCCTCTTTCAAGGTTCAAAAGAGATCCAAGTTTGAATAGCTTCTCTTCCAAGATAACTACTCAATGGGATGAAGATCGAAAGCTTTCAAGTAAAATCAAGAGGAAAGATAGAAGAAGAATAATGAAAATTAGTATTGATCCATCAAATTACAACAGAGCTCCCTAACCCAATGAAAGGGGTTTAGTTGTTCATACCTCTTGAAAATGAAAACAAAGATGGAGAATACATCATAAAACTAGAAATTGCAAAGAAAGTAAAATACAGAGAGTAGTTCTCCTTTTTTCCAGCTTCCAGCACTTCTTTACAATTCAAAGCTACTCCTATATATACTACTCTTCTCAGCTTCTAGTTTACTCTTCAAGTCTTGGGCCTTTGGATCTTGAGTTTGAAGTTCTTTTCTTCATTTGGGCTTGGCTTTACTTGCAGAGAGAAAGTGCTAAGTGGGCAGAGACTTCAGCTCAGGACGTTAGGGGTGTTAATATTTAGTGAGAATATAAGTTCGAGAACGTTAGTGACACTTAACATTGTCACTAACATTCCAATGCACCCCTTTGCCTTACATTAAAATCCACGTTAACTAGGTTAACGTGGCTTTTAACGTTGCCTTGTTAATCCTTCGAGAACGTTAGTGACACTCAACATTGTCACTAACGTTCCAGTGTGCCCCTTCTTGTTTCGCGTTAAAGCCCACGTTAACTAGATTAACGTGGCTTCTAACGTGGTCCTTGCCAACCTTCGAGAACGTTAGTGACACTCAACATTGTCACTAATGTTCCAATGTGCCCCTGGGTCTCACGTTAGAGTCCACGTTAACTAGGTTAACGTGGCCTCTAACGTGGCCATCTTTAGCCATCGCAACGTTAGTGACAATGTTGAGTGTCACTAACGTTGGCTCATCCTTCATTCCTCATCGTTAGCTTCCACGTTAACTAAGTTAACGTGGAACGTGACTCTTGGGGGTTGTGTGGTTGCTTCAACGTTAGTGACAATGTTGAGTGTCACTAACGTTGTCGACAACTCTTCATCCTTTACGTTAGTTCCCACGTTAACCAAGTTAACGTGGGAGTTAACGTGGTACTTTGCACCATAGGCCAACGTTAGTGACAATGTTGAGTGTCACTAACGTTGGCTTCTCTTCCCCCCTTAACGTTAGAGGCCACGTTAACTAGGTTAACGTGGCTTCTAACGTGGCCACTTATGAGTAATTGCCAACGTTAGTGACAATGTTAAGTGTCACTAACGTTGGCTCAACTTCTCTTCTCCACGTTAGAGTTCACGTTAACTTAGTTAACGTGACTCTCTAACGTGGGCATTGATGGCTTTTTGAGAATGTTATTGGCAATCACTTTTCTCATTAATCTTGCAAGTTACCTCCCCTTTTCTTGCTTCCTTTTTTGTCCTGAAATCAAGCAATAAAGTGCATCAAAGCTCTAGTCCAAGTCATGAGTAATGCAACATAATATTTGTCACTAAACTTATGCAAAATCCTCATGAAATTATGTAAAATGCACAATGTATGCTTGAATCAAGGCATAAGTGAATATTTACCCAAAACTAGCTTATTTCCTAAAGAAATGTATGAAACTATCCTAAAAACAGTAAAGAAAAGGTCAGTGAAACTGGCCAAGATGCCCTGGCATCACAACACCAAACTTAAAGCTTGCTTGTCCCTAAGCAAGTACTGGAACAAGAGAATGATAAATGGAATATCTAGAGGAATGAGTCATACTTGTGGGAGTCATATTACTGATTTTATGGTGGTTTCATGCATAGCAACTTAGGTTCATTCCATTACTGGCTTTCAGACCTTTATCATGTCCCTAAACACTTACTTTGTTTATATCTCATGAGACTTTTATTCATTGATCCTTTTATTGTTATTTCAAGGGTTATTTGTGTTATTTAGGCTAAGTGCTCTGTAAGGGGGCAACTCTTTAAGATAAGCTTTCAGCCAACACTCCCGAACCAGTTGGTTCAAGGTGCTAGGTGTTGAAGCACCCCTAAGGACTTACTCCCTCAAGTCTCTCCCTCATACATACACACCACAGGCATATAGTTTATTTATTTTCTTTTCTTGAGACCTTGGTGTCCAGCACCTCTTTGGGTTACTAAATGCTCTGTAGTGAGGGTTACTCTTGATAGTGGATTTTCAGCTGATAATCACGGGTTAGTTAACCCAAGTTACCAAGTGATAAAGCACCCCTAAGAGCTTATTCATCCAAGTAGATCCCTCACACAGGAGCACCACAGACACTTGCCTCAAGATTAAAACCATTGATGCCTAGCCTTGTTGCTTACTCTTTTTCTTTTGTTTTTCACTTCCATTGTTCTTTGCCTTTTCTCTTCTTAGGATCTTGTTATTAACTTAGTCTCATGAGTATATCCAAAGTCAAGTATTCAGGATAGATAGTTGTCCTCCTAACCTTGTGGTTGATCCAACTTAGCTAACTTATGACTACCCCAAAGATTTATGAATGCACCTCCACATTAGGAACTCTACTCTGGTCTTTTAAAAACATAATCATTCTCTTCTTCAATTTGATAAAAAGGGACAAGCTTACAAGTAAATAAGGGAATGCTGCAGTGACATTTAAACCAGCAATCATGGACCTATTCAGAAGGAAAACTTAAAAGACAGAATTTTAAAAAGTTTAAACATAACATGGAAGCAGGTTCTATTTCATACAAGATCTTCCTTATTTAAAGCATATAAAACAATGGACTAAAAAGAACTCCACCACCTTTCATTCATGTGGATGCCCCTGCTCCCCTCCTTGCTTGTCCTCATTGTGTCTCTCTTGAATGCTTGTGCTTCCACTTCCTTTGCCTTTTCCAAGCAGCTTCTTCCAGAAACCACCATCTTCCATCTTCTTCTTGAGTGTCCCCTTTTGCTGTTTCACCTTCCTCTCTTCTTGTTCTACAAAATCTTTTTGGACCTCATCATATGTAGGGATGGCATAGTGTACCTGATGCATATTACTGGTCATGTAGTTTAACTTGGCTTGAGTATTTACATAGAACTCCTCCCTATGTAGTTGCCTTCCTTCATTGAGTACACTGAACTCATTGAAAGTTTTCATTTGGGCTATCTGCCGCTGGTTGAGTTCTTGCAAGTGCTTCTCTTGAAGTTCTTGCCTCTCATTCACTTGGTTGATGGCTTGAGTGAGCCGGGAGTAGTGTTCCTGCTGCTGCTCCATTTGTTGTTTTTGCCATGCTTCCTGTTGGCTCAGCCAGTTGGTTTGAAGGTTCAGTATTTGCTCTTGTTCTTCCATATGTCTCTGTCCCAAATCTTCAATGGCTCTTAGAAGGTGAGTCATATTCAAGTTGGCTGGGTCATGATGCTCTTCTTGTTGATAATCTTCTTGATGATATTCCTCTTGATGAGCTTCTTCCTGGGCCCTTTGCCTTCCTATATGTGGCCTTCTTAGTTGCTGAGCCGGTGTGGTATAGACCATTCGCTCGAGTGTGACTGGCCTCCCTGGGTTCACCCAGTCTAGGCTGCTGTCCTCAAATATTACCTTGGCCTTGTTGCACAAGCGGGGAATGGTGCTGGGGTACCAAAGTCTGGCACCTGAGTCAGCTTTCTCAGCTGACTCTTGAATCCCTTCGGCAATGAGCTCATGCACTTTGATTTCCCCACCTTGCACTAAGCATTGTACCATAGTGGCTCGATTGATGTTAACCTCTGAATTATTAGCAGCTGGTAGGATGGACCTCCTTACAAGCTCAAACCACCCTTTGGCTTCAGGGTGAAAGTCTCCCCTTTTTATGAATTTTGGTCTCCCATCTGAATACCTCTCCCAGTCAGCGGCTATGACACAGATATCTGATACTATTTCTGAGAGGTCATCCTTATCAGGGCTTCTACTTATCCTTGCTTGATAACTCTGCTCATCAAAATGAGGTGATTTCAAGTGAAGAGCTCTTGTTATGGCACTTGGGCTGAAGTCCACCTCCCTTCTTCTCACATAGCTTTTGAAGGTTGGGGCTTTGGTCTTATCCTCTCTAACTGCATTTGCATAGAATTCTTTGATAAGGTTTCCATTGATCTTCCCCTCTGGACTGGTGAGCAATTGCCACCCCCTCTGTTCGATTTTTCTCCAAATCTGTGGTGATTCATTGGCATTGATTTGGAAGATTAATTCTGGCAATATCCTTCTAGCACTTATCCGCTCAAATTCATGCTCATGAAAGATAGTCTTGAATCTCTTGTCATCAAAAGGAGCACTCTCCATAGGCCCCTTCCTCTTTTGCCTCTTTGAGCTTGATGATGCCATGACTTGAATTGTTGTTTGAGGGGGTTTGGGGCTTCGGATAGATGAAGAGTGGGTTGGTTAAAGCAATTTGTGATGAAGAGTTTAGTGTGCCAATAGAAGTGTGGAGAGTGGGGATTTGGATGTGAGGAGTGAGCATGCACTAAGGTTCACTTATATAAGAAAATCATGAGTGAGTGAAGGGTGTGGATTGCATGAATGTTTACTAGATGGACGGATGGGGTTGTATATGAAGGAAAGACAAGGATCATCACTTTAATGAGAGTGATTGGTTCGGTCTTCAAGGGTTTTCTTTCTCCAATGTTGCATGGCAGCGTTTCCCCATGCGTTCCCTCTTGAGACATGTGTGTAGTGCTCTTCATTAAGTGGCGAAATCTCCCCCATTTAATTGTCCAATCAATCCCTTTTTATGCTCAGCAAGAATAAAAATGAAAGAAAGGATTTGATTGTTTGTTTATGAATTCCAACTAACTAACTAACTATTGGTGGGTCTTTATATGCATTTTGGTGGCACCATAAGGTGACACCAAACTTAGTTTGGATCAGTGTGATGAAAGTTTTGTGTTCAAAGCTCCCAAGACTAGCATGCAACTTGGTTTGCTTTGAACACCAAACTTGTTCCTCACTATATTCTGCATAAGAAGATTTTCACCAATTGTTTGTTAAGTTTGGATTGAAGCTCATAAAGATTGACTTATTCATTATCATTTGAAAGCATATAAAACATGGGTTGCCTCCCATGAAGCGCTTCTTTAGCGTCACTAGCTTGACGTTTTTCCTTCATCATGGTGGTTGGTAGTGCTTAAAGTCCTCCCCTCTTGCTGTGGACTTGTATCCATTGGTTGGATCAATAATCTCCACATGTTCCAGGGAAAGAACTCTGTTGATAGTGAAGACCTTGGGTAATTGAGATGGCACAGTAGGGAGATTAGGGGGAATATCTGGGAAGTAGGCTGAGACAAATCTATCCCCTGGAGAGAAGTCTTCCGTAGGGATCTTCTTGTTCTTCCACCCTCTTGGTACCTTCTTCTTTGTTTCTTTTGAGGTTGCCTTCCCCTTGGTGACCTCTTTTCTCCAAGGAGTTGTGATGCTGTCTTCACCTGCCTCTAGAGGTTTGGGTTCCTCCAACTTTTCTTTGAGCTGTGGCAATTACTGTTTTCCTTGTTTATCAGTTAAGGGGATCTCAGAATGAACTGGCTGTGCTTCAGTGCTTGTTTCCTCCTTCAGTGTCTCATTATCATTTGTGCTTAGTTCCTTGTCCTCTTGATCTGTTTCTTGCGAGAGTTTGAAAACATTGAAGCTGAGTCGTTCATCATGGATTCTCAATATTAGCTCCCCTTTCTCTACATCAATAAGTGCTCTGGCCGTAGCTAGGAATGGCCTTCCCAATATGATTGGATGAGTGTGACTCTCTTCCATGTCCAGAATGACAAAGTCTGTTGGGAGAAAGTACTTCCCAACCTTTAGCAACACATTTTCCACCACTCCTATTGCTTGCTTTTGAGTTTTGTCAGCCAGTCTGATAATGACATCTGTGGGCATTATCTCATTGATCTGCAGCCTCTTCACCAGGGATAAGGGTAGTAAGTTGATGCTGGCCCCTAAATCACATAGTGCTCTGTCGAACATGTTTTCACCTATGGCACAAGGTATATGAAAACTTCCTGGGTCTCTTCTTTTTGTAGGCAACTCAGGTTGAATAAGGGCACTACATTCCTTGTTCATCACTATAGTCTGCCCTCCCTTGAGTGAGCTTTTCCTGGGAAGAAGTTCCTTCATATACTTGATGAATGCAGGCATTTGTTGAATTGCCTTGATGAATGGTATGTTCATATGCAGAGATGCAAACAAGTCTAGGAACCTTGAGTATATTCTTTTTTCCACAGCACCATTGAGCAGTTGAGGGAATGGTGCATAGAGCTTCAGCAGCTCTTGTTGTGAGATTTCTGGTTCTTTGTGATCTCTATCCTCCTTTGTTGAGTTGTCTTCAGGTTGTTTGCATACTTTGCTTTGCTTGTCTTCAATCTCTTGATCACTTGTAGTGACCATTTTGCAATCTTCCCATCTTACTTTCTTTGCTTCTCCCTTGGGGTTTTTTTTCGTGTCACTTGGGAAGCTATCAGTAGGTTTGGGAATCTTCTCAGCTAAATATCCCACCTGGAATTCCAGCTTCCTGATGGTCTCTCCCTGGTTCTTAATATTGGCTCGCACCTCCTCTTTGAACACCTTATTTTCTTGAATCTCTTGGCATATTCCTTCAAGTAAGGCTTCAATCTTAGAGAGCTTGTCATCAATTGATGAGTGATTCGGAGCAGACGTGCTGTTTTGGTTTTGATAAGTATGTGGAGAAGTGTTGTTGTGGGGGTGTTGAGATGTCCTCTGGGTGAATTGCTTTTGATCTTGCTCACTTCCCCACCCAAAGTTTGGGTGGTTTCTCCATCCAGGGTTATAAGTCTTGGAGTATGGATCATAGTTTTTCCTTGGTGAATTCCCAATGTAATTGGCTTGCTCTTGACTCCCCTCTGCTTCTTCATTCACTCCTTCTTGTGTTGTTGACGAAGTGGAGATTGCTGCTACTTGGTTCCTCTCCATCTTCTTGGTGAGGTCAGCCAGCTGCTGGGTAATGAGCTTGTTTTGCGCCAACAGAGCATCTACATTGTTTAGCTCCATCACTCCTCTTGTGTTCCCTCTTTCGGAAGCATAGAAGTAGTCGTTTTCTGCTACTGTTTCAATAACATCTATGGCTTCCTCAATGGTCTTTTTCTTGTTCAAGGATCATCCAGATGAATGGTCTACGGCCTTCTTTGACTCATAAGAGAGCCCTTCATAAAAAATGTGCAGCTGCACCCATTCATTGAACATGTCAGGTGGACACCTCCTTGTTAAGTCCTTGAACCTCTCCCATGCTTCATATAGAGTCTCACCATCTTGTTGCCTGAAAGTTTGAACCTCAGCTCTCAGCCTATTGATTCGTTGAGGAGGGTAGAATCTTGCTAAGAATTTGTTCACCACATCTTCCCAAGTTGTCAAGCTCTCCCTTGGGAAGGATTCCAGCCACTTGGCTGCCTTGTCCCTGAGTGAGAAGGGAAATAAGAGCAGTCTATAGGCGTCAGGATGAACACCATTAGACTTCACTGTGTCACATATTCTCAAGAAGGTGGTTAAATGTTGATTGGGGTCTTCTTGAACACTTCCTCCAAACGAACAGTTGTTCTGAACAAGGGTGATGAGTTGTGGTTTAAGTTCAAAGTTGTTGGCATGGATTGTTGGCTTTTGGATGCTACTTCCACAATTGCCTGGGTTTGGATTGATGTAAGAGCCCAAAACTCTTCTATCCTCCCCAGCATGATTTGCTCCACTTCCTCTGCCATGGTTGTGAGTCTCTTCTTCATGATGATTTTCCATATTTTCTTTCATGTTAGGTTCAAAGTATTCCTCAAAGTGTTCCTCCTCTTCTTCAGCACCAACTACACGCTTTTCTTTTGCCTCCCTCCTTAGTCTAAGGAAGGTTCTCTCAGGTTCAGAATCAAAGGAAGTTGAAGCCCCGCTTCTTCTCCCTATCATACAACCAACAAGTGCAAGCAAAGAAAATAGGTGCAGACAGTATTTGTGTCAGAGTTATTGTTAGTTGTGGGTGATGCAATATATCAAACAGTTAGTGGATTAGCAAACAGAATTGAAAATAACAAAGAAAAATAAACGGGTAGAGGGAGAAGGGAAGAAGTTTAACTAAAACAAAAAGTAAATCACTCAAACAGAAAAATGAAATTCACAAAATAAAAATGCTCAATCTAGTGATCTTCCAATGTAATCATTGTTGATGCACAATCAATCCCCGGCAACGGCGCCATAAACTTGATGCACGGAAAACTTGTCTCTCAACAAATCTCCCTTCGGCAAGTGTATCGAAGTTGTCGTCAAGTAAAAACTCACAATAGAGTGAGGTCGAATCCCACAATGATTGATTAATCAAGCAACTTTAATTAGAAGAATGTTCTAGTTGAGAAAATCCAGAATTTGGGTTGAGAGTTGCAGAAATTAAAATGGCGGAAATGTAAATAACAGAAAAGTAAATGCTAGAATTAAAGGACTGAAAGTAAATGACTGAAAATAAATTGCAGAATTTTAAATGGGAATGGGGGATTTGCTCATAAAAGTAAATGACAGAAATTAAAGAGAATGGGTAAGATCAGAGATGGGGAGTTCATTGGGCTTAGGAGATGTTGCAATTCTCCAGATCAAGTTCATTTTCATCTCTTTCTCAATCAATGCACTCATTGATCTCCTTGGCAATCTTAAGTGATTGAATTACAATTTCTTGCAATTCAATCTCTCAAATCTTGATCAATAGCCAATTCCTTGGTCAATTGCTCATGAGAAGAGATGAAGTATGGTCACTGATTATACCACATGCATTTCCCAAACCAAGTATTGAGAGGGTTATAGTCACATACCCATCCAAACTCAATTTGGTCCAGCATGAGAAAGCATTTCTAGCTTGATCTCTTCATTCCTCTTTCAAGGTTCAAAAGAGATCCAAGTTTGAATAGCTTCTCTTCCAAGATAACTACTCAATGGGATGAAGATCGAAAGCTTTCAAGTAAAATCAAGAGGAAAGATAGAAGAAGAATAATGAAAATTAGTATTGATCCATCAAATTACAACAGAGCTCCCTAACCCAATGAAAGGGGTTTAGTTGTTCATAGCTCTTGAAAATGAAAACAAAGATGGAGAATACATCATAAAACTAGAAATTGCAAAGAAAGTAAAACACAGAGAGTAGTTCTCCTTTTTCCCAGCTTCCAGCACTTCTTTACAATTCAAAGCTACTCCTATATATACTACTCTTCTCAGCTTCTAGTTTACTCTTCAAGTCTTGGGCCTTTGGATCTTGAGTTTGAAGCAGTTCTTTTCTTCATTTGGGCTTGGCTTTACTTGCATAGAAAAAGTGCTAAGTGGGCAGAGACTTCAGCTCAGGACGTTAGGGGTGTTAATATTTAGTGAGAATATAAGTTCGAGAACGTTAGTGACACTTAACATTGTCACTAACGTTCCAATGCACCCCTTTGCCTTACGTTAAAATCCACGTTAACTAGGTTAACGTGGCTTTTAACGTTGCCTTGTTAATCCTTCGAGAACGTTAGTGACACTCAACATTGTCACTAACGTTCCAGTGTGCCCCTTCTTGTTTCGCGTTAAAGCCCACGTTAACTAGGTTAACGTGGCTTCTAACGTGGTCCTTGCCAACCTTCGAGAACGTTAGTGACACTCAACATTGTCACTAACGTTCCAATGTTCCCCTGGGTCTCACGTTAGAGTCAACGTTAACTAGGTTAACGTGGCCTCTAACGTGGCCATCTTTAGCCATCCCAACGTTAGTGACAATGTTGAGTGTCACTAACGTTGGCTCATCCTTCATTCCTCATCGTTAGCTTCCACGTTAACTAAGTTAACGTGGAGGTTAACGTGACTCTTGGGGGTTGTGTGGTTGCTTCAACGTTAGTGACAATGTTGAGTGTCACTAACGTTGTCGACAACTCTTCATCCTTTACGTTTGTTCCCACGTTAACCAAGTTAACGTGGGAGTTAACGTGGTACTTTGCACCATAGGCCAACGTTAGTGACAATGTTGAGTGTCACTAACGTTGGCTTCTCTTCCCCCCTTAACGTTAGAGGCCACGTTAACCCACTTATGGGTAATTGCCAACGTTAGTGACAATGTTAAGTGTCACTAACGTTGGCTCAACTTCCCTTCTCCACGTTAGAGTTCACGTTAACTTAGTTAACGTGACTCTCTAACGTGGGCATTGATGGCTTTTTGAGAATGTTATTGGCAATCACTTTTCTCATTAATCTTGCAAGTTACCTCCCCTTTTCTTGCTTCCTTTTTGGTCCTGAAATCAAGCAATAAAGTGCATCAAAGCTCTAGTCCAAGTCATGAGTAATGCAACATAATATTTGTCACTAAACTTATGCAAAATCCTCATGAAATTATGTAAAATGCACAATGTATGCTTGAATCAAGGCATAAGTGAATATTTACCCAAAACTAGCTTATTTCCTAAAGAAATGTATGAAACTATCCTAAAAACAGTAAAGAAAAGGTCAGTGAAACTGGCCAAGATGCCCTGGCATCATAGGGCCACGGCCAAGACTCATAAAATAGCTGTGTTCAAGAATCATCATACTGAACTAGGAGAATCAATAACACTATCTGAACTTTGAGTTCCTATAGATGCCAATCATTCTGAACCTCAATGGATAAAGTGAGATGCCAAAACTATTCAAGAGGCAAAAAAGCTACAAGTCCCGCTCATCTGATTGAAGCTATGTTTCATTGATAGTTTGGAATTTATAGTATATTCTCTTCTTTTTATCCTATTTGATTTTCAGTTGCTTGGGGACAAGCAACAATTTAAGTTTGGTGTTGTGATGAGCGGATAATTTATACGCTTTTTGGCATTGTTTTTAGTATGTTTTTAGTATAATCTAGTTACTTTTAGGGATGTTTTCATTAGTTTTTATGTTAAATTCACATTTCTGGACTTTACTATGAATTTGTGTGTTTTTCTATGATTTCAGGTAATTTCTGGCTGAAATTGAGGGACTTGAGCAAAAATCAGATTCAGATGTTGAAGAAGGACTGCTGATGCTGTTGGATTCTGACCTCCCTGCATCCAAAATGGATTTTCTGGAGCTACAGAACTCCAAATGGCGCGCTTTTAATTGCGTTGGAAAGTAGACATCCAGGGCTTTCCAGCAATGTATAATAGTCCATACTTTGTCCAAGTTTAGACGACGCAAACTGGCGCTCAACGCCAGTTCTCTGCCCAATTCTGGCGTCCAGCGCCAGAAACAAGTTGCAAAGTGGAGTTCAACGCCCAAACTGGTACCAAAATTGGCGTTCAACTCCAGGAATGACCTCTACACGTGTAACACTCAAGCTCAGCCCAAGCACACACCAAGTGGGCCCCGGAAGTGGATTTATGCATCAATTACTTACTTCTGTAAACCCTAGTAGCTAGTTTATTATAAATAGGACCTTTTACTATTGTATTAGACATCCTGGATCGTATTTTGATCCTGTGATCACATTTTCACTTATGTAATTTTAATGGTAGAGTTTCTACACTCCATAGATTAAGATGTAGATCTCTGCTGTTCCTCAAAGATTAATGCAAAGTACTACTGTTTTCTATTCAATTCATCTTATTTCGCTTCCAAGATATTCATTCGCACTTCAACCTGAATGTGATGAACGTGACAATCATCATCATTCCCTATGAACGCGTGCCTGACAACCACTTCCGTTCTACATTAGATTGAATGAGTATCTCTTAGATCTCCTAATCGGAATCTTCGTGGTGTAAGCTAGAATGATGGCGGCATTCAAGAGAATCCGGAAAGTCTAAACCTTGTCTGTGGTATTCCGAGTAGGATTCAATGATTGAATGACTGTGACGAGCTTCAAACTCGCGATTGCTGGGCGTAGTAACAGACGCAAAAGGATAGTAAATCCTATTCCAGCATGATCGAGAACCGACAGATGAATAGCCATGCCGTGACAGGGTGCGTTGACCACTTTCACTGAGAGGATAGGATGTAACCATTGACAAGGGTGATGCCTCCAGACGATTAGCCGTGCCGTGACAGGGCATTTGGATCATTTTCCCGAGAGAAGACCGAAAGTAGCCATTGACAATGGTGATGCATTACATAAAGCCAGCCATGGAAAGAAGTAAGACTGATTGGATGAAGACAGCAGGAAAGCAAAGGTTCAAAGGAACGAAAGCATCTCTATTCGCTTATCTGAAATTCTAACCAATGATTTACAAAAGTATTTCTATCCCTATTTTATTAATTATTTTCAAAAACCCCATTACTATTTTATATCCGCCTGACTGAGATTTACAAGGTGACCATAGCTTGCTTCATACCAACAATCTCCGTGGGATTCGACCCTTACTCACGTAAGGTATTACTTGGACGACCCAGTGCACTTGCTGGTTAGTTGTGCGAAGTTGTGAACCATGGTATTGGCATCATGTTTTTGGCGCCATTACCAGGGAAAGAAAGAGCGATGAATTTTACATAATCAAAGTGTAATCACAATTTCTGCGCACCAATTACACAACCATATAAAAAGAGCTTCTTGCAGTGGTTTATGCCATTGACAAGTTTAGATCCTATTTAGTAAGATCAAAAGTGATTATCTACACTGACCATGCTGCTCTTAAGTATCTACTCACAAAGCAGGATTCAAAATCCAAACTCATAAGATGGGTGTTGCTTCTGCAAGAGTTTGATATAGAAATAAGAGACAGAAAATAGACAGAGAACCAAGTAGCTGATCATTTGTCCCAAACAGAACCAGTAGCAAGAGCATCCCTCCCTCCTACTGAGATCTCTGAAACCTTTCCGGATGAGCAACTCTTTGCCATTTAGAAAATACCATGGTTTGCAGACATTGCAAACTATAAGGCTGTGAGATTCATACCCAAAGAGTACAGTAGACAGCAAACGAAAAAATTAATTTCTGATGCGAGTACTACTTGTGGGATGAACCATATCTCTTTAAGAGATGTGCAGACGGAATGATCCGCAGATGTGTGCCTAGAGAAGAGGCACAGAAGATCCTATGGCATTGCCATGGATCACAATATGGAGGACACTTCGGAGGTGAGCGAACAGTCACAAAAGTTCTCCAATGTGGCTTCTACTGGCCTACCCTCTATAGAGACTCCCGAGAGTTTGTACGTAACTGTGACAGTTGCCAAAGAGCTGGTAATCTGCCTCATGGTTACGGCATGCCTCAGCAAGGGGTCTTAGAGATTGAGTTGTTTGATGTATGGGGTATTGACTTCATGGGGCCTTTTCCACTATCATACTCAAACACTTACATTCTGGTGGCAGTAGACTACGTATCTAAATGGGTAGAGGCAATTGCCACACCTACTAATGATACTAAGACAGTACTGAAGTTCCTCCAGAAGCATATCTTCAGCAGATTTGGTGTCCCTAGAATACTAATCAGTGATGGAGGGACTCATTTCTGCAATAAACAGCTTGACTCTGCTCTGATCCGATATGGAATTAACCACAAAGTGGCAACTCCATATCATCCACAGACAAATGGGCAGGCTGAAGTCTCAAATAGAGAACTAAAACGAATCCTGGAACGGACTGTGAGTACCCGTAGAAAGGATTGGGCAAGGAGTCTGGATGATGCTCTATGGGCATACAGAACTGCATTCAAAACTCCTATAAGGACCTCTCCATACCAGCTTGTGTATGGAAAAGCCTGTCACCTGCCAGTGGAACTGGAACACAAGGCCTACTGGACAACCAGATTCCTAAACCTTGATGCCAAGTTAGCTGGAGAAAGAAGATTGCTCCAGTTGAATGAGCTAGAGGAATTTAGACTCAATGCTTTCGAAAATGCAAAAATTTACAAGGAGAAAGCAAAAAGGTGGCATGACAAGAAACTGTCATCCAGAGTCTTTGAGCTAGGACAGAAGGTTCTGCTGTTTAACTCTAGGCTCAGATTATTCCCTGGGAAATTAAAATCCCGGTGGAGGGGACCATATGTGATTACAAGTGTGTCACCATATGGATATGTAGAGCTTCAGGATATTGACTCTGACAAAAAATTCATTATTAATGGACAAAGAGTCAAACATTATCTTGAAAGCAATGCTAAGCAAGAATGCTCAAAACTGAGACTAGATTAAAGCTCAGTAAGGGTCCAGCTAAAGACAATAAAGAAGCGCTTGCTGGGAGGCAACCCAACCATTAGCAAAGTTTATTTGTTATGTAAATAATAATAATTATAGGAGTTTGATATAAATTATCTTCAAGGTTAATTATCAATTGCAGGAGTTTACAGAGTTACAGAAGGATTCAGAGCATAAAGCAGAGAAAAGGAGCTCACTGGCACAAAAACGCCAGTAAGGGATATTTTGAGCATTAAACGCCAGAATGGGTACCATTCTGGGCATTTAACGCCAGTAAAGATACCATTTTGGGCGTTAAACGCTAGAATGGGCACCATTCTGGGCGTTTAACGCCAGAGTTGCAGCATCCTGGGCGTTTAGAAAAATGCCCAGTGATAAAATATTTCTGGCGTTTAACGCCAGCCAGGGTACCTGGCTGGGCGTTAAACGCCCACAATGGCCAACATATGGGCGTTAAACGCCAGAATGGATACCATTCTGGGCGTTTAACACCAGAAAAGGCAGGCGGAGGAGATTTTGTTTTCACTTCAAATTTTTTCAAACTTCCATGTTTTAATTCATAATTTTCTGCATAAACATGTTACAAATCTTCATCACTCACACTCAATTTTCAAAAATTTAATACTCTTCTAAATCCCTTTTCAATTTTCTTTCAAATCCTTTCTAAATCTTTTTCAAAAACTTATTTATCTTTTCAATTCCTTTCCAAATCTTTTCCAACTCATCATATCTTCTTTTAATTCTTAGATGCATCAACAATTTTTCAGAATTAACTTCTTTATATCTTTTTCATATCTTTTGAATTTTAAAAAATCATCTTTTTCATATCATGATTCATTTTTACCAATCATATCTTTCTATCATATCTTTTTCAAAATTTTTGAAACCCCACCCCTCCACCTTTAAGTACACGTTCGGCCATCCCCATACCTCCACCATTCGAATTTAAATCTCCTCTTATTCCTCTCCTTTCCTTTCTTTTGCTTGAGGACAAGCAAACCTCTAACTTTGGTGTATTTTTTCGTGATCACCGAGCTAAGACTCATTAAGATCATGACTCCTAAGGGAAAACAAACCACTTCAAGAGGCAAGAAAGAGAATACTCCAAAGCCACTTTGGAATCAAGAGAGGTTCTTAACCAAAGAACATGCAGACCATTATCACAAAATAATGGGTTTGAGGTCAGTGATCCCGAAAGTTAAGTCCGATCTAAAAGAAGACGAATATCTGGAGATCCAAGAACAGATTCGAAACAGAGGTTGGGAAATTCTAGCCAATCCTGAAACAAAGGTTGGAAGAAACATGGTTCAGGAATTCTACTCAAATCTGTGGCTGACAGATAAGCAGAGAATGACTGGAACTGCCTTCCATACCTTTCGAACTATGGTCAGAGGGAGGATTATTTACTTCCACCTTGACAAAATAAGAGAGGTCTTCAAGCTGCCTCAACTGCAAGATGATCCAGAATCCTTTAATAGGAGAATAGTGAGAATGGATAAACAGTTGGACCAAGTTCTAGAGGACATATGCCTCCCTGGAGCCAAGTGGATAACCAACTCAAAAGGTGTCCCAAACCAACTCAAGAGAGGAGATCTCAAACCAGTCGCTAGGGGCTGGCTGGACTTCATTGGGCATTCCATACTACCCACTAGCAACCGCTCTGAGGTCACTGTCAAAAGAGCAGTGATGATTCATTGCATTATGCTGGGAAATGAAGTAGAGATTCATCATCCGATTTCTTGTGAGATCTACACAATTGCAAATAAGAACTCCACTGAAGCCAAATTAGCTTACCCAAGCTTAATCTCTCTGCTATGTAAAGATGCTGGGGTAAAGATGGGAGTAGATGAGTTCATCCTAGTCGAGCACCCAATCACCAAAAAGTCAATGGAAGGACAACAAGTGCAAGATAACTCCATCAAAAAGAGGGCGCAGGAGTTCTTCCTAGAAATCCCTCAGATTGACTACTGGACCCGCCTAGAAGCATCTGTCACCAAGCTGCAAGAAGCTATGGATTAACTTAAGGAGGAATAACAAAATCAAAATAGCATGCTTTGCAAGCTTCTTAAGGAACAGGAGAAGCAGGGGCGTAAGCTACATGAGCTGAAGCACCAGAAGCTCTCCCTTGAAGAGCCAGGAGTCCCACAACTTGAAGGAGTACTTACCTCTCCCAATGCAGGTTGTTGAGTCCTAACTCTGTGATAACTTTTGTTATTAGAGATCTATTTTAAGAGTCATTTATTTTTATGTTTTTATTTTTCTGTCTTCCATTATTATTGGTCTGCTTTTATGTTTATTTTAAGGCTTATTTTTATTTTCATGATTAATAAAATTTAGAGTCTATGTCTTAAAGCTATGAATGTCCTATGAATCCATCACCTTTCTTAAATGAAAAATGTTTTTAATTACAAAAGAACAAGAAGTACATGGTTTCAAATTATATCTTGAAAATAGTTTAATTATTTTGATGTGGTGGCAACACTTTTTGTTTTCTGAATGAATGTTTGAACATTGCATATTTTTGAATTTGTTGTTTATGAATGTTAAAATTTTTGGATCTTGAAAGAATGATGGAAAAGGAAAAATGTTATTGATAATCTGAAAAATCATAAAATTGATTCTTGAAGCAAGAAAAAGCAGTGAAAAGCTTGTCAAAAGAAATGGTGAAAAAAAATAAAAGAAAAAGAAAGAAAAAGAAAAAGCAAGCAGAAAAAGCCAATAGCCCTTTAAACCAAAAGGCAAGGGTAAAATAAAAAGGATCCAACGCTTTGAGCATCAGTAGATAGGAGGGCCCACAGGAATAAATTCCTGGCCTAAGCGGCTAAACCAAGCTGTCCCTAACCATGTGCTTGTGGCGTGAAGGTGTCAAGTGAAGAGCTTGTGACTGAGTGGTTAAAGTCGTGGTCTAAAACAAAAAGAGTGTGCTTAAGAGCTCTGGACACCTCTAATTGGGGACTCTAGCAAAGCTGAGTCACAATCTGAAAAGGTTCACCCAGTTATGTGTCTGTGGCATTTATGTATCCGGTGGTAATACTGGAAAATAAAATGCTTAGGGTCACAGCCAAGACTCATAAAGTAGCTGTGTTCAAGAATCAACATACTGAAATAGAAGAATCAATAATACTATTTGAATTCTGAGTTCCTATAGATGCCAATCATTCTGAACTTCAAAGGATAAAGCGAGATGCCAAAACTGTTCAGAAGCAAAAAGCTACAAGTCCCGCTCATCTAATTGAAGCTAATCTTCATTGATAAGTTTGGAATTCATTGTATATTCTCTTCTTTTTATCTTATTTTATTTTTAGTTGCTTGGGGACAAGCAACAATTTAAGTTTGGTGTTGTGATGAGTGGATAATTTATACGCTTTTTGGCATTATTTTTAGGCAGTTTTTAGTATGTTTTAGTTACTTTTTATTATATTTTTATTAGTTTTTAAATAAAAATCACAATTCTAGACTTTACTATGAGTTTGTGTATTTTTCTGTGATTTTAGGTATTTTCTGGCTGAAATTGAGGGACCTGAGCAAAAATCTGATTCAGAAGCTGAAAAAGAACTGCAGATGCTGTTGGATTCTGACCTCCCTGCACTCAAAGTGGATTTTCTGGAGCTACATAAGCTCAATTGGTGCGCTCTCAATTGCGTTGAAAAGTAGACATCATGGGCTTTTCAGCAATATATAATAGTCCATACTTGGCCCGAGTTTTGATGACACAAACTGGCGTTTAAACGCCAACTTTCTACCATTTTCTGGTGTTAAACACCAGAACTGGCATAAAAGCTGGAGTTAAACGCCCAAACTGGCACCAAAGCTGACGTTTAACTCCAAGAAAAGTCTCTACATGTGAAAGCTTCAATGCTCAGCCCAAGCACACACCAAGTGGGCCCCGGAAGTGGATTTCTGCACTATCTATTTTAGCTTACTCATTTTCTGTAAACCTAGGTTACTGGTTCATTATAAAAACCACTTTTAGTGATTCATTTTGTACCTCATAACATTTTATATTAAAACTTGTATTTTCTATGGCATGAGTCTCTAAACTCCATGGTTGGGGGTGAGGAGCTCTGCTGTGTTTCGATGGATTAATGCAATTACTACTGTAATGATATTCTAAGATATTCACTCGCACTTCAACCTGATGAATGTAATGATCCGTGACACTCATCATCATTCTCACCTATGAACGCGTGCCTGACAACCACCTCCATTCTATCTGCAATAGCTTGAGTGCATATCTCTTGGGTTTCTAATCTAAGATTAGAACCTTCGGGTATAGGCTAGAATTATTGGCGGCCATTCTTGAGATCCAGAAAGTCTAAACCTTGTCTGTGGTATTTCGAATTGGATCTGGGAAGGGATGACTGTGACGAGCTTCAAACTCGCGAGTGCTGGGCGTAGTGACAGACGCAAAAGGATCAATGGATCCTATTCCAACATGAGTGAGAACTGACAGATGATTAGCCGTGTGGTGACAGCGCATTTGGACCATTTTCACTGAGAGGATGGATGATAGCCATTGACAACGGTGATCCACCAACATACAGCTTGCCATGGAAGGAGTCTTGCGTGCGTGAAGAAGAAGACAGTAGGAAGGCAAAGATTAAGAAGACAGAGCATCTCCAAAACCTCAACCTGTTCTCCATTACTGCATAACAAGTATATATTTCATGTTCTTTTACTTTTTTTGCAATTAAAACTAAGAATCATTATTGATATCCTGACTAAGAATTACAAGATAACCATAGCTTGCTTCAAGCCAACAATCTCCGTGGGATCGACCCTTACTCATGTAAGGTATTACTTGGACGACCTAGTGCACTTGCTGCTCAGCTGCACGGAGTTTTGTGAAAAGTTTGTGATCACGATTTCGTGTACCAGTTGCCTCCCAATAAGCGCTCTTTTAGAGTCATTAGCTTGACCTTCAGCTCCTTAAGGAGGTGAGTAAGGGCTCAGATTTTCGACCCTTACAGTGAATTTTCTGCCTGTCCTCTCATGAATGAGCTCTACATGCTCTAGAGATAGGACAGGGCTCACTGTATGTGGTAGGACTGGATTCTTAGTGAAGACCACTCACATGCCAGGTGAGAGGCCTTCTGTTGGGACTTTCTTGTCCTTCCAGCCTTTAGGTACTTTCTTTGTAGTACCTCTGTGCTTAGAGCTTGTTGAGGGCTACCCAACACTAAACTTAGAATTGATGTCTAGGAGCTCTGCATAGAAAGAGAGGGTTGGCACACTAGGTGTTACATTGTTATCTCTCTTTTAGAGGGAGAGCTAGGATGAGGCATCTTGAATAAGATGTGATCCTCCCCTAACTTTAGGGTTAGTTCTCTCTTAGCCACATCAATGATAGCATTGGTTGTGGCTAGAAAAGGTCTTCCAAGGATGACACAATCATCCTCATCCTCTTCTATGTCCAAGACAATGAAGTTTGTAGGGATGTAGTGGTTTTCAACTTTAACCAAGACATCCTCCACTAAGCAATATGGCTTCTTCATGGTCTTGTCTTCCATCTCTAAAAAGACGTGTGCAGCTTGTACCTTAAGTATGCCCAACTTCTCCATTACAGAGAGTGGCATGAGGTTAATACCTGACCCTAGGTCACACAGAGCCTTTTCAAAGGTCATAATGCCTATGATGGAAGGAATCAGAAAGCGTCTAGGGTCTGGAAGCTTCTGAGGTAGCTCTTGTTGAACCAAAGCATGGAGTTCTTTGGTAAGCAGTGGAGGTTCTTCCTCTAGGGGCTTTGTACCAAAGAGCTTGGTATTCAGCTTCCTTAGAGTTCCTAGGAAACGAGCAACTTGCTCTCCCCTAATGTCTTCATCCTAACTTGAGGATGAGTAGTCATCAGAACCTATGCACTGCAGAAGTACATTCAAAGGAACCTTAATTATCTTTGTGGTTTCCTTTGGTTCTGGGCTAGAGGATTCTTGAGTGGGCTTTAGGCACTCAAAGGGTGTGCTTTGACTGGCGTTCAATGCCAGTCCCTCTAGCATTCTGGGCATTGAACTCCCAGTAGGGATGTCCTTGCTGAGGTTTTTATTGATCCGTCTATGAGATGTTAGGATGATTCCTCCATGAAGGATTGTAAGTGTTTCCATAGGCTTCTCCCATGTAATTCACTTCCTCCATGGTTGGTTGATTAGGATCATAAGCTTCATCTTCAAGAGAAGCTTCATGAGCACTACCAACTGTAGTTTGCATCCCAGTGAGATGTTGAGAGATCATTGATGAGTCCATATTTGACGATATACTTTACTTTGATTTGAGTGGATTTTATCACATAAACCCATATTTATTCATCTAAATAGCATGCTTTTAAGATTTCTTCCTAAATTGTGCTTAAAAGTGAAAACATGCTCTCTTGTACTTAATTTTAATCAATTCTATTCACTTTAATCCCATTTGGTGCCTTGATATATTTGTTAAGTGATTTCAGGTTTCCAAGGCAAGCATAGGTTGGATAAGTGAGGAGAAGAGCATGCAAAAGGGAAGAAACCATGAAGAAATGAGATTTGGAAAGTAGCCAGCCCTAACCTCTCGGTACTAAATTGATCATAACTTGAGCTACAGAGGTCCAAATGATGCGGTTCCAGCAGCATTGGAAAGCTAATATCCGGTGCTTCAAAATGATATGCAATTTGCTATAGTGGACATAAGTCTACGTGTGCATACGCACAGGTACTTGTGTGTACGTACAAGTCAGGATTCAGCATGTGTGCGGACGCACACATTTGTGCGTCGGCACAGGTCCCTGCATGTGACCTCATTAATTGCAACTTACTGGCAGCGATTTCTGGGCCCCCAAAACCCAATCCAACTCATTTTTTGAAGCTATTTAAGGCCAGATTGAAGAAGGATGAAGGGGGCAATTAGGTTTAGTTTTTATTATGTTTTCTCTTAGTTTCTAGAGAGAGAATTTCCCCCCTCTCTCTAAAATTAGGGTTTTTAGCTTAGTTTCCTTTTAATTTCATCACTTTAATTATTGCTTTAATGTAGTTTCCTTTATGTTTTTATGCTTTCTTGTCTTTATCTTCTTCATCTCTTTGTTATTTTCTCTTTTATGGCCATTTTCATGTTATAAACACTTTTGTTATTTTAATTTCAATTAATTTAAATTTATGTTTCCATGTCATTTATTGCTTTCTTGAGTTGTCATTGTCAATTCCTTGCTTTGGTAGTTTTAGAATTTATTTTAATGTAATTTAATATTATTTTATTCTCATGCACACCAAGTGTTTGATAAAATGCTTGGCTTAGTTTTTTACTTAGTTTTTCTCCACTCTTGGCTTGAAATTGTTGACTTTGGTGATCCTTGAGTCATTGATGTCCATTCTTGTTTGATATATTAGAGTAGTTAGTTGATTTGGTTTTCCTTGACTCTATGTGACCCCTTAGTGTTGACATAGGACTTAGGGATTGAAATTAACTATGCCTATTTGACTTATCTTCGATGTAAGGTTGACTAAGTAGGATTAACTCTTCATAATCATCATGTATTTGTGGTCAATGTCTTGGATAGGTAGCCTTAGCTCTCAATTACTTGCCAAGATGTTTTCTTGCATTTGAAGTTTTCTTTCCTTGCATTTAATTGCTTTGACTTTTATCACTTTGATATTTAATTTCTTGCATGTTTAATTTTCACACTCTTGGTTGAGAAATCGGATGTTTGGGTGGAATTGAGTTGTGGATGTCCATTCCGCATTGTGTGAGAATGGTTAATTGATTTGGTTTCCATTGACGCTAGTCTTTCACTAAGTAATTAGTGAGTTGACTAGGACTTATGGATTGAGATTAATTACACCTTTTGACTAATTCTCAAGGAGGATTGACTAGTTTGTATTGCTTCCTCACAATTGCCATATCTGTGGTCCATAACTAGGATAGGAAACCTAAATTCTCCAATTCTTGCTAAGATTTGCCATTTACATTCCTTGCATGCTTGTTTCAATTCCTTGCTATTTACATTTCTTGCTCTTTCTTGCATTCCCAACCCCCAATGTCTCATAGCCAATAATTGTACATTTCATTGCAACTCCTAGGGTGAATGACCCGGGAGCTAAATACTCTCGGTTATTTTGTATTGAATTTATTATCTGATTGATGCTCAATTGTTGGGTTTGGACTATACTTGCAACGGACAAATTCCACTTTTAGTGTGAAAATCCAAACCCGTGCATTTGGGCATTCGTCAAATTTGGCGCCGTTGCCGGGGAGTTGCAATGGTGTATGTTTTTGGCTATTGTATATATGTGAATATTGTAAATAGATAGCTTTTTAGTTGTCTTTGTTGATGGTTAGGATTGGGATCCTAAAGGACATTGGACATTCAAACAATTGGTGGGGAAGTCAAGCACAAGCCACCATAGCAAAGGGCTCTATTGTCTAACTTAAAGACATTAAATAAAAGTATTTGGTAACATTGTTCCTTCTCTTCTCTTTTTGTATATATTTTGACTTATTTGCTTTTTGTTATGTTTGGGTAGCTTAGGAATAGTTTAATTTTGAGATTTGTATGTTAATTTTGGTTTGGATCATGAATGAATTTATGGGTTCTTGAATGTTTTTGTATTTAATTTTGATTGAACTAAGGCTTGGTATCTTAGAATTTTGAAGAAAATTTTTTGCAAAACAAGGCATTTGTGCATACGCACGTACCTGTGCGTGCGCACAGAACTTCTATTTTCTAAGACCTGTGCGTGCGCACCGACTTGTGCGCACGCACACGTATCATTTTGCCCTCTGGTTGCAGCGCCAGCACACCTTGTGCACGCACATTCTCCTATTTTCTGCGACCTATACGTGCGCACGTACCTATGCGCACGCACACATGCTCTTTTTCGCACTCTTTGTGCAGATGCACAGACGTGTGCGTCCGCACGCCAACTTGCAACCACTCTGGTGGGAGCGCTGGCACAGCCTGTGCGTGTGAATCCCTGCCTTTATGCTCTTGTGCGCGCGCACGGACCTGTGTGCGCGCGCACACATGATCCTTGCTAAAAAAACCTTATGTGCGTGCACACAGCAATGTGCGCACGCACACGTCTTGCTCCCTCTTCTGCCAGGAGCGCTCGCACACCTTCCTTTTCTGCCTTGTGTGCGCACGCACACTACCCTGTACGTGCGCACACCCCCATTTTCTCACACTTTACTTCTTTTCTTCTCTTCTCTCTACTTCTCCTCTTCTTTTCCCTTCCAGCCCTCTCTCCCCTTGCTTTTTCCCTCTTTTTTACTTATTCTAGTTGCTCTTCATTGCATCTTATTTTTACTTTAATAATTACCTTAGTTTTTGTTTAGATACTTGTTAATTGAATAAATTGTAAGTGTTTTCTTGATGATTATTGGGTTGCTCTTTGCTTGAATTTTGATTTAATGAATATGTGCACTATGTATCAAGTTTTTGTTAATTGCCTAGATAAATTGCAAGTTTAATGCATGTGTTGTAGCTACCATATGTGTTAAACTTTATCCTTGTTTGGCATCATAAATTGTGCACTTTTATTTTAGTGAATTGAGTTGAACTACTTAGTCATCATGATTCTTAAGTGAATATAATCACATAACAAGGTATTTATTCCTTGTTAATGCTTTGCATTTTTTTGAGTTGACTTGACTTGATTCTTATCAAGACATGTCACTTTTTGTAACAAGCACCTTATACATGTGATTATTTCATTATTTCTAAGGATGAATAAGTAGTCACTTTTTATCATTGAATTGATTATTGTTAATTGTGTCATTTTCTATTAATTTTGTGCTTTCACTTGCACAATTTCAATATCCAATATTCTTAATTCAATTCACTCTTGTTGCAATTGCCTAAGTTTGCTTGTGTTTGATTGATGCTCATTTATTGCTTGCTTCTTAGGCCATTTAGTTGAGGAACTCATGCTTATTTTTCATTGTGTGGATGCCACGTTAGCTGGCCGTCGTGTGTATTCCATGCCACTATGCAAAATTCCTCAATTAGATGCTTATTTACTCTCTCCTTTACCCTTTTGTGCTACTTTCCCTATGAGTCCTAACTATACTTTGCTCTTCTTTTTTAGGATGAGACATAAAGGAAAGGAGCCGGGAGAGAAGGAGGATACTGAGGAGGGAGATGCCGAGCATACATGGACTCGGCAATCTCCACACAACCCAAGCCCCCGCATCCGTCAACCGAAAGTGGAGCTCTTGAGAGACATTCTCCCCGGATTTTGTTTGTGCACGGAGGACCGTGTAACGATTAAGTGTGGGGGAGGATTCGCCATTTTGGGGTGTAAACTTTCTTTTCCCAAACACCTTGCACTTTATTTTTACTTCTTTTAGTAGGTTTTTTGTATATATTTGGAGTGATTTTGATTATTGCATTGCATTTCCTTCTAGTATATATGCCTTAGACTATTCGTAGTTTATATCTATTGCATTTTGCATATTTTTCTTAGTATATATATTTTATAGATAGAAATTGTGATTGGATGACGTGAATAGTATAATGCCTAGTCAATTTTGTCCTAATTGTTCATGTTAATTTTTGCTTGTTGAAAATTAGGAATAGAACTAAGAAAGATTTTGAAATTGCATCCATCACAACATACATATATACATACATACATACATACATACATACATACATACATACATACATATAGTAAATAAGTTTTGGTAAAACAACAAAGAATTTTCAAGAAATCTCTTTTTGGGCATTCCATTGATTAGATTTGAAAATTATTTTTTGAACTTGCTTGAAGTATCTTTTTATGAAATATGGAAAAGAGCTTGAACAAATACCTTGTGAGATTTGAGCTTAAATGAATGGTTGCACATCTTCAACCACAAAATTTTTGTTCTTGTTTGTTATACTCCTTTTATGATTGTAATCTTAGATTTGCTTGAAACTTTATGTCTTATATTTGTTGTTTTAGATTACATTTAGTATGATTGAGGCCATCTTTGTATAACTCACTAACCCATATGGCCAACCCTTGCATCTATCTTTGTAAACCACTTTTTGAGCCTTTAATTCCCCTTTGTTCTCATTATAAGCACATCATTCACCCTAAGTGAAAAACCATTATGTCCATTGATTATATCTTTGATTAGCTTAGGTTTGAGTGTGTGTTAATCAAGTGTGGGGGAAATTTGTGGGAAACATTGGTAGTTAGTTAGCTTTGGAGTGTTCATTGAAAATATGGCAAAATGGGTAACTACTCATTCATTTATTGGTTAAAACATATGTATCTCTTTTTGTTGATAATAAGAAAAGAAAAGAAAAAAAAAAGAGAAAAAGACAAGAAAGAGAAATGATAATAAGAATGTAAATAAGAGATGCATATGTAGTTGAATTGGAAAGAGTATGCATGAGTGAATGTGAGAAAGGGACAAATGGGTAGCTAGGATTGTTTTGTTATGTATATAAGATGATATATAGGATTAGGTGGGATGCTTAAACTAATCAAAGATCCAATCTATTAGCCCACTTAACCATATTAATCATACCCTTACCTAAGCCCCGTTACAACCCTCAAAAGTCCTCATGATATTTGAATTCATTCATCAAATATTAGTTGATTGTTAGACGACTTGCAATTCTTTGAGAAACATGTTTGAAGGAGGATTGAGTGATTAAACCCTACACACTGAGCGATTAGAGTGTAAACACATCCAGTGAGGGTTTCAATTGCTCAATTCTATGTTTCCATTGCTTATCTTGTATCTTTTTGCAAGTTGTTGAAATGAATTTGAGAATTTCAAATCAATCTTTGGACATTGATTATATTGTTTTATTTTTCTTGTCTTGGCCCTAAGTTCCTACTATGGATTGATTGAGAATCTTTTGTTTGTTTTTGCCAAACTCAATAGGAATCATAGTGTAGATATATAGATAGAATTTAGTATAGTTACATGCATGTAGGTAGTTGCATTAATAATTACCCCTTCATTCATCTCCTTTGGTTGTGTTTAGCATGAGGACATGCTAGGTTTAAGTGTGGGGAAATTGATGAGTCCATATTTGATGATATACTTTGCTTTGATTTGAGTGGATTTTATAACATAAACCCACATTTATTCATCTAAATAGCATGCTTTTGAGATTTCTTCCTAAATTGTGCTTAAAAGTGAAAACATGCTCTCTTGTACTTAATTTTAATCAATTCTATTCACTTTAATCCCATTCGGTGCCTTGATATATTTGTTAAGTGATTTCAGGTTTCCAAGGCAAGCATGGGTTGGATAAGTGAGGAGAAGAGCATGCAAAAGGGAAGAAACCATGAAGAAATGAGATTTGCTCTGACCTCTCGGTACTAAATTGATCATAGCTTGAGCTACAGAGATCTAAATGAGGCGGCCCTAGTGGCATTGGAAAGCTAACATCTGGGGCTTCAAAATGATATATAATTTGCTATAGTGGACATAAGTCTACGTGTGCGTACGCACAGGTACTTGTGCGTACGCACAAGTCAGGATTCAACATGTGTGCGGATGCACACATCTGTGCGTCGGCACAAGTCCCTGCACGTGACCTCATTAATTGCAACTCACTGGCAGCGATTTCTGGGCCCCCAAAACCCAATCCAACTCATTTTTTGAAGCTATTTAAGGCCAAATTGAAGAAGGATGAAGGGGGGGCAATTAGGTTTAGTTTTTATTATGTTTTCTCTTAGTTTCTAGAGAGAGAAGCTCCCCCCTCTCTCTAGAATTAGGGTTTTTAGCTTAGTTTCCTTTTAATTTCAGCACTTTAATTCTTGCTTTAATGTAGTTTCCTTTATGTTTTTATGCTTTCTTGTCTTTATCTTCTTCATCTCTTTTGTTATTTTCTCTTTTATGGCCATTTTCATGTTATAAACACTTTTGTTATTTTAATTCCAATTAATGCAAATTTATGTTTCCACGTCATTTATTGCTTTCTTGAGTTTTCATTATCATTTCCTTGCTTTGGTAGTTTTAGAATTTATTTTAATACAATTTAATATTATTTTATTCTCATGCACACCAAGTGTTTGATAAAATGCTTGGCTTAGTTTTTACTTAGTTTTTCTCTACTCTTGGCTTGAAATTGTTGACTTTGGTGATCCTTGAGTCATTGATGTCCATTCTTGTTTGATATATTAGAGTAGTTAGTTGATTTGGTTTCCCTTGACTTTATGTGACCCCTTAGTATTGACATAAGACTTAGGGATTGAAATTAACTATGCCTATTTGACTTATCTTCGATGTAAGGTTGACGAAGTAGGATTAACTCTTCATAATCACCATGTGTTTGTGGTCAATGTCTAGGATAGGTAGCCTTAGCTCTCAATTACTTGCCAAGATGTTTTCTTGAATTTGAAGTTTCCTTTCCTTGCATTTAATTGCTTTGACTTTTATCGCTTTGATATTTAATTTCTTGCATGTTTAATTTTCACACTCTTGGTTGAGAAATTGGATGTTTGGGTGGAATTGAGTTGTGGATGTCCATTCTGCATTGTGTGAGAATGGTTAATTGATTTGGTTTCCATTGACGCTAGTCTTTCACTAAATAATTAGTGAGTTGACTAGGACTTATGGATTGAGATCAATTACACCTTTTGACTAATTCTCATGGAGGATTGACTAGTTTGTATTGCTTCCACACAATTTCCATGTTTGTGGTCCACAACTAGGATAGGAAATCTAAATTCCCTAATTCTTGCCAAGAGTTGCCATTTACATTCCTTGCATGCTTGTTTCAATTCCTTGCTATTTACATTTCTTGCTCTTTCTTGCATTCCCAACCCCCAATGTCTCATAGCCAATAATTCTACATTTCATTGTAATTCCTAAGGAGAATGACTCGAGAGCTAAATACTCTCGGTTATTTTGTATTGAATTTATTATTTGATTGATGTTCAATTGTTGTGTTTGGACTATACTTGCAACGAACAAATTCCACTTTTAGTGTGAAAATCCAAACCCGTGCATTTGGGCATTCGTCAATCATGTTGACCTGTTGGGTCAAGATCTTATTCTGAGCCAAGATGGCATTCAGGGTCTCAACTTCATGAACTTCTTTCTTTTGAGAAGATCCATGATTTACAGGATTCCTCTCAGAGGTGTACATGAATTGGTTGTTAGCAACCATCTCAATGAGCTCTCTTGCTTCTGCATGCGTTTTCTTCAAGTGGAGAGATCCACCTGCAAATCTATCCATGAAAATCTTGGATATCTCAGACAAGCCATCATAGAACACACCTATGAGGCACCATTTTGAGAGAATGTCAGGAGGACATTTTCTGATCAGTTGCTTGTATCTTTTCCAAGCTTCATAGAGGGATTCACCTTCTCTTTGTCTGAAAGTTTGAACTTCCACTCTAATCTTGCTCATCCTTTGAGGAGGAAAGAACTTAGCCAGAAAAGCATTAACTAGCTTTTTCCAAGAGTCAAGACTCTCTCTTGGTTGGGCATTCAACCAAAACTTAGCTCTGTCTCGCAAAGCAAAGGGAAAAAGCATCAGCTTGTAGACTTCCGGATTAACTCCATTAGTCTTTACAGTATCACAGATCTGTAAAAATTCTGCTAAGAACTGATGTGGATCTTCCAATAGAAGTCCATAAAACTTGCAGTTCTACTGTAGAAGAGAAAATAACTGAGGCTTAAGCTCAAAATTGTTAGCTCCAATGGCAAGTACAGCAATGCTTTTGCCATAAAAGTCAGAGGTAGGCATGGTGAAGTCACCAAGGACCTTTCTGGTCTCCTCTTGTGGTTCGGCCATATCCTCTATTTCTTGTTCAAAACTTTCTGAAAGGTCTCTTCCGGAGTGTTGTGCTTTAGTTTGTTGTAAACGCCTCCTTAGAGTCTTTTCAGATTCAGAATCAGGAGTCAAGAGGGGTTCTTTATCCCCGTTATTGGTCATAAACAAGAAGAAAAGGAAAAGAAAAGAAAAGAAAGAGACCACGCCAATAGGCAAGAAGCTCCTCCTTAAAGTCAGAAGTAGAAGAAGAAGAAGAAGAAGGTAAAAATTAAAAATAAAAATACAAAGAAAAATAAATAAAATAAGTAGAGGAATTTTACCTTAAAAATAGGAGTAAAGTGAATTAGAAACAGAAAAGTGAAGATGGAAGAAAATGGAAGGAAAATCACAAGAGAGCTTTCTGTGCCAATTGGCAAGAAGCTCCAATTGAAATATGAGATGAAGAGCAAAGAAGAAGATAAAGAAGTTGAGCTAGAGCTATGAAACGAAGTAGGGTTGAATGGATAGAGATGAGAAGAGAAGAGGTATAAATAGAAAAAGTAAATTAAAATATTTTTATTTTATTTATTTATTTAATTACTTTTCAAAAATTAGATTAATTTTTAAAAAAATTTGAATTTTAATTGTTAAATTTTTTAAAAAAGAAGAGAGAGAAGAGAGGGAATTTTCGAAAATAGAGAGAGATGAGAGTTAGTAAGGTGGTTTTGAAAAAGAAGAGAGAAAAAGGAAAGATGTTTTCGAAAATTTAAGAGAGAAGAGAGTTAGTTAGGTAGTTTTGAAAAATAAGAGAGAGAAGATAAGATATTAGTTAAGAAAAGATAATAAAAATAAAAGATAAGATAAGAAAAGATTTTAACTAAAAATAAGATAAGACAAGAAAAGATTTGAAATTGAAATTTGAAATTTAAAAAAAAGATAAGATAAGATTTAAAAATTTTGAAAAAGATATGATTTAAAAATTAGAAGTTAGAAAAGATAAGATAAGAAACAAAAAGATAAGATTAGAAAATTGATTTTGAAAAAGATAAGATAAAATTTTTGAATTTTGAAAAAGATATGATGTGATTTTGAAAAAGATATGATTTTTAAATTTTGAAAATTTTGATTTTTGAAAACTTGGCAACTAAGATAAGATAAGATGAAATTTTAAAATCAAAATATGAATTTTTTACGTAATTTTCGAAAATTATGGTTAGAAATTAGTTAGAAAAGATATTTTTTTTATTTTTTGAATTTATGATGAAAGAGAAAAACACAAAAAAGACACAAGACTCAAAATTTTTAGATCTCACACCCCTTGATTTTTGAAAATTTGGAGGGAAACACCAAGGGACACCAAACTTAAAAATTTTAAGATCAAGACACAGGCAAGACTCAAGAACACCTTGTAGACTCACAATAACACTAAGAACAAAATTTAAAGACTCGAAGAACACAAGAACACAAAAAAGGATACCAAACTTAACATTTTTAGAAAACTAAAACAAGATTTTCGAAAATTGCAAGAAAATAAACAAGAAAACACTAAAATTAAAGACTTGACACAAGATTAAACAAAGAAAAAATTTTTTTGAAAAATTTTTAGAAAGGCAAATTGGCTCAAAGACAATTCAACCAAGAGCATATGTCTGGGTTTTAGCCAATTGAGCTAGAAATTTAACGTGTTTTTGAAAAATCTTTTTTGAAATTTTCGAAAATTAAAGAAGAAAAATTAAAATTAAAAGGCTCAAAGACTCAAACCAAGAACATAGACACATTCAAAAAATGCTTGAATCAAACAAAGAAAAGAAAAATATTCTTGCAAAACTTTTTGGAATTTTCAAAAAAATAGAAGAAGAAGAAGAAAAAAAAATTTAAAGACTAAAATAAAATAAAATAAAATAAAATAAACTTACCTGATCTAAGGAGTAAAACAATCCGCTAGTTTGTCCAAACTCAACAATTCCCGGCAATGACGCCAAAAACTTGGTTGCGCATGTACACATAACCCATACTATTTCGTACAACAGCAGCAGTACCAGCAAGTGCACTAGGTCATCCAAGTAATACCTGAGCGAGTTAGGGTCGATCCGACGAGGATTGTGGCTTGAAGCAAGCTTGTGGTTGTCTTGCAGGTCTTAGTCAGGAAAAATCAGAAGATTTTTGGATTAGCGTAATTTATACCTTAAAAATATCAATAGAAATAAGCCCACAAAAGGAATAGAGTTGAGAGTCGGAGTTGCTTTGTCTTTCTGAAGTAACTCTAGTACTATCATCTTCCTTGCTTGTGAATGATCTTCTTCTGTGGCAGGCTGTAAGTGATCAAAGCCACGCCAATGGTATTTGATCTCCTCTGCTACAGAATAAACACCAGGGCCCTTGGTATTCAATCCAATAGAGGATGAAGCGCATAGTAATCCATTCTCTTGGCGATCCTACTCAAAACTCCACAGACAAGGTAGAATCTTTCAGAACAGAGAACACTGCTTCTTGGATCTAGCCTATACCACGGATACCTTTCTCCCCAGAGATTGGCTGAACTGATGTCTCGAGAAGTCCCCAACGAAGTCGTGGATTAACCGTCTGAGAGATGTAAATCCATAGCTGTTGATTCGTGCTTTCCGGCCAAGTATTCACACAAACCCAAGTAGATGCGGGTGTTTGTCAGCCACGTTCGTCTTAATGTGATGAACAGAGCAAATTTGTCAGATCGTCCTATTCATCACGATGAAGATCGGGATATACATCTTAGAGATAGATCAGACACGAATCGAAGAAGAAGAAATAGTACTTTAATTAATTCATAGGACTCAGCAGGGCTCCTCCCCTGAACCTAGGAGGTTTAGAAACTCATACTGAAAATAAAAACAATGGTGGAAAAGTAAAAATGGTAGACCTCCCTCTGCGGGAGGTACCCAAGGTTTTGAAACCTTTAAGTCTGTAAGTCGTTATGAATTACATGAACATAATCCCTTTAAATACTAAATAGATGACTAGTAAGGATAAAACATTCTATTTAGTGCTAAAATCCACTTCTGAGGCCTACTTGGTGAGTGTTTGGGATGAGCTTTGATGAGATCCACATGCATTGAGGTCTCTTAGGTGTGAAATGCCAGCCAGGGGTTCTTTCTGGGCCTTTGGACGTTGGGCTCTACTCTTTGGTCGCTGGTAGCTAAGTCTGGAAGAGTGCAGGTAGCTGGCGTTGGATGCCAGTTTTGGGCCTTCTAATCCGAAGCAAAGTATGGACTATTATATATTTCTGGAAAGCTCTGGAAGTAAGCTTTCCATAGACGTTGAGAGCGCTCCATTTGGATTTCTTTAACTCTAGAAAAGCTCTTCCGAATGCAGGTAGGTTAGATCTGGACAGCATCTTCAGTGCTTTCTTTGTCTCTGAATCACACTTCTGCTCTAACTCCTCAATTTCAGCCAGAAAATACTTGAAATTGCCCAAAAATACAAAAGCTCATAGTAGAATCCAAAAATGTGATTTTAACACTAAAACCTATAAAAACTTAATAAAAACTAAATAAAACTACTAAAAACTATATGAAAATGATGTCAAAATGCGTATAAAATATCCGCTCATCACATTCCAACGCCTGCCCACTTCCAAGCTTCTTCATTCCTGGCATTTTCTAGGGCTCCTCATTATTGGTGTTGGCTTGAGTAACTTCAGTAATAGTGGGCATTGCCAATGCCCTATGTCCTGCTCCAAGGCTCTGCTTTTTCTATCTTTGCATCACCTATCATCAACCACATAAATTGCATCAAAGCTTGATATTCCATGAATCCATACATGGTTTTTCATCCCATCTAAGTGCAATATAATCTTCTCAATCAATACATTTCTTTAGCATCACTTATTTCATCAAATGATTCCTGTATTTTCATGAAATAATCATAATTTCAACTAATGCTTGATGAAACAATGCATGCAGAGATACTTCATACAATTACTTATTTATTAACTAAAACTTCATGAAAATAAACTAAAAACTAACTAAATTAACTAGATAAAATGGCTAAGATGCTCATGCATAATACGTACGTATCTAGCATGTGTACACATAATAACACTAGCCGTGTGATGTGGGAGTCCAGCCGTGGCACGGGTGGGGTGAAACAGAGAGTAAAGAGGTACAAGGAGATGTAGCTGTGGCATGGGGAGACACAGTCGTTGGACATGAGCCATGAAAAGAGGGAGTCATGCATACGCATCTGGCATGCATATGCAAAACTGGCGACATAAGGCACTTAATGCGTACGCATTGATGAGCGGATAATTTATACGCTTTTTAGCATTGTTTTTAGGTAGTTTTTAGTATGATTTAGTTAGTTTTTACTATGTTTTTATTAGTTTTTATGAAAAATTCACATTTCTAGACTTTACTATGAGTTTGTGTATTTTTCTGTGATTTCAGGTATTTTCTGGCTAAAATTGAGGGACATGAGCAAAAATCTGATTCAGAGGCTGAAAAAGGACTGCAGATGCTGTTGGATTCTGACCTTCCTGCACTCGAAGTGGATTTTCTGGAGCTACAAAAACCCAATTGGTGCACTTTTAATTGCGTTGGAAAGTAGACATCCAGGGATTTCCATAAATATATAATAGTCCATACCTTGCCCGAGTTTTGACGACGCAAACTGGCATTTAAACACCAACTTCCTGCCCTATTCTGGCGTTAAACGCCAGAATTGAGTTACAAGCTGGAGTTAAATGCCCAAACTGGCACCAAAGCTGGCGTTTAACTCCAAGAAGAGTTTCTACATGTGAAAGCTTCAATACTCAGCCCAAGCACACACCAAGTGGGCCCCGAAAGTAGATTTCTGCACTATCTGCATTTAATTACTTATTTTCTGTAACCCTAGCTACTAGTTTAGTATAAAAACTACTTTTAGAGACTTATTTTACATCTTTGGATCATTTTTTATCTTTGGACGTTTAGTCCTTAGACTTTACCATTGTACATGTTTTGGAGGCTGGCCTCACGGCCATGCCTGGACCTTCATTACTTATGTATTTTCAACGGTGGAGTTTCTACACCTCAGATTAAGGTGTGGAGCTCTGCTGTTCTTCATGAATTAATGCAAAGTACTATTATTTTTCTACTCAATTCAAGCTTATTCTTATTCCAAGATATTCACTCGCACTTCAACCTGATGAATGTGATGATCCGTGACACTCATCATCATTCTCACCTATGAACGCGTGCCTGACAACCACTTCCGTTCTATCTGCAATAGCTTAAGTGTGTATCTCTTAGCCTCCATTCCGAAAGATCGGAGACTTCGTGGTATAAGCTAGAATCAATTGGCAGCCATTTCTGAGATCCGGAAAGTCTAAACCTTGTCTGTGGTATTCTGAGTAGGATCTGGGAAGGAATGACTGTGACAAGCTTCAAACTCGCGAGTGTTGGGCATAGTGACAGACACAAAAGGATCAATGGATCCTATTCCAACATGAGTGAGAACCGACAGATGATTAGCCGTGTGGTGACAGCGCATTTGGACCATTTTCACTGAGAGGACGGACAGTAGCCATTGACAACGGTGATCCCCCAACATACAGCTTGCCATGGAAAGGAGTATGAATGATTGAATGAAGACAGTAGGAAAGCAGAGATTCAGAAGCAACAAGCATCTCCATACGCTTATCTAAAATCCCACCAATGAATTACATAAATATTTCTATCTTATTTTATATTTTATTTATATTTTAAACATCAAAACCTCATAACCATTTGAATCTGCCTGACTGAGATTTACAAGGATGACCATAGCTTGCTTCAAGCTGACAATCTCCGTGGGATCGACCCTTACTCACGTAAGGTTTATTACTTGGACGACCCAGTGCACTTGCTGGTTAGTTGTGCGGAGTTGTGAAAAAGAGTTGAGATTAAGATTGTGCGCACCAAGTTTTTGGCGCCATTGTTAGAGATCACAATTTCGTGCACCACGCATCTAGGATGCGTACGCACAATGATACATGCATGCAACGTGAGTCTCCAGCTGTGCAACGTGAAGAGAGAAGAAGCTAATTGGGAGCAATCAAAAGGGTGCTATGTGTACGTATCTAGCTTGCAAATAGGGAGAAAATTGGGCCAAGTTAGGTTTCACGTGCAACGTAAAGAGTCTCACGTGTAACGTGAGGTATAGGTCACCTCCTAGGGGGCGTTAATTCACTCACCAAGGCATTCAATTCTCCACACACTAAAGTGACTAACCCAAGGCTCAACCTAAGCCCATGAATTTTAACATTGATTAAGGATCATAAGGAGAAAGATCTGAAGTTTGACTGGGAGAAAAATATTAATTAGCTAGATTTGATTTTGTTTTAAATTAATTCTATTTTGAAGTTTTGAATTTTAGGTTTTCTTAGGTGAACATATATAAGGAGAGAAGTAACTCACGTGCTTTTTTCCTCAACAGTTTCTATAATTCATAATTTTTTAGGTTTTCTTTTGAAGCATGAGCAACTAATCCTCTCTGTTAAGGTTAGGAGCTATGTTAATTACTATGGACTAATGTTATAACTTTTCTATCTTGATTTGCATTGATATTTTCTTAAGAAAAAGTTTTTGTTTTTCATCTAAATTAAAGGATTTGAATGAGTTGGGAAACAATTCTCTTCTGACTTGAATTCTCTTAATATCTTGGAAAAGTTAATTAATCGAATTAAGTTTGAAAACTTCTTCTCATAGCTCTTAGGTTTTGGACTTGAACTTGATAAGTGACATCGAATCAACCAAGTTTGGTTCTTGAGAATTATGTGGCTTCTAAATCAATGAACGTGCTTAACCTCTTTTCTTGAATAATTGACTAAGGAATTAGCTATTAATTAGGTTAAAGAGAAATTGAATTACCCAGGAATTGGAGTTTGATTAATTAAGATTTGCCATAGAAACATCTTTGCAAGATCAAGGTGGAGAGTGAAAAGTATTTTTTCGAAAGTTTTAATATCTCTGAAACCTTAACTCTTTTAATCATATTACTTTCTAAAAAAATTTTAGTTTGCTCTTATTTAATTCTTTGTTTTCATGATAATTGTTATTGAAACCCTAAGTTTGTGCTTCTCTGACTAGAATAATCAGTTGATTATTGCTTGCTTAATCTATTAATCCTCGTGGGAATGTAACCCACTCCCGTGGTATTACTTGATATGATCCGGTGCACTTGCCGGTAGTTTATGGTTTTGTAAAATCTACATCAATAATCCAAGCATGGAAAGGGTTACAATTGAAAGTAAAAGTTTAACTCTAATCAAAACCATCAAATTAGGAGAAGATTGGTGGGAGATCAATCCAATTGTATAGGACATCAAAGGCATAATGGTGAAACACCAACACTTTGGCTTCACCTGGACCCCGAGAGAGGAAAACTTTCTGGCCCATTCCATTGCAAAATTAGAGGAGTATCTTTTAGTTAATTGGTGATCAAGGCCAAGTGAACAACTTAGATCCATTATCAACATAGAGAACATCTAGACGGAAGGTCACAACACGGATCATCCTATCATAGGCCTTCAAACCCAATAGTCCGTTACCAACGAGACGACTGGGTGGGATTAGTGTGGGGGTAGTTGGAGACTTAGAGCCAAATTGGCTTCTCTTTTCATCCTTGGTTGGAGTCGTACATCTCTTCCCAAGTGTAGCCGCAAGGCCGCAGACACCTCTTATCTCTCTCAAAATCAGCACCTTGTACCTCTTTGGCTTGTCTGGATGAGAAGGAAAGAAGAGTGGTGGCTGTAACAAGTCTCGTAAATTCATACAGACGGAACTGGAATCCATCTCATGCCCTCTTCAGGATGCCACCGCTGTCGTGTAAAGATCCAACTTCTAGCAAGTCATGACCAATGCTAGCTACCAGACACTATTATACGGCTTTTCCTAAAGACTCTAGACCTTATATTAAATATATACATATAAGCCTGTAGCACTAGTTGAGATCGCGTGTCAGATATATAGATATAACGAAATAGATAATAGTTAAATAGATAATATATACATGATGCATGAAAAATACAGAAAACATAATAATATCATACATATATGCCCGAAAGCTCATTTAGTACATCATAATACATACCGAGTTACGTCGTTGCTTATTCATGAAAATATTTACACACTCCATATTTATACTAATAGGCCTCGACTCACAAGAGTCACCCTAGTCTGGGACCCATTCTAACTTGTTTATATAGGTATTTATAAAAGCACCTAGCCCTCTAAAAGTTTATACAAAGTGAGGGCAAAGACAACAACTACTACTACTATTATAACTATTGCTGGTCATCGATTCCTGGTAGCTGAAGAAACACGGAAGTACTGTGTGGAAGTAAGAGAAGTCTCTCTGACCCTCCGGTAATGCTACTGCTACTCGCTAGTCCCAAGGCTAGAAACTCAAAGAAGATCTCACCGGTTTTCATCTGCAGAATGGAAAAGTAAGGGGTGAGAACCTAAGGTTCCCAGCAAGGTACTACACAGGAAAACCTAAGGGGTTCCGTAGCCTAAGTCTAAGACTTCACGTAGTTAGGTCGGTAAGTCATACAAACAAGTACAAGGACAAGTATATGGCAGAATAGTAACTAAGCACAGAATACAAAAAGCAGAGACAAAATACAATCACAGGTACAAGTAAGCAATCACAAACATAGATAATGTGGCAACCAAGTATGATGCATGTCTAGTCCTATGAAAGCCATGAGCTCATGTGTCGGTTGACTACCCGTAACCCGACGTTACCTAGGAACTAGTTCTAGATATGGTTTCCCGATTGTGTCTGTCCGTGCATACGTGTCGATGTGGTTAAGCATACCACCAGTCCGTGACAATAGGCAATCGTTGCAAAGCTTGACGCTATAATATACGCACAAAGGGAAAACATAGTTTTAGCATTCAGTGGGTAATACCCACCTCCAAACAACCTCTAGCACCTTGGGGTTTACAGTTCTTTTTCTGCGGCACATCTCAATAAACTTTATTTCTAAGAGACTTCTCTCTCCCCTTCTTTATAAATACAACTTGTACCCAGTCTCTGCTTTTTAAATCTCAGCCTTTGTCACATTTTCTATTTTACTTTAATACTTTTATATATTTTCAATTTTATCTTTTTGTACATGACTTCTCTTTTACTATTTTCTTTAGGTTTTTAATGACGCTTTCACCACTAGTGTTATTACTTTATCATTCTACCCTCATACTTTTACTAAAGACCTTCTTACCTTCCATTAAGTTAATTAATCATTTTTAATTTGACTTTATGCCTAAAATTACTAATATGCCCCTAAGTACTCTAGTTTACCGTTTAACTTGATTTAGCGCCAAAATGTTACCGGCCTACCGGGTTAATCCTAATATTTTTCTATGACAAAATTATCCATAATACTTTTAATTAATGCCAATTCTATCCTTAGGAACCTAAAAGATCATTTTATCCTTTATTAATTTATTTACTTATTCTAGTTACCACTTTTTACCATTTTACTTCTAATTTTTACTAAAGCTTTTATTTAGGTCTGAAACTTTATCGTAATTATAATTTTAACCCAATTAGTTTATATAATTACTAATTTATCCTTAATGACACTAAGTTCAGAATTTTACTTATCTTTCAATTAAATTACATTTTTAACCCCCTTTTTACCCAAAAATAACCATAACACCCTTTTTACTTTTATACCTTTGTTCCATAGGATTAAAATCAGTTTTCTAACCTCTTTTTATCCCTTATACATGTGACTTTCATGATCATTTAGTGGATGAATTTTTAAGAGTGTATTTTTTTTATTTTTATCCGCTTTTAGTGACTTTTAAAGCTTGAAACTTAAACCCCAAGTGCTCCATTAATTTCAGCAGTTTCATACAATTTTCAGAGACAAATAAGCTGCATATATCACTTAAATAATAGTCCAAAATAAAGAAGCATCACTGAATTTTCAGAATAATGGAAGCTAGTACTTTTATTTTCACAGAGGCAGTCTAGGAGAGCTGTTGAGTTCTAATGGAGCATATTTAATTGTTAGTTTAGCTAATTTTCACGGTTGCCACTATTTATTTGTTCCGTTGGAAAATGGTGTGGATGAATTAATGAATTCAATGGAGGATTTGTTTGGCCGCGTCATTAATCTTCTAAGATAACTTAACGATCCCACCTCTTGATTAATCTGTTTGGCGTTTTGCATTGTGACATTTTTTTCTTTTAATATATATTTTATTTTTCTGGTTGTTTAATTATGTTGTTGTAGTCTCTTCATGCCTGATCTCTCTGAATTTAGTTATCAACTTTGAATTTTTTATACATACTAAAGCTAAAATTTGTTTAAATTTTCATAAGAGAGGCGTTTCTTCTTTTCTTTTTTTCTTTCTCTCTTATTTTATTTTTTTTATTATTAGAAAGTAGTAATCAGCTCTTGAATTTCTTTTCTTCTATTTTCGTAAAATTTTCTTTTTCATCAGGATTGTTTCGCTGTTTATTTATTTATTTTTTAATGATGATTTTAGCTTTTGGGTTAAAAGATTTTACTGTAGCATTTGATTGCTGAGCTGTTACCTGCATTTTGGGCCATACAATTTATAGACAGAGCGGTGCAAAATATTATATTAATTATGAGGAGACATAGGAAAATATGCTTTTGTTTTTGCGAAATCGAGTTACTTATATGTTATATCAGGTGCCATGAATGTAGGATTCAAAATAGTAATGACTATACTTTAATATATATTTTAAAATGTTAATACTATGATTTATAGGTATTATAGGATTCAGTATCTTATTTTATTGAGTGATCAGTGATCACATGAAGGTTTGCAATAATTTCTTCACTTTGTACTGTTGAGATAGGAACAATTTTAACCATGGCATATGCAAAATTTGACATTAATAACTGGGCCCTAAGACTGATGAGTATCTTTATTCTATATAGGATCAAAGTAGTGATAATTAATTTAGATTCCATTGTGATTGTGATTGTAATCTAATCTTAAACACCTCCTCTTTCTCTGTTTTTTTTTCTTAATGGTGGTTGTTAACCTATTATATATGAATTGTGATGGTGATGGCGAGATACAATATTGGAGCATAAATAATGGAAGTTATGCAAGAGTCTTCAAGGTAGAATCCTAGTCCTCAATTATTCTTTTTTTTTCTATGAAGCATATAGCAGTGGGCTACCTTTATTTACCTTTTTTTTAATCACTATATATTTAGTTTTGTTGTTTATTAAAGTGATGATATATTCACTTTAATGTGTTAATTGGCAATTCTCTCGTGGATTGATCAGGGTGGCATCACTCAGATGAGATTTCAACCACGTCTAGGGAGGTACTTGGCTGCAGCTGCAGAGAATGTTGTTTCTATACTTGATGTGGAGACACAAGGATGCCGATATTCATTAAAGGTTCGATTTCATGTTTATTATAATTAGTATTACTAGTGTATGTGCCTATTGATTCACTTTTTTATTTATTAAATTTGTGTAAAAGTAATATAATAGAATTAGTTGTTGTTTCTAACGGGATGAAAAGGAAAAGAGCTTGATTCAGGAACACAAGCTGTTATTGGAAGAGCTGCTCTGATAAGTATGCTTTTATCACAATCTTAATGAATCAATGACTAATAGGTATGGTTGATACAAAAATTATTGTCGGTCTAGAATTTCTCTTATAGAAATAAGAATTTCGTTGTAAGCATAGCTCCAAACCAACAAACAATTCTCACATCAAATTTAATTTGGTTTTGTCACAAGTACAAACCCCAATGAAAATTAACCGAAGTATTTAAACCTCGAGTCGTCTCACAAGGAATTTCAATGAAGTGATCAATTATTGGCTATGAAGGAATACAGGGGATTTGATTTATAAAAGGGGCAATAAAGTAAATGGCAAGAAAATAAAGCTAGTGGCTAAAGAAAACAAACGATAAAGAGAGACATTCATGGCAAGGATTGAGAATATAGGCTTTCTATCATAGCCACTAATAACAATAATTAACAAGAATTTATCTTATTTCGTTATCTCCAACAATGGAAGAAGGTATAATGTTATCTTCACATTGAGAGAAAGTCAAATAAGACTAGCTAATATCAATTCAAAAGTCCTAATCAACTCACTAATTGAATTAGCAAGAGATTAGAGTCAACGGAAATAATACTAGCTAACAACTCTAGATCACCAACATAGGTTGGGTCTTAATGACTCAAGATTGTCTAATTCCTATTCTCAAGCCAAGTATGCTCAAAAATCTACTCTAACATCCTTCCAAGCATTTTATCAAACACTTGGAAGGCATAAAAGGGAAGCATAATAAATTGCAAGAAAAAATAAATTCTACCACTACCAATTGCAAGGGATTAACAATAACAACTCAAATCAACCATAAGAACATAAAAGAAACATCAATTGAATTAAAAGAAAACCCAATCCAACAAGAGTACTCTTAAACATAAAAGAGAGGCATAAAAGGGAAGTTAACAATGCAAACTAAGAGGATTAAGATGTAGGAGCAAGAAATCATAAGGAAAACAAGATGAAAACAAGGATTAAACCCTAGATCTAAGATGCAATTACCCTAAGAACCCTAATTCTAGAGAGAAGAGGGAGTTTCTCTCTCTAGAAAACTAAACCACATGATGCTATACTACAACTAAGTACTCCCCCTTTACCCAAGCTTGAATTTTACATGAAATACCCTCAAAAATGAGTTGGATTTGGGCCTGGAAAGCTCAGAAATTACCCCCAGCGAATTCACTTTAAGTAAGTCATGTGCCGAGCGTCACGCGTGCGCGTGGGTGACACGTGCGCAACGCTGGCCAAAATTTCTCCTCACACGTACGCGTGGGTGACGCGTGCGCATGGCTTGCAAATCTTCAACGCACGCATACACGTGAATGACGCGTGCGCGTGGCCCTCAATTCTCCAAATGCTCATTTCTTCATGAATTCTCCACTTTGCATGCTTTTCTCTTCACTTCTTCCATCCAATACTTGCCTTATGAACCTGAAATCACTCAACGAACACATCAAGACATCGAATGGAATTAAGGTGAATAAAATCACCAATTTTAAGGCCTAAAAAACATGTTTTTACACTTAAGCACAAATTAAGAGAGAATTACAAAACCATGCTATTTCATGGAATAAATGTGAGAAAAGATGATAAAATCCCCCAAATTAAACACAAGATAAACCACAAAATTGAAATTTATCAATGGTTGCACATTTTTTCATTTTGACTTTAAACCCCAAATCTCATGGCATGATTCTTCTAATAAGTCACTTGATAGCATGGTTTTTGTTGTAGACAAAAGTTCTAAACAGTTTAGAACTTCTTGCATTAAGTTCATCTTAGTATAATTTTATTGAAACTAAACTTGGAACATGCTTTGATGACAAATATCTGAATACCGGAGAGTTTATACAGCTTGAAAAACCTAAAAAGAAAAAAGTTCTAATGAATTGATTAAATTTTGGACTGTAGCCTCATGAAATTTTTATTATTATAATTTTTCAGTTTTAATGATAAGTTGTTTATTTTTTGTTATGTATTATTTGTAGATTTAGCATATGGGACAAATCAAGCATGGATATAAAATATACAAGCAGATTGACATCCTTTTAACAAATATTAATTACTATTTTGTTATGACAATTATTGTCGGACAAAAATTTTATTATTTTATTGAGAATTATTAATAAATATGTATTTGAAATACTAATTAAACCTTTTAATATTTATTTTAATTTTATAAATTTTTTCTATTGTAAATTTTATTTTATTTTTTATATTTTTATTATAAAAGTAACTTTTATTTTTGTCAAAAAAGCAACTCTTCTATTAGTTGCATATCCAAAAGAAAAGGCAATGCTTTAAAAAGTTATAGGCAACACTGAAAAAGAATTGCAAATTCAAACTTATATGCAACGTGTAAAAGAGTTGCAGTTTATTATAAATAGGCAACACTTTTTAGTAGTGACCAAAATATGAGAGAAAAGATAACACTGCATAAGTGTTGTCTCAAATGCATCTTTAAAGTGTTGTTGTTTTTCAACCAAAGACAACACTTACTAGGTGTTGTCCTCAAAAGCGTTACTTTTGAAGCAAAAAAATTTAAGGCAACGGCCATATCTACAATGTCCTTCAAAAACGTTACCTTAGGTTCAAAAGTATTGCCATAGATCAAAAGCAACATTTTGTCAACCTTTAGACAACACTTTTTAAATGTTGTCTTAACCTAAAAATGTTGTAATGAAAGGACCCATAACATCTCCATGTGCAGCGTCCATGATCAGGAGTTGGTGCTCTTAAACATATCGTGGTGAACAAAACCGTATTTGGTGTTGAAGGAGCCGACTTCATCAATCTCCCGTCAACAACTTTCTCCACCGATCTTTGATTAGAAGTGCTGGATGCCTTAGCTTCCGAGTTCTTCTTTAGTTTAGATATATTAGGAGGGGTTATACGAAGGGAAGGGATATTGTTTTTCCGTTTGAATTTGTGGGATCCTTGTTGGGTCGGGTCAGATTATCCGACCCTACTCAAATCCAAAAAAAAATAATAAATAAAATGGACAAGATTTCATAAAAAAAAAAAACTAGCATCAATTTGTAATGGAAGGAAAAGATATAAACTTGAAGTCAAAGAAAATTTAGATAAAACTAATTTTTCTATTACAAATCCAGGATAATGAAATTATCAAGATTCCACCTTTAGCAATAAAAAAGAAGAGCAAGAATAGCAAGTTATGCACTCTTCTACAACTATGATCTTGCTGCTGCTGCAACATTCTTTATTTCATTTTGCTCAACTACAATCTTTTGCTGTAATATTTGATGTTTTATTTTTGTTCAACAATGACCAAGCCAGTTGTGCACAAATTTTGCAGATTGTAAAACTCAATTTTTGGAGGTAATGTACCTCAATAAAGGGGACATTCAGCTAAGTTTTAAATACAAAGAGTGAAAATATAAATATATTTTTTTTAGAGCATTCTTATTATTATTCTCCTTTCTTGTTTACATTGAATATCTAGCTTTTTTTAGTTTATCTTTTCTTGTATCTTAAGAAAGACTAATATAAAGAATTTGATTAAAAAAAAAACAAAGAAAAAAAGGCAAGAGAGATAAATTTTGAGAAAAAAAATTATTATATCAAATTATAATTTCTATTTTTTGTGTCATGAGTTTGAGAGATTTTTCATACCAAATTAGAAAAACACTTAGTAGAGAAATCTAAGATAAGTTAATTTAATGGATAGAAATTTAATTAGAAACTTATATGTTTTTTTGATAGAATTGGAAAGAATTTCAAAAAATTAGTTAATATAATTTCTTTGAATTAGAATGTAGGTCATTTTGTATTAAGTGGCTAAATTAAAATATATAGTGGTACATACTTTTTTTTTCTATTCTGTCTTTATAATTGTCGTTAAAAGACAAAAATTATCTCTTATATTTTTGTTTTAATAAATAAAACAACAACTGTCTTCCTAATTTATTTTAGTAATCAAATTAAAAAAAGTTTTAAATTATATTCAATCTTATATTTTAGGTCATAGAAAACCGTCATCGTGGTGATCGCCGTCATCTTAAGATTAAGATTATTAATATAATACTAAATTAAGTCCTATCTAGAGAAGTCATGTCTATTCAACTTATAATACAAAGTTTTGTGTGACTCAACATAAAAACGATAAATTAGATTGACTAGAAATGATTTTCTTGCTAAAAATAACAGTAGTCAAACCTTATCTATTATGTAGGTGTATTTATCCTTTATGTCAAAATATTATCATTTATATAAGTAGTGAATTTGTTAGTGACTAATTAAAGCATTAATATATTATAAAATTTAATTCCACAAGTAACGTCCTTATTTGAATTTACTATAATTACTATAATTTTTTGCGAATCATGATTATTAATATAAAATTTATAATTATTAGAATTGTTGATAATTTATAATAAATTATTAGTATTGGTTGAAATTTCTTTACTATACCACTTGACTTTTATGTTTTCAAAAATAATAACTATACTTTTCATTTATTTTACTTATTTTAATTTAGTTTTACAATTCTCTTAAAGGTACCAATCCCAGAAACAATTCAATATTAAATAAAAATATGAAAATCATCAAGCGTTTGTATCTCTCGATTTTTTATATTTAATTTATTCACTACAACACAACTGGTATTTTGCGGCAGTTTCTGGGTCCATTTTGCAGCGGTTTTTAATCGCCGCCAAACATATTGTGACGGTTGTAAACTCTGCTAAAATTAGTAAATAAGTCAATAAATCAAATTTTAATTAGGAAAATTAGAAATGTAAATCTAATATTAAAATAGGATAGAACTCTTCAAAACGAGAATTTTGACACTAATTTCAAAGAATTTGACCCAAGATTAGGCCGAACGGACCGAACCAGTTGAACCGGACCCAAAATGAACCCAAGGCCCAACCAAGCCCATCCATTAAGTGAGAACCCAGCTTCCTTTTTCCCTTCTCTTCCTCATTCACGCTGGGAAACATTCCATGGAGGGGGAAGAACAAGAACAAACCTAACCCTCAATTCTCATTCAAACCACCCTAACTTTCTCATCCGAGCTCCGATCGCCGCACCATTTGCGGCTACGCGTCCAACGCATCGACCTCTAAAATTCTATCAGAAAAATTTCTTTGGTAAGTTACTCTAACACTCTAGCCTCTCCTTTCCCCCAATTTTCGAAAAATTATGAGTAGTGTTGAATTTCTTTACTCTTTAATGTATTAGGACCCAATTAGCTTGAGAAAAATGTTCACTCATGCTTATACAAAGCTTGGGTAAGGTGAGGAAACTATAACTCTATCTAAATTCTGAATTTGTGCAATAGATATTGAGTTTGGGTATATATGTGTTGTATATTTGTATTAGGTGGTGTATATGTAATTGGGACTTGAAATTGTGGACATTGGAGGCCTTGGATTGGTGTCAATTATTGGCGATTTTGTGAATTGTGGAGCTGTTTGTGTGTGGCTTAAGTGTTGCCTTGGACCAAACGCAAAAATCGGCCAAGGTATGGTTAGGTTTCGTGTATTTAATATATAATGCTCTGTGAAAACTTAGGCTAGACAACCCTAGGATAAGTTGGAATGTAAAGGAATGTTTAATGTTTAGTATCCTTGTTGTTGAATTGTACTATGAGTTGTGTATTGGGTTATTGTTGTGGATGATGATAACAGGATGTGAATTGATGAATTTATGACTATGAACTTGTTGAAAGAATATATGAATGTCTTGGATAGGTGGTGCACAAAATTGTGATCTCAATGGTGCCAAAAACTTGGTACGCACTATCATAATCTCAATTCTTCTTCACAACTTCGCACAACTAACCAGCAAGTGCACTGGGTCATCCAAGTAATACACCTTACGTGAGTAAGGGTCGATCCCACGGAGATTGTCGGCTTGAAGCAAGCTATGGTCATCCTTGTAAATCTCAGTCAGGCGGATTCAAATGGTTATGGGATTTTGATAATTAAAATATTAATAAAATATAAAATAGGATAGAGATACTTATGCAATTCATTGGTAGGAATTTCAGATAAGCGTATGGAGATGCTTTGTTCCTTCTGAATCTCTGCTTTCCTACTACCTTCATCCAATCATTCATACTCCTTTGCATGGCACGCTGTATGTTGGGCATCACCGTCGTCAATGGCTACCTCCCGTCCTCTCAGTGAAAATGGTCCAAATGCGCTGTCACCGCACGGCTAATCATCTGTCGGTTCTCACTCATGTTGAAATAGGATCCGTTGATCCTTTTGCGTCTGTCACTACACCCAGCACTCGTGAGTTTGAAGCTCGTCACAGTCATCCCATCCCGGATCCTACTCGAAATACCACAGACAAGGTTTAGACTTTCTGGATCTCAAGAATGGCCACCAATAATTCTAGCTTATACCACGAAAACTCTGATCTGAACCAGAAGCCCAAGAGATAAACGCTCAAGCTATTGCAGATAAAACGGAAGTGGTTGTTAGGCACGCATTCATAGGCGAGAATGATGATGAGTGTCACAGATCATCACATTCATCAGGTTGAAGTACGAGTGAATATCTTGGAATAAGAATAAGCTTGAATTGAATAGAAAAACAATAGTACTTTGCATTAATTCATGAGGAACAGCAGAGCTCCACACCTTAATCTATGGGGTGTAGAAACTCCACCGTTGAAAAATACATAAGTGAAAGTAGTCAAGGCATGGCCGAGTGGCCAGCCCCCTAAACGTGATCTCTGAACATAAAATTATCCAAAAGATTTTTTAATACAATAGTAAAAAGTCCTATTTATACTAAACTAGTTACTAGGGTTTACAGAGATGAGTGAATGATGCAGAAATCCACTTCCGGACCCACTTGGTGTGTGCTTGGGCTGAGCATTGAGCTTTCATATGTAGAGACTCTTTTTGGAGTTAAACGCCAGGTTGTAGCCTGTTTCTGGCGTTTAACTCTAATTTGCAACCTGTTTCTGGCGTTTAACTCCAGAATAGGGCAGGAAGTTGGCGTTTGAACGCCAGTTTGTGTCGTCAAAACTTGGGTAAAGTATGGAATATTATATATTTCTTGAAAGCCCTGGATGTCTACTTTCCAACACAATTGAGAGCGTGCCAATTGGGTTTCTGTAGCTCCAGAAAATCCATTTTGAGTGCAGGGAGGTTAGAATCCAACAGCATCTGCTGTCCTTCTTCAGCCTCTGAATAAGATTTTTGCTTAAGTCCCTCAATTTCAGCTAGAAATTACCTGAAATCACAGAAAAACACACAAACTCATAGTAAATTCCAGAAATGTGATTTTTTATTTAAAAACTAATAAAAATATACTAAAAACTAACTAAATCATACTAAAAACTATGTAAAAACAATGCTAAAAAGCGTATAAATTATCCGCTCATCACAACACCAAACTTAAATTGTTGCTTATCCCCAAGCAAAAAAAAAAATCAAAATAGGATAAAAATAAGAGAATATACTATAAATTCCAAAATATCAATGAAACTTAGCTCCAATTTAGATGAGTGGGGCTAAGAGCTTTTTTGCCTCTGAATAGTTTTGGCATCTCACTTTATCCTTTGAAGTTCAGAATGATTGGCATCTATAAGAACTTAGAATTCAGATAGTGTTATTGATTCTCCTAGTTCAGTATGTTGATTCTTGAACACAGCTACTTTATGAGTCTTGGCCGTGGCCCTAAGCACTTTGTTTTCCAGTATTACCACCAGATACATAAATGCCACAAACACATAACTGGGTGAACCTTTTCAGATTGTGACTCAGCTTTTCTAAAGTCCCCAATTAGAGGTGTCCAGGGTTCTTAAGCACACTCTTTTTTTGCTTTGGACCTCGACTTTAACCGCCCAGTCTCAAGCTTTTCACTTGACACCTTTACGCCACAAGCACATGGTTAGGGACAGCTTGGTTTAGCCGCTTAGGCCAGGATTTTATTCCTTTGGGCCCTCCTATCCACTGATGCTCAAAGCCTTGGATCCTTTTTTACCCTTGCCTTTTGGTTTAAAGCGTTATTGGCTTTTTGCTCTTGCCTTTTGGTTTAAAGAGTTATTGGCTTTTTCTGCTTGCTTTTTCTTTTTGTTTCTCTCTTTTTTTTTCGCCCTTTTTTTTCTGCAAGCTTTTGTATTCACTGCTTTTTCTTGCTTCAAAAATCAATTTTATGATTTTTCAGATTATCAATAACATTTCTCCTTTTTATCATTCTTTCAAGAGCCAACAAATTTAACATTCATAAACAACAAATTCAAAAAATATGCACTGTTCAAGTATTCATTCAGAAAACGAAAAGTGTTGCCACCACATTAAAATAATTAAACTAAGCTCAAGGATGAATTCAAAATCATGTACTTCTTGTTCTTTTGTTTTTAGAACATTTTTCATTTAAGAAAGGTGATGGATTCATAGGACATTCATAGTTTTAAGGCATAGACACTAGACACTAATGATCATGTAATAAGACACAAACATAAATAAAAATAAAGCATAGAGAACGAAAACAAAAAAAATTAACTAGACAAGGAGATTAAGGAACGGGTCCACCTTAGTGAGGGTGGCGTCTTCTTCCTCTTGAAGAACCAATGGTGTTCTTGAGCTCCTCTATGTCTCTTCCTTGCCTTTGTTGCTCCTCCCTCATAGCTCTCTGATCTTCTCTAATCTCATGGAGAATGATGGAGTGCTCTTGGTGCTCCATCCTTAGTTGTCCCATGTTGAAACTTAATTTTCCTAGGGAGGTGTTGAATTGCTCCCAATAGTTTTGTGAAGAAAAGTACATCCCTTGAGGCATCTCAGGGATTTCATGATGAGGAATTTCTTCATGCTCTTGTTGAGGTCCATGAGTGGGCTCTCTTGTTTGCTCTATCCTTTTTTTAGTGATGGGTTTGTCCTCATCAATGAGGATGTCTCCCTCTATGTCAATTCCAGCTGAATTGCAGAGGTGACAAATGAGGTGAGAAAAGGCTAACCTTGCCAAAGTGGAGGACTTGTCAGCCACCTTGTAGAGTTCTTAAGGTATAATCTCATGAACTTCCACTTCCTCCCCAATCATGATACTATGGATCATGATGGCCCGATCCATAGTTACTTCGGATCGGTTGCTAGTAGGAATGATATAGCGTTAGATGAACTCCAACCATCCTCTAGCTACAGTCTTAAGGTCTGGTCTTCTCTATTGAACCGGCTTGCCTTTTGAATCAGCTTTCTATTGAGCTCCTTCCACACATATGTCCATGAGGACTTGGTCCAATCTTTGATCAAAGTTGACCCTTCTAGTGTATGGGCGTGTGTTTTCTTGCATCATTGGCAAGTTGAACGCCAACATTTCATTTTTCGGACTAAAATCTAAGTATTTCCCCCGAACCATTGTAAGCCAATTCTTTGGATTCGGGTTCATACTTTGATCATGGTTCCTAGTGATCCATGCATTTGCATAGAACTCTTGAACCATTAGGATTCCGACTTGTTGAATAGGATTGGAGAGTACTTCCCATCCTCTTCTTCTAATCTCTTGTCGGATCTCCGGATATTCGCCCTTTTTGAGCTTAAAAGGGATCTCAGAGATCACCTTTTTCTTGACCACAACTTTATAGAAGTGGTCTTGATGGACCTTTGAGATGAATCTCTCCATCTCTCGTGACTCAGAGGTGGAAGCAATTGCCTTCCCTTTCCTCTTTCTTGAGGTTTATCTGGCCTTAGGTGCCATTAATGGTTATGGAAAAAAAAAGCAACGCTTTTACCACACCAAACTTAAAATGTTTGCTCGTCTTCGAGCAAAAGAATAAGGAAAATAGTAGAAAAAGAAGAAAATGGAGGAGATAGAGGGGAAGAGTGTATTCGGCCAAGGGAGAAGAAGTGTTTGTAATGTGTGAAAATGAGGTAGTGTTGAGGGGTTTATATAAGGGTGGGGAAAGGGTTAGGTTTCGTGTATTAGGGTTGGATTTGGGAGGGAAATGATTTTTGAATTTGGAGGTAGTGGGGTTTTTGGGGAAGAGTGTTATGAAAGGGTGTGAAGAGGAGAGAAGAAGAGGTGGGGTAGGTGGGGATCCTGTGGGATCCACAGATCCTGAGGGGTCAAGGACTTAATATCCCTGCTCCATTTAGGCGTGCAAAAACGCCCTTAGAGTGCACTTCTGGCGTTAAACGCCAGGTTGCTGCTTGTTTCTGGCGTTTAATGCCAGCTTTTCTCCCATTCTTGGCGTTAAACGCCGATTAGATGCTCTGTTCTGGCGTTAAACGCCAGTATGGTGCCTGTTTCTGGCGTTAAACGCCCAGAATGGTGCCAGACTGGGCATTTAACGCCCATTCTGCTACTTTTACTGGCATTTAAACGCCAGTAAGCTCTTCCTCCAGGGTGAGCTATTTTTCATTCTATTTTTCATTCTGTTTTTTATTTTTCAGTTATTTTTGTGACTTCACATGATCATCAACCTAAAGAAAACATAAAATAGCAATGGAAAATAAATAGATATAATTAAATAACATTAGGTTGCCTCCCAACAAGCGCTTCTTTAATGTCAATAACTTGACAGTGAGCTCTCATGGAGCCTCACAGATAATCAGAGCAGGGTTGGGGCCTCTCAACACCAAACTTAGAGTTTGGTTGTGGCCTCCCAACACCAAACTTAGAGTTTGAATATGGGGGTTTTGTTTGACTCTGTATTGAGAGAAGCTTTTCATGCTTCCTCTTCATGGTTACAGAAGGAGAACCTTGAGTCTTAAATACAAGGTAGTCCTCATTTAACTGAAGGACCAACTCTCCTCTGTCAACATCAATCACAGCTTTTGCTGTGGCTAGGAAGGGTTTGCCAAGGATGATGGATTCATCCTCATCCTTCCCAGTGTCTAGGATTATGAAATCAGCAGGGATGTAAAGGCCTTCAACCTTTACTAGCACGTCCTCTACTAGTCTATAAGCTTGTTTCATTGATTTGTCTGCTATCTCTAGTGAGATTCTTATAACTTGTACATCAAAGATTCCCAGTTTCTCCATTACAGAGAGGGGCATGAGGTTTATCCCTGACCCCAGGTCACACAGAGCCTTCTCAAAGGTCATGGTGCCTATGGTACAAGGTATGAAGAATTTTTCGGGATCCGGTTTCTTCTGAGGTAATGTCTGCCTCATTAATGCATTCAGTTCATTGGTGAACAAGGGGGTTTATTCTCCCAAGTCTTATTACCAAATAACTTGGTATTCAGCTTCATGATTGCTCCTAGATACTTAGCAACTTGCTCTTTAGTGATGTCTTCATCCTCTTCAGAGGAAGAATATTCATCAAAGCTCATGAATGGCAGAAGGAAGTTCAATGGAATCTCTATGGTTTCTGTATGAGCTTCAGATTCTTTTGGTTCCTCAAAGGGAAATTTCTTTCTGTCCAGAGGATGTCCCATGAGGCTTTTCTCACTGGGACTTACGTCCTCCTCACTCTCTCCAGGTTTGGCCATATTGGTCATGGTTATGGCCTTGCACTCTCTCTTGGGATTTTCTTCTGTATTGCTTGGGAGAGTACTGGGAGGAGTTTCAGTAATCTTCTTACTCAGCTGACCCACCTGTGCCTCCAAATTTCTAATGGAGGACCTTGTTTCATTCATGAAACTTAGTGTGGTCTTGGATAGATCAAAGACTATGGTTGCCAAGCCAGAATGGCTCTATTCAGAGTTCTTTGTCTATTGCTGAGAAGATGATGGAAAAGGCTTGTTATTGCTAAACCTATTTCTTCCACCATTATTATTGAAGCCTTGTTGAGGCTTCTGTTGGTCCTTCTATAAGAAACTTGGATGATTTCTCCATGAAGGATTATAGGTGTTTCCATAGGGTTCTCCCATGTAATTCACCTCTGCCATTGCAGGATTCTCAGGATCATAAGCTTCTTCTTCAGAAGATGCTTCTTTAGTACTATTGGATGTAGCTTGCAATCCATTCAGACTCTAAGAAATCATATTGACTTGCTGAGTCAATATTTTGTTCTAAGCCAATATGGCATTCAGAGTATCAATTTCAAGAACTCCCTTCTTCTGAGGTGTCCCATTGTTCACAGGATTCCTCTCAGAGGTGTACATGAACTGGTTATTTGCAACCATTTCAATAAGTTCTTGAGCTTCTGCAGGGGTTTTCAGATGAAGAGATCCTCCTGCAGAATGGTCCAATGATATTTTTGACAACTCAGACAGACCATCATAAAATATACTTATGATGCTCCATTCTGGAAGCATGTCAGTAGGACACCTTTTGATCAGTTGCTTATATATTTCCCAAGCTTCATAGAGGGATTCTCCTTCCTTCTGTCTGAAGGTTTGGATTTCCACTTTAAGCTTGCTCATCTTTTGAGGTGAAAAAAATTTGGCCAGAAAAGCACTGACAAGCTTATCCCAAGAGTTCAGGCTATCCTTAGGTTGTGAATCCAACCATATTCTAGCTCTGTCTCTTACAGCAAAAGGGAAAAGCATAAGCCTGTAGACCTCGGGATCAACTCCATTGGTCTTGACAGTGTCACAGATTTGCAAGAATTTAGCTAAAAACTGATGAGGATCTTCCATTGGAAGTCCATGAAACTTGCAATTCTGCTGCATTAGAGAAACCAATTGAGGCTTAAGCTCAAAATTGTTTGTTCCAATTGCAGGAAGTGAGATGCTTCTTCCATAGAAGTTAGAAGAGGGTGCAATAAAGTCACCAAGCATTTTCCTTGCATCTCCACCATTGTTATTAGGTTCGGCCATGTCTCCCTCTTTTTCGAAAATTTCTGTCAGGTTCTCTCCAAAGAGTTGTGCTTTAGCTTCCCTTAGCTTCCTCTTCAGAGTCCTTTCAGGTTCAGGATCAGCTTCAACAAGAATATTCTTATCCTTGTTCCTGCTCATATGAAAAAGAAGAGAACAGAAAAGAAGAGGAATCCTCTATGTCACAGTATAGAGATTCCTTTATGTGAGTATAAGAAGAGAAGAATAGAAGAAGGAGAAGAGAAAAATTCGAACACAGAGAAGAAGATGGGGTTCGAATTTTGGGTGGGAGAGAATTCAAATTTAATTTAAAATAAAAGGAAAATATTCTTGTTTTTATTTCAAATATTAGTTAGAATTCAAAAATTAAAAAGAGAAATAAAATAAAAATTAAAATTTGAAACAATTAGTTAATTAAAAAGAGTTTTGAAAAAAAGGGTGAGGAGTTTTCAAAAATTAGAGAGAGAAAATTAGTTAGGTAGTTTTGAAAAAGATAAGAATCAAACAAAAAGATGAGATCAATTGAAAAAGATTTGAAAATCAATTTTGAAAAGATAAGAAGTTAGCAAAGATTTTGAAGTTGATTTTGAAAATGATGTGATTTGAAATTTATATAAAAAAGATTTGAAAAGGAAATTAAAAATATTTGATTTTTGAAAAATTAAAGTTGATTACTTGACTAACAAGAAACTAAAAGATATGATTCTAAAATTTAAAGATTGAACCTTTCTTAATAGGCAAGTAAAAAACTTTAAAAGTTTTGAATCAATCACATTAATTGTTAGTAAAGATTTTGAAAATCATTTTTAAAATTTCCAAAAATCATAAAAGAAAAATGAAAAAGATTTGATTTTTGAAAAAGTTTTGAAAAGATAGGATTTTTAAATTGAAAATTTGACTTGACTCATAAGAAACAACTAAATTTTAAAATTTTTTGACTAAGTCAAACCAAATTTTCGAAATTTATTTGTAAATAAGGGAAAGATATTTTTTTGATTTTTGAATTTTTAATGAGGAGAGAGAAAAATATCAAAATGACTCAAAACATGAAAATTTAAGATCAAAATAAAATAAAAAAATGCATGCAAGAACACTTTGAATGTCAAGATGAACACCAAGAACACTTTAAATGTCAAGATGAACACCAAGAACTTATTTTTAAAAATTTTTAAGAAAAGAAAGACATGCAAGACACCAAACTTAGAAATTTTTAATGTTGAGACACTAATAAATTGAAAATGCATATGAAAAACAAGGAAAGACACAAAACATAAAATTGCAAAGATCGAACAAAGAAGATCATCAAGAACAACTTGAAGATCATGAAGAACACCATGCATGAATTTTCGAAAAAAAATTTTTTTTGGTTTTTGTGATTTTATAAAAAAATTTTGGATTTTCGAAAATTAGTTAGGAAAAGCAAAATAAAGAAATTCAAAATTTCTAATAAGAATTCCAGGAATCATGCAATGTTAGTCTAAAACTCCGGTCCAGGAATTAGACATGGCTTACTAGCCAGCCAAGCTTTCAGTGAAAGCTTCGATCCAAAACACTAGACATGGCCAATGGCCAGCCAAGCTTTAGCATACAAATCAGGCATACAACAGCTAAATTGATGAGAATCAAAAAGCTCTTGTGATGATGAGTTGAAACCTCGGTCCAAAAGATTAGACACGGCTTCACAGCCAACCAGACTTCAACAGATCATCATGAAACTCTAGAATTTATTCTTAAAAATTCTGAGGCCATAGAATAATTTAAATTTTTTTGTATTTTTCGAAAATAAAAAGATTAAAAATAAAATAAAATAAAATTACCTAATCTGAGCAACAAGATGAACTGTCAATTGTCCAAACTCGAACAATCCCCGGCAACGGCGCCAAAATCTTGGTGCACAAAATTGTGATCTCAATGGTGCCAAAAACTTGGTACGCACTATCATAATCTCAATTCTTATTCACAACTTCGCACAACTAACCAGCAAGTACACTGGGTCGTCCAAGTAATAAACCTTACGTGAGTAAGGGTCGATCCCACGGAGATTGTCGGCTTGAAGCAAGCTATGGTCATCCTTGTAAATCTCAGTCAGGCGGATTCAAATGGTTATGGGATTTTGATAATTAAAATATAAATAAAATATAAAATAGGAATGAGATACTTATGCAATTCATTGGTAGGAATTTCATATAAGCGTATGGAGATGCTTTGTTCCTTCTGAATCTCTGCTTTCCTACTGCCTTCACCCAATCATTCATACTCCTTTCCATGGCAAGCTATATGTTGGGCATCACCATCGTCAATGGCTACCTCCCGTCCTCTCAGTGAAAATGGTCCAAATGCGCTGTCACCGCACGGCTAATCATCTGTCGGTTCTCACTCATGTTGGAATAGGATCCATTGATCCTTTTGCGTCTGTCACTACGCCCAGCACTCGTGAGTTTGAAGCTCGTCACAGTCATCCCATCCTGGATCCTACTCAGAATACCACAGACAAGGTTTAGACTTTCTGGATCTCAAGAATGGCCACCAATAATTCTAGCTTATACCACGAAGACTCTGATCTGAACCAGGAGCCCAAGAGATAAACGCTCAAGCTATTGCAGATAGAACGGAAGTGGTTGTCAGGCACGCGTTCATAGGCGAGAATGATGATGAGTGTCACGGATCATCACATTCATCAGGTTGAAGTACGAGTGAATATCTTGGAATAAGAATAAGCTTGAATTGAATAGAAAAACAATAGTACTTTGCATTAATTCATGAGGAACAGCAGAGCTCCACACCTTAATCTATGGGGTGTAGAAACTCCACCGTTGAAAAATACATAAGTGAAAGTAGTCAAGGCATGGCCGAGTGGCCAGCCCCCTAAATGTGATCTCTGAAAATAAAATTATCCAAAAGATTTTTTAATACAATAGTAAAAAGTCCTATTTATACTAAACTAGTTACTAGGGTTTACAGAGATGAGTGAATGATGCAGAAATCCACTTTCGAGCCCACTTGGTGTGTGCTTGGGCTGAGCATTGAGCTTTCATGTGTAGAGACTCTTTTTGGAGTTAAACGCTAGATTGTAGCCTTTTTCTGGCATTTAACTCTTATTTACAACCTGTTTCTGGCGTTTAACTCCAGAATAGGGCAGGAAGTTGCCGTTTGAAAGCCAGTTTGCATCGTCAAAACTCGGGCAAAGTATGGACTATTATATATTGCTGGAAAGCCCTGAATGTCTACTTTCCAACGCAATTAAGAGCGCACCAATTGGGTTTCTGTAGCTCCAGAAAATCTATTTAGAGTGAAGGGAGGTCAGAATCCAACAACATCTACAGTCCTTCCTCAGCCTCTGAATCAGATTTTTGTTCAAGTCCCTCAATTTCAGCCAGAAATTACCTGAAATCACAGAAAAACACACAAACTCATAATATAGTCCAGAAATGTGATTTTTTATTTAAAAACTAATAAAAATATACTAAAAACTAACTAAATCGTACTAAAAACTATGTAAAAATAATACGAAAAAGCGTATAAATTATCCGCTCATCAATAGGTGGATGACAAATTTGTTGATATATTTGCAAGGTTGATATATGATATTGTGGAATTGGGTTATGGTAGTTATGGAAGGATTATTTTGGTAATGGTAAAATGATGTTGTGTTGATTTTGGTGCTTGTTGGTGGTATGCAAAATCGTGATCGTTCATTCCTTGGTAACGGCGTCAAAAACTTCATACACCCGTTCATAATTTTAGTTCTTTGTCACAACTTCACACAACTAACCAGCAAGTGCACTGGGTCGTCCAAGTAATAAACCTTACGTGAGTAAGGGTCGATCCCACGGAGATTGTTAGCTTGAAGCAAGCTATGGTCACCTTGTAAATCTCAGTCAGGCGGATTCAAATGGTTATAGAGTTTTAATAATTAAAAGATAAATAAAATATAAATAGGACAGAGATACTTATGTAATTCATTGGTGAGAATTTCAGATAAGGGTATGGAGATGCTTAGTTCCTTCTGAATCTCTGCTTTCCTACTGCTTTCATCCAATCCTTCATACTCCTTTCTATGGAAAGCTTTATGTAGGGCATCACCGTTGTCAATGGCTACATCCTGTCCTCTCAGTGAAAATGGTCCAAAATGTTTGTAAAGGGCTTGGTGTGTGCTTGGGCTGAGCATTGAAGCTTTCACATGTAGAGGTCTTTCTTGGAGTTAAAAGCCAGTTTGTAACCTGTTTTTGGCGTTTAACTCTGCTTTGCAACCTGTTTCTTGCATTTAACTCCAGAATAGGGCAGAAGGCTGGCGTTGAACGCCAGTTTGTGTCGTCTAAACTCGGGCAAAGTATGGACTATTATATATTGCTGGAAATACCTAGATGTTTACTTTCTAACGCAATTGAGAGCGCACCATTTGGACTCCTGTAGCTCCAGAAAATCCACTTTGAGTGCAGGGAGGTCAGAATCCAATAGCATCTGCAGTCCTTCTTCAGCCTCTGAATCTGATTTTTGCTCAAGTCCCTCAATTTCAGCCAGAAATTACCTGAAATCACAGAAAAACACACAAACTCATAGTAAAGTCCAGAAATGTGATTTTTATTTAAAAACTAATAAAAATATATTAAAAATTAACTAAATCATACTGAAAACTATGTAAAAACAATGCCAAAAAGCGTATAAATTGTCCGCTCATCACAACACCAACTCAAATTGTTGCTTGTCCCCAAGTAACTGAAAATCAAATAGGATAAAAAGAAGAGAATATATTATAAATTCCAAAATATCAATGAAACTTAGCTCCAATCAGATGAGCAGGACTAGTAGCTTTTTTTGCCTCTGAACAGTTTTGGCATCTCACTTTATCCCTTGAAGTTCAGAATGATTGGCATCTATAGGAACTCAGAATTCAGATAGTGTTATTGATTCTCCTAGTTCAGTATGTTGATTCTTGAACACAGCTACTTTATGAGTCTTGGCCGTGGCCCTAAGCACTTTGTTTTCCAGTATTACCACCAGATACATAAATGCCACTGACACATAATTGGGTGAACCTTTTTAGATTGTGACTCAGCTTTGCTAGAGTCCCCAATTAGAGGTGTCCAGGGTTCTTAAGCACACTCTTCTTTTTGCTTTGGACCTCGACTTTAACCGCTCAGTCTCAAGTTTTCACTTGACACCTTCACGCCACAAGCACATGGTTAGGGACAGCTTGGTTTAGCCGCTTAGGCCAGGATTTTATTCCTTTAGGCCCTCCTATCCATTAATGCTCAAAGCCTTGGATCCTTTTTACCCTTGCCTTTTGGTTTTAAGGGCTATTGGATTTTTGCTCTTGCCTTTTGGTTTAAAGAGCTTTTGGCTTTTTCTGCTTGCTTTTTCTTTTTCTTTCTCTCTTTTTTTTTCGCTATTTTTCTTTTCTTTTTTTTTTTGCAAGCTTTTGTATTCACTGCTTTTTCTTGCTTCAAGAATCATTTTTATGATTTTTCAGATTATCAGATAACATGTCTCCTTTTTCATCATTCTTTCAAGAGCCAACATATTTAACATTCCTAAACAACAAATTCAAATGACATATGCACTGTTCAAGCATTCATTCAGAGAACAGAAAGTATTGTCACCACATCAAAATAATTAAACTAATTTCAAGGATGAATTCGAAACTCATGTACTTCTTGTTCTTTTGTAATTAAAGCATTTTTCATTTAAGAGAGGTGATGGATTCATAGGACATTCATAACTTTAAGGCATAGACACTTAAATACTAATGATCATGTAATAAGATACAAACATAAAGATTAAGGAATAAGAACAAGGAGATTAAGGAACGGGTCTACCTTAGTGAGGGTGGCGTCTTCCTCTTCTTGAAGAACCAATGGTGCTCTTGAGCTCCTCTATGTCTCTTCCTTGTCTTTGTTGCTCCTCCCTCATAGCTCTTTGATCTTCTCTAATCTCATGGAGGATGATGGAGTACTCTTGGTGTTCCACCCTTAGTTGTCCCATGTTAGAACTTAATTCTCCTAGGGAGGTGTTGATTTGCTCCCAATAGTTTTGTGGAGCAAAGTGCATCCCCTGAGGCATCTCAGGGATTTCATGATGAGGAATTTCCTCATGCTCTTGTTGAGGCCCATGATCTCTTGTTTGCTCCATCCTTTTCTTAGTGATGGGCTTGTCCTCTTCAATGAGGATGTCTCCCTCTATGTCAATTCCAGCCGAATTGCAGAGGTGACAAATGAGGTGAGGAAAGGCTAACCTTGCCAAAGTGGAAGACTTGTCAGCCACCTTATAGAGTTCTTGAGGTATAATCTCATGAACTTTCACTTCCTCCCCAATCATGATACTATAGATCATGATGGCCCGGTCTATAGTAACTTCAGACCGGTTGCTAGTAGGAATGATTGAGCGTTGAATAAACTCCAACCATCCTCTAGCTACAAGCTTAAGGTCCAGTCTTCTCAATTGAACTGGCTTGCCTCTTGAATCAACTTTCCATTGAGCTCCTTCCATACATATGTCCATGAGGACTTGGTCCAACCTTTGATCAAAGTTGACCCTTCTAGTGTAGGGGCGTGCGTTTTCTTACATCATTGGCAAGTTGAACGCCAACCTTACATTTTCCGGACTGAAATCTAAGTAATTCCCCCGAACCATTGTAAGCCAATTCTTTGGATTTGGGTTCACACTTTGATCATGGTTCCTAGGGATCCATGCGTTTGCATAGAACTCTTGAACCATTAAGATCCCGACTTGTTGAATAGGATTAGAGAGAACTTCCCATCCTCTTCTTCTAATCTCTTGTTGGATCTCCGGATATTCGCTCTTTTTGAGCTTGAAAGGAACCTCAGGGATCACTTTCTTCTTGGCCACAACTTCATAGAAGTGGTCTTGATGGACCTTTGAGATGAATCTCTCCATTTCCCATGACTCAGAGGTGGAAGCAATTGCCTTCCCTTTCCTCTTTCTTGAGGTTTCTCTGGCCTTAGGTGCCATTAATGGTTATGGAAAAATAAAAAGAAATGCTTTTACCACACCAAACTTAAAATGTTTGCTCGTCCCCGAGCAAAAGAAGAAAGAAAGAGGGAGAAGAAGAAGAAAAATGGAGGAGAGGGAGAGAGGTGTGTAATCGGCCAAGGGAAAGAAGAAAGGGTTGTGTTGTGTGAAAATGAAGAAAGAATGAGGGGTTTATATAGGAGTGGGGGAAAGTTTAGGGTTCAGCCGTTAGGGTTGGGTTTGGGAGGAAAAAGAGTTTGAATTTTGGAGGTATGTGGGGTTTTTAGGGAAGAGAGGATGGATGTGAGTGGTGAAGAGGTGATGGAGAAGAGTGATTGAGGTGATTGGTGAAGGGTATTTGTGGAAGAGAATTATGAAAAGGTGTGAAGAGGAGAGAAAAAAAGGTGGGGATCCTGTGGGGTCCACAGATCCTAAGGAGTCAAGGATTTAGCATCCCTGCTCCAATTAGGCGTGCAAAACGCCCTTTGTATGCAATACTGGCGTTTAACGCCAGACTACTGCCTGTTTTTGGTGTTAAACGCCACTTCCATGCTCTGTTCTGGCGTTAAACGCCAGTCTGGTGCTTGTTTTTGGCGTTTAACGCCAGCTTGATGCTTGTTTTTGGCGTTAAACGCCAGATAGATGCTTGTTTCTGGCGTTTAAACGCCAGAATGCTCTTCCTTCAGGGTGTGATATTTTTAATGCTATTTTTTATTTTGTTTTTGATTTTTCAGTAGTTTTTGTGACTTCACATGATCATTAACCTAATAAAACATGAAATAAAAACAAAAATAAAATAGATATAATAAAATAACATTGGGTTGCCTCTCAACAAGCGCTTCTTTAATGTCAATAGCTTGACAGTGAGCTCTCATGGAGCCTCACAGATAATCAGAGCAAGGTTGGGACCTCCCAACACCAAACTTAGAGTTTGAATGTGGGGTTCAACACCAAACTTAGAGTTTAGTTGTGGCCTCCCAACACCAAACTTAGAGTTTGACTGTGGGGTCTTTGGTTGACTCTACAGTGAGAGAAGCTTTTCATGCTTACTCTCCATGGTTACAGAAGGAGATCCTTGAGCTTTAAACACAAGGTTGTCCTCATTCAGTTGAAGGACCAATTTTCCTCTGTCCACATCAATCACAGCTCTTGCTGTGGCTAGGAAGGGTCTTCCAAGGATGATGGATTCATCCTCATCCTTCCCAGTGTCTAGGATTATGAAATCAGCAGGGATATAAAGGCCTTCAACCTTTACTAGCACGTCCTCTACTAGTCCATAAGCCTGTTTTCTTGAGTTGTCTTCCATCTCTAAAGAGATTCTGGCAGCTTGCACCTCAAAGATTCCTAGTTTCTCCATTATAGAAAGTGACATTAAGTTTATGCCTGACCCTAGGTCACACAAAGCCTTTTCAAAGGTCATAGTGCCTATGTTACAGGTAATTAGGAATTTACCAGGATCCTGTTTCTTTTGAGGTAGAGTTTGCTGAACCAAGGCATTTAGTTCCTTGATGTGCAATGGAGATTCATCCTCCCAAGTCTCATTACCAAATAATTTGGCATTCAGCTTCATGATTGCTCCTAAATATTGAGCAACTTGCTCTTCAGCAATGTCTTCATCTTCTTCAGAAGATGAATAGTCATCAGAGCTCATGAATGGTAAAAGGAAGTTCAATAGAATCTCTATGGTATCTAGATGAACCTTAGATTCCTTTGGTTCCTCAAATGGAAACTCCTTATTAGTCAGTGAACGTCCCAGGAGGTCTTCCTCACTAGGATTCACGTCCTCCTCCTCCTCTTTGGGTTCGGCCACACCAAGTAAGGTAATGGCCTTGCACTCTCTTTTTGGATTCTCTTCTATATTGCTTGGGAGAGTACTAGGAGGAGTTTCAGTGATTCTTTTACTCAACTGGCTCACTTGTGCCTCCAAATTTCTTATGGAGGACCTTGTTTCATTCATGAAACTTAGAGTGGCCTTAGATAGATCAGAGACTATATTTGCTAAGCTAGATGGATTCTGCTCAGAATTCTCTGTCTGTTGCTGAGTGGATGATAGAAAAGGCTTGCTATTACTAAACCTGTTTCTTCCACCATTATTAAAGCCTTGTTGAGGCTTTTGTTGATCCTTCCATGAGAAATTTGGATGATTTCTCCATGAGGGATTATAGGTATTTCCATAGGTTTCCCCCATGTAGTTCACTTCTGCTATTTCAAGGTTCTCAGGATCATAAGCTTCTTCTTCAGAAGATGCCTCTTTAGTACTGTTGGATGCAGCTTGCAATCCATTCAGACTCTGAGAAATCATATTGACTTGCTGAGTCAATATTTTGTTCTGAGCCAATATGGCATTCAGAGTATCAATTTCAAGAACTCCCTTCCTCTGAGGCATCCCATTACTCACAGGATTCCTTTCAGAAGTGTACATGAACTGGTTATTTGCAACCATGTCAATGAGTTTCTGAGCTTCTGCAGGCATTTTCTTTAGGTGAATGGATCCACCTGCAGAATGGTCCAATGACATCTTTGATAATTCAGACAGACCATCATATAATATATCCAGGATGGTCCATTCTGAAAGCATGTCAGAAGGACACTTTTTGGTCAGTTGCTTATATCTCTCCCAAGCTTCATAGAGGGATTCACCTTCTTTCTGTTTGAAGGTTTAAACATACACTCTAAGCTTGCTAAGCTTTTGAGGAGGAAAGAACTTGGCTAAGCAAGCCGTGACCAGCTTATCCCAAGAGTTCAGGCTATCTTTAGGTTGATAGTCCAACCATATTCTAGCTCTGTCTCTTATAGCAAACAGGAAAAACATAAGGCTGTAGACCTCGGGATCAACCCCATTGGTCTTAACAGTATCACAGATTTGCAAGAATTCAGTTAAGAACTGAAAAGGATCTTCTGATGGAAGTCCATAAAACTTACAGTTCTGTTGCATCAGAGAAACTAATTGAGGCTTTAGTTCAAACGTTTTTGCTCCAATGGCAGGGATTGAGATGCTTCTTCCATGTAAATTGGAATTTGGTGCAGTAAAGTCACCAAGCATCTTCCTTGCATTGTTATTATTTTCGGCCATGTCTCCTTCTTTTTCGAAAATTTTTGTCAGATTTTCTCCAGAGAGTTGTGCTTTAGCTTCCCTTAGCTTCCTCTTCAGAGTCCTTTCAGGTTCAGGATCAGCTTCAATAAGAATGTTCTTATCCTTGTTCCTGCTCATATGAAAAAGAAGATAACACAAAAGAAAATATGGAATCCTCTATGTCATAGTATAGAGATTCCTTTATGTGAGTAGAAGAAGAAAAGAATAGAAGAAGAGAAATTTGAACACCAAGAGGAAGAGAGGGTTCGAATTTTGAGATGAAGAGTAGTGTTTGTAAATAAATAAATAATTAGAAGGAGATGAGAGAGGGAAGAATTCAAAAATTAAATAAAAAATATATTTTTGTTTTTATTTTAAAATGCAGTTAGAGTTCAAAAATTTAAAAAGAAAAATAAAATTAAATCAAATTAAAATTTAAAATAATTAGTTAATTAAAAGAAAATTTTGAAAAAGAGGAAGGTAATTTTCGAAAATTAGAGAGAGAAAATTAGTTAGGTAGTTTTGAGAAAAGATAAGAATCAAACAAAAAGATAGGATTAGTTGAAAAAGATTTGAAAATCAATTTTGAAAAGATAAGAAGTTGGAAAAGATTTTGAAATTGATTTTGAAAAAGATGTGATTCAAATTTATTTTGAAAAAGATTTGAAAAAGAAATTTAAAAAGATTTGATTTTGAAAATTAAAGTTGATTACTTGACTAACAAGAAACAAAAAGATATGATTTTAAAATTTAAAGATTGAACCTTTGTTACTAGGCAAGTAACAAACTTAAAATTTTTTAAATCAATCACATTAATTGTTAGCATTAATTTTGAAAATATGAAATAGAAATAAGACAAAGATTTTGAAAATAAAATTTGAAAATTTCGAAATTATGAAAGAAAAAATGAAAAAAAAATTATTTTTAAAAAAGATTTGAAAAAGATAGAATTTTTAAATTGAAAATTTGATTTGACTCATAAGAAACAACTAAATTTTAAAAAGTTTTGAAAAAGTCAACTCAAATTTTCGAATTTTATGAGAAGAAAAAGGGAAAAATATTTTTTTTTACTTTTGAATTTTTAATGATGAAAGAGAAAAATATCAAAAAGACTCAATGTATGAAAATTTTGGATCAAAACACACAATGCATGCAAGAACACTTTGAATGTCAAGATGAACACCAAGACTTATTTTTGAAAATTTTTAAGAAAAGAAAAACATGCAAGACACCAAACTTAAAAATTTTTCATGTATAGATACTAACAAATTGAAAATGCATATGAAAAACAAGAAAAGACACAAACCATAAAAATGCAAAAATCAAACAAAGAAGATCATCAAAAACAACTTGAAGATCATGATGAACACATGCATGAATTTTTCGAAATTTTTTTTTTTGTGAAAATTAAAAATATGCAATTGACATCAAACTTAAAAACTAACACAAGACTCAAACAAGAAATATCAAATTTTTGGTTTTTATGATTTTATTAATTTTTTTTGTATTTTTCGAAAATTATTTGGAAAAAGAAAATTAAGGAATTCAAAATTTTTAATGAGAATTCCAGGAATCATTCAATGTTAGTCTAAAGCTCCGGTCCAGGAATTAGACATGGCTCACTAGCCAGCCAAGCTTTCAGTGAAAGCTCCGGTCCAAAACACTAGACATGGCCACTGGCCAGCCAAGCTTTAGCAGATACAAATCAGGCATACAACAGCTGAATTGATGAGAGTCCACGGACTCTTGTGATGATAAGTTGAAATCTCGGTCCAAAAGATTAGACGTGGCTTCACAGCCAGCCAGATTTCAACAGATCATCATGAAACTCTAGAATTCATTCTTAAAAATTCTGAAGCCATAGAATAATTTATTTATTTATTTTTATGAAAATTTTTCGAAAATAAAAAGAATAAAAAAAACTTAAAATTAAAATAAAATTACCTAATTTGAGCAACAAGATGAATCGTCAGTTGTCCAAACTCGAACAATCCCCGGCAACAACGCCAAAAACTTGGTATGCAAAATCGTGATCGTTCATTCCTTGGTAACAGCGTCAAAAACTTAATACACACGTTCATAATTTTAGTTCTTTGCCACAACTTCACATAACTAACCAGCAAGTGCACTGGGTCATCCAAGTAATAAACCTTACGTAAGGGTCGATCCCACGGAGATTGTCGGCTTGAAGCAAGCTATGGTCACTTTGTAAATCTCAGTCAGGCGGATTCAAATGGTTATAGAGTTTTAATAATTAAAAGATAAATAAAATATGAATAGGATAGAGATACTTATGTAATTCATTGGTGAGAATTTCAGATAAGCGTATGGAGATGCTTAGTTCCTTTTGAATCTCTGCTTTCCTACTACTTTCATCCAATCCTTCATACTCCTTTCTATGGCAAGCTTTATGTAGGGCATCACCGTTGTCAATGGCTACATCATGTCCTCTCAGTGAAAATGGTCCAAAATGCACTGTCACCGCACGGCTAATCATCTGTCGGTTCTCGATCATACTGGAATAGGATTCAGTAATCCTTTTGCATCTGTCATTACGCCCAGCACTCGCCAGTTTGAAGCTCGTCACAGCCATTCCTTCCCAGATCCTACTCGAAATACCACAGACAAGGTTTAGACTTTCCGGATCTCAAGAACGGCCGCCAATAATGCTAGCCTATACCACGAAGACTCTGATCTCACGATCAAGAGGCTAAGAGATACACATTCAAGCTTGTTTGCATGTAGAACGGAAGTGGTTATCAGACACGCGTTCATAAGTGAGAATGGTGATGAGCGTCACATAATCATCACATTCATCATGTTCTTGTGTGCGAATGAATATCTTAGAGAAGAAATAGGCGTGAATTGAATAGAAAAATAATAGTACTTTGTATTAATTCATGAGGAACAGCAGAGCTCCACACCTTAATCTATGGTGTGTAGAAACTCTACCATTGAAAATACATAAGAACAAGGTCCAGGCATGGCCGAATGGCCAGCCCCCATAAAGGTATAAGATAGCATAAGACTAATTAAAGATCGGATCCCTAACATGATAGTAAAAAGTTCTATTTATACTAAACTAGTTGCTAGGGTTACATAAATGAGTAAATGATGCAGAAATCCACTTTCGGGCCCACTTGGTGTGTGCTTGGGCTGAGCATTGAAGCTTTCACGTGTAGAGGTCTTTCATGGAGTTAAACGCCAGTTTGTAACCTGTTTTTGGCGTTTAACTCTGCTTTCCAACCTGTTTCTGGTGTTTAACTCCAGAATAGGGCAGAAGACTGGCGTTGAATGCCAGTTTGCATCGTCTAAACTCGGGCAAAGTATGGACTATTATATATTGCTGGAAAGCCCTGGATGTCTACTTTCCAACTCAATTAATAGCGCGCCATTTGGACTCATGTAGCTCCAGAAAATCCACCTTTAGTGCAGGGAGGTCAGAATCCAATAGCATCTGCAGTCCTTCTTCGGCCTCTGAATCTGATTTTTGCTCAAGTCCCTCAATTTCAGCCAGAAATTACCTAAAATCACAGAAAAACACACAAACTCATAGTAAAGTCCAGAAATGTGATTTTTATTTAAAAACTAATAAAAATATATTAAAAATTAACTAAATCACACTGAAAACTATGTAAAAATAATGCCAAAAAGCGTATAAATTATCCGCTCATCAGTTGGCTAGTGGGTGATTTGATGAATTGATAACTAATGACTTGAGTACATGAGCCTGGAATTGATGAGTTATAATTTTGGTTGATGCATTTGGGAAGTATATGTATATTATTGTTGATTTGAGGTATAGTTTATTATGGTGGTTGTTGTGGTATTGATATAAATAGGTTGTGTTGATGGATATAATAAAGATGGTAAGTTGAGTTTTAAAGAAAACGAAGGTTTGAAGTTTTGAACAAAAACTTGATTTTTATGAACTTTGGCAGTCCATAACTCGAACCACAAATTTTGGATGAAGATGAGATTTGTTTCAATTCAAAGAGGGTTTTATAAGCTTGAGAACAATATAAATTTTGCAGAAAACTGAATGCTGTAGAGGAAGTAATAGACGCCAGAAATCTTGTGCAAAAACCTGAAATTTTTTTAAGTACAGCAGAATCAGAATTTCTGGTGTGTGCATACGCACACTAATGTTCGCAAGCACCCAACAGTAGCAACAATTTCATTTGTGCGTACGCATGCCATGGTTCGCACGCACACACAGCGGTATGCATACTGCTGGTACTGCTCGCATATGTGAGGCGCAAGCACAGTAAGTAGTTTCTGGCTGGTGTGTGCACGCACACGCTTTGCTTTTCACAAATTGTGTGCACGCACACTTGTGTGCGTCCGCACACACTTTGTTCTTTTAGCACCTGTATTTTTGTGATTTAAACATGGTTTCGAACCTTTAAACCTCTATTTTATCCTTTTAACCCTAGATCTTATTAGTAAGCTTAGTAATTAGTTGAAGCTAGAAAATTGAGGTAACTTGGGGATGAAGAAAAGGGGTAAACATGATGAATTATAAGAGAATGATGTGACAGTTAAAAGAATATATGTTGCTTTGGCTAAGATGAATGATTATATGATGAATATGAATGGTTATGAGTATTATGCGGCTTATGAATTTAATGATAATTGAGATACGAGTTTTCCTGGGTAACAGAACCGTGGCTTGCCACCACGTGTTCCAGGTTGAAACTCGATACTCTGTTGACCCTACGTCGTAAGGGTGACCAGACACGTATAAATTCCCGAGAATGGATATCCCCCATTGAGTGAGATATAAATGAATGAATGAATGTATGAATTATGAATGAAATGAGAAAAAGCTATGCATAGACTCATGGGGATGCGCGACGAGGGACAGTCCAACAATTTTTGGACTTGTTGGGTTGGCTTGATAAGCGACAGATGAGCCTCATCAGCCATAGGACAGGCATACATCATGTGCATTCTGTTTGTCTTGTCTGCTATGCATTACTTGGGATTGCCTAACTGAACATATACTCTGCTAACTACTGTATTTGCTACCTGCACTACCTATTTCTACTTGTGCTTGAAATTGTTTGGTTTTCTATCTCTGCTAAATCATTAGTGATGGAGGAGCAGAGGAAGGATGGACTGGTTTGGTAATAACATTAGGTTTAAGTAGGTAAGTTTAAAATTCCTTAGAACACCTACCCTTGTTATAGCTTCTGCTTAGAGTTTAAGTTTTATAACTAAGTGTTGGCATTCTAGGATTGTCTCTGGCATTTCCAGCACCTTATATATTATATGCGTGGCACCTTTACCATGCTGAGAACCTCCGGTTCTCACCGCATACTGTGTTGTTATTTTCAGATGCAGGTCGAGAGGCTCCTCGCTAGGCGTCTGGATTCTTGAAGCAGAGTAGTCCTTGGGTTCTTTTGATTATTAGTTTATGTAGATATATGCTTAGCTTTCTCTCCAAGAAACTTGTTTATTTTGTCCCTCTTAGAGGTTTAAGAAGAGTTAAGGCTTTATTTCTGTATTTTGGGTATTTTGGGATAATACAAATATTCTCCAGCCAGCCTCAGCTTCGCAGGCTGAGTTAGGAGCTAGTTATGCTATATTCTTGGCTATCTATCCACTTTTTCGCTTATTCATATTTATGATCTTTAGGTTTCTTAGCATGCAAGTAATTTCGTTCTTGAGCATTGTGCTTTTTATTTTGCGATTTTGCTTTACCCATTTTTCAAGGCTCCTAGTATATTATATTTTTCCACTATCATACGTACGTATTTTATTTTAGAGGTCCGTAATATCACACTACCTCTATTCTACGACTTAAGCATAAAGCTCTGTGTAGTAGGGTGTTACATTATGGTATCAGAGTAGTTCGTTCCTATAGAGCCTTGAGGACAAACTGACTATGCTTCTATGCATTCTCTGTGTATGTATCTATGTGCTATTAGGATATCTAATCGATATATGTGGCATAAACGTTCATTAGCATGCATTTGGAACATAAAGAACTACACTTGCGATATTGAGACTGATCAACTTGATATCACTTGTTTGGTGTGTATAGGGACCAGATGTCGACTCGCAGACGTGGACGCGTGCGAGGTAGAGGTAGAATAGGAAATGCTATGCCTGAAGCGACAGGGAATAATCCTAACCCTGTAGATTTTATGGCTGCCCTGGGGAACATGGCTGCGGCTATGCAAGCGACAGCTGAAGCCCTGGGAAACCAAATGAACAATAGGAATAATGGCAATAACAGCAATGAGGGTTCTATGATGCTTTCCTCCTTCCTGAAGGTTCATCCTCCGACCTTCAGAGGACCCTCAACCCTACCGAAGCGGACAACTGGATTCAATCTATAGAGTGAGCATTACAGGCTCAACGGGTTCCTAAAGAGCAGTAGGTTGAGTTTGGAACTTACCAGCTGCAACGTGAGGCTCAGCATTGGTGGCAGGACACGCGGTGTATTCTGCAGCCTGATGGGGTCGTAATTTCTTAGGAATTGTTCTGAATAGAGTTCTATAAGAAGTACTTTCCCAGTTCAGTCAGAAATGCTAAGGAACTCGAACTGCTTCAGCTAAAACAAGGCCAGATGACTGTTACTGAGTATACTAGCAGGTTTGAGAAATTATGTCGTTTTTTACGGATTTGTCAAGGAGCTCCTGAGGATTTTGCGGAATGGAAATGTATCAAGTATGAGGGAGGCCTTCGGAGTGATATTCTGAGTTTTGTTGCACCTATGGAGATCAGGGTGTTCTCTGAACTCGTGAACAAGGGTAGGGTAGCTGAGGAGTGTGTGAGAAAGGCTGCAGCAGAGAAGGGAGGTATGAGAATGCCTTTCCAGAGGACTTTAGGGAGGAATTTTGTCCCTCAGAATAATCAAGGGTAGGGTAACTTCAGAAGGCCGAATGCAAATACTAATTAAGGAAGAAGGTATGGGAAGCAGCCACAGCAAGATTTGAGCTATCACAGATGTGGGAAGTATCATCCAGGAGTTCCGTGCAGGTTTGGGATGGGAGTATGCTATTTCTGTGGACAGCCCAGATAGTTGGCCAATAACTACCCAGAGAAGAAGAAGTATGAGATTGGTAGAGTGCAGTAGCCGGGAAGAGTGTATACTACTTCCGCAGCAGGTGCTGAGGGGTCAGAGACACTAATTAGAGGTAACTATGAGATGGTCGGTAAAATTTTAAATGCCTTATTTGATTTTGGAGCAACACATTCATTTATTGCATTTGAGAAGGTTGATGAATTAGAATTGAAGATATTGGTCTTGAGTTATGATTTGAAGGTGTATAATGCTACCCATGAGGCTATGGTGACTAGGTTAGGATGTCCACAAGTTCCGTTTTGAATACAACAGTGTGAATTCGTGCATGATCTGATTTGTCTGCCGATGACTGGTCTTGATCTCATTCTGGGGTTGGAGTGGTTATCCAAGAACCATGTTCTGCTCGACTATTTTGAGAAATCAGTGTGCTTTATGCCAAAAGACACAGAAGTGCCGGTTGTAGCGAATAGCTATTACTTGAATTCTATGATGGTGAATTGTTCTGGGGCTGAATGTTACGGTATTATGTTATTAACTGTGGGTGTTTCGGGTGATGATCAAAGCTTGGAACAAATTCCAGTTGTGTGTGAGTTCCCAGAGGTGTTTCTGGACGATATTGACGAATTTCCACCTAACCAAGAGGTTGAATTTGCTATTGAGTTGGTGCCTGGAGCCGATCCAATCTCGAGTGCTCCTTATATGATGTCACCTCTAGAAATGGCCGAGCTGAAGTCTTAGCTAGAAGATCTGTTGGGTAAAAACTTTATTCGGCCGAGTGTTTCTCTGTGGGGAGCGCCAGTACTACTGGTAAAGAAGAAAGACAGAAGTATGCACCTGTGTGTTGATTATCAGCAGCTGAATAAGATTATTGTAAAGAATAAATACCCGTTGCCAAGGATTGACGACCTTATGGACCAGTTACAAGGAGCTGGTGTGTTTTCTAAGATTGATTTGCAATCCGGATACTGTAAGAATCAGAGTTTTCATGAATAAAATCATTTAAATGCCCAAATTTGATCCCAAAAAGTTAGGATGAGAATTTGGGGATTTAAATATGATTTTTGGGCTCAGTAGGTCCTTCCGAGTCAGAAAATGTGTTTTCTGTGAAAAACTGTGAAAAACCGCGAACCGACAGTTGAACCGGTTCAAGTCTGCTCGGTACTGCACGAGAAAAAGTGAAATAGTTGAAAACCTTAGAAAAACATTAGAAATGGAAAACCGGATGTTAAATTTAAAGGTTTGGCCCGAAGTTGGACCAAACGAGCTAAAAACGCTAACGGGTTGGACCGGGCCCAAGTTGGTCCCAAGTCTAACATATATAAGGGCTCATTAATGAACCCATTCTCCATTAAACACACACAGAGCAGAAATTGAGAGGAGAGGAGGAAGAAGAAGAAAACACTATTCACATATCTTTTCTTTTTGTGATATCTCGAGCTACGGTGCTTCGATTTGCGTGTCGTCAGTGGCTACACGTTTCTTGTGAAGAGCTCTACAAATCCCATATAAGAAACTGATATGGAAAGCTCGAAATCCTCTCAGTTATTCTCCTCAAAATTTTGAGTATTTATGGTTTTTGATTAAGTGAGTTTTTGTGATTTTGGATGTTTAGGTTCACTCTAATCCTTGCTTAGCCTTGGGTTTTGGCTTCCAAAGCTATTGGGAAAGGTAAGAGCTCTTGAACCTTTGTGAGATTATGTTTATATTGAACCCTAGGTTGATTTGTGGTGATTTATATGTATATAGCATAATTATTATGAGTTTGGGAGCTATTGGAACATATTGGTGCTTGTTGGAGTGGAAGTGGAGGCTTGATTGTGGTTGAAAGCTCTTTTGGTGCTCAATTTTGAGTTTTGGTCCATATAGAGAATCAGCCAAGGTATGATTTTGGTTTTCTCTATGTAGTATATAATATTCATTGACACTTAGGCTAGTGACCCATAGGATAGGCTTGAATTAAAAATGGTTGATGAGTGTTGAATGTTGTTGTATGTTGATTGATGATGAATTGATGGTTGTGGGGTGTGATTATGATTATTGATAATGATATGATAAGGATGAATGATTTGTGAAGTTGAGAAGTGATTTGTTTTGATATATGTGATGTTAATGTTGATGATTTGGTAAGGTAGTTGGAAAAAGGTTAATGAGGATTTATTATAATGTGATATGTTGATGTTGAGGTTGAGGATGATGAATGATAAAGGAAAATGTGGTAAGCTTGGTGTCATGTGAAATAAAGTGTTGATTTTGATGAGAAAGGGAGTTTAGAATGGTTTGGTATGGCTTTAGTTGTATATTATGAGAAGTTGTGGAAATTGTGAAATTAGGTAAAAGTTGGTTTTTGGTGAATTTTGTCTGATCATAACTTTTGCCTCGGTTTTTAAAATCTGATTCAACTTATCTAGAATTAAAGATCTTTGAAAACCCTTTTAATCGATATAAAGTTTGTGAAATTTGGAATTTTGTTGAGGAATTTATGATCATTCAAAGTTGGTGTTAAAAATCCAAAATTCTGCAGAGTTGCAGAATTTTGTGTTTTCTGGTATGTGCGCACGCACAGCCTTGTACGAACGCACACCTCTGTGAAAATTTTGACATGTGCGTACGCACATGCAGAGGCAGGCAGTCTGCTTGCAGTGCTAGCACAGCTTGTGCGCGAGCACACCAAGGAGAAATTACAACCTGTGCATACGCACAGACCGGTGCGCACGCACACGTTGGAAAGGCCAGTCTGTTGGGGGTGCTCGCACACCTTGTGCAAGTGAACAGACCTTACAAGATTTGGTACCTGTGCGCAGGCACACCTCTGTGCATACGCACACGCCCTGTTTCACAAATTTAAACTTTATTTTCAACTATTTCACCTTCCCAACCAGGTTGTAAGCTTCTATAACACCATTTTAAGGCTTTTGGGCTTAATTTTAGGAATGAAGGATATGAGATATGACTAAAGGGTTTTAGTTGACGATTATTATGAAAAATTAGAAAATAGAGGCTTAGGTTTCTGGTGTGCTGAGAATAGGTTGGGTGGAGCGTAAAGAAGGATTGGTATATTAGATGAGAACTGAGGAACTATGAGTTCGGAATGGAAATCATGAGTTGATAATGGTTGTGATGAGCCGAGGAGTCGAAAGGAAATGATGATCTGGATTGTTGTTGAGAGTGTGTGAAGCCTATATCTCTGGTGTGGCAGATATTTCTGTCATATGACTTGTTGAATGTTGAGAGTGTGCGGGGCCTATATCCCCGGCGTAGCAGATTGTTCTGCTGCATGACTTCGTTGTGGTTGGTCCCTTATCTGCTGCAGGAAGTGCGCGAGGCCTATATCCCTGGCGTAGTAGACTCCCTACTACATGAGTGTGCAGGGCACTATATCCCTGGCGTGGCAGAAAAGGCTACATCCGGGAGGATGTGTCGGGTTGGCATTTACGGACCGACAAGTGGTATCACGAGCCAATAGGATAGACATTCATCATATGCATCTCTTATGTGCTTGTTTGCTTTGATTACTTGAGTTTGCCTAATTGTATAATATGCTTACTTGCTTCTTGAATTACTTATTATATATTTTACTATTACATATGTTTTACTTGCTTGTATTATCTGTGTTTGTATGGACTTTGAGGAGGTTAGGTAGGCGGTGGCGATGGGATCGCACAGAGGGTAGGATGGCGAAGGCTGTGGGACAGCGGTGAATAGTTTAGTTAGTAATCCCCTAAGTTAGATTTCCCTTTATATGCTCCTAAGGTTTTAAGTCATGATAAGATTTATGTATATATGATTTATGGTTTTAGTATGCTTTAAGATGAAATATTGTGATGGATATGGAGCTTAGGATTGCCTTAGGCATCCCGGGGTCTTATATCCTACACCACTGGGCACTGTTACCATACTGAGAACCTCCGGTTCTCATACCATATTTCTGTTGTATTTTTCAAATGCAGGTCGTAACCCACCTCGGTGAGTTGCTTTGATGGTGACAGGAGCGGAGGATATCTATCTGTTTTGAAGTCTTTTGATCTCTTTTGTATGTCTCTCATCTTTTGTATTTTGTTTTGCCTAGAGGCTTGCATTTGAGAGAACAAAACTTGTATAAGCTGTTTTACTTTTGTCTGTATATATGGCTAGCCGGCTTAAACTCCGTGAGTCGTGGCTAGTTTCTTATGATATTATATACTTATCTTTTATTATCTTATATCTGTTTCTTGTGCCTTAAGCTAGTAGTTTCGTTAGTACGTTTTGCACATTTTAAATCCTATTTTTGAGCTATATCCTTCATCGGGCTCCTAGATTATACTATTCTTTCTATATATATTATATGTATGAGCTTAGAACTGTCGTAATCCTTGATTAACCTTTTCTTTACGACGCGAGGTAAAGTTTAGGCTAATTAGGGTGTTATAGATTCCATCAGATAAGAGTTAGGAATGAGGATATTCCCAAAACTGCTTTCAGAACACGCTATGGTCATTATGAGTACACAGTTATGTCCTTCGGTTTGACTAATGCTCCGGCGATATTCATGGATTACATGAATAGAATTTTCCATCCGTATTTGGATAAGTTTGTTGTCATATTCATCGATGACATTCTTATTTACTCTAAGATAGAAGATGAGCATGCGGATCACTTACGGACTGTGCTACAAAGCTTGAAGGATAGGAAGTTGTATGCCAAGTTATCTGAGTGTGAGTTCTGGAAAGCTGAAGTGAAGTTTCTTGGCCACGTGGTGAGTAAGCAGGGAATAGTAGTAGATCCTGCTAAGGTTGAAGCAGTGATGAATTGGGAGCGACCAACTTCAGTGACGGAGATCAGGAGTTTCTTAGGTTTGGTGGGTTATTATCGGAGGTTCGTTAAAGGATTTTCACAGCTCGCTTTGCCTTTAACCAAGCTAACTAGGAAGGACGTACCTTTTGTGTGGACTCCTGAGTGCGAGGAGAGTTTCCTTGCATTGAAGCAGAGATTGACTACCGCACCCATGTTGGTGTTTCCTGAGCCGAGTGAACCATTCGAAGTATACTGCGATGCATCACTGAAGGGTTTAGAGTGTGTGCTGATGCAGCACCATAAGGTCATAGCATATGCCTCACGTCAGTTAAGGCCGCATGAAATGAATTATCCAACTCACGATTTGGAGCTTGCTGCCGTTGTTTTTGATTTGAAGATTTGGAGGCATTATCTCTATGGTGTCAGGTTTCAAGTTTTCTCAGACCATAAGAGTTTGAAGTACCTCTTTGAGTAGAAAGAGTTGAATATGCGTCAGAGGAGATGGATGGAGCTTCTAAAAGACTATGACTTTGAGTTGAACTACCATCCTAGAAAGTTGAATGTTGTGGCGGATGCCTTGAGTCGGAAGTCTCTATGCGCTGCTTGGATGATGCTGCGAGAGGAAGAGTTACTCAAAGCATTCCAAGGGTTGAAACTGGGAATCAGAGAAGAGTTTGGGACTCTGTGCTTAAGTCAGTGATGAATAGATTTTTGATGGTATAGAATTCCTCAATGAAATCTCGTTGCAAGTATAGTTTCTAAACCAACTAATAATCCTTTCATGCAAAAAATTGTTTGTCACAAGTACAAACCCCAATAAAAATAACTGAAGTATTCAAACTTCGGGTTGTCTCTCAAAGAAATTGCAGGGAAGTGTTCTTCTTATTGGTTATGAGATGTATATTTTGGGGTTTTGAATAAGGAACAAGAAAAGTAAATTGCAAGAATAAAACTAATAGCTAAAAAAAGCTCTTGGCAAGGAATGAGAACTAGAAGTCATATCCTCATTATCATCATCAATTGTGACATCAATTGTCCATTTCTCCCACTTAGTCAACCTCTAACTATGAAGGAAATTCAAGTGGATAAATCAACTTGAATCCTCAAGTCCTAGTCAACTCCTAAAGAAAGACTAGAGTTAGTGGAATTCAAATCAACTAGCAACTTTCAATTATCAATCAACAAAAGAGTTTGATAACTCAAGAGTCTCCATTTACTCAACTAAAGCCAAGAGGAGAAAAATCTACACTAGCATCCTTCCAAGCATTTAATCAAACACTTGGAAGGCATAAAAGGAAAGTAAAATCAAATTGCAAGAAATATAAATCTACAACTACTAATTGCAAGAAATCAACAACAATAAAGCAAATCAACAATAAAGGAACATGAAACATAAATTGCATTAAAAGAAAAATAGAGGAAACAAGAGTGAATCAATAACAAAGTAAACAATTACAAGAATTAAAATGCTAAACTAAGAAAAGGAAGGTAGAAGAACAGGAAATTGTAAAGGAAAAGTAAATCAAAGCATGAATTAAACCTAGATCTAAGAAATCTTAATCTAACCTAATCCTAATTCTAGAGAGAAGAGAGAGCTTCTCTCTCTAGAAACTAACTAAAGCATTCCCTCCAAAATTCAATTATGACTCCCCCTCCCCTTTGACTCTTCTTGATTTCTGCATATAATAGCTCAGAAATGAGTTGGATTTGGGCCTGGGTAGCCCAGAAATCGCCCCAGTGGTTTCACTTTAATGAAGTCACGTGCGAGCATCGACGCGTACGCGTGGGTCACGCGTACGCGTCGCTTGACATTTTTGCTTTCCACGCGTACGCGTCACGTACGCGTACGCGTCACTATGCGACTTCACATTCCACGTGTGCGCGTCTACTGCACGTGCACGCCGATGAATGCATCCCAAATCCTTGATTTTCCATGATTTCTCCACTTTGCATGCTTTTCTCTTCATTTCTTTGATCCATTCCTAGCCTTTTCAATCTGAAATTACTAACACACACATCAAGGCATCTAGTGGAATCAGAGGTGAATTAAAATAACCAATTAAGGGCCGAAAAAGTATGTTTTCACATTTAAGCACAAATTAGGAAAAATACATGAAACCATGTCATTTCATGGAATAAAAGCAGAAAAAGGGTGATAAAATCTCCTAAATTCAGTATAGAATACACCACTAAATAGTGGTGCATCAGTCAGCTACAGATTTCAAGTGATTTCAAAGCTAAACTTCTAAAGGCTCATTAGAATGACAAAGAATTGTATAAGATTTTGCCGGCGATTGAGCAAGGCAAACGGTGGAAAGTGTCAAAAGATAAGGATGGTTTATGGAGGTTCAAGGACCAGATTATTGTGCCAGATGTCAGGGATTTGCGACAAAGCATATTGAAGGAAGCTCATAAGAGCGGATTCTCAATCCATCCGGGAAGCACCAAGATGTATCAAGATCTGAAGACGATGTTCTGGTGGCCAAGAATAAAAAATGATGTGGCGCACGTTTCCAAGTGCCTAACTTACCAGAAAATTAAAATTGAACATTAGAGACCATCAGGAACCCTTTAACCTTTGGAGATTCCACAGTGGAAATGGGAGAGCATTGCAATGGACTTCATGTTGGGTTTACCTAGAACTCGAATGGGTTGTGATGCCATTTGGGTAGTTGTGGATCGACTGACTAAGTCAGCTCACTTTCTCCCTATTCGGATAAGTTGCACAATGGAGGAGTTAGCACGGCTATACATTAAGGAAATTCTGAGGTTACATTGCGTACCTTCCACCATTGTATCCGACAGAGATCCTCGATTCACCTCAAGGTTCTGGGGAGCCTTTCAGCGAGCATTTGGCACTCAATTGAGTCTAAGCACTGCATATCACCCTCAAATGGATGGCCAATCAGAAAGAACAATCCAGACTTTGGAGGACATGCTGAGAGCTTGTGTTTTGGACCAACTGGCGAGTTGGGATCGGTATATGCCCCTAGTGGAGTTTGCTTACAACACCACCTACCATGCGAGCATTGGAATGGCTTCGTATGAAGCTTTGTATGGAAGGAAATGTCAATCTCTGCTATGTTAGTATGAAGCTGGAAAAAGGAGCTTGTTAGGGTCTAAAATGATAGCTGAAACCACTGAGCAAATAAAGAAAATCCGTAGCTGAATGCTTATAGATCAAAGCCGTCAGAAGAGCTATACTGACCACAGGCGGAAACCTTTGGAGTTTGAGGTAGGAGAACACGTCTTCCTAAAAGTTACTCCAACCACCAGAATAGGAAGATCCATTAAGACTAAAAAGCTAAATCCCACATTACATTGGACCGTTTGAGATCCTGAAGAGAATTGGACCAGTGGCGTATAGGATCACTTTACCACCACAACTTTCGAACCTGCATGACGTGTTTCACGTATCGCAGCTTCGTAAATACACTTTTGATCCAAGTCAGGTCCTGGAACCAAAATCGGTTCAAGTAAGAGAAGATCTGACGCTTCCAGTAACTCCAGTCAGAATTGATGACACCAGCATCAAGCATTTACGCAAAAAAAAAGTTTCTTTGGTGAAAGTAGCTTGGAGTCGGGCTGGTATTAAAGAGCATACTTGGGATCTTGAATTAGATATGCAAAAGGACTACCCACACCTCTTTTCAGGTAACTAACTCTGAATTTTGAGGACAAAATTCTTAATTAGGTGGGTAGGATGTAAACCCCGCTAAAATTAGTAAATAATTAGTCAATAAATCAAATTTTAATTAGAAAAATTAGAAATATAAATCTAATATTAAAATAGGATAGAGCTCTTCAAAATGAGAATTTTGACACTAATTTCGAAGAATTTGGCCCAAGATTGGGCAGAACGGGCTGAACCGGTTGAACCGGCCCAAAATGGGCCAAAGGCCCAACCAAGCCCATCCATTAAGTGAGAACCCAGCTTCCTCTTTCCCTTCTCTTCCTCATTCATGCTGGGAAGCATTCCATGGAGGGGGAAGAACAAGAACAAACCTAACCCTCAATTCTCATTCAAACCACCCTAACTTTCTCATCCGAGCTCCAATCGCCGCACCGTCTGCGACTACGCGTCCAGCGCATCAAGCTCTACAATTCTATCAGAATAATTTCTTTAGTAAGTTACTCCAATACTCCAGCTTCTCCTTTCCCCTAATTTTCAAAATATTATTAGTGGTGTTGAATTTCTTTACTCTTTAATGTATTAGGACCCAATTAGCTTGAGAAAAACGTTCACTCATGCTTATACAAAGCTTGGGTGAGGTAAGGAAACTATAACTCTATCTAAATTCTGAATTTGTGCAATAGATATTGAGTTTGGGTATATATGTGTTGTATATTTGTATTAGGTGGTGTGTATGTAATTAGGACTTGAAATTGTAGACATTGGAGGCCTTGGATTGGTGTCAATTCTTGGTGATTTTGTGAATTGTGGAGCTATTTGTGTGTGGCTTAAGTGTTTCCTTGGACCAAACGCAGAAATCAGCCAAGGTATGGTTTAGGTTTCGCGTATTTAATATATAATGCTCTGTGAAAACTTATGCTAGACGACCCTAGGATAAGTTGGTATGTAAAGGAACGTTTAATGTTTAGTATCCTTGTTGTTATTTTTATAAAAAAATATTCATTCAGACTAATTTAAAATTTAATTTATTAATTTTTTGGCTAAACTAATTTGTTTGGTCTAATTTTAATAAAAAATAACACAGTTTAATCAGTTATATATGTTAAATTTTAATTATTAAAAAAATATCTTTAAAAAAATGTTTTTAATATCTGTATTTGAGTGGTTTCCTTTTTATTAACTTTTTACAAGACACAAGACTACTTTAATAAAGCCTGTAATACTGTTAATTTATACTTTTTATATTCATGTTTATTTCGGTACGATAATAAATTATATGATAAAAAATAAATAAATAAAAATACGACAAATAAATTATATTATCTATATCAATATTTAATTTATTTTTAAATATACTATATTATTACTTTTATTAAAACATTCTTATAATTTAATAAAAATTAAAAAATATCATTTTATTTAATTTACAAAAAATTGAAATGTTTTTTTTTTAAATACTCTTTTAAATTAATTAAAACTTAGAATTCAACTAACTTTAATTTTATATTTTAAATTTTAAATAATTTACAAAAAAGACAAAAACACATTTGAAAAACCAAAAAGAAAATAAAAAAAAGTTATTTATCGCTCTCTAGAACTCTAATGTTCTTTATCTCTTCTCTCCTCTTCTTTCTCAATAACAAGTGTTAGATCGGCCGAAAAATCCAATTCCCTCGCTCTGCATGGCATTGCACCACTTGCCTTGCTTTCACGGTGGAAAATATAGCCGCTTTATTTAGTCGCCCCATCCATCGTCTTCCATGATAACGACGCCTATTCTAAGAAACTGATTTATAGAGTAGACATGATCTTCCAATTCGTCATACAAGAATTGGGAGACAAGTACTCCATCAGAGCCGATCCTCCTTCGCCTTTCTATAACTCAAGGGGGCTTCTGGGATGAGTGTTTTTTGGGACGGAACATGAATGTACTTGGCAACGAAAATCCTTCCTACCTCAAATTAATTACCAGTCCTGAATTGGCTGAAAAGTTGGTTCCATGCGGCAGAGTATACTTTCTTGGGACAACAAGCTCTCCGATACTACATTGCTTCTTGCTCGGTTGAAAACGTTCTTGAATTACGACTATCCATACAAACAAGTATTGAAAATTTAGCCACAGATGTTATTGTTGCAAAAGCGTAATTATTACAGTTTTTTTGAAGTTTAGCCACGAATTTTTTCGTGGCTAAACTCCTTGGTTTTGGTAGTGTATAGTATGGCGTTATCTTCCAAAGTCCAAGAGATTTAAAAGAACAAAAAGAGGGGTGATCATGCTAACCTGTAGAGAGAGGAGACGAAGAACACTTGAATCTAGATATGATAAACAATTTTTTTTCATATGTGTTTTTGTTTTGTTTTTGTAAATTATTTAAAATATAAAAATATAAAATAAAAATGAGTTGAATTTAAAATTTTAATTAATTTAAAAGAATAATTTTTGACTTTTTGTCCAATATAACAAATATATTTAGGTCTTTTTTATAAATTAAATAAAAAGATATTTTTTGTTTTTAATAAATTATAAGGGTGTTTTATTAAATGTATTGATATGATATATATATTTAAGAAAAAAAATTAAATACTGACGTAGATAATATAATCCAGATATCATATTCTTATTTGTCCACATTTTTATCATATATGTACATATAAATTTATTATCGTATGAAAGCAAATACCTTTTACATTATATGAGTAATGATAAATTTAATATTGTGATTTTTTTCTTAGAAATAATCAAATTATTATATTAAATTATTTTCATAATCTAGTAAATAAAATAAAAGGGTAAGTATGCTTTTGGTCCCAAAGGTTTTCAGCCAGAATCGAAATCGTCCCTCGTCTAATTTTCGATTTAGAATCATCCTTAACGTTTTTTTCCGTATTAAAATCGTCCTTTTTACTTTTTTTTTGGACAAAAATACTCTCACCACTACCAACACAATTACATCCTCCTCCACCACCACCACCAACACCAACACCACCGCCACAACCTCCACCACCAGCACCACCAACACCACCACCAGCACCACCACCACCACCACCAACGCCGCCGCCGTCCCCCTCCCCCCTTTCCCCTTCCCCCTCCCCGCCTCCCCTTCCCCCTACCCCCACCTCCACCCCGTGTCCCCTCCCCCTCCCTGTCTCCCCCTTCCCCCCACCCCGCATCCCCACCCGTCCCCTCCCCTTCCCCGTTCCCTTCCCCCCACCCCCACCCCCACCTCCACCTCCACACAGAGAAGTAGAAATAGAAAATCAACAAATTCAAGTACAAATTTAACACAAGCAGAAACAGAAAACAACAAATCAACAAATCATCAACAATAATATTCCACAATAAATTTCACAAAAAATCCAGAAATTTCACAAAAAATCTAATTCACAGAATTTACAGAAGAAGAAGAAGAAGCGGCGGGCGGCGGTGCGGCAGTGGGTCGGCGGTAAGAAGAAACGGGTGGCTGTGCGTCGGGGGCGGCGGCGGGAAGAAGAAGAAGAAGTAGAAGAAGAAGAAGAAGAAACGGATGGCGGTGCGGTGGCGGGAAAAAGAAGAAGAAGAAGAAGAAGAAGCGGCGGGCGGCGGTACGGCAGTGGGGTCGGCGGTAAGAAGAAGAAGAAGAAGAAGAAGAAGAAGAAGAAGAAGAAGCGGGCGGTGGGCGGCGGTGCGATGGCATGGCGTCCCCCTTCTCTCCCCCCTCTACCCTCCACCCCCCCTCCTTTCTTTCTTTCTCTCCCCACCCACTCTGCTTCTCTTTATCCCCTTTCTTTCTTTTTTTTTTATTTTATATTTATTTTATTTTAAAATATTATTTTTTTATTAAAATAGGGGTAGTTTGGAATTAAATTAAAAATTTTATTTAAAAGGACGATTTTAATACGAAAAAAAAACGTTAAGGATGATTCTAAATCGAAAATTAGATGAGGGACGGTTTCGATTCTGACTGAAAACTTTTGGGACCAAAACCATACTTATCCCTAAAATAAATACCTTACGTTATTATAACAAAAATTAATTTTAAAATACCAATTATGAAACAGAACTTATAATGACTTAAATAAATTTATTATACATTTCTTTTTGATTAATTGTTATGCACTTTAAATTACATACTTTTAAACATATATTTTAATTGACATCATTTGTGAAAAATATTTGAGTTTTTAAAATTTAATTTTTGATTCATTATATTTTTTCAACTACCTAAAATTTTCAAAATAGAAAAAAATGAAATAAACAATACCAATTATATTGTACAACAAATTTGTTTGTGAATTTTCGCATTATCTTTTATTGTAATTTTTTAAAATATGTGAAAAATAAATAAACTAAAGTTAACTCATTTTTACAATTATAAACAAAGAAATACAAGTATAAAAGAGACATTAATAACATAACTTATTAAGCAAAGAGAGTTTAGTAATTTACTGTTATTATTATTATTTGAGGTATTTTTTTACGGATAATACCAATTTTTCTTTTACTATTTTTTATCAAATAATTTTTATTTTATTTTTTTAAATATTTTGTTAGAAAAATATTCACTTTTTACTTTTTTTTCAAATTAATTATAGTTTATAGGTTTAATTCTAATGAGCAGACAAATTATATGTCATCAATGACATGAAATTCATAATTCTTGCTGCAAAAGTAAAAGAAACATGCATCCCTTCTAATTATCTAACGCGTAATTTCTGTATGTGCTGAAAATTTTCTCGATCAGTATCATAAAATCTCTCAATATGTAATTAGTAAAAGCTAGAGTCTTCCTCAAGAAACTTTATACATATCAAGTTATATTTTTAAATTTATTAAAGTTGAATAGAATATAAAGTCAATGCAAAAAAAAAAAAAGGTGGTCATTAGAGTAACAAAAACATAGATATATACCCAATTTTATTTTTATCTATGAAAGTAAAAGCATCTCCAATATTTAGTATTAATTTTTTTTTTATTTTGAGTTCCAGAAAATATTATATAAGTATTTGTAAGACTATATATCATAAGATTTGATTTAAAACTTAATGTAAAAATTGTCATTCTTTATTTATTCAAATGGTACTTCGAACTTGAAACGAATACGAAGAAATTAACAATATTTCTTTATCTTTTGATATGTTCTGCCAGATTAGTCGCTCAAGACTTTTAGTCTCTACCCGAACCTGGTGAAAAAGATAGGATTACTTCTTATGGACTCGTTGAGAATGATTATGATCTAGTTCATGGCCTATTAGAAGTAGAAGGCGCTCTGGTGGGATCCTCATAGACATAAAAAAATTGCAGTCAGTTTGATCATGATCGAGTGACATTGTTTCTTTGGTCCGAACCAAGGAATCCCTTAAATATGATTCAAAAAAGATTGTGTTTTATCATTGATAAGAGATTTCTCTATGAAAAATATGAATTGGAGTTTGAAGAAGGGGAAGGAGTCCTCGACCCGCAATAGATGGAGGAGAATTTATTCAATCACATATTTGGGCTCCTAGAATATGCTTTGGGTAATCAATGATGTTTTTATTATTCCCAATAATAGAGCTCGTAACAAATTACTTCTTCTAAGGTACGTCCCGCTCAAAACAATCCAATTAGTTCGCTTGGTGAAAAAACATTAGACATTTCATCTTCTAAAACCAAAACTTTTGATGTTATTTGGCGTACGATAATCTCAATATGTCTATTATGTATATGCACTCCTTGAGATTGATAAACCCTTTGGATTTTATTAACCAAAGAAATTTAACTTTGGACAATAGTTAGCTCAGTACAAATAAAGAATCCCCAAGGAATGTCGAGAATTATGGTTATATGTTCATTCCAAGCATTAACCCTCTTTCCTAGTGATGAATGGATATTTTATATGCTTTTTGGCATTGTTTTCATATAGTTTTTAGCATGTTTTATTTAGTTTTTATAGGTTTTAGTGTTAAATTCACATTTTTGGATTCTATTTTTTGTGTTTTTGTGCAATTTCAGGTATTTTCTGGCTGAAATTGAGGAGCTGGAGCAAAAGTCTGATTCAGAGACAGAGAAAGCACTGCAGATGCTGTCTGGATCTGACCTCCTTGCACTTGAAAGAACTTTTCTGGAGTTACAGAAGTCCAAATGGAGCGTTCTCACCGGCTATGAAAAGCTGACTTTCATATCTTTCCAGAAATATATAATAGTCCATACTTTGCTTTGGATTAGAAGGCCCAAAACTGGCGTCCAACGCCAACCTCTTGCCCCCTTCCAGGCGTCCAGCGCCCAAGGAGCAGAGCCCAGCGTCCAATCGACCAGAGAGGACCCCCTAGCCAGTGTTCAATGTCCTAGAGGCCTCCTAGCACGTGGATCTCATCAAAACTCAGCCCAAACACTCACCAAGTGGGCCCTAGAAGTGGATTTTAGTACTAAAAAGACTGTTTTACCCTTACTAGTCATTAGTTTAGTATTAAGGGATATTTTACATAATCTTCAGCAACTTTACACACCATATTCGAATTTCACATTATATTTTCCTTTTAGTATGAGTTTCTAAACCTCCTAAAGACTGTTTTACCCTTACTAGTCATTAGTTTAGTATTAAGGGATATTTTACATAATCTTCAGCAACTTTACACACCATATTCGAATTTCACATTATATTTTCCTTTTAGTATGAGTTTCTAAACCTCCTAGGTTGAGGAGAGGAGCACTGCTGAGTCCTATGAATTAATAAAAGTATTATTGTTTCTTCTTCAATCCGTGTTTGATTTAATTCTAAGATGTATACTCACTCTTCAACATGGTGAATAGGATGATCAGTGACAATTAGCTCTGTTCATCATACTAAGACGAACAGCCAGCTATGCTTATACATGGGTTCGTGTGAATACGTGACTGGAAAGCGCGAACCGCCAGCTATGTTTATACATCTCTCAGACGGCTAATCCACGACTTCATTGGGGACTTCTCGAGACACCAATTCAGCTTATTTCTGGGGTGATTTGGGTCTCCGTGGTATAGGCTAGAATCCAAAGAAGAAGCATTCTCTGATCCGGAAGATTCGACCTTGTCTATGGCATTTTGAGTAGGATTGCCAGGAGAATGAACTGCTAGAGCTTCACCCTTCGTCAGATTGAATGACCACGGCCAATGGCGTTCAATTTGTAGCAGAGGAGATTAATGACCACAGCCCACGACGTTGATCACATACAGCCTGCCATAGAAGAGATCACTCACAAGCAAAGGAGACGGTAATACCAAAGTTAATTCAGAAAGATAAAGCAATTCCAATCCTCAACTATATTTCTATTATTGATTGCCCTTAAATAAATTCAACTGACTTTATTCCAATTTACAAATACAAATTATGAATAGTTTCCCTTTTTCATAAAAACACAAGCTTCTGATTCGCCTGACTAAGACCTGCAAGATAACAATAGCTTGCTTCAAACCACAATCCTCGTAGGATCGACCCTGACTCGCTCAGGTATTACTTGGACGACCCAATGCACTTACTGGTACAGTTGTACGAATGTGTGGGGATTCGTGCACCAAGTTTTTAGCATCGTTGTCGGGGATTGTTTGAGTTTGGACAAGCCAACGAATTATTTTGTTCCCTAGATCAGGTAATTTTTTATTTTATTTGAGTCTTATTTTTTTATTTTCTTCTTCTTATTTTCGAAAAAATCAAAACCTTTTTTTAAAAAAAATATTTTTCTTTTCTCTGTTTAATCTTTGTTCTTGGTTTGAGTCTTTTGTTTTTGTTCTTATTGCAATTTTCGATTATTTTGGTCTTTCTTTCAAAAATAATTTTCAAAAATAATTTCTTTGGTTAAATCTTATGTCAAATCTTTAAGTTTGGTGTCTTCTTGTATTTTTCTTTTAAATTTTCGAAAATTTTGTGTTTTGGTTTTCAAAAATTTTAAGTTTGGTGTCTTTTGTATGTTCTTGTGTTCTTTGAATTTCTTGAGTCTTGTTCTTGGTGTTCTTCTTAATCTTCAAAGTGTTCTTGTTTTTCTTTTTGTTTTGATCTTAAAATTTTTAAGTTTGGTGTTCCTTGGTATTTTTCTCTCCAATTTTTGCACACTAGGTCCATTTAGATCTAAAAATTTTAAGTTTGGTGTTTTTTGTGTGTTTTTCTCTTTCCTCATTAAATTCAAAAATAAAAAATATCTTTTCTATCTTTATTTTAATTATAAGTTTCGAAAATTCCTTTAAAAGTTCAGATTTTAATTTTAAAATTTTTTATCTTATCTTATCTTAGCTTTAAATTTCAAAAATCAAATCATTTTAAAATCATATCTTTTTCGAAATCTTATCTTATGTTATTTCAAATTCAAAATTTTAAATTTTAAATTTTAAATTTCAATTTTCAAAATTCAATTTTCAAAATTTAATTTTCAAAATTCAATTTTCAAAATTTAATTTTCAAAATTCAAATTTCAAAATCAAATTTCAAATCTTATCCTTTTCAAATCTTTATCTTATCTTGTTTTAAATTTAAAAATTCAAAATTTAAAATTTTAAAATTTCAAATTTTAAATTTCAAATCTTTTTAATTTAAAATCTTATCTTCTCTTACCTAACTTATTTTATCTTTTCTATCTTATCTTCTTTTAAATTTTAAAATTAAATCTTTTTCAAATCTTTTTAATTCTTATATTATCTTGTTTACTTTTTCAAATCTTTTTAAAATCAAATCTTTTCTAATTTACTATCTTATCTTGTTTTCAAATCTTCTCTCTCTTCTTTTTCAAAACTTCCTAACTAATTCTTCTCTCTTCTAATTTTCAAAAATTCCCTTCTTCTTCTTTCTCTTCTATTTTCGAATTTTATTAACTAGTTTTCAATTCTTTTTAATTTATTAACCTTATTTTTGAAATAATAAATAAATAAGACAAAAACATGTATATATAATAATTTAATTCTTGTTCATCTTTCCTACTTCTATTTCTTTCTACTTCTCCTACCTTCATTCTTCTTTCTCTTCTTCTACCTTTCTTCATCATGAACCCAAATGGGAATAAAGAGTTCAGAAGAACTCTGAGATCTTATACAAATCCCACTGCTAACTTCTATGGAAGAAGTATTAGCATACCTTACATCAGAGTAAGTAACTTTAAACTAAACCCTCAACTTATTACCATAATGCAGTAAAACTGCCAGTTTTCTAGACTTTCACAGGATGAACCTACAGAATTCTTAGCAAATTTCTTAAAGATTGCTGATACAGTATACAATGAGGGAGTAGACCAAGATGTCTACATATTATTGCTCTTTCTTTTTGAAGTAAAGGATCAAGCAAAGAGGTGGTTAGAAAATCAGCCCAGATCTAGTTTGAAAACTTGGAAACAGTTAGTAGACAAGTTTTTAAACCAATACTTCCCCCCAAGGAAGATGACCCAGCTGAGGATGAACATCCAAGGCTTCAAACAAGGAGATAGTGAATCTCTTTATGATGCTTGGGAAAGGTATAGAAGGATGCTAAGAAAATGTCCCACTGAAATATTTTCAAAATGGGTACAGTTAGACATCTTCTATTATGGACTTTCAGACATGGCTAGAATGTCTTTGGACCACTCTGTTGGTGGTTCCATACACATGAGAAAAACCATTGAAGAAGCTCAAGAGCTTATTGAGACGGTTGCCAATAATCAACATCTGTACTCATTTGCTGAGCCTTCTATGAAAGGAGAGGTTAAGGCGATATCTACTGAACCTAACCCTCCAGAACAGGATAGCCCATTGACTCAGCAACTACACACCCTTGCCCAGCAAATACTGGAATTGCAAGAGGCCTTGCGAGAAACTCAAGCTTCTAACAGGAATATAGAAGCCCAGTTGAGTTAAACAAGGCAACAGTTATCTAAGCAGATAACAGAGGAATGCCAGGCTATCCAACTGAGGAGTGGGAAATCCTTAAACACCCAACCTCAGTACAATAAGAAAGAAACGTAAAAAGAGGGACACCAGACTGATGTCCAAGACGTCTCTGAGGGCTTTGAATGCCCAAAGAGGAATGTCATTGGCATTCAACACCAAGATGGGGTATTTGATAAACCCCAATTTTATGGTTTATCTTGTACTTAATTTAGGAGATTTTATCAATTTTTCTCACATTTATTCAATGAAATGGCATGGTTTCATGACTTTCTCCTAATTTGTGCTTAAGAGTGAAAACATGCTTTTTAGGCCTTTAATTTGCTAATTTTAATTCACCTTTGATTCCACTAGATGCCTTATTGTGTTTATTAATGAATTCAGGTTGAAAAGGCTAGGAATGGATCAAAGGAGTGAAGAGAAAAGCATGCAAAGTGGAGAAATAATGGAAAATCAAGGATTTGGAGTGCACACACCGACGCGCATGCATAACAGACACGCACGTGTGGATATGAAGTCGCATGGCGACGTGTACGCGTGGGAAGTAAAAATGCCAATCAACGCGTACGCATGACCCATGCATACGCGTCGCAGCTCACACGTGACCTCATTAAAGTGAAAATGATGGGGGCGATTTCTGAGCTTCCCAGGCCCAAATCCAACTCATTCCAGAGGCTATTACAAGCAGAATTCAAGAGGGGTCAAGGGGGGGAGGAAGCAATAAGTTTAGTTTTTACAATGCTTTAGTTAGTTTCTAGAGAGAGAAGCTCTTTCTTTTCTCTAGAATTAGGTTAGATATAGATTAGGTTAATTTCTTTAGATCTAGGCTTAATTCATGTTTTGATTTACTTTTCCTTTATAATTTCTTGTTCCTTTATCCTTTGCTTTCCTAGTTTAGTATTTTATTCTTTGTATTTGTTTACTTGTTGTTGATGCACTCTTGTTTCTTCTATTTTTTCTTTAATGCAATTTATGTTTGATTTCTTTTATTGTTTAATTGCTTTGTTGTTGTTAATTTCTTACAATTGGTAGTTGTAGATTTATATTTCTTGTAATCTTATTATGCTTTCCTTTTATGCCTTTCAAGTGTTTGACAAAATGCTTGGAAGGATGTTAGAGTAGATTTTTGTGTTCTTGGCTTGGGATGGTAACTTAGGTGAACTTGAGTTGTTAATGTCCAAGTGATTGATGATTGGTGTCCATTGACTCTAGCTTCCACTAAGTTAATTAGGCTTAGTTTGGTAAAGCTTTTACTTTTCAAAAGTAGCTTATAAAAGCTAACTTTTAAAAGATGGCTTTATAAAAGTTGTAGCATTTATGTTTGGTAAATCAAATTAAAAATAGCTCTCAATAAACACAAGCAACAACAATTGCGTTTGGTAAAATAGATTTTAAAATTTAAAAATACTATAATAGACATAAATGCAAACATTAAATTTAAAAATTAGTTAACATATGAGGTTATATTAGACTTTTAAATTTTAAAAAGCACAAGCCAACTTTGAAAAGCTCCTTATTAGGTGCTTTCAAAAGCACCCTAACTTTTAAAAGCTGTAAGCACAAGCACTTGGACTTTTTAATTTACCAAACGCAAAATGAGGTGCTTGTGAGGTGGCTAGGACTTATGGATTAGGATTGATGTAACTTATTTAAATTTCCTTTACTTGTTAGAGGATGACTTAATGGGATTAATCCTTGCAATTATCATGTTGTGGTTAGTGACAAGGATAAAGATCCTTAACCATCAACCCTTGCAAAGACCTTTTTATTATTTGAGTTTGCTTTACTTTATTGCTATTTATTTTTCTTGTTCCTTCATTCAAAACCCCAAAAACACTTTGCCATAACTAATAACATGAACACTTCCCTGCAATTCCTTGAGAGACGACCCGAGGTTTGAATACTTCGGTTATTTTTATAGGTTTTTGTACTTGTGACAAACAAATTTTTTATTGAGAATTGTTTGTTGGTTTAGAAATATACTTGCAACGAGATTTCAATTGAGGAATTCTATACCGACAATTTTCCTCTTCATCAGTATCCATCCCTGGCGTTGAACGCCAGGAAGGGGGCAGCAATATGGGCATTGAACGCCCAAGCAAGGGAGGCCAGTCACATAATGATAATAGCCCACCTAAGCAAGCTAGTAACCCCCCTTCCAATACACAAGGTACTCGGCCTTCATCAACCAAGATTGATGAGTACAAGGCCAAGTTACCGTACCCTCAACGACTCCAGAAGGCAGAAAAGGATAGGCAATTTGCCAAATTCTCAGAAGCTTTTAAGAAGCTAGAGATCAAAATCACCTTTGCAGAGGCTCTTGAACAAATGCCTTCATATGCTAAGTTCATGAAGGAAATACTAAACAACAAGAGGGATTGGAGGGAAGTAGAGACAGTAGCTCTTACTAAAGAGTGCAATGCAGTCATTCAGAGGAACCTTCCTTAGAAACTGTAGAGACACCCTAACACTCTTCTCTGAGACACAGAAGTGAATCCTAGAGAAGAGCGTCTGGCCCTCATTAGTACCAAGGAAGCTGAGCCTCAGATGGTACACATTGCTGAGGAGCTAAATGAAGAAGAAATTTAAGAAGAGGCTGGAAGCACATTGTTGCACGCCCCTACAGAGGTGAAGGAACCTCAAGTTGATTCTTCTCTGGGCATGCAAGAGGAGCCTGTGACTCCCACAGAGCACGCTCTTGCAGAGGTAAAAGAGCCTCAAGAGCTATCTTTCGTTGGCATACAGAAAGAACTGGCACATGAGCAGTTGGCTCATTCTCCAGCAGCCCTTAAAGAGCTGTAAGTCAATATCTCTTTTACAGAGGTATTTGAAAAGAAGGACCTAAGGGGAGATGAAATAGAGGTACTTACTGAGAAGTACAGTATCCTAATTCAGAATGAGCTGCCAAGGAAGATGCCAGATCTAGGGAGCTTTCAGATCCTGTAGACTATTGGAAAGATCATTTTTGACAAAAACCTGTATAATCTTGGCTTAAGTTTAAATCTGATACCTTCCACTGAGGCTGAGGCTGAATCTGGAGAAATTGGGAAGGCATTAAACACTAGTGAAGAAGATTTTATTGGGCGTTCCTCGCTCACAATGGCAGCAAGCCTGGCACTGAACGCCAGTTAGGAACCCCTCACTGGGCGTTTAATGCCCATCCTGGCAACAGAGCTGGCGTTGAACGTCAGCCAAGGAGCACTGGCTGGGCGTTCAATGCCCAAACAGACAGGAACTCTGGCACTGAACTCCAGTGAGGAACCCCTCACTGGGCATTCAATGCCCAACCAGACAGGAAAGCTGGTGTTGAACGCCAGCCAGGATACCCCTGTTAGGCGTTTAATGCCCAAAAGGATAGAGGAACTGGGGTTTAACGCCAGTAAGGGTGCACAATAAGGGCGTTCAACGTCCAAAGAGCTATCAGAGCTGGCGTTAAATGCCAGTAAAAGCACACCCCTGAATGCTCAAAAGCCACTCAAGAAATTCCTATCCAAGAACTAAAGGAAGCTAAGGCTCATATATAGACCATAGAGGTTCCTTTGCATGCACTTTTGCAGTGCATGAGTTCTAATGAACACTCATCCTCGGATGAGGATGAAGACACTAGGGAAGAGTAAGTTGTTTGATACCTAGGAGCTCTTATGAAGCTAAATGCCAAACTGTTTGGTACAGAGCCTTTGGAGGAAGAACCTCCATTGCTTTCCAAAGAACTCAATGCTTTGGTTCAGCAGAAGCTACCTCAGAAGCTTCTAGATCCTGGACACTTTCTGATTCCTTGCACCATAGGCACCATGACTTTTGAGAAGGCTCTGTGTGACCTAGGGTCAAGTATAAACCTCATGCCACTCTTTGTAATGGAGAAGCTAGGAATCCAAGAGGCACAAGAAACAAGGATCACCTTGCATAAGGACTGGATGGTGTTCAAGGTTCTTGACCTTCCATTACCCCCTGACAAGGGAGGCACTCGCATAAATGATTCAGCATCCAAGCCTCCTCCCTTGAATGGAACTAATTCAATCCCTCTTAAGACCAAACGTAAGTTTGGTATTAGATGTACACTAACGAATGAAACTCTCGTGCGATCTAGAATTTTCACAAATAAAATCACGTTGTAGGTATAGCTTCTAGTCCGACAAGAATTCCCTTCGTACAAAAGTTTTGGTTGTCACAAGTAACAAAACCCAATAAAATTTATAACCGAAGTATTTAAACCTCGAGTCTTCTTCTCAAGGAATTGCAGGGAAGTATGATTCATTATTGGTTATGGAAAATTGTATATTTTTGGGTTTTTGAAATAAGGAACAAGTAATTTTAAATGGCAAGAAAAACGAATTAATAATTAAGAAAACTCTTGGCAAGGTATAAGAACTGGAAATCCCATCTTAGTTATCCTTATCAGGTGTGATGAGAATTGTTTATTGCTCCCACTTAGTTAGCCCTTACTAAATAAAGGAAAGTCAAGTGGACTAATTAACTTGATTCCTCAAGTCCTAGTCAACTCCTGCGGAAAGACTAGCTTTAGAGGGATCCAAATCAATCAGCAATTTCCAACTCTCAATCAACCGCTGAGTTTGATAACTCAAGTGTCACCAATTACTTAACCAAATCCAAAAGGGGAAAAATAAATCTAAATCAAATTGAAAGCATCATAAATAGAATAAAACAATCATAAATCTGAAACACCTCAAATTATATTAAATAGAATATTCAAATCTAACATGGAAAGGTTCATAAGCCAATTTGGTAACATAAGTAATTACAAATAAAAGCATTAGAGTAAATAAAAGTAGAAGAGAAACATAAAGTAAAAGAACATTGAACCTGTGATTGAAGAGAAGTAGCCTAATCATAATAGAAATCCTAAATCCTAATCCTAATCCTAAATCCTAAGAGAGAGGAGAGAGCCTCTCTCTCCAAAAGCTACATCTAAACCTAAAATTATGTATATGAAAGTTGTATGAATTGTTCCATGTCATCATCGATTCCCCCATTCTCTGGCTTTCATTCTACGTTTTTGGACTTGGATTTGGGCTAAAAAGGAGCCCAGAAATCGATGGGGCGACTTCTGTAATTTACTGTACGTGGCGTCCGCCACGCGTGTGTGTGGGTCACGCGTCCGCGTCAATTGGAGTTTTTCCTTGTTATACGTACGCGTCAGTCACGCGTGCGCGTCAGTTGTGTTCTGCTCTAGGCACGCGTCCGCGTCGTCCACGTGTACGCGTCGCTGCCTTTTTCTTCAAAACTCTATTTTTGTGCTTTCCTTCCATTTTTGTATGTTTCCTTTCTGTCCTCTAAGCTATTCCTGCCCTATGAAATCTGAGAATACTTAACATACAAATCACAGCATCGAATGGTAATAAAGGATAATTAAATTTAATATTTTTTAAGCATAGGAAACATGTTTTCACCTATATCATAAAATAAGGAAGGAATTATAAAACCATGCATTTCATATGAATAAGTGGGTGAAGAATTGAAAAAGACACTCAATTGAGCACAAAATACATCATAAAATAGGGGTTTATCAACCTCCCCACACTTAAACAATAGCATGTCCTCATGCTAAATCCAAGAGAAAAGAATGAAGGTAGAATGGTGGAATCTTATGCAATGCAACCTATTCTAAATGCAAGCTACCTAAATGAATCTTACAATTCTAATTACTATCCACCTATATATATAGAGCTTACATATGGTTAATTTGATTTAAATTTTTCAAAGAATCATATATGCATAGCCAAGCCTAAATCATGTTAAAGCACTTTCACAATTGAGTTGAGTTAAAGTAATTCACAAACTTGCAAGACAATTTTAACAATTAAACAGGGATATATGGAAATGAGCTATTGAACCCTCACTGGATTTTTGTGTTTACTCTCTAATCACTCAGTGTCTGGGGTTAATCACTCTATTCTTTTCTATTCATGCTTTCTAAAACTTTATTCTTCATCTAACCAATCAACAAATATCTAATGCATACATACAAACATCATGAGGTCTTTTTAAAGGTTGTAATGGGGCCAATGTAAAGGTGGGGATATATATAAGGCTAAGTGAGCTATAAATTGAATCCTTGATTAGTCTAAGATCTCACCTAACCTATACATACTCTTTCATAATTTTGAAAATTTGTCTAGCTGCCCAATTTTCCCACTTTTGTATCACATACTCATGCACCAATTTTATTTTTGATTTTACTTCCATGTGCATTGATTTCTTTACTAAACTCATTACTAGGGTAATTTCGTCCCCTTATTTATTTATTTAATTAAAAAGGATTTTTTTAATCTTACACACAATATTTCCAATGCACATGGTATTTTAATTATTTTGGTTTCACATGAGCATGCTCCCAAATTTCTGATTAATTTCTTAATTTAATCATTTCCTATCAACCCATGTTCCTATAGTTTCCCCACACTTAGTGGATACACAATCTCTATCTTAAACTAACCAAGAATTCAACTTGGGATTTTTAATTTGTTTTTCTGCTTAAGGCTAGTGATGTGGTTATAGAACAAAAAGGGGATTAAAAGGCTCAAGGGGGCTAACAAGGGTGACATAAAAGAGTAGGCTTATTTGGGATAAGTGAACAGAACAAGCAATGACCTCAATCATATGCAGGTATGTATCTACATTCTATATTTGTACATATAGATTGAAACAAAGTAAAGATTGCAAGCATAAAAAAGAAGTGCGAAACACACAGGAATAAAATTTATGGTTAAATGTAACCATACAATTAAGCTCAAAAACTCACGGGTTGTGTGTTCTTTGGCTCAAAAACCATATATCAGTTATGTATGTCATGCAAGTAGAAATCAAGAGTTTTCATTCAACTCAATGTGAATCTTAGAATGGCTTTTATAAAAATAGGTATTTTTCTTGAAAAAATGTTGTTAAATTAACCAACATTTATTGCTATATATATATACAGTGTGTGGATTGTTGTGATTCTTGAAAAAACTAAAAATTTCTAGTTTACTTTTAGTATTTTCAATTAAACCAAGTTATCGTATGCTAAAAGGGTAAAGTAAACTAATTAATCCATATTTTCTATATCACAACTTAATAAGCTAAAAGTGCAAACTAAACTAAATATCTAAGATGTATACAAACCAAAGTGTAAAATATAATAAAGTAAACAGAAATACAGTAAAAAAAAAATGTGCAAGTACTGAATGATAAAAATAAAATAAAATAAAATATAGAAAATAAGCAAAATAGGATAAAAGGAGTTCGAAAGTAGTTCACCAAAAATAAAGTTCGCCGGAGATGGCGACCACCCCACACTTATATAATAGCATCGTCCTCGATGCTCTTTCAAACTGTGTGTGAAGAAGTGGCATCTCTAGAAGGATGTGCTGCTGGTGTCTCTGTGGTGGCTTGAGGGTCTGCAGTCCCTATAAGTGTCGGAGGATCTGCCTGCTGAAGTGGAGGCTCTGTCTGTAGAGGGAACTCTGGATCTGCTGGCTGTATCTGATGGGGCTCCTCATGACGTGGTGCAGCTTGCTCAAATCCTGCCTGCTCAGCCTCTGCACGTACTTCCTCCTCATGATCGTCCGCCTCCGTATCAGATGGCTCCGATGGTGTGTCAGGCTCGGAGGAGATGTCACTGTCAGATCGGATCATCAACTTTAAGTGCTCATAGCATCGCTTGTTGCGACGCTCCATACGATCCAGGCGTGCAAAGAGTCGGTGCACGAGGTGATAAATGGGCTCGGGAGCAGGTGAGGGTGCAGTGGTGGCTGCTGGGGCAGTAGATGCTGAAGGGGCAGCAGAAGATGTGGTTGCCTCAACGGAGGCAGTGAGAAATGGAGGTCGGTAGCCCAAAGCCTGGAACTTCCTACTGTGAGGGATAATCTTCTTGCAGTCTGCGGCAGTGGCTTTTCATCAGCAATCTCCCAGGGCACCTCAGCTCGGCGGCCCAGCTGAGTAATCAAGTAGGGAAAAGGGTAGAGTACCTCTGACATGGACCCTGGCCATGTAATACCAGATAAAGCAGGGAAGATAGAGGTCCTTGTCCTCTATCACACACCAGATGAGAGTGATCATGGCAGCTGGCACCTCTGTCTTATGAGTGCTCGACATCACGTAGTTACTCAGAATCTGCTACCAAAGCCGAGCCTCATTGTTCAGGTAGATAAGCTTTATGCCCTTTGGGTTTGTTGTTGTCTTACCCATGACCCATGGGACAGTAGGATCAAGAGCTATGGTCCTTTTTACTGCGTCCTAGTCAAACCTCATGAATCTCATATCCTCTTCAGCCTTTTGGTAATCATCTAGTTGATCTGATTTAGGTGGGAGCTAGAGGATTTCTTCTATTGCTTCCTCAGTAATCAAAATTTGTTTGCCTCTAAGCTGTACGGAATCCAGGGTCGTTTTGAAATAGTTACAGTAGAATTCTCTGACCCAGGATAAATTGACCTCAGTAAAGTTCCTTTCCAAGAAGAACTAGCTTCTCTATTTAATTTGTTCTGAGGTGTATTGTTTGAGTTCTTCTGGAATTTTTAGGGTCTTTTCCAGGTATAAATTCCTGGAATTTTGAAAGGTCGGATACTTCAGCTCACAGTATCTGTTGGCAAACTTTACTGGGTCAGTGGCAGGCACCAATTGATCAGCCTTTTCCTGCGGGGTAAAGTTCTTTTCCCGTCAGGAATTGTCATGGAGGATATCCAAAATAGAGGTAGAGGATTCTCCTCTTTTCCTTTTGCCTGTGGTTGCTTTGCCCTTTCCTTTACTTTTGGGGTCAGACATCCTAAAAATCAGAAGTTCCAGGGTACAGTTTAAGAATTAAAGCAGGAAAATAGGTAAGCAAATAGGAATTTTGCAATAAAAGCATATAGGAAAAAGATGAATAAAAGAGCAATATAAGCATGGAGTGAGTTGAATGAATGTAAAATGTTGGACTGTATTCAAGTGAAAAGTTAGAGAATAAAAATTACAATCCAAAATCTTATGAAATACGGAATTCTTTGTTAATTAGGAACAACACTAAACATGCCTTGAAGTGGTTTTAAAGTGTTTAGTTGAAAGCTAAAAAGTTAGAAAGTTAAAAGTGGTTAAGAGTTTAAAATGAAGTTAAAGTCAGTGGCATGTTGTTGTGGTTCCCCATTAACTAAAATTGCACAAACTTGAATAATAAGTAACTCACATTCAAGTAAATATTGCAGATTATTGATGATTAATCATAGAAAAGAATTGTAAAATTAAAGTAGAATCATCAATAATGTTATTTAATGAATAAGGGAATAAGAAAGAATAAGAAAGCTAGCCCGTGCATTCATGAATTGCCTTGGTTAAAACCATTTAGTGCAAAATTTGAAATTTCCAAAACTAATTCATGAATGGGAGTTGAGTGAAACAATTTGCTGAAAAAAATTGGGCAGCATTTCGTCTAAAAATTGGACATTTCCGGGTAATAAACAGCAGCAGAAATAGTTCATATGGTAATAAAGTAGTGCAAAAAAGAGTAACAAATAGTAATTCACATGAATTCAGAATAAACAAACTCAATCTATATTAAGGAATAGTAAATAGCAGCATATGAACAGCATTATCATCACAGCAAATTCAAAATTGTGAAACAGATAAAACAATTAACAAGAACGGCGCAATTATCAGGTATAAATCCACTAACCACATCCTAGCTACCTAACCACGTAAAATCCACTACGATCATGCATCTCTAACTATCCTAATTTTGAAAAAAAATGCAACTAACTAATTAATCGGGAAAAGAAATCGGTGATTGGCGGAACCTGGTGGGCGGAGGTATAGAATATGGAATCAGAGAGATGGCGGTAGTGGTGACGCGGCGGCGCTGGGAGGCGGCACGGCGGTGGTTTGGTGGGGCAGGGTGGCGGTGTGATGGTTGGGGGTGAAAGGGGGTTATGGAGGAGGGAAGGAGAAGAAGAGGCGAGGAGGGGAGGGTTGGGGGCATGGTGGCCGATGGGGGCGCGGCGACAGTAGTGGCGGTTCGGTGGTGGGGCTGGGAGGCAGTGGAGGGGAGGGGAAGATGGGGAGAAGGAAAGAACTGGAGAGAAGGAAGGGAAGGGAGGGGTTTTGGCGAGGGTGGCGCGGTGGCAGGGCGCGGCGTGACGGTGCTGGGCGGGTTGGCGGCGGTGGTGGTTGTAGAGGATGGAGAAGAGGGGCGCTGAAGGGTTGGGGGTTTGAGGACGCGAAATGGTTAGGGTTCTGCAAATGATTTCAGGTATTTTCTGGCTGAAATTGAAGGACCTGAGTAAAAATCTGATTCAGAGGCTGAAAAAGGACTGCAGATTCTGTTGGATTCTGACCTCCCTGCACTCGAAGTGGATTTTCTGGAGCTACAGAAGCTCAATTGGCGTTCTCTCAATTGCGTTGAAAAGTAGACATTCTGGGCTTTCCAGCAATATATAATAGTCCATACTTTTTCCGAGATTTGATGGCCCAAACCGGCGTTCAATGTCAGCCTAAAATTTCTGGCGTAAAACGCCCAAACTGGCACCAGAATTAGAGTTAAACGCCCAAATTGGCACCAAAGCTGGCGTTTAACTCCAAGAAAAGCCTATGCACGTGAAAGCTTCAATTCTCAGCCCAAGCACACACCAAGTGGGCTCCGAAAGTGGATTTCTACATCATTTACTTATTTCTGTAAACCCTAGGTTACTAGTTCATTATAAATAGGACCTTTTACTATTGTATTTTCATCTTTTAATCATGTTTTGATGATTGAACCCTCTTTGGGAGGCTGGCCATTGGGCCATGCCTAGACCTTCTTTCACTTATGTATTTTCTACAGTGGAGTTTCTACACCCCATAGATTAAGGTATGGAGCTCTGCTGTTCTTCATGAATTAATGCAAGTACTATTGTTCTTCTATTCAATTCACGCGTACTTCTTATTCTAAGATATTCACTCGCACTTCAACCTGATGAATGTGATGACCCGTGACACTCATCATCATTCTCACTTATGAACGCGTGCCTGACAACCACTTCCGTTCTATATGCAATAGCTTGAGCGTGTATCTCATAGCCTCCTGGTTCACGACGCATGGTTGCCTCTCCTGACAACAGAGCCTTCCATTCCGTGAGATCAGAGTCTTCGTGGTATAGGCTAGCATAATAGACAGTGTTCTTGAGATCCGAAAAGTCTAAACCTTGTCTGTGGTATTCTGAGTAGGATCCGGGAAGGGATAACTGTAAAGAGCTTCAAACCTGCGAATGTTGGGTGCAATGACATTGTGCAAAAGGACAATGGTCCTATTCCGACGCTAGCAGGAACCGACAGATGATTAGCCCTGTGGTGACAGCGCAGATGGATTTGTTTTCATCCGAGAGGATCATACAGCTTGCCATGGAAGGAGGTAATGCATGGTTGGAAGAAGGCAGTAGGAAAGCAGAGGTTCAGAAGAAACAAAGCATCTCCATACGCTTATCTGAAATCCCACCAATACATTACATAAGTATTTCTATCTTATTTTCTGTTTTAATTATATTTTAATTATCAATACCTCAAAACCATTTTAATTTGCCTGACTGAGATTTACAAGGATGACCATAGCTTGCTTGAAGCCGACAATCTCCGTAGGATCGACCCTTACTCACGTAAGGTATTACTTGGACGACCCAGTGCACTTGCTGGTTAGTTGTGCGGAATTGCAAAAGTGTGATTGTAATTTCGTGCACCAAGTTTTTGGCGCATTTGCCGGGCATTGTTCGAGTTTGGACAACTGACGGTTCATCTTGTTGCTCAGATTAGGTAATTTTATCTTAATTTTAAGCTTTTTGTTTTTATTCTTTTTATTTTCAAAAAAAATTCAAAAAAATAAATTATTCTATGTTCTTCAGAATTTCTAAGAATGAATTCTAGAGTTTCATGAGATATGTTGAATCCTGGCTGGCTGTTAAGCCATGTCTAATCTTTTGGACCGAGGTTTCACTTATCCTTAGAAGAGCTTCTTTGTCTTTCTCATCAATTTAGCTGTTGTATGTAATGTTCTGCTGAAGCTTGGCTAGCCATGTCTAATCTTATTAGACTGAAGCTTTAGACTAATATTGCATGATTCCTGGAATTCTTATTAAAAATTTTGAAATCCTTGTTTTTCTTTTTCCAAATAATTTTCGAAAAAATACAAAAATTTTTTTTACTAAAACCATGAAAATAAAAAATAATTTGTGTTTCTTGTTTGAGTCTAGTGTCACATTTTAAGTTTGGTGTTTTGCATATTTTTAATTTTCTTGCATTCTTCTAAAACATATGCAGTGTGTTCTTCATTGATCTTCAAGTTGTTCTTGATGATTTTATTGGGTCTGATCTTTAAATTCTCTTGTTTTGTGTCTTTTGTTGTTTTTCATGAGCATTCTCAATTTGTTAGTGGCTCTGATATGAAAATTTCTAAGTTTGGTGTCTTGCATGTCTTTCTTTTCTAAAAAAAAATTAACAATATGATTGTTCATCTTGACATTCAACGTGTTCTTGCATGCATTGTTTATTTGATCTTAGTTTTTCATGATTAGTTTCATTTTGTTGTTGTTCTCTCTCATCATTAAAAATTCAAAAAAAAATTTCAAAATTATATCTTTTCAATTCAATAATACGGAGAATTGAAGATTCAAAACATACAACAGAAGAATCACAGAGAAAAAGCTGGGCGTTCAAAACGCCCAGTGAAGAAGGAATTCTGGCATTTAAACGCCAGCCAGGGTACCTGGCTGGGCGTTTAACGCCCAAGAAGGTAGCCAAATGGGCGTTAAACGCCAGAATGGATACTATTCTGGGCATTTAACGCCAGGACAACACAAGGGAGGTAAGTTAGTTTTCTTAATTCAAATCATATCTTTTTCAAATCATATCTTTTTCAAAATCAAATCTTTTCCCATTTTTCTCTCACTATTTTCAAAAATTCTGGCTACTAATTAATGATTTGATTCAAAATTTCAAGTTTGTTACTTCCTTACTAAGAAAGGTTCAATATTTGAATTTTAGAATCATATCTTTTAAATTTCTTGTTAGCCAAGTCATTAATTTCCAATCATATCTTCTCAATCATATCATTAATTTAAATTTTTTTTTAAATTGTTTTTCAATCATATCTTCTCAATCATATTCTCTCAGCCACATCTTTTTCAAAATAATTTTCAATCATATCTTTTTGATTACTGATTTCAAAATCTTCTTCAAAATCACCTAACCACTTTCTCACTTTTAATTTTCGAAAAACCATAAACCACTTTTTAAAAATTCTTCTTAATTATTTTAAAATTTTTAGTTTTATTTAAAAAAATTTTGTTTTCGAAAAATTTTCCCCCTCTTCACCTTCTTCTAATTAAGGACTAATACTCCTCCTCAATTAGCAATTCGGACTCTCTCTCCTTCTTCATATGTTCGAATTCTTATCTACCTACCTCATCCCTCTATTCCTGTTTTCCTCTGACACCTCAAGGAATCTCTATACTGTGACATAGAGGATTCTATACTTTCTTGTTCTCTTCTCTTTCTTATGAGCAGGAACAAGGACAAAGGCATTCTTGTTGAAGCTAATCCTGAACCTGAAAGGACCTTGAAGAGGAAGCTAAGAGAAGCTAAAGCACATCTCTGGAGAGGACCTGACAGAAATTTTCGAAAAGGAAGAAGACATGGCAGCCAAAAATAACAACAATGCCAACAATGCAAGGAAGATGCTTGTGACTTTATTGCACCCTCTCCTGACTTCTGTGGAAGGAGCATCTCAAATCCTGCAATTGGAGCAAACAACTTTGAGCTTAAGCCTCAATTAGTTTCTCTAATGCAGCAGAATTGCAAGTATCATGGACTTCCATTGGAAGATCTTCATCAGTTTTTAGCTGAATTCTTGCAAATCTGTGACACTGTTAAGACCCATGGGGTTGACCCTGAGGTCTACAGACTTATGTTTTTTCCCTTGCTGTAAGAGACAGAGCTAGGACATGGTTGGACTCACAACCTAAAGAAAGCCTGAACTCTTGGAAAAAGCTGGTCAATGCCTTCTTGGCAAAGTTTTTTCCACCTCAAAAATTGAGTAAGCTTAGAGTGGAAGTCCATACCTTCAGACAGAAGGAAGGCGAATCCCTCTATGAAGCTTGGGAAAGATACAAGCAATTGATCCGAATGTGTCCTTCTGGCATGCTTTCAGAATGAAGCATCATATGCATATTCTATGATGGTCTGTCTGAACTGTCCAAGATGTCATTGGACAACTCTGCTAGAGGATCTCTTCATCTGAAGAAGACGCCTGAAGAAGCCCAGTAACTCATTGAAATGGTTGCAAATAACCAATTCATGTATACTTCTGAAAGAAATCCTGTGAATAATGGGACAACTCAGAAGAAAGGAGTTCTTGAGATTGATACCCTGAATGCCATACTGGCTCAGAACAAAATATTGACTCAGCAAGTCAATATGATTTCTCAGAGTGTGTCTGGAATGCAAGCTGCATCAGGCAGTACTAAGGAAGCTTCCTCTGAAGAAGAAGCTTATGATCCTGAGAACCCTGCAAAGGAAGAGGTGAATTACATGGGAGATTCCTATGGAAACACTTATAATCCTTCATGGAGGAATCATCCTAACCTCTCATGGAAGGATCAACAGAAGCCTAATCAAGGCTTCAATAATAATAATAATGGTGGAAGAAATATGTTTGGCAACAACAAACCTTTTCCATCATCTTCTCAACAACAGACAGAGAATTCTAAGCAAAGCTACTCTAACTTAGCAACTGTAGTCTCTGATCTATCTAAGACCACTTTTAGTTTCATGACTGAAGCAAGGTCCTCCATTAGAAATTTGGAGGCACAAGTGGGTCAGCTGAGTAAGAGAATTACTGAAACTCCTCCCAACACTCTCCCAAGCAATACAGAAGAAAATACCAAGAGAGAGTGCAAGGCCATAACCATGACCAACATGGCCGAACCTGGAGAGAGTAAGGAGGACGTGATTCCCAGTGAAAAAAACCTCATGGGCTGTCCTCTGAATGAAAAGAAGTTCTCCTTTGAGGAACCAAGGGAATCTGAGACTCATACAGAGACCATAGAGATTCCATTGAACCTACTTTTGCCATTCATGAGCTCTGATGAGTATTCTTCCTCTGAAGAGGATGAAGATATTACTGAAGAGCAAGTTGCTAAGTACCTGGGAGCAATCATGAAGTTGAATGCCAAGTTATTTGGTAATGAGACTCGGGAGGATGAACCCCCCTTGCTCACCAATGAACTGAATGACTTGATTAGGAAGAAATTACCTCAGAAGAAACCAGATCCTAGAAAATTCTTAATACCCTGTACCATAGGCACCATGACCTTTGAGAAGGCTCTGTGTGACCTAGAGTCAAGTATAAACCTCATGCCCCTCTCTGTAATGGAGAAACTAGGGATTCTTGAGGTGCAAGCTACAAGAATCTCACTAGAGATGGCAGACAATTCAAGGAAACAGGCTTATAGGCTTGTAGAGGATGTCTTGGTAAAGGTTGAAGGCCTTTACATCCCTGCTGACTTCATAATCCTGGACATTGAGAAGAATAAGGATGAATCCATCATCCTTGGCAGATCCTTCCTAGCCACAGCAAAAGCTGTGATTGATGTTGACAGAGGAGAATTGGTCCTTCAAGTAAATAAGGACTACCTTGTGTTTAAAGCTAAAGAATCTCCTTCTGTACACGTGGAGAAGAAGCATGACAAGCTTCTCTTAATGCAGAGTCAAACAGAGCTCCCACATTCAAACTCTAAGTATGGTGTTGGGAGGCAATCATCATGCTCTGAGTATCTGTGAGGCTCCATGAGAGCCCATTGTCAAGCTATTGACATTAAAGAAGCGCTTGTTGGAAGGCAACCCAATTTTTACTTATCTATGTTAAATTTCTATTGTTATTTCATGTTTTCTTTAGGATGATGATTATGTGGAGTCACAAAAACAAAAGCTAAAATAAAAAACAGCATTGAAAAATAGCACACCCTGAAGGATGAGCTTACTGGCATTTAAACGCGAGTAAGGGTAGCAGAATGGGCGTTAAACGCCCAGTCTGGCACCATTCTGGGCGTTTAACGCCAGAAAGGGAAGAAAAGTTGGCGTTTAACGCCAGAAAGGGAAGAAAAGCTGGCGTTAAACGCCAGAAATGGGCAGTAACTTGGCGTTTAACGCCAGGATTGGCACTCCAAGGGGCGTTTACATGCCAAAATGGTACAGGGATGAGAAATCCTTGACACCTCAGGATCTGTGGGCCCCACAGAATCCCCACATTCCTCAACTCTCTCTCTCTCTTCTACACACCTTTCCATAACTTCCTTCCCCAAATACCCCTCACCAATCACCTCCATTTCTCTTCCCCATCACCTCTTCACCAATCACCTCCTCTCAATTCAAATTTAAAACCTTTCCCTCCCACACCCAACCCCTAATATACGAACCCTACCCCTCTCTCCACTCCTATATAAAACCCCTCATCCCTCCTTCATTTTCACACATCATAAATACTTCTTTCCCCCCTTGGCCGAACCACTCACACCTCTTCATCTCCTTCATTTTCTTCTTCTTCTACTCCATTCTCTCTTCTTTTGCTCAAGGACGAGCAAACCTTCTAAGTTTGGTGTGGTAAAAGTATTGCTTTTTGTTTTTCCATAACCATTTATGGCACCTAAGGTTGGAGAAACCTCTAGAAGGAGGAAAGGGAAGGCAAATGTTTTAACCTCTGAGTCATGGGAGATGGAGAGATTTATCTCAAAGGTTCATCAAGACCACTTCTATGAAGTTGTGGCCAAGAAGAAGGTGATCCCTGATGTCCCTTTCATGCTCAAAAGGAATGAGTATCCGGAGATCCGACATGAGATTCGAAAAAGAGGTTGGGAAGTACTCACCAACCCCATTCAACAAGTTGGAATCTTAATGGTTCAAGAGTTCTATGCTAATGCATGGGTCACCAAAAACCATGATCAAAGTGTGAACCCGAACCCAAAGAATTGGCTTACAATGGTTCGGGGGAAATACTTAGATTTCAGTCCAGAAAATGTAAGGTTGGCATTCAACTTGCCAATGATGCAAAGAGATGCACGCCCCTATACTAGAAGGGTCAACTTTGATCAAAAGTTGGACCAAGTCCTCATGGACATATGTGTGGAAGGAGCTCAGTGGAAAAGAGACTCCAAAAGGCAAGCCGGTTCAACTAAGAAGGCTTGACCTCAAACCCGTGGCTAGGGGATGGTTGGAGTTCTTCCAACGCTTAATCATTCCTACTAGCAACCGATCCGAAGTGACTATAGATTGGGCTATCATGATCCATAGCATCATGATTGGAGAGGAAGTAGAAGTTCATGAGGTCATATCTCTAGAACTCTACAAAGTGGCTGACAAAACCTCCACTTTGGCAAGGTTAGCCTTCTCTCATCTCATCTGTCACCTATGCAATTTAGCTGGAGTTGTCATAGAAGAAGACATCTTCATTGAAGAGGACAAGCCCATCACTAAAAAGAGGATGGAGTAAATAAGAGAGCCCACTTATGGACCTCAACAAGAGCATGAGGAAGTCCCTCATCAAGAAATCCCTGAGATGCCTCAAGGGATGCATTTTCCTCCATAAAACTATTGGGGGCAAATTAACACCTCTTTAAGAGAACTGAGTTCAAACATGGAAAAACTAAGAATGGAGCACCAAGAGCACTCTATTATTCTCCATGAAATTAGAGAGGATCAAATAGCCATGAGGGAAGAGCAACAAAGGCAAAGAAGAGACATAGAGGAGCTCACGCACTCCATAGGATCTTCAAGAGGAAGAACTAGCCGCCGTCACTAAGGTGGACCCGTTCTTTAATTTCCTTGTTCTTATTTTTCTGTTTTTCGGTTTCTATGCTTTATGTTTTGTCTATGTTTTTGTCTTTATTACATGATCATTAGTATTTAGTGTCTATGTCTTAAAACTATGAATGATTCCATGAATCCTTCACCTTTCTTAAATGAAAAATGTTTTCTGAAAAAGAAAAAGAAGTACATGATTTTCGAATTCTATCTTGAAAATAGTTTAATTATTTTGATGTGGTGGCAATACTTTTTGTTTTCTGATTGAATGCTTGAATAGTGCATATTTTTTATAGTGAAGTTTATGAATGTTAAAATTGTGGGCTCTTGAAAGAATAATGAAAAAAGAGAAATGTTATTGATAATCTGAAAAATCACAAAATTGATTCTTGAAGCAAGAAAAAGCAGTGAAAAACAAAACTTGCGAAAAAAAGGGGCAAAAAATAAAGAAAAAGAAAGAAAAAGAAAAAGAAAGCAGAAAAAGCCAGTAACCCTTTAAACTAAAAGGCAAGGGTAAAGAGGATCTAAGGCTTTGAGCATTAATGGATAAGAGGGCCCAAAGGAATAAAATCCTGGCCTAAGCGGCTAAATCAAGCTGTCCCTAACTATGTGCTTGTGGCGTGAAGGTGTCAAGTGAAAAGCTTGAGACTGAGCGGTTAAAGTCGTGGTCCAAAGCAAAAAAGAGTGTGCTTAAGAGCTCTGGACACCTCTAACTGGGGACTTTAGCAAAGCTGAGTCACAATCTGAAAAGGTTCACCCAGTTCTGTGTCTGTGGCATTTATGTATCCTGTGGTAATACTGGAAAACAAAATGCTTAGGGTCATGGCCAAGACTCATAAAGTAGCTGTGTTCAAGAATCAACATACTGAAATAGGGGAATCAATACCACTATCTGAATTCTGAATTCCTATAGATGCCAATCATTCTGAACTTCAAAGGATAAAGTGAGATGCCAAAACTGTTCAGAAGCAAAAAGGCTACAAGTCCCGCTCATCTAATTGGAACTAAGTTCATTGATAAGTTTGGAATTTATTTTATATTCTCTTCTTTTTATCCTATTTTATTTTTAGTTGCTTGGGGACAAGCAACAATTTAAATTTGGTGTTGTGATGAGCGGATAATTTATACCCTTTTTGGCATTGTTTTTACATAGTTTTTAATATGTTTTAGTTAAATTTTATTATATTTTTATTAGTTTTTATTTAAAAATCACATTTCTAGACTTTACTATGAGTTTGTGTGTTTTTCTATGATTTCAGGTATTTTCTGGCTGAAATTGAGGGACCTGAGCAAAAATCTGATTCAGAGGCTGAAAAAAGACTGCAGATGCTGTTAGATTCTGACCTCCTTGCACTCTAAGTAGATTTTCTGGAGCTACAGAATCCCAATTGGCGCACTCTCAATTGCGTTGGAAAGTAAACATTCTGGGCTTTCCAGAAATATATAATAATTCATACTTTGTCTGAGATTTGATGGCCCAAATCGGCGTTCAAAGTCAGCCTAAAATTTCTGGCGTAAAATGCCCAAACTGGCACCAGAATTGGAGTTAAACGCCCAAACTGGAACCAAAGCTGGCGTTTAACTCCAAGAAAAGCCTATGCATGTGAAAGCTTCAATACTTAGCCCAAGAACACACCAAGTGGGCTCCGGAAGTAGATTTCTGCATCATTAACTTATTTCTGTAAACCCTAGGTTACTAGTTCATTATAAATAGGACCTTTTACTATTGTATTTTCATCTTTTAATCATGTTTTGATGATTGAACCCTCTTTGGGAGGATGGTCATTCAGCCATGCCTAGACCTTCTTTCACTTATGTATTTTCTACGGTGGAGTTTCTACACCCCATAGATTAAGGTGTGGAGCTCTGCTGTTCTTCATGAATTAATGCAAGTACTATTGTTCTTCTATTCAATTCACGCCTACTTTTTATTCTAAGATATTCACTCGCACTTCAACCTGATGAATGTGATGACCCATGACACTCATCATCATTCTCACTTATGAATGCGTGCCTGACAACCACTTCCGTTCTATATGCAATAGCTTGAGCGTGTATCTCTTAACCTCCTGGTTCACGACGTATGGTTGCCTCTCCTGACAACAGAGCCTTCCATTCCGTGAGATCAGAGTCTTCGTAGTATAGGCTAGAACAATAGACAGTGTTCCTGAGATCCAGAAAGTCTAAACCTTGTCTGTGGTATTCCGAGTAGGATCCGGGAAGGGATGACTGTAAAGAGCTTCAAACCTGCAAATGTTGGGCGCAGTGACAGTGTGCAAAAGGACAATGGTCCTATTTTGATGCTAGCGGGAACCGACAGATGATTAGCTCTGCGGTGACAGTGCAGATGGATTTGTTTTCATCCGAGAGGATCATACAGCTTGCCATGGAAGGAGGTAACACATGGTTGGAAGAAGGCAGTAGGAAAGCAGAGGTTCAGAAGCAACAAAGCATCTCCATACACTTATCTGAAATCCGACCAATGAATTACATAAGTATTTCTATCTTATTTTCTGTTTTAATTATATTTTAATTATCAATACCTCAAAACCATTTTAATTCGCCTGACTGAGATTTACAAGGATGACCATAGCTTGCTTCAAGTCGACAATCTCCGTGGGATCGACCCTTACTCACATAAGGTATTACTTGGACGACCCAGTGCACTTGCTGGTTAGTTGTGCAGAATTGCAAAAGTGTGATTGTAATTTCGTGCACCACGCACGCATGGGGTGCTTTTTTTTTTTTAAAATGCAGGATGCAAAATGCAATGCTGATATGGATGTTATGAATAATTCCAGGTTCAATAAAATAAAATAAAATAAAACTTAAAAACAAACAAAACGAAATAAAATTAAAATTGAAAAAGGAACGATCATACCATGGTGGGTTGTCTCCCACCTAGCACTTTTAGTTAAAGTCCTTAAGTTGGACGTTTTGATGAGCTCATTGTCATGGTGGCTTGTGTTTGAACTCATCTAGAAATCTCCACCAATGTTTGGAATTCCAATGGCCTCTGGGATCCCAAACTAGGCATATAAAGCCTTTGAGTAAACTTAAATAGGTTTTCAGGTTCCCAGGGTGTTGAATGTCAGAAAAGATTCCAGGATCCCAAACCTTGCTTTTGTACCCATCTTTGTCTTGATCTACATTTTTCCAACCGGGCAATACGGAATTTGAATTCTCACTGAGTTGACCAAACATCTTCTGAGACCCATTTAATCGAACTCGAAACCAATCCGTGTACCTCAAATTGAAGCGTGGAGCTTTATTGAATCTTGCATACCAGCTCTGAGAGCGAGCCATTTTCCTCTTACTCTTAAAGCCGCAAAGAGCTCTAAGCTGGCCATCTGTTTCAAGCAAACCATATTCAAGTGGAAAAGTAAAGATAAAGGCTAAGGATTTTACCCACTTGAAGTTTGTGTTGGGTGGTAATGGCCTTGGGATAGGTGTTTCCAGTGGTTTTGCAAGCTCTACTCCCTTGTATTCTTCTGTGAATTCCTCCACTTCTTTGCAAACTTCTTCAACTGTAACCACGTCTTGATCAAAGTCTTCGATATCTTCCTCATCACTCAAGTCATAAATTGGAGGTTGGGAAAAATCTACCTCCGCATCCTCTTCACATTCACTTGGGGAAGATTCTTCAGTCTCAAAGAGTTCACTTGCAGATGCAAGTTCATTATTAGGAGGACTTGAATCATGATTTTCAGTACCAAGGGAACTTTCTTCTTGAGCTGTTCCGTCCAGTTCTTCATAAGATACATGCTTTGGGGGTTGTGCACTATCCTCCTTAGCATCAATTGCAAATTTCTTGACAGAATTCTCCACAATTCTGGATTCCCATGGAGGTTCAGCATCTCCTAAGTCTTCAACCAATTCTTCTTCTGTGATAATTTTAGCTTCCTCCACTTGTTCCAGCACAAAGTCATTCTCTGTACTGTCCATTGGAGTTTCTAGTACCTCATTCATGCGTCATTCTTCTTTTGATTGTCCACATGAAGTCATGGGTTATATGTGTATGATGGGGCTTGTTGGTAACCACAAGGGGGTCTACCATATCTATCATCTTGGTACGCACCTCGGAATGGCTCTTGACCATAGTATACTGGTGGGGGTTGGTTGTCACGAGAAGGTCCACCGTATCTATGTCTTGGCATGCATTGTAGAATGGTCGTTGTCCATGGTATCTTGGAAAGTGTTGTTGCCGAAAGGGTTGATTAAATCCTCGTGGCTCCTTCCATTTGTGATTGTTTCGACCTTGATGCATGTTCCTATTATAGCTTCCATTCCTTTCAACAACATTAGAACCAAACTCAAAGCGACAGGGGTGAGAACTCATAGTAGCTAATAAAAATTAAAAACGAAAATAAAAATAAAAATTAAACAGGTGAAAGAAAATATTACAATAACCAATAATAAGACACACAGTTGCAATTTCCCGGCAACGGCACCATTTTTGAACGATTGGATTTCTTCCAGTAAAGAAATTTATTAAAATAATCGCGTTGCAAGTATAGTTTCTAAACCAAGAGAGAATCCTTTCGTACAAAAGTTTTGGTTGTCACAAGTAACAAAACCCAATAAAATTTATAACCGAAGTATTTAAACCTCGGGTCGTCTTCTCAAGGAATTGCAGGGAAGTATGATTTATTATTGGTTATGAAAAATTGTATATTTTTGGGTTTTTGAAATAAGGAACAAGTAATTTTAAATGGCAAGAAAAATGAATTAATAATTAAGAAAACTCTTGGCAAGGTATAATAAGAACTGGAAATCCCATCCTAGTTATCCTTATCAGGTGTAATGAGAATTATTTATTGCTCCCACTTAGTTAGCCCTTACTAAATAAAGAAAAGTCAAGTGGACTAATTAACTTGATTCCTCAAGTCCTAGTCAACTCCTGCGAAAAGACTAGCTTTAGAGGGATCCAAATCAATCAGTAATTTCCAACTCTCAATCAACTGCTGAGTTTGATAACTCAAGTATCACCAATTACTTAACCAAAGCCAAAAGGGGGAAAACAAATCTAAATCAAATTGAAAGCATCATAAATAGAATAAAACAATCATAAATCTGAAATACCTCAAATTATATTAAATAGAATATTCAAATCTAACATGGAAAGGTTCATAAGCCAATTTGGCAACATAAGTAATTACAAATAAAAGTAGAAGAGAAATATAAAGTAAAAGAACATTGAATCTGTGATTGAAGAGAAGTAGCCTAATCATAATAGAAATCCTAAATCCTAATCCTAATCCTAAATCCTAAGAGAGAAAGGAGAGAGCCTCTCTCTCCAAAAGCTACATCTAAACCTAAAATTATGTATATGAAAGTTGTATGAATTGTTCCATGTCATCATCGATTCCCCCATTCTCTGGCTTTTATTCTGCATTTCTGGACTTGGATTTGGGCCAAAAAGGGGCCTAGAAATCGCTGGGGGTGACTTCTGTAATTTACTGCACGTGGCGTCCGCCACGCGTGCGCGTGGGTCACGCGTTCGCGTCAATTGGAGTTTTTCCTTGTCACGCGTATGCGTCAATCACGCGTGCGCGTCAGTTGTGTTTTGCTCTAGGCACCCATCCGCGTCGTCCACGTGTACACGTCACTGCCTTTTTCTTCAAAACTCCATTTTTGTGTTTTTCTTCCATTTTTGTATGTTTCCTTTCTGTCCTCTAATCCATTCCTTCCCTATGAAACCTGAGAATACTTAACATATAAATCACGGCATCAAATGGTAATAAAGGATAATTAAATTTAATATTTTTAAAGCATAGGAAACATGTTTTCACCTATATCGTAAAATAAGGAAGGAATTATAAAACCATGCATTTCATATGAATAAGTGGATGAAGAATTGATAAAAACACTCAATTGAGCACAAAATACATCATAAAATAAGGGTTTATCATACACTATCCACCAAGGAGGAAGGCCCCAAAGGAAGATGTCTAGGCGCTGGAAAAACAAAAATATCCCTACTGAAGGCTTTTCACGATGGAAGATGGTGGTATTCACTTATCTCATCATGGTATTCACCATGAAAGAGGGAAGTGGCAAAACGGGACACCAGCATACTGCTGCAAGCCCAACCCTGCCTCAGACAGTGAACAAAATCCTGTCTCTTGAGCTTATTAAGCAATTCCATGAGAGCACAGGAAGGAAGCTCCCAGTAAGTAGTAAGGATTTATTCCTCTATGATTATCTTCCTCCTTGAAAGGAGCTGTCCGTCAAGCTAATGACATTAAAGAAGCGCTTGTTGGGAGGCAACCCAACCTTAATTAATTATTTCTATTTCTTAATTTTATTTTTTTCTTTAAAGTTTTGTTTTTAGGTTCATAATCATGTGCAACAGTCAAAACAGAGACAGAATTCTTCAGCAGTGAAAATAGAACACTCTGAATGGAGTGTTGTTGAAGTTGAACGCCATCCAGGGAGCTCTGGCTGGGCATCCAACGCCCCGAATGGGCAGCATTGCTGGCGTTGAACGCCAGCCAGGGAGCAACCCCTGAGCGTTTAAACGCCAGTGCAGAGGGTAGGGAATTTGAATTCCCTAGCCTCTCAGGACCAGTATGTCCCACAGAAGCTCCACCTACCCTACCTTCTTCTACCCTATTCTTCCCCATTATTCATATTTGCTCGAGGACGAGCAAAACTATTAAGTTTGGTGTTGCAAAAGCTTTGCTTTTTGACTTCTACCACTCCTAAGTATGGCACCAAAGATTGGTGAAACCTCAAGGAAGAAGAAGGGAAAGGCATTTGCCCCCACAAGAAGAGGATGGAGCAAACTAGAAAGCATACACATGAGCCTGTTCAGCCGCCTCAACAGAGATAAAGGAGTGACATTGAAGAGATCAAGCACCACATTGGATCCTCATGAAGGAGTACTAGCCGCCACCATTAAAGGTGGATTCGTTCTCTTTATCTCCTTTCTTATGTATTTTTCTGTTTTCTGTTATGTTGTACTGTCTGTTCTCTTGTTTTTGTTGCATGATCATTTGTATCAATGTCTTAAAGATGTAAAATGTTCCATATATCTCTCACTTTTCTTAAAAGAAAATTTTATTTGAAAATTGAGAGATGCATGAATTTCAAGTTTATAATAAGAATATTATAATTATGTTGATGTGGTGGCATTGCTTTTGTTTTCTGAATATATGATTAAACAGTGAATATTTGAAGTTGAAATTTTAGAATTTTGGCTCTTAAAAGAATAAAGGAAAAGGAAAAGTATTATTAATAATCTGAAAAATCTAAAAATTGATTCTTGAACCAAGAAAAAGCAGCAAAAAGAAAAAGAAAAAGCATGTTACAAAAGAAAAAAAATTAAATGCATGCAAAAAAGAAAGAAAAAATGGTGAAAAAAAATAACAAAAATCCATTACTGCCAAAAAATGCAGGAAAAGGAGGGCAGATTGAAAAAGCCAATAACCCTTTAAACCAAAAGGCAAGGGTAACAGGATCCAAGGCTTTGAGCATTAATGGATAGGAGGGTCTAAAGGAATAAAATCCTGGCCTAAGCAGCTCAATCAAGCTGTCCCTAACCATGTGCTTGTGGCGTGAAGGTGTCAAGTGAAAAGCTTGAGACTGAGCGGTTAAAGCCGTGGTCCAAAGCAAAAAGAGTGTGCCTAAGAACTCAGGACACCTCTATCTGAGGATTCTAGCAAAGTTGAATCATAATCCTAAAGGGTTCACCCAGTTAAAGTGTGTGTGGCATTTATGTATCCGATGGTAATACTCGAAAACAAAGTGCTTAGGGTCACGGCCAAGACTCTAAAAGCTGTGTTCAAGAATAAAAAAGAACTGAACTAAGAGAGTTAATAATATCATCTGGATTCTGAGTTCCTAAAGATGCCAACCATTCTAAGTTTCAATGGATAGTGAGATGCCAAAACTATTCAGAAGAAAAAAGCTACTAAGTCCCACTCATCTAATTGTAACTGAGCTTCATTGGAAACTTAAGAAATTTATTGTGCCTTACTTTTCTTTTTATCCTACTGTGTTTTTACTTGCTTGGGAACAAGCAACAGTTTAAGTTTGGTATTGTGATGAGCGGATATTTTATACACTTTTTGGCATTATTTTCATATAATTTTTAGCATGTTTTATTTAGTTTTTATTAAGTTTTTATTGGTTTTAGTGTTAAATTCATATTATTAGATTCTACTTTGAGTTTGTATTTTTGTACAATTTCAGATATTTTCTAGCTAAAATTGAGGAGTTGGAGCAAAAGTCTAATTCAGAGACAGAGAAAGCACTGCAAATGCTGTCTGGATCTGACCTCCTTGCACTCGAAAGAGCTTTTATGGAGCTACAGAAGTCCAAATGGAGCGTTCTCAACGGGTATGGAAACCTGACTTTCAGAGCTTTCCATCAATGTATAATATTCTATACTTTGTTTTGGATTAGAAGGCCTAAAACTGGCATCCAACGCCAGTCTCCTGCCCCCTTCCACGCGTCCATCGCCCAAGGAGTAGAGCCCAGCGTCCAAATGCCCAAGGAGGACCCCCTAGCCAGCGTTCAACGCCCTAGAGGCCTCCTAGCACGTGAATCTCATCAAAGCTCAGCCTAAACACGCACCAAGTGGGCCCCAGAAGTAGATTTTAGCACTAAAAATATTATTTTACCCTTATGATGAGCAGATAATTTATACGCTTTTTGGCATTGTTTTTAGTATGTTTTTAGTATATATTAGTTAGTTTTTATTATATTTTATTAAATTTTAAATAAAAATCACTTTTCTGGACTTTACTATGAGTTTGTGTATTTTTCTGTAATTTCAGGTATTTTCTGGCTGAAATTGAGGGACCTGAGCAAAAATCTGATTCAGAGGCTGAAAAAAGACTGCAGATGCTGTTGGATTCTGACCTCCCCGCACTCAAAGTGGATTTTCTGGAATATATAATAGTTCATACTTTGCCTGAGATTTGATGGCCCAAACAGGCGTTCCAAGTCAGCTCAAGAATTCTGGCGTTTAACTCCAAAAACTGGCACAAAAGCTGGAGTTAAACGCCCAAACTGGCACAAAAGCTGGCGTTTAACTCCAAGAAAAGTCTCTACACATGAAAGCTTCAATGCTCAGACCAAGTACACACCAAGTGGGCCCGGAAGAAGATTTCTGCATTAATTACTGATTTTCTGTAACCCTAGGCTACTAGTTCTCTATAAATAGGACCTTTTGCTATTGTATTACACACTTTTCAGATACTTTCATAGATCTTTTCACGTTTGGGGCTGGCCTCACGGCCATGCCTGAACCTTGTTCTTATGTATTTTCAACGGTGGAGTTTCTACACACCATAGATTAAGGTGTGGAGCTCTGCTGTTCTTCATGAATTAATACAAGTACTATTGTTTTTCTATTCAACTCAAGTCTATTTCTTCTCCAAGATATTCATTCGTTCTTCAACTTAATGAATGTGATGATCCATGACACTCATCATCATTCTCACCTATGAACATGTGCCTGACAACCACTTCTGTTTTACTAGCAATGGCTTGAATGCGTATCTCTTGGGTTTCTAATCTAAGATTGGAATCTTTGTGGTATAGGCTAGAATTTATGGCAGCCATTCCTGAGATCCGAAAAGTCTAAACCTTGTTTGTGGTATTCTGAGTAGGATCTGGGAGGGGATGACTGTGACAAGCTTCAAACTCGCGATTGTGGGGCGTGTGACAGATGCAAAAGGATCAATGGATCCTATTCCGACATGATCGAGAACCGACAGCTGATTAGCCGATGTTGTGACAGAGCATCAGGACCATTTTCACTGAGAGGACGGGATGTAGCCATTGACAAAGGTGATGCCCAACATAAAGCTTGCCATGGAAAGAAATATGAATGATTGGAAGAAGGCAATTGGAAAGCAAAGGTTCAAGGGGAACAAAGCATCTTCATACGCTTATCTGAAATCCACCAATGAATTACATAAGTATCTCTATCTTTATTTTATGTTTATTTTCATCACCTTAAACTCCATAACCATCTGAATCCGCCTGACTGAGATTTACAAGATGACCATAGCTTGCTTCAAGCCGACAGTCTCCATGGGATCGACCCTTACTCACGTAAGGTTTATTAGGACGACCCAGTGCACTTGCTGGTTAGTTGTGCGGAATTGTGACAAAGTGTGATTCACGTTTGAGAGCTCCAAGTCTTTGGCGCCATTGTTGATGATCACAATTTCGTGCACCAAGTTTTTGGCGCCGTTGCCAGGAAGGAACGAATGAACGAACAATAGTTTCGCATTTGTTTCCGACAACAACACCAAGTTTTTGGCGCCGTTGCCGGGGATTGTTCGAGTTTGGACAACTGACGGTTCATCTTGTTGCTTAGATTAGGTACTTTTCAGAATTTTTAAGAATGAATTCTAGAGTTTCAAGGTGATGTTCTTAGCATCACAAAAGCTGATTGATTCTCATCAATTTAGTTGCTGAATGTAATGTCCTGCTGAAGCTTGGCCAAACATGTCTAATCTTTTTAGACTGAAGCTTTAGACTAACATTGCATGATTCCTGGAATTCTTATTAAAAGTTTTGATTCTCTTTATTTTCTTTTCTATATAATTTTCGAAAATCACAAAAAAATTTATAAAACCATAAAAACCAAAAATATTTTATGTTTCTTGTTTGAGTCTAGTATTAATTTTTAAGTTTGGTGTCAATTGCATGACTTTCTTCTTCTTGCATTTTTCGAATTTATACATATGCTCTTCATTAATCTTCAAGTTGTTCTTGATGATTTCATTGCTCTGATCTTTAAATTCTCTTATTTAGTGTGTTTTGTTGTTTTTCATATGCATTTTTTACACTGTTATAGTCCTTAGTATACAAACATTTAAGTTTGGTGTCTTGCATGCATTGTTTACTTGATCTTAGTTGCATTTTTATTATTTCTCATCATCAAAAATTCAAAAAAATATTTTTAAACTATGTCTTTTCAAGTCAATAATACAGAGAATTGAAGATTCAGAACATTCACCAGAAGAATCAAACAGAAAAAGCTGGGCGTGCAAAACGCCCAGTTAAGAAGGAAAACTGGCGTTTAAATGCCAGCCAGGGTACCTGGCTGGGCGTTTAACGCCCAAAAAGGTGGAGATTTGGGCGTTAAACGCCAGAATGGGCACCATTCTTGGCGTTTAATGCCAGGATGAAACTAGAGGGAAGATTTTGTTTTTAATTCACATTTTTTTCAAGTTTTCATATTTTTTTTCAAAATCAAATCTTTTTTAAACCATATCTTTTCAAACATATCTTTTCAATCACATCTTTTTCAAAATTAATTTTTTTTCAATCATATCTTTTTCTAATTTCAAAATCTTTTTCAAAAATCACTTTATTTCTTTCCCAATCTTAGTTTTCGAAAATCTCAATCAAATTTTCAAATTTCTTTTTAATTATTAAAAATCTTTTTAAATTATTTTCGAAAATTCTTCCCCTCTTTTCACATCCTTCTATTTAAGGGACTAAGACTCCTCCTCAAGGTACAATTCGAACTCTCTCCTTCTTTATATATTTGAATTCTCCTCCATCTACCTCCTCCTTCTATTCTTCTTTTTCTCTGACACCTCAAGGAATCTCTATACTGTGACATAGAAGATTTCCTACTTTCTTGTTCTCTTCTCTTTCATATGAGCAGGAACAAAGATAAAGGCATACTTGTTCAAGCTGATCCTGAACCTGAAAAGACCTTGAAGAGAAAGCTAATAGAAGCTAAAGAACAATTCTCTTTAGAGGGCCTAACAGAGCTCTTCAAAGAAGAAGAAACCATGGCAGCCGAAAACAACAACAATGCCAACAATGCAAGGAAGGTGCTTGGTGACTTTACTGCACCAACTCCCGACTTCTATGGGAAAAGCATCTCAATTCCTGCCATTGGAGCAAACAACTTTGAGCTTAAGCCTCAATTAGTTTCTCTAATGCAATAGAATTGCAAGTTTCATGGACTTCCATTGGAAGATCCTCATCAGTTCTTAGCTAAATTCTTGCAAATCTATGACACTGTCAAGACCAATGGGGTTGACCCTGAAGTCTACAGACTTATGCTTTTTTCTTTTGCTGTAAGAGACAGAGCTAGGACATGGTTGGATTCACAACCTAAGGAAAGCCTGAACTCTTGGGAAAAGCTAGTCAATGCCTTCTTGGCAAAGTTCTTTCCACCTCAAAAATTGAGTAAGCTTAGAGTGGAAGTCCAAACCTTCAGACAGGAGGAAGGTGAATCCCTCTATGAAGCTTGGGAAAGATACAAGCAATTGATCAGAAGGTGCCCTTCTGACATGCTTTCAGAATGGAGCATCATAGGAATCTTCTATGATGGCCTGTCTGAACTATCCAAAATGTCATTGGATAGCTCTGCTGGAGGATCTCTTCATCTGAAGAAGACACCTGCAGAAGCTCAGGAACTCATTGAAATGGTTGCAAATAACCAATTCATGTATACTTCTGAAAGAAATCCTGTGAATAATGGGACGATTCAGAAGAAAGGAGTTCTTGAGATTGATACTCTGAATGCCATATTGGCTCAGAATAAAATATTGACCCAACAAGTTAGTATGATTTCTCAGAGTCTGTTTGGAATGCAAGCAGCAACAGGCAGTACTAAGGAAGCTTCCTCTGAAGAAGAAGCTTATGACCCTGAGAACCCAGCAATGGAAGAGGTGAATTACATGGGAGAACCCTATGGAAACACCTATAATCCTTCATGGAGAAATCATCCAAATCTCTCATGGAAGGATCAACAGAGACCTCAAAAAGGTTTCAACAACTACAATGGTGGAAGAAACAGGTTTAGCAATGACAAGCCTTTTCCATCACATTCTCAGCAACAAACAGAGAATTCTAAGCAGAGCCACTCTGACTTAGCAACCATTGTCTCTGATTTAATCAAAACCACTCAAAGTTTCATGACTGAAACAAGGTCCTCCATTAGAAATTTGGAGGCACAATTGGGTCAGCTGAGTAAGAAAATTACTGAACTCCCTCCTAGTACTCTCCCAAGCAACACAAAAGAGAATCCAAAGAGAGAGTGCAAGGCCGTAAACATGTCTCACATGGATGAACCTGGAGAGGAGGAAGAGGCAGTGATCTCCACTGAGGAAGACCTTAATGGACGTCCACTGACCTCCATGGAGTTCCATAATGAGGAACCATGGGAATCTGAGGCTCATTCTGAGACCATAGAGATTCCATTGAATTTACTTCTGCCTTTCATGAGCTCTGATGAGTATTTATCCTCTGAAGAGGATGAAGATGTCACTGAAGAGCAAGTTGCTAAGTACCTTGGAGCAATCATGAAGCTAAATGCTAAGCTGTTTGGTAATGAGACTTGGGAGGATGAACCTCCATTGCTCATCAAAGAACTAGATGACTTGACTAGGCAGAGATTACCTCAAAAGAGACAGGACCCTGGAAAGTTCTCAATCCCTTGTACCCTAGGCACCATAACCTTTGAGAAGGCTCTATGTGACCTAGGGTCAAGCATAAACCTTATGCCTCTCTCTGTAATGGAGAAGCTAGGGATCATTGAGGTACAAGCTGCAAGAATCTCACTGGAGATGGCAGACAATTCAAAGAAACAGGCTTATGGACTTGTAGAGGATGTCTTGGTAAAGGTTGAAGACCATTACATCCCTGCTGATTTTATAGTCCTAGAGACTGGGAAGTGTATGGATGAGTCCATCATCCTTGGCAGACCCTTCCTAGCCACAGCAAAAGCTGTGATTGATGTTGATAGAGGAGAATTGATCATTCAAGTGAATGAAGACTCCCTTGTGTTTAAAGCTCAAGGATATTGATAAACCATTATTTTATGGTTTATATTGTGTTTAATTGTGTGGTTTTATCATGATCCTTACCCACTTATTCATTAAATTAGCATGCATTTAGATTTCCTTCCTGAATTTATTACATGTTTGAAAACTGCTTCCTAGAGACTTTAATTATTTATTTTTAATTCTCCTTTATTCCATTCGATGCCGTGATCTGTGTGTTAAGTGTTTTAGACTTTATAGGGCATGAATGAGTTGGAGATTGGAAAGGAAGCTAGCAAAAATGGAAGAAACACAAGAATTTAAGGAGATAACCAGCGAGAAGTGACGCGGTCGCATGGCTCACGCGACCGCACGAAGGAGAGCAAGTCGCAGTGATGCGGCCGCATGGCTCACGCGGCCGCACGAATTGGAAAAGTTCTGGCGACGCGGTAGCGTGGACGACGCGAACGCGTGGCGAGGAAAAGCGCGAATGACGCGTCCGCATGGATGACGTGATCGCGTGACATGTGCGATCTGCATAATCTGCAGAATTCGTTGGGGGCGATTTTGGGCCCTATTTCGACCCAGTTTTTGGCCCGGAACAGCAGACTAGAGTCAGAGAACATGCAAAAACAATTAACACATTCATTCAGAGACAATTTCAGATTTAGTTTTCACTCTCTTAGGTTTTTCTCTCTAGGTTTTAGAATTTGAATTTTCAATTGGTCTTAGCATTGGAACATTGAGAAGAGTTATTTCCTCATCAAGACTTCATCATTCTAGTTTGTTTTCTTAACTTGGTTTCATTCTTCTATGTTCCTTGTTTTGTTAAATTTTGTTATTTGAATACTTTTATGATTAATTAATGCAAGGATTATTTCTTTTTAATTCAGTTTCAATTCCAATAATCATGTCTTCTTTTAATTCCCTTTCATGTGTTATGGATTCTTTATTTACAATGCGTGAGTAGTTTCCTTACTTGATGGGGAGTTGATTAAAAAGGAACTCTTGAGTTGGAAGGATTGAAAGAAAATTTGTAATTGGGTTAATTGTTGGATTGTTATCCTGTCACCAACGTCAATCCCTTTGAACTAAGTGGGTTGCAACTTGTGAACAGATCTAGCATTCCAACTTGTTTAACTTTCCCTTACATGGTAAAGGATAACCAAACAAAGCAACCATTAATTATAAATCAATCTTAAAATCATTCCATCCATAATAGAGATTCCAACTAATCAACTCCCTGTCAAGGCTTTTATTCATATTAATTAAATTTCCTTAATTTACATTCCAATTTACCCAACTCAACTTCTTTGAACATCCGATTAATAGGATAGCACACTTTTCTGCAACTCGTTGGGAGATGACCTGGGACTTAAAACTCCCAGTAATTTTTAATTTAATTCTCTGTGACATATTTCTAAATTGATAGGCAGATTTTCGGTGAGTTAAGAACTATACTTGCAACTTAACCATTTTAATAATTTTTAATTCACCAGCTTCTGCGTCTCATCAATTTTTGGCGCCGTTGCCGGGGAGTTGCAATAGAGTGCTAATTTTATTAATTAGAATTTATTTATTTGCATTTTATTTTATTTTGCTACTATGAGCTGCATGTTTCTTCCGTCAAATGACGCGTTCACTTCCTGATCCGCGCTTGCTAATATTCGATCCCGAAATTGAAAGGACAATTTCACGAATAAGGCGAGAACAGCGTTGGTTAGCCCGCTCTGAGGGCGGATGTGAAAGTGAATCTGAGGAAGAAACCAGCCCCCGTTCTACTGATTCGGTTGTTTTATGTGCAGAAAACATGGCAGCTAGGAGAGTTACCATCCAGGAGGAAGGAGCCCCTAATTTTACAATGCAACCGTTTCAAGCGCATCATCCGGCGGTAGCTACGGATTTTGAAATAAAGCCCGCACTGCTAAATTTGATGCCCAGGTTTCATGGCCTACCTGCTCAAGAGCCTATCAAGCACTTAAGAGATTTCCAGGCAGCCTGTTCTACTGTTAGGCGTGATGGCACTGATGAAACTTCAATTTTGCTGAAAGCTTTTCCGTTTTCTCTTGAGGGAAAAGCAAGAGAGTGGTACTACACTCAACCTCTAGCAAATGTATCCAACTGGGATATACTCAGAAAGGAGTTTCTGGAGAAATTCTTTCCATCTGAAGTTACTGATAAGCTAAGGAAGGATATCTCCACAATTGTTCAGGATGACAATGAGACTCTCTTTGAATACTGGGAGCACTTCAATAATCTTCTGGAAGCATGCCCCTACCACATGATTGACAAGATCGTGCTACTCAGCTATGTTACACAGGGTATGAGGCCCCAAGATAAGACCATACTGGAAAGTGCCAGCAATGGGTCTATTTAAAGCAAAGTGCTTGGTGGGAGACAACCCACCGCGGTATGATCGTTCTTTTCTTCACTTTTAATTTTTCTTCTTTAATAACTCTTCTCTTTATTAGTGCTTTCGTGCTCTTTTCATTTACATGTCTTTACATTTCCAAAAAAAAAAAATTTCGCCACGCGACGCGATCGCATCAGCGACGCGTCCGCGTCGCAAAGGGGGTGGAGAAAACAAATAAATGAACAGAGAGATCAGCTGGAGTCCGGCTGGAGGTGTGCCAATGGCACAAATCGACCCACACGACCGCGTCCCTGACGTGTTCGCGTCGCATGGGAATCTTGGCCTCCCACGCGACCGCGTGCCCCACGTGGCCGCGTGCCCTGAATTTTCGACGTAAAAAGGTGGACACTGAGATACTATGCGAGAGTGATGCTGGATTGGTGCTGGAAGCACAATCCTTGTCACGCGACCGCGTCGCCGATGCGGCCACGTCACCCATTTTACAACGCACACTAATGCGATCGCGTGACCCACGCGATCGCGTCACCTAATTTGGCAATTAAATTAAAATGAACAAAGACTTGTGCTGGAGCGAAGCTGTACTCGCGCCAGCAGCGTAACACGGATCACGCGACCGCGTGTCCGACGCGATCGCGTCCCCCTACCTGACGCGCACCCACATGAATGCGGGCCCCACGTGACCGCGTCGCATGCGCCGCACAGCTCAACCTAAATTGCCAAATTATCTTATCTTTCTCTCTCCCAAATCCTAGTTTTTCTTTCCCCTCCTTATTTCTTCCTTCCCACCCCCTTCTCCCTTCTATCTCACCTTTCACTCTCTATCTCTCTCACCACCATTAACAAGGTTTTACTTTCTTCTTCCTTCTTCTCTTTTCCATCATTCTTATTATATTATATACATTTTTATTTTCTTTTTCCCTCCTTTTTCTTTTCACTTTTGTATTTCATTTTCTTCTTTCCCTTTTTACATGGTGCTAGAAAATTTTTGAGTCATTATCCCTCATTATATGCTTGTGACTTGTTACAATTTATTTGACAATTATTATTACTTTTAAGGGGATTGCTTGCATGTTCAATTTCATACTTTTTATATCTTACTTACCATGCATGCCATGTGTTTGTGAAAGAGCCTATATAGCCCTATGCACTTTTCTACATTACTTTATTCTACTATTCAATGCTTGCTTTTCACAACTTTCCCTTATTATTTTATTAATTGAATTTAATTGTCAATACAAACGTGATGGTTTGTTACAAAGTATTGCTTAGTCTATGCTACTCATGCCCTTTGCCAGCATGCCAATAAACACCTTGCATTCATTTGTCTTTACATGCCCTAGCTATTTTCCATAGTTGGCTTCTCACACGTACTCGCGAGCATGTGATAATGTCAGCATATCTTCATGTGCATACATCACCCCCTTTTTCCATTTTCCTTTCTTGCTGTATATCTCTTTAAATTTAATTTTCTTTCTCTTCCCTTCTTTCAGGATGGCCACCAAGAAAGGAAAGGAGAAAGCCACTTCCAAACCACCAGCAAGAAGAGGAACTAAGAGAGCATTAGTGGCAGAGCCTTCTTCAGCCGCCGTCAAGCCCTCAACAAAAAGAGTTAAGCGGATAATAAAAGTTGACGAAAAGGAGAAAGCCTTTCCAGCAAAGGACACTGCGCGATTTCCCAATCGCTACTGTGAGCAGATGTTCCCTATCATGGCAGAAAGGAATTATAACAATGAATACCTTCTTATCCTCCCGTCCAATATTGCCACCTTTGTTGAGCCGCAAATTGAGTAAAGACAATGGGGTTTCCTACGGAGACAGCCAAGGCAGGCCAATCTTTCTTGGGTAGTTGAGTTCTACTCCAACTTCTACATACCGACCCTGCAGTCTGTTTATGTCCGGTAGAAACAAGTCCCCATCACAGAAGAGGCCATTCAGCAAGCTCTAAATCTTCCCCCTATTCCAACAGGAATGGATGCTTTTTAAGAAGCCTCCCTTCAGCGCCAGAGATATCAATTCGACTAGGACTCCGTTCTCGGAGTCATCGCATTACCTGGCAGCCGTTGGATCTACGGATACCACCGTACCCGCCCTAAGGGAATCTTGGCTTCAGCACTTACCTTGGAGGCTCGCGTATGGGCGTAGATCATGTCCCATTACGTCTTTCCGAGCACTTATGAGTCCTCCTTCACTGCGGACATGGCTGTTCTACTATGGTGCATCCTTACAGACTAACCTCTGAATCTCTCACGACATATCTGGAATGCTATAGAACACGTACAAATTGCGGGCAACTTACCTTTCCCTGCCCTGGTCTCAGATCTTGTCTCAGCAGCCGGAGTCTCCTACAGAGCTGGGGACACCAAAGTCATGCTTCCACGGGATGATCAGTATGTCCCTAACGGGAAATACCTCAGACTCTCAGCAGCCACTACAAGCCTTCCTACTGCTCCAGTTGAAGATAATCTTTCTTCAACACCACAAGCATCTACAACTAAGAAAGTGCTCCAGCAGATAATCAAACGGTTGGATCGGCAAGAACAGAAAGCAAAGATGAGAGAGCGCCGTAACGAGCGCCGATTCAAACACCTCAAGGAGCTACTCAAGGGACATTTTAGAGACTCAGACACCCCGGACTCCACTTCCTTCACCAGCACAGGGAGCCATGACGGCCCCGCCTGTGGAGATACTGCTACCAGCCCACCCTTTTTTCTGACAGATGGCACCGAGGACGGTGCAAAGCCTTAAGTGTGGGGAGGTCGGTCAGTACCTGACTTCCGGAGGTAAATTCTCTTCTCTGGCACCAATAATTAGGATATTTTAGTTAGATTTTCTTTCCTTTATAGAATAGAATAAATTGCATAGGTTAGGATAGTTGCATGCATGTTCTACTTGATTGAAAAGACAATAAGTTTCTTTTAAAAATCTATCTTTGGAACAAAATTTCACTAATTTTTCAAAATTTTTATGATAAATTTGCTTGAGTTATATTTGGAACATGATATTTGAGTTAAAGAACACACAATCTGTGAAAGATTTGAGCCTTTATGAATGGTTACATTATTTAACCATAATTATTTCGTTCTTGTGTGTTTGCTTCTCTATGATTGTAATCTATATTTTGTTTTATCTTATATGTCCAATAGTTATTATATTTGCATGCTTGCACATGATTGAGGCCATTATTTGTTTAAACTCACTCATCCAAATTAAGCCTACCCTTTTCAATTACCTTTGTTAACCACTTTGAGCCTTTAATTCCCATTTGTTCGATATTTTACCACATTACTAACCTTAAGCCGAAAAACAATCGTATATCCCAAATTGAATCTTTGGTTAGCTTAAGATAGAATTGTGTGTGCTAGTTAAGTATGGGAAATTGTAGAAACAAAAGTTGTTAAGGGAATGTGTCATAAAAATTTAAGGGGAATTTGGATACCTACTCATGTGAAACTATAAGAATAAAAAATCTATGTGCATTGACAAGCTTTATATAAAAAAATAAAATAAAATAAAATAAAATAAAATAAAATAAAATAAAATAAAATAAAATAATAAATATGAAAAAAATCAATAAATAAGGGGACAAAATTACCCCAATGTTGAATTCAGAATTCGAAGATCAATGCACATATGATAGAACCAAAAATATAAGTTGATACATGAGTATGGATTGAAAAAGGGAATTCTGGGTAGCTAGGTATGAACTTTAAAGATGACATTAAGTGTATACAAGTTATATTAGAGCTTGGGTTAATTAAAGATTCAATTTATTAGCTCACTTGACCAAATATACACCCCTGCCTATACCTTAGCCCCATTACAACCTTGAAAAGACCTCATGATGTTTGTATTGGTATATTAACTATTGTTGATTGGTTAGGAGAAGAACAAAAGTTAGAAAGCATGATTAGAGAAGGATAGAGTGACCACCCTATACACTAGAGATCAGAGTGTACATACATTATCAGCGAGGGTTCAATGCTTGAATTTTCATGTACCCTGCTTTCACGAGCCATTTTCTTGCACTTTTATCTGTTTTATTATGTAATGATAAAATTAGTGGAATTTGATTTGTAATTATTTTGAAGAGCTTATTTACTTTTGATTAAGTGGACAAGAATCATATAGTTGCATTTATTTATATATGTGTAGGTTTGCACTGCATTTCATGAGTTTCTACATGTTCATACTTATTTCCTTATCTCCTTCAATTAAGCATGAGGACATGCTAATGTTTAAGTGTGGGGAGGTTGATAAACCACTATTTTATGGTTTATATTGTGTTTAATTGTGTGGTTTTATCATGATCCTTACCCACTTATTCATTAAATTAGCATGCATTTAGATTTCCTTCCTGAATTTATTACATGTTTGAAAACTGCTTCCTAGAGACTTTAATTATTTATTTTTAATTTTCCTTTATTCCATTCGATGCCGTGATCTGTGTGTTAAGTGTTTCAGACTTTATAGGGCATGAATGAGTTGGAGATTGGAAAGGAAGCTAGCAAAAATGGAAGAAACACAAGAATTTGAGGAGATAACCAGCGAGAAGTGACGCGATTGCATGGCTCACGCGACCGCGTGAAGGAGAGCAAGTCGCAGTGACGCGGCCGCATGGCTCACGCGGCCGTGCGAATTGGAAAAGTTCTGGCGACGCGGTAGCGTGGACGACGCGAACGCGTGGCGAGGAAAAGCGCGAATGACGCGTCCGCATGGATGACGCGATCGCGTGACATGTGCGATCTGCATAATCTGCAGAATTCGTTGGGGGCGATTTTGGGCCTTATTTCGACCCAGTTTTCGGCCCGGAACAGCAGACTAGAGTCAGAGAACATGCAGAAACAATTAACACATTCATTCAGAGACAGTTTCAGATTTAGTTTTCACTCTCTTAGGTTTTTCTCTCTAGGTTTTAGAATTTGAATTTTCAATTGGTCTTAGCATTGGAACATTGAGAAGAGTTATTTCCTTATCAAGACTTCATCATTCTAGTTTGTTTTCTTAACTTGGTTTCATTCTTCTATGTTCCTTGTTTTGTTAAATTTTGTTATTTGAATACTTTTATGATTAATTAATGCAAGGATTATTTCTTTTTAATTCAGTTTCAATTCCAATAATCATGTCTTCTTTTAATTCCCTTTCATGTGTTATGGATTCTTTATTTACAATGCGTGAGTAGTTTCCTTACTTGATGGGGAGTTGATTAAAAAGAAACTCTTGAGTTGGAAGGATTGAAAGAAAATTTGTAATTGGGTTAATTGTTGGATTGTTATCCTGTCACCAACGTCAATCCCTTTGAACTAAGTGGGTTGCAACTTGTGAACAGATCTAGCATTCCAACTTGTTTGACTTTCCCTTACATGGTAAAGGATAACCAAACAAAGCAACCATTAATTATAAATCAATCTTAAAATCATTCCATCCATAATAGAGATTCCAACTAATCAACTCCCAGTCAAGGCTTTTATTCATATTAATTAAATTTCCTTAATTTACATTCCAATTTACCCAACTCAACTTCTTTGAACATCCGATTAATAGGATAGCACACTTTTCTGCAACTCATTGGGAGATGACCTGGGACTTAAAACTCCCAGTAATTTTTAATTTAATTCTCTGTGACATATTTCTAAATTGATAGGCAGATTTTCGGTGAGTTAAGAACTATACTTGCAACGTAACCATTTTAATAATTTTTAATTCACCAGCTTCTGCGTCTCATCAGATATCCCTCTGTAACCATGGAGAGGAAGCATGAAGAGCTTCTCTCAATACAGAGTCAAACAGAGCCCCCACAGTCAAACTCTAAGTTTGGTGTTGGGAGGTTCCAACATTGCTCTGAACACCTGTGAGGCTCCATGAGAGCCCACTGTCAAGCTATTGACATTAAAGAAGCGCTTGTTGGGAGGCAACTCAATCGTTACTATTCTATTATAATTTTCTATTTTCTATTGTTATTTTATATTTTCTATAGGTTGATGATCATGTGAAGTCACAAAAATAATTGAAAAAGCAAAAACAGAAGGAAAAACAGAATGAAAAATAGAACACCCTGGAGGAGACAGTTACTGGCGTTTAAACGCCAGTAAAAGTAGCAGAATTGGCGTTAAACGCCCAGTCTGGTACTATTCTGGGCATTTAACGCCAGAAAAGGGCACCAGACTGGCGTTTAACGCCAGGAATGGGCAAGAAGCTGGAGTTAAACGCCAGAAATGGGCAGCAGCCTGGCGTTTAACGCCAGGATTGGCAGAAAGGGACGTTTTGCACGCTACTTGGTCCAGGGATGAGATATCCTTGACACCTCAGGATCTGTGGACCCCACAGGATCCCCACCTACCCCACCACTCTCTCTCTTCTTCACCCATTCACCAATCAGCTCAATACCTCTTCCCCAAAAAACCCCTCACCTATCAAATCCCACCATTTTCTTCACCACTCACATCCATCCTTCATAAAACCCCACCTACCTCACCATTCAAATTCAAACCACTTTCCCTCCCAAACCCACCCATAATGGCCGAACCATACCCCCCTCCCCACTCCTATATAAACCCATCTTCACCCCTTCATTTTCACACAACATAAACACTACTTCTCCCCCTTGGCCGAAACACAAAGCCCACTCCATCTCCTCTATTTTCTTCTTCTTCTACTCTCTTCTTTCTTCTTTTACTCGAGGACGAGCAACCTTCTAAGTTTGGTGTGGTAAAAGCTAAAGCTTTTTGTTTTTTCATAACCATTAATGGCACCAAAGACCGGAGAAACCTCTAGAAAGAGGAAAGGGAAGGCAAAAGCTTCCACCTCCGAGTCATGGGAGATGGAGAGATTCCTCTCAAGGGTGCATCAAGACCACTTCTATGAAGTTGTGGCCAAGAAGAAAGTGATCCCCGAGGTCCCTTTCAAACTCAAAAAGAATGAGTATCCGGAGATCCGACATGAGATCCGAAAAAGAGGTTGGAAAGTTCTCACCAACCCCATTCAACAAGTCGGAATCTTAATGGTTCAAGAGTTCTATGCCAATGCATGGATCACCAAGAACCATGATCAAAGTGTGAACCCGGACCCCAAGAATTGGCTTACAATGGTCCGAGGGAAATACTTGGATTTTAGTCCGAAAAATGTAAGGTTGGCATTCAACTTGCCCATGATGCAAGGAGATGCACACCCCTACACTAGAAGGGTCAACTTTGATCAAAGGTTGGACCAAGTCCTCATGGACATATGTGAAGAGGGCGCTCAATGGAAGAGAGATTCAAGAGGAAAGCCGGTTCAACTAAGAAGGCATGACCTCAAGCCTGTGGCTAGGGGATGGTTGGAGTTCATCCAACGCTCAATCATTCACACTAGCAACCGGTCCGAGGCTACTATAGACCGGGCTATCATGATACATAGCATCATGATTGGAGAGGAAGTGGAAGTTCATGAGGTTATATCCCAAGAACTCTACAAGGTGGCAGACAAGTCCTCTCCTTTGGCAAGGTTTGTGATGAGCGGATATTTTATACGCTTTTTGGGGTTAATTTCATATAGTTTTTAGTATGTTTTAGCTTGTTTTTAGTTTATTTTCATTAGTTTTTAGGAAAAATTCATATTTTTGGACTTTACTATGAGTTGTGTGTTTTTCTATAATTTCAGGTATTTTTCTGGCTGAAATTGAAGGAGCTGAGCAAAAATCTGATTCAGGCTGAAAAAGGACTGCTGATGCTGTTGGATTCTGACCTCCCTGCACTCAAAGTGGATTTTCTGGAGCTACAGAACTCGAAATGGCATGCTTCCAATTGCGATGGAAAGTAGACATCCAGGGCTTTCCAGCAATATATAATAGTTCATACTTTGCACAAGGATAGATGACGTAAACTGGCGTTCAACGCCAGTTCTCTGCCCAATTCTGGCGTCCAGCGCCAGAAAAGGATCAAAAGCTGGAGTTGAACGCCCAAACTGGCACAAAAACTGGTGTTCAACTCCACAAATGGCCTCTGCACGTGACTTACTTAAATCTCAGCCCCAGCACACACCAAGTGGGCCCCAGAAGTGGATCTCTGCATCATCCATCATAGTCTACTCATTTTTTGTAAACCTAGGCTACTAGTTTAGTATTTAAACAACTTTTAGAGACTTATTTTGTATCTCATGACATTTTAGATCTACACTTTGTATTCTCTGACGGCATGAGTCTCTAAACCCCATTGTTGGGGGTGAGGAGCTCTGCTGTGTCTCGATGAATTAATGCAAGTATTTCTGTTTTCCATTCAAACACGCTTGTTCCTATCTAAGATGTTCATTCGCGCTTAACTGTGATGGAGGTGATGATCTGTGACACTCATCACCTTCCTCAAATCATGAACATGTGCCTGACAACCACCTCTGTTCTATATACGATTGAATGAGTATCTCTTAGATTCCTTAATCAGAATCTCCGTGGTATAAGCTAGAATTGATGGCGGCATTCATGAGAATCCGGAAAGTCTAAATCTTGTCTGTGGTATTCCGAGTAGGATTCAAGGATTGAATGACTGTGACGAGCTTCAAACTCCTGAAGGCTGGGCGTTAGTGACAGACGCAAAAGGATAGTAAATCCTATTCCAACCGGATCGAGAACCAACCGGTGATTAGCCGTGCTGTGACAGAGCGCGTGAGCGTAGTTTTCACTGGAAGGATGGAAGGTAGCCATTGACAACGGTGATCCACCAACACACAGCTTGCCATAGGAGGACGTGCGTGCGTGAACAAGAAGACAGAGGAAAGCAGAGATTCAGAAGACAAAGCATCTCCAAAACTCCAACACATTCTCCATTACTGCATAACAAGTAACCTTTAATCCATGCTCTATTGTTTATTTGCAATTCAACTGATAAACATAATTGACTTCCTGACTAAGATTTACAAAATAACCATAGATTGCTTCAATCCAACAATCTCTGTGGGATTCGACCCTTACTCACGTAAGGTATTACTTGGACGACCCAGTGCACTTGCTGGTTAGTGGTACGAGTTGTGAAAAGTGTGATTCACAATTCGTGCACCAGTTAGCCTTCCCTCATCTCATTTTTCACCTTTGCAATTCGGTTGGAATTGACATAGAGGGAGACATTCTCATTGATGAGGACAAACCCATCACTATGAAAAGGATGGAGAAAATAAGTGAGAGAACCTCACCAAGAGCATGAGGAAACTCCTCATCATAAAATCCCTGAGATACCTCAAGGGATGCATTTTCCTCCACAAAACTATTGGGAGCAAATCAACACCTCCCTAGGGGAATTAAGTTCCAACATGGGACAACTAAGGGTGGAGCACCAAGAGCATTCCATCCTCCTCCATGAAATTAGAGAAGACCAAAGAACAATGAGAGAGGAGCAACAAAGGCAAGGAAGAGACATTGAGGAGCTCAAGCACTCCATAAGATCTCCAAGAGGAAGAACAAGCCGCCATCACTAAGGTGGACTCGTTCTTTAACTTCCTTGTTCTTTATTTTCCTGTTTTTCGAAAATTATGCTTTATGTTTATCTATGTTTGTGTCTTTATTACATGATCATTAGTGTATATGCCTTAAAGCTATGAAAATGAATCCATCACCTTTCTTAAATGAAAAATGTTTTTAATTGAAAAAGAAGTGCATGAATTTTAAATTTTAAAACAGTTTAATTATCTTGATGTGGTGGCAATACTATTGTTTTTCTGAATGAATGCATGAACAGTGCATATTTTTGAATTTGATTGTTTATGAATGTTAAAATTGTTGGCTCTTGAAAGAATAAAAGGAAAAGGAGAAATGTTATCTGATGATCTGAAAAATCACAAAATTGATTCTTGAAGCAAGAAAAAGCAGTGAAAAGCTTGCAAAAAAAAAAGAGAAAAGCAAGCAGAAAAAGCCAATACCCCTTTAAACCAAAAGGCAAGGGTGATAAAAAGGATCCAAGGCTTTGAGCATCAGTGGATAGGAGGGCCCACAGGAATAAAATCCTGGCCTAAGCGGCTAAACCAAGCTGTCCCTAACCATGTGCTTGTGGCGTGAAGGTGTCAAGTGAAAACTTGAGACAGAGCGGTTAAAGTTGAGGTCCAAAGCAAAAAGAAGAGTGTGCTTAAGAACCCTGGATACTTCTAATTGGGGACTCTAGCAAAGCTGAGTCACAATCTGAAAAGGTTCACCCAGTTATGTGTCTGTGGCATTTATGTATCCGGTGGTAATACTGGAAAACAAAGTGCTTAGGGCCACGGCCAAGACTCATAAAGTAGCTGTGTTCAAGAATCAACATACTTAACTAGGAGAATCAATAACACTATCTGGATTCTGAGTTCCTATAGATGCCAATCATTCTGAACTTCAAGGGATAAAGTGAGATGCCAAAACTATTCAGAAGCAAAAAGCTAAAAGCCCCGCTCATCTAATTAATACTGATCTTCATAGATGTTTTTGAAATTCATTGTATATTCTCTTCTTTTTATCCTATTTTATTTTCAGTTGCTTGGGGACAAGCAACAATTTAAGTTTGGTGTTGTGATAAGCAGATAATTTATACGCTTTTTGGCATTATTTTTAGTATATTTTTAGTATATTTTAGTTAGTTTTTATTATATTTTTATTAGTTTTTAAATAAAAATCACTTTTCTGGACTTTACTATGAGTTGGTGTGTTTTTCTGTAATTTTAGATATTTTCTGGCTGAAATTGAGGGACCTGAGCAAAAATCTGATTCAGAGGCTGAAAAAGGACTGCAGATGCTGTTGGATTCTGACCTCCCCGCACTCATAGTGGATTTTCTGGAGCTACAGAAGCCAATTGGCGCGCTCTTAATTGCGTTGGAAAGTAGACATCCTGGGCTTTCCAGCAATATATAATAGTCTATACTTTGCCCGAGATTTGATGGCCCAAACAGGCGTTCCAAGTTAGCTCAAGAATTCTGGCGTTTAACTCCAAAACTGGAACAAAAGCTGGCGTTTAACTCCAAGAAAAGTCTCTACACATGAAAGCTTCAATGCTCAGCCCAAGCACACACCAAGTGGGCCCAGAAGAAGATTTCTGCATTAATTACTGATTTTTGTAACTCTAGGCTACTAGTTCTCTATAAATAGGACCTTTTGCTATTGTATTACACACTTTTCAGATACTTTCATAGATCTTTTCACGTTTGGGGCTGGCCTCACGGCCATGCCTGAACCTTGTTCTTATGTATTTTCAACGGTGAAGTTTCTACACACCATAGATTAAGGTGTGGAGCTCTGCTGTTCTTCATGAATTAATACAAGTACTATTATTTTTCTATTCAACTCAAGTCTATTTCTTCTCCAAGATATTCATTCGTTCTTCAACTTGATGAATGTGATGATCCGTGACACTCATCATCATTCTCACCTATGAACATGTGCCTGACAACAACCTCTGTTCTACTAGCAATGGATTGAATGCGTATCTCTTGGGTTTCTAATCTAAGATTGGAACCTTCATGGTATAGGCTAGAATTAATGGCAGCCATTCTTGAGATCCGGAAAGTCTAAACCTTGTCTGTGGTATTCCGAGTAGGATCTGGGAGGGAATGACTGTGACGAGCTTCAAACTCGCGATTGTGGGGCGTGTGACAGACGCAAAAGGATCAATGGATCCTATTCCGACATGATCAAGAACCGACAGTTGATTAGCCGATGTTGTGACAGAGCATCAGGACCATTTTCACTGAGAGGACGGGATGTAGCCATTGATAACGGTGATGCCCAACATAAAGTTTGCCATGGAAAGGAATATGAATGATTGGAAGAAGGCAATAGGAAAGCAGAGGTTCAAGGGGAACAAAGCATCTTCATACGCTTATCTGAAATCCACCAATGAATTACATAAGTATCTCTATCTTTATTTTATGTTTATTTTCATCACCTTAAACTCCATAACCATCTGAATCCCCCTGACTGAGATTTACAAGATGACCATAGCATGCTTCAAGCCGACAGTCTCCGTGGGATCGACCCTTACTCACGTAAGGTTTATTACTTGGACGACCCAGTGCACTTGCTGGTTAGTTGTGCGGAATTGTGAGAAAGTGTGATTCACGTTTGAGAGCTCCAAGTCTTTGGCGCCATTGTTGATGATCACAATTTCGTGAACCACCTTACTAGTCATTAGTTTAGTATTTAAGGGATATTTTACGTAATCTTCAACAACTTTACACACTATATTCGAATTTCATATTGTATTTTACTTTTAGTATGAGTTTCTAAACCTCCTAGGTTGAGGGGAGGAGCCCTGCTGAGTCCTATGAATTAATAAAAGTATTACTATTTCTTCTTCTATCCGTGTTTGATTTAATTCTAAGATGTATACTTGCTCTTCAACATGGTGAATAGGATGGTCAGTGACAATCAGCTCTGTTCATCATATTAAGATGAACGAGCTTGACAGACACCCGTGTCTACTTGGGTTCGTGTGAATACGTGATTGGAAAGCGTGAACCGCCAGCTATATTTATACATCTCTTAGACGGCTAATCTATGACTTTGTTGGGGACTTCTCGAGACACCAGTTCAGCCAATTTCTGGGGAGATAAGGGTCTTCGTGGTATAGGCTAGAATCCAAAGAAGCAACATTCTCTGATCCAGAATATTCGACCTTGTCTATGGTGTTTTGAGTAGGATCGCCAGGAGAATGAACTGCTAGAGCTTCACCCTTCGTCAGATTGAATGACCACGGCCAATGGCGTTCAATCTGTAGCAGAGGAGAACAATGACCACGGCCCATGGCATTGATCACATACAGCCTGCCATAGAAGAGATCACTCACAAGCAAAGGAGACAGTAATACCAGAGTTAATTTAGAAAGATAAAGCAACTCCAATCCTCAACTATATTCCTATTATTGACTGCCCTTAAATCAATCCAAATGAACTTCATTCCAATTTACAAATACAAATTATGAATAGTTTCCCCTTTTCATTAAAACACAACCTTTTGATTCGTCTGACTAAGACCTGCAAGATAACCATAGCTTGCTTCAAACCACAATCCTCGTGGGATCGATCTTGACTCGCTCAGGTATTACTTGGACGACCCAGTGCACTTGCTGGTACAACTGTACGAAGGTGTGGGGATTCATGCACCACATAGATTAATCGATATTGAATCAATCAAATAAACTTTTAATACCTGTTCCACTTTTGGAAGACCTTGGATTAAATCACCTGATCTCGATTTTTCACATATAAATGTTACTAATATATCTCCTTCAAAAAAGATGTCTCTAAAATGTCCATGAACTATTGTTAAAAATATGTTAATTTTGTTTAATTTTTATTAAATTTTTATAGGTTTTAGTGTTAAATTCACATTATTGGATTCTACTTTGAGTTTGTGTATTTTTGTACAATTTCAAGTATTTTCTGGCTGAAATTGAGGAGTTGGAGCAAAAGTCTGATTCAGAGACAGAGAAAGCACTGCGGATGCTGTCTGGATCTAACCCCCTTACACTCGAAAGAGCTTTTTGGAGCTACAGAAGTCTAAATGAATCGTTCTTAATGGCTATGGAAATCTGACTTCCAGAGCTTTCTAGAAATGTATAAAAGTCTATACTTTGCTTCAGAATAGAAGGCCCAAAACTGGCATCCAACGCCAGCTTCCTGCCCCATTCCAAGCGTCCAGCGCCCAAAGGAGGAGACCAGCGTCCAAACGCCCAAAGAGGACCCCCTAGCCAGTGTTCAACACCCTAGAGGTCTCATAGCACGTGGATCTCATCAAAGCTCAGCCCAAACACTCACCAAGTGGGCCCCAAAAGTTGATTTTAGCACTAAAAAGACTGTTTTACTATTATGTAATCCTTAGTCATTAGTTTAGTATTTAAGGGATATTTTACATAATCTTAGAGCACTTTCTGCCATATTTCATTTTTCACATTGTATTTAATATCAGTATGAGTTTCTAAACCTCCTAGGTTGAGGGGAGGAGCCCTGAGTTTTATGGATTAATAAAAGTACTACTGTTTCTTTCTCAATTCGTGTTTGATTCTCTATTTTAAGATGTATCTTCGTTCTACATCAATATGAATGCGTTGAACTGGCATAAGGTTATCACATTCTACATGAGTTCAGAGTGAGTCTTTTATTGGACAATGATGAACCACCAGCTTGATTATACATCTCTTAGACGGCTAATCCATGACTTCGTTGGGGACTTCTCGAGACACCAGTTCAGCCAAAGTATGGGAAGATTAGGGTCTCTGTGGTAGAGGCTAGAACCAAAGGCGCAGCATCCTCTGATCTGGAAGATTCGACCTTGTCTGTGGCGTTTTGAGAAGGATCACCAAGGAGAATGAATTGTAGGAGCTTCACCTTCAATCAGACTGGATCCGCACTAACCCTGGGGTTCAAATCTGGAGGAGTATTGGCAGCTGCTCAAACCAGCGTCAATCACATACAGCCTGCCATAGAAGAAATCATTCACAATTGAAGAAGACAGTAATACCAGAGTTAATCCAGAAGGACACAGTATCTCCAAGCCTTAATCATCTTCTTATCACTGCTTATAATCAAACCTTGTAATTCCATCTTTCATTCCTTTTATGCTTTTAACCAAATCCCACAACTCTTACCCACCTGACTAAGACCTGCAAGATAACCATAGCTTGCTTCAAACCACAATCCTCGTGGGATCAACCCTGACTCGGTCAGGTATTACTTGGATGACCCAGTGCATTTGCTGGTTCAGTTGTACGAAGTGTGGGGATTCGTGAACCAACTAATTCCTAGGTAATATCGGGTTGTAGGGTGTAAACTAACACGTGAGCTCATGGCTTGGATAGGACAGACATGCATCATACTTGGTTATGCATCTTTCTCTGTTATGTTTATTGTATGAATGTATGTGTTCTCTATTTGTATTTCATGTATTATCTGTGTGCTTTTGTCTTGTATTTCTTTGTTTGTGTTTTGTTTCTTTGTTTTCTTTGTTTATTGTATGGATATGTCCCTGAGATATTTTGCTTTCTGGTAATAACGACAGAAGTGATTAACTTGACCAATTAACCTGACTCTACTAAGAACTTCTCAGTTCTTACCCTTTCTTTCCCTTCCCTTTCAGATGGAGGCAGGAATACCTTTTTGTGATCTGCTAGTAATCGTTTCGCAAGAGGATTTTGCTCTAGGTATAGTCTTCTGAATCTAAGGTGAAATTTGTTCTCTGTTTATATATATATATATAGACACCGTGAGACCAATCAATGTCTACATCTCATTTATTTACAAACTTTAACCTATATCTTCTATACGAGGTTCCTGATATGTAGCAACTTAATAAGTACCAATGAGTTGCTCCATGATGACGTATGATCGTTCAGAGAAGTAGTAGATGACATTCTGCCTTTTGATGGCATTTCAACTTGACCCATGTTTTGAACACCTAGAATGTACTTTCCCTTGCCTTTGTAGTTTAGAGGGATTAGGTGAGTATAAAGTCTAGGCTAGCCTGGGCATCAGCTTAGGGACTTCTTGAACAGGTCAGGGTCTGGGATGTTGTATGCATATATATGTATATAGTTATTATCTAGCTATTTTTAAGGGTGTTATAACTGAGATTTATGCTTTAATAAAGGTTGGATAACTGAATGTTGTATATATCTGCTTATTCTATTATTATTTATGATATTATCTGTATATGTTCCTACTTGTCAACATAACATTTTCAAAAAAAATTACTCTATAAAATAACTACGTTTTCACGAGTCAGGCTCATATAATAAACAATAGTTATAAAGTTAAGGAAGGCAAGTTGGTAGTGCTCTGCTTCTAGTATGATCATGACATACCAGAAGTTGGGTCATTACATCGTTGCTCTGGATTTTGGAAAAAAAAATAAAGTCAAAGGAGTTCAATCAAGCTCAAGTTTTGGAAACTTTACTCATATGATTTTATTTATTCATATATTTGAAGATCAGAAAACTGAACATCACAATATGCAAGTGCATGGTTGGTAGCACGAATCCCCACACTTTTGTACTGTTGTACCAGCAAGTGCACTGGAAAAATCGGCTGAACTGGTGTCTCGAGAAATCCCCAATGAAGTTGTGGATTAACCGTCTGAGAGATGTATAAATATAGATGTTGGCTCGTGCTTTCCAGTCACGTATTCACACGAACCCAAGTAGACGCGGGTGTTTTTCAAGCACGTTCGTCTTAATGTGATGAACAAAGCTAATTTGTCAGATCATCCTATTCACCACGATGAAGATCGGATATACATCTTAGAGATAGATCAAACACGGATCGGAGAAGAAACAAAAATACTTTTATTGATTCATAAGACTCAGCAGGGATCCTCCCCTCAACCTAGGAGGTTTAGAAACTCATACTGAAGTAAAATACAAAGTAAATGTGTATGATGACTCAAAGAAATCGAAGAAGGTCTGATTTACATAAATAAAATCCTTTAAATACTAAACAGATGACTAGTAAGGGTAAAACAGTCTATTCAGTGCTAAAATCAACTTCTGGGGCCCACTTAGTGAGTGCTTGGGCTGAGATTTGAAGAAATCCATGTGCTATGAGGTCTCTTGGGTGTGAAATGCCAGCTAGGGGGTCCTCTTTGGGCGTTTGTATATTAGTCTCTGCTCTTTAGGCACTGGACGCCAGGAAGGGGGCAGAAAGTTGGCGTTGGACGCCAGTTTTGAGCCTTTTAATCCAAAGCAAAGTATAGACTATTATATATTGCTGGAAAGATCTGGAAGTCAGCTTTCCATAGCCTTTAAGAGAGCTCCATTTGGACTTCTATAACTCCAGAGAAGCTCTTCGGAATGCAAGGAAGTCAGATTCGATCAACATCTGTAATGCTTTCTCTGTCTCTGAATCAGACTTTTGCTCCAATTCCTCAATTTCAGCCAAAAAATACCTAAAATTGTCCAAAAACACAAAAACTCATAGTAGAATCCAAAAATGTGAATTTAACACTAAAACCTATAAAAACTTAATAAAAACTAAATAAAAACTACTAAAAACTATATGAAAATGTTGCCAAAAAGAGTATGAAATATCCGCTCATCACAACACCAAACTTAAACTGTTGCTTATCCCCAAGCAACTAAAAACACAGTAGGATAAAAAGAAAATTAAGATACAATAAATCTCTAAGTTTCCAATGAAGCTTAGTTACAATTAGATGAGTGGGACTTAGTAGCTTTTTGCTTCTGAATAGTTTTGGCATCTCACTATCTATTGAAACTCAGAGATGTTGGCATCCTTAGGAACTTAGAATCCAAATGATATTATTGACTCTCCTAGTTATGCTTATTTTGATTCTTGAACACAGCTTTTCAGAGTCTTGACCGTGACCCTAAGCACCTTGTTTTCCAGTATTACCACCGGATACAATAATGCCACAGATACTTTAACTAGGTGAACCTTTTCAGATTGTGACTCAGCTTTACTAGAGTCCCTAGATATAGGTGTCCAGAGTTTTTAAGCACACTCTTTTACTTTGGACCACGACTTTAACCACTCAGTCTCAAGCTTTTCACTTGACACCTTCACGCCACAAGAACATGATTAGGGACAGCTTGTTTGAGCCGCTTAGGCCAGGATTTTATTCCTTTGGACCCTCCTAACCACCGATACTCAAAGCCTTGAGCCATTTTACCCTTGCCTTTTGGTTTAAAGGGTTATTGACTTTTTCACTCTGCCCTCATTTTCCTGCATTTTTGGGTAGTAATGGATTTTTCTGCTTTTTATTTTTTTTCTTTTTCGCCATTTTTTTCTTTTGCTTTTTTCTATTTTTTCTTGCTTTAAGAATCAATTTTTAGATTTTTCAGATTATCAATAATATTTTTCCTTTTTTCTTATTCTTTTAAGAGCCAACATTCATAAATTCCAACTTCAAATATGCATTATTTAATCATACATTCAGAAAATAAAAGCAAATGACACCACATCAAAATAATTGAACTATTCTTATTTTAAACTTGAAATTCATGCATCTCTCAATTCTTTTCAAAAAAATTTCATTTAAGCAAGGTGAGAGATATATTGGAACATTTTACATCTTTAGGACATCAATGCAAATGATCATGCAACTAGAACAAGAGAAAAAGAAACAAACAGAAAACAAAAAAATAACAGGAAAGGGGTGTAAAGAGAACGAATCCACCTTTAAGGGTGGCATCTAGTGCTCCTCCTTGACGATCCAATCTGATGCTTGATCTCTTCTATGTCATCCCTTTGCCTTTGTTGCTCTTCCCTCATAGCCCTTTGGTCTTCTGGTGCGCATGTACGCAAAACCCACACTATTTTGTACAACATCAACAGTACCAGCAAGTGCACTGGGTCGTCCAAGTAATACGTGAGTGAGTCAGGGTCGATCCCATGAGGATTGTGGCTTGAAGCAAGCTTATGGTTGTCTTGCAAGTCTTAGTCAGGCGAAATCAGAAGGTCTTTTGTTGGATGTGCAAAGCATGTGTTTTCAGGGATAGGAATTATGAAAGGAATAAACGACAGGGTTAGATTGAGAATTGAGAGTCGGAGTTGGTTTGTCTTTCTGAAGTGAATCTGGTAATATTATGATGCACGGAAAACTTGTCTCGCAACAAATTTCCTTCGGCAAGTGTACCGAATTTGTCGTCAAGTAAAAACTCACAATAGAGTGAGGTCGAATCCCACAAGGATTGATTGATCAAGCAACTTTAATTAGAGGAATGTTCTAGTTGAGTGAATCCAGAATTTGAGTTGAGAATTATAGAAAATAAAATGGCGGGAAGGTAATTGACAGAAAAGTAAATACTAGAATTAAAGAGCCGAAAGTAAATGACTGAAAGTAAATTGCAAAATTATAAATGGGAATGGGAGAATTGCTCATAAAAGTAAATAACAGAAATTAAAGAGAATGGGTAAGATCAGAAATGGGGAGTTCATTGGGCTTAGGAGATGTTGCATTCTCCGGATCAATTTCATTTTCATCTCTTCCACAATCAATGCACTCATTGATCTCCTTGGCAATCTTAAGTGATTGAATCACAATTTCTTGTAATTCAATCTCTCAAATCTTGATCAATAGCCAATTTCTTGGTCAATTGCTCATGAGAAGAGATGAAGGATGGTCACTGATTATACCACATGCATTTCCCAAATCAAGTGTTGAGAGGATTATAGTCACATATCCATCCAAACCTAATTTGGTCCAGCATGAGAAAGCATTTCTAGCTTGATCTCTTCATTCCTCTTTCAAGGTTCAGAAGAGATCCAAGTATGAATAGCTTCTTTTCCAAGATAACTACCCAATTGGATGAAGATCGAAAGCTTTCAAGTAAAATCAAAAGAAAAGATAGAAGAAGAATAATGAAAACTAGTATTGATCCATCAAATTACAACAGAGCTCCCTAACCCAATGAAAGGGGTTTAGTTGTTCATAGCTCTGGAAAATAAAAACAAGGATGGAGAATACATGATGAAAACTAGAAGTGCAGAGAAAGTAAATACAGAGAGTAGTTCTATGCCAAGAGGCTCCCTATAATTTCCCAACTCCCAAAATAATTCAAAGCTACTCCTATATATACTACTCTTCTGTTCTTCTAGTTGATTCTTCAAGTCTTGGGCCTTTGGATCTTGAGTTTGAAGCAGTTCTCTTCTTCATTGGGCTTAGCTTTTACTTGCAGAGAGAAAGTATGAAGTGGGTAGGGACTTTGGCTCAGGAAGTTAGTGGTGTTAACGTTCAGTGAAAATATGGGTTCGAGAACGTTAGTGACAATCATCTTTTTCACTAACGTTTCTCACCAAAGTTAAAAGCCACGTTAACTTCAACGTTAGTGGCACAGTTGCCACTAACATTGCCCCTTTATCCTTCGCACACGTTATTGGGACTCAACTTTCCCAATAACATTGAGAAATCTCTCCCTTCCCTACGTTAGAGTCCACGTTAACTTAGTTAACGTGGCTCTTTTAACGTAGGCTTGCCAACCTTCGAGAACGTTAGTGACACTTACCATTGTCACTAACGTTCCAAATTGCCCCTATTTTCCACGTTAGAGTCCACGTTAACTAGGTTAACGTGGCCTTGCTAGCCATCTCCAACGTTAGTGACAAAGTTGAGTGTCACTAACGTTGGCTTATCATTCCCTTATCCACGTTAACTAAGTTAACGTGGGAGTTAACGTGGCTCATGGTGGCATGTGTGGCTCCTTCCAACGTTAGTGACAATGTTGGATGTCACTAACGTTGGTGATCACCTTCCTTCTTCACGTTAGCTTCCACGTTAACTAAGTTAACGTGGGAGTCAACGTGGCTTATTGGGGGCTTGTGTGCTTCCAACGTTAGTGACAATGTTGGGTGTCACTAACGTTGTCGACCATCTTATTTCTTCACGTTAGCTTCCACGTTAACTAGGTTAACGTGGGAGTTAACGTGGCTTAATGTGCTTTGGCCAATGTTAGTGACAATGTTGAGCGTCACTAACGTTGGCTCCCCCCCCCCTTTCTTCTTAACGTTAGAGGCCACGTTAACTAAGTTAACGTGGACTCTAACATGGCCACTCATGATCTTGGTCCAACGTTAGTGATAATGTTAAGTGTCACTAACGTTCGCTCCATTTCTTTACTTCCACGTTAGAGTTCACGTTAACTTAGTTAACGTGACTCTTAACGTGGGCAATGATGGCTTCGAGAGCATTATTGGCAATCACTTTTCTCATTAACTTTGCAAGTTACTCCCATTCCACGTTAGTGTTAACGTTAGTGTAACTAACGTAGCTACTAATGTGGTTCTTCTTTGCTTCCTTTGTCCTGAAATCAAGCACTAAAGTGCATCAAAGTTCTAGTCCAAGTCATGGGAAATGCAACATCCAATTTGTCCTTAAATTCATGCAAAATCCTCATGAAATCATGTAAAGTGCACAATGTATGCTTGAATCAAGATGTAAGTGAATATCTACCCAAAACTAGCTTATTTCCTAAGGAAATGCATGAAACTACCCTAAAAACAGTAAAGAAAAGGTCAGTGAAACTGGCCAAAATGCCCTGGCATCACAACACCAAACTTAAATCTTGCTTGTCCCTAAGCAAGTACTGGAACAAGAGAATGATGAAATGAATGCTAAAAGAAATGAGTCATTCTTGTGGAAGTCATGTCCTTGATTTTATGGTGGTTTCATGCATAGCAACTTAGGTTCATTCCTGGCTTTCAGACCTTTATCATGTCCTAGAACACTCACTTTAATTGCATCCCATGAGACTTTTATTCATTGATCCTTTTGTTGTTATTTCAGGGCTTATTTGTGTTCTTAGGCTAAGTGTTCTGTAAGGGGGCAACTCTTTAAAATAAGCTTTCAGCCGACACTCCCGAACCAGTTGGTTCAAGGTGCTAGGTGTTGAAGCACCCCTAAGGACTTACTTGCTCAAGTCTCTCCCCCATACATACACACCACAGGCACATATTATGTATTTTCTTTTCTTTAGACCTTGGTGTCCAGCACCTCTTTGGGTTACTAAATGCTTTGTAGTGAGGGTTACTCTTGATAGTGGACTTTCAGCTGATAATCCCGAGTTAGTTAACCCAAGTTACCAAGTGATAAGGCACTCCTAAGAGCTTATTCATCTAAGTAGATCCCTCACACAGGAGCACCACAGACACATGTCTCAAGATTAAAACCATTGGTGCCTAGCCTTATTGCCTACTCTTTTTCTTTTATTCCTCAACCTTGATTGTTCTTTCCCTTTTTCTTATTAGGATCTTCTTATTTAGCTAGTCTCATGGGGTGTGTCTCAAGCATAGTATTCCTGACAGATGGTTGTCTTCCCACCTTATGGTTGAACCAACTTAGCTAACTTATGACCACACCACAAACTCATGAACTTACTCCATAGTATGAACTCCACTCTGGTCTTTTGAAAACACGCATTCTCCTTTCATTTGATTTAAAGGGACAAACATACAAGTAAGCAAAGTAAGGATGCAGTGACATACGGACTAGCAATCATAGACCTCTTTAACTCAAAAACTAAAAAAATGGAATTTAAAAAAAAATTAAACTGAAGTGGAAGCAAGTTCTATTTCATACAAGATCTTCCTTATTTAAAACATAGAGAAAGATGGACCAAAGAAGGAACTCCACCACCTTTTACTCTTGTGGATGTCCATGCTCTCCTTCTTGATTGCTTGTACTCCCACTTCCCTTTTAAAAAAAATTAAGATAAGAAAAATCAATATCATAAAAAGTTTTTAAACTTTTCGGCTAGAATGATAAAGAGAAGAAAAGATTTTTGCTCATTCATGAACTCCAACTACGAACTAACTGTGTATCCTTATATGCACATTGGTGGCACCATGGGGTGACACCAAACTTAGTTTGGATCACTGTGATGAAAAGTTCTGTTCAAAGCTCCAAGACTAGCATGCTCTCTGTTGCATTCATGCTTTCTTGGTACGCTTTGAACACCAAACTTGTACTTCACTATATACTGCAATATAAGGACTTCACCAAGTTTGGGTTGGAATTCATGAATATTGACTTATTCACTAGTAAAAGCTAATAAAACATGGGTTGCCTCCCATGAAGCGCTTCTTTAGCGTCACTAGCTTGACGTTTCTCCTTCATCAGGGAGGTTGATAATGCTTCAAGTCCTCCCCTCTTGCCTTGGATTTATATCCATTGGTTGTATCAATGATCTCTACATGTTCCAAAGAGAGGACTCTGTTGATAGTGAAGACCTTAGGTAACTAAGATAGTACAGTGGGGAGATTAGGGGGGATATCTGGGAAGTAAGCTGATATCACTTTATCTCCTGGAGAGAAGTCTTCCGTAGGGATTTTTTTGTTCCTCCACCCCCTTGGTACCTTCTTCTTTGTCCCTTTTGATGCTGCCTTACTCTTGGCGACTTCATCTTCTAAGGGAATTTTGTTGTTGTCTTCACATGCCTCTGGTGGTTTAGGTTCCTCCAGCTTCTCCTTGAGCTGTGACAATTGCTGTTTGCCTTGTTCATCATTCAGTGAGGTTCTCAGATTTATTGGTTGTGCTTCAGTGCTTGTTTCCTCTGTTAGCATCTCATTATGATCATTGCTTGGTTCTTTATTTTCTTGGTCAGCTTCTTGTGAGAGTTTGAAGACATTGAAGCTGAGTTGTTCATCATGGATCCTCAATATTAGCTCCCCTCGCCCCACATCTATGAGTGCTCTGGCTGTAGCTAGGAATGGTCTTTCCAATATGATTGGGTGAGTGTGACTCTCTTCCATGTCCAAGATGACAAAGTCTGTGGGAAGAAAGTATTTCCCCACCTTTAACAACACGTTTTCCACCACCCCTCTTGCTTGTTTTTGAGTTTTGTCAGCCAGCCTGATGACTACATCTGTGGGCAATATCTCATTGATCTGCAGCCTCTTCACCAGGGATAAGGGCATTAAGTTGATGCTTGCTCCCAAATCGCAGAGTGCTCTATCAAACATTGTTTCCCCTATGGCACAGGGGACATGAAAACTCCCTGGATCTTTTCTTTTCGTTGGTAGCTGTGGTTGAATGAGGGCACTGCACTCCTTGTTCATTACTATAGTTTGCCCTCCCTTGAGTGAGCTCTTCCTGGGAAGCAGCTCCTTCATATACTTGATGTACGCAGGCATTTGTTGGATAGTCTTGAGGAATGGTATGTTCACATGCAGGGATGCAAACAAATCCAGAAATCTTGAGTATATTCTCTTCTCCACAGCACCATTGAGCAGCTGGGGAAAAGGTGCATAGAGTCTCAGCAGCTCCTGTTTTGAGATTTCTGGTTCTTGGTACTCTTTTTCCTCCTTCTCTGCCGAGGTATCTTCAGGTTGTTCTGACAGCTTGCTTGGCTTGTCCTCAATCTCCTTATCACTTACAGTGACCATCTTGCAATCTTCCCATCTTACCTTTTTTTTATCCACCTCTCGGATTCTTCTTTGTGTCACTTGGGAATCCATCTGTGGGTTTGAGAATTTGCTCAGAGAGATACCCCACTTGAGATTCCAACCTCTTGATTGTGTCTCCTTGGTTCTTGAAAATGGCTTGCACTTCTTCCTTGAACACCTTGTGTCTTGAATCTCTTTGCTCATGCCTTCAAGTAGATTCTCAATCCTTGAGATTCTTTCATCAAATGATGATAGGTCAGGCTGAGTAGGGTTATTCTGGCCTTGATATGAATGTGGGAAGGTGTTGTTATGGGGGTGTTGATACGGTCTAGATATGAAGTGTTGGTGGGTTGCATTGTTTGGATTTAGGCGTCTTTCATCAAGGCTTTGATCTTGTTGATTTCTCCACCCAACGTTTGGGTGATTCCTCCATCCAGGGTTGTAGGTCTTGGAGTATGGATCATGGTTTTGCCTAGGTGAATTCCCAATGTAGTTGGCTTGCTCCTGACTACCCTCTGCTTCTTCGTTCACTCCTTCTTGGGTTGTTGATGAAGTGGAGATTGTTGCTACTTGGTTCCTCTCCATCTTCTTGGTGAGGTCAGCCAGCTGCTGGGTAATGAGCTTGTTTTGGGCCAACAGAGCATCTACATTGTTTAGCTCCATTACTCCTCTTGTGTTCCCTCTTTCGGAAGCATAGAAGTAGTCGTTCTCCGCTACTGTTTTAATGACATCTATGGCTTCCTCAATGGTTTTCTTCTTGTTCAAAGATCCTCCGGATGAATGGTCCACGGCCTTCTTTGACTCATAAGAGAGCTCTTCATAGAAAATGTGCAGCTGCACCCATTCATTGAACATATCTGGTGGGCACCTCCTTGTTAGGTCTTTAAACCTCTCCCATGCTTCATATAGAGTCTCACCATCTTGTTGCCTGAAATTTTGGACCTCAGCTCTCAACCTATTGATTCATTGAGGAGGGTAAAATTTTGCTAAGAATTTGTTCACCACGTCTTCCCAAGTTGTCAAGCTTTCCCTTGGGAAAGACTCCAGCCACTTGGCTGCCTTATCCTTGAGTGAGAATGGAAATAAGAGTAGTCTATAGGCGTCAGGATGAACACCATTAGACTTCACTGTGTCACATATTCTCAGGAAGGTGGTTAAATGTTGATTGGGGTCCTCTTGGACACTCCCTCCGAACAAACAGTTGTTCTGAACAAGGGTGATGAGCTGTGGCTTCAGTTCAAAATTGTTGGCATGGATGGTTAGCTTTTGAATGCTACTTCCACAGTTTCCTGGGTTTGGATTGATGTAAGAGCCTAAAACTCTTCTATCCTCCCCAGCATGATTTGCTCGACCTCCTCTGCCATGGTTGTGAGCCTCTTCTTCATGATGGTTTTCCATGTTTGGTTCAAAGTATTCCTCAAAGTATTCCTCCTCTTCTTCAGCACCAACTACACATTTTTCTCTTGCCTCCCTCCTTAGTCTAAGGAAGGTTCTCTCAGGTTCAGAATCAAAGGAAGTTGAAGCCCCGCTTCTTCTCCCTGTCATACAACCAACAAGTACAAGCAAAGAGAATAGGTGCAGAAAGTATATCTGTCAGAATTACTGTTAGTGTGAGTGATGCAATATATCAAACAGTTAGTGGGTTAGTGAGATGAATAGTAAATAACAAAGAAAGGGTAAGGGGGAAGGGAAGAAATTAACTAAAACAGAAAGTAAATGACTCAAACAGAAATTTAAATCAAACAAAAATAAAATGCTCAATCTAGTTATCCTCCAATCTAATCATTGTTGATGCACAATCGATCCCCGGCAACGGCGCCATAAACTTGATGCACGGAAAACTTGTCTCGCAACAAATTTCCTTCGGCAAGTGTACCAAATTTGTCATCAAGTAAAAACTCACAATAGAGTGAAGTCGAATCCCACAAGGATTGATTGATCAAGCAACTTTAATTAGAGGAATGTTCTAGTTGAGCGAATCCAGAATTTGAGTTGAGAATTGCAGAAAATAAAATGACGGAAAGGTAATTGACAGAAAAGTAAATACTAGAATTAAAGAGCCGAAAGTAAATGACTGAAAGTAAATTGCAGAATTGTAAATGGGAATGGGGGAATTGCTCATAAAAGTAAATAACAGAAATTAAAGAGAATGGGTAAGATCAGAAATGGGGAGTTCATTGGGCTTAGGAGATGTTGCATTCTCCGGATCAATTTCATTTTCATCTCTTCCTCAATCAATGCACTCATTGATCTCCTTGGCAATCTTAAGTGATTGAATCACAATTTCTTGTAATTCAATCTCTCAAATCTTGATCAATAGCCAATTCGTTGGTCAATTACTCATGAGAAGAGATGAAGGATGGTCACTGATTATACCACATGCATTTCCCAAATCAAGTGTTGAGATGATTATAGTCACATATCCATCCAAACCCAATTTGGTCCAGCATGAGAAAGCATTTCTAGCTTGATCTCTTCATTCCTCTTTCAAGGTTCAGAAGAGATCCAAGTATGAATAGCTTCTTTTCCAAGATAACTACCCAATTGGATAAAGATCGAAAGCTTTCAAGTAAAATCAAGAGAAAAGATAAAAGAAGAATAATGAAAACTAGTATTGATCCATCAAATTACAACAGAGCTCCCTAACCCAATGAAAGGGGTTTAGTTGTTCATAGCTCTGGAAAATGAAAACAAGGATGGAGAATACATGATGAAAACTAGAAGTGCAGAGAAAGTAAATACAGAGAGTAGTTCTATGCCAAGAGGCTCCCTATAATTTCCCAACTCCCAAAATAATTCAAAGCTACTCCTATATATACTACTCTTCTGTTCTTCTAGTTGATTCTTCAAGTCTTGGGCCTTTGGATCTTGAGTTTGAAGCAGTTCTCTTCTTCATTGGGCTTAGCTTTTACTTGCAGAGAGAAAGTATGAAGTGGGCAGGGACTTTGGCTCAGGAAGTTAGTGCTGTTAACGTTCAGTGAAAATATGGGTTCGAGAACGTTAGTGACAATCACCTTTTTCACTAACGTTCCTCACCAAAGTTAAAAGCCACGTTAACTTCAACGTTAGTGGCATAAACGTTTCCACTAACGTTGCCCCTTTATCCTTCGCACACGTTATTAGGACTCAACTTTCCCAATAACGTTGAGAAATCTCCCCATTCCCTACGTTAGAGTCCACGTTAACTTAGTTAACGTGGCTCTTTTAACGTAGGCTTGTCAACCTTTGAGAACGTTAGTGACACTTACCATTGTCACTAACGTTCCAAATTGCCCCTATTTTCCACGTTAGAGTCCACGTTAACTAGGTTAACATGGCCTCTAACGTGGCCTTGCTAGCCATCTCCAACGTTAGTGACAAAGTTGAGTGTCACTAACGTTGGCTTATCATTCCCTTATCCACGTTAGCTTCCACGTTAACTAAGTTAACGTGGGAGTTAACGTGGCTCATGGTGGCATGTGTGGCTCCTTCCAACGTTAGTGACAATGTTGGGTGTCACTAACGTTGGTGATCACCTTCCTTCTTCACGTTAGCTTCCACGTTAACTAAGTTAACGTGGGAGTCAACGTGGCTTATTGGGGGCTTGTGTGCTTCCAACGTTAGTGACAATGTTGGGTGTCACTAACGTTGTCGACCATCTTGTTTCTTCATGTTAGCTTCCACGTTAACTAGGTTAACGTGGGAGTTAACGTGGCTTAATGTGCTTTGGCCAACGTTAGTGACAATGTTGAGTGTCACTAACGTTGGCTCCCCCCCCCCTTTCTTCTTAACGTTAGAGGCCACGTTAACTAAGTTAATGTGGACTCTAACATGGCCACTCATGATCTTGGTCCAACGTTAGTGATAATGTTAAGTGTCACTAACGTTGGCTCCATTTCTTTACTTCCACGTTAGAGTTCACGTTAACTTAGTTAACGTGACTCTTAAGGTGGGCAATGATGGCTTCGAGAGCATTATTGGCAATCACTTTTCTCATTAAATTTGCAAGTTACTCCCATTCCACGTTAGTGTTAACGTTAGTGTAACTAACGTAGCTACTAATGTGGTTCTTCTTTGCTTCCTTTGTCCTGAAATCAAGCACTAAAGTGCATCAAAGTTCTAGTCCAAGTCATGGGAAATGCAACATCCAATTTGTCCTTAAATTCATGCAAAATCCTCATGAAATCATGTAAAGTGCACAATGTATGCTTAAATCAAGATGTAAGTGAATATCTACCCAAAACTAGCTTATTTCCTAATGAAATGCATGAAACTACCCTAAAAATAGTAAAGAAAAGGTCAGTAAAATTGGCCAAAATGCCCTGGCATCATATTATCTTCCTTGCTTGTGGATGATCTTCTTCTGTGGCAGGTTGTAAGTGATCAAATCCACACCAATTGTCCTTGATCTCCTCTGCTACAGAATGAATGCCAGGGCCCTTGGTCATTCAATCCAATGGAGGGTGAAGCTCTTAGCAAATCATCCTCTTGGCGATCCTACTCAAAACTCCATAGACAAGGTAGAATCGTTCGAATCAGAGAACGCTGCTTCTTGGATCTAGCCTATACCACGGAGACTTTAATCTCCCCAGAGATCGGCTGAACTGGTGTCTCGAGAAGTCCCCTACGAAATCGCAGATTAACCATCTGAGAGATGTATAACCATTGCTGTTGATTCGTGCTTTCTGGCCAAGTATTCACACGAATCCAAGTAGACGCGGGTGTTTGTCAGGCAGGTTCGTCTTGTTGTGATGAACAGATCTGAATTGTCAGATCATCCTGTTCATCACGATGAAGATCGGGATATACATCTTAGAGATAGATCAAACACAGATCAAAGAAGAAGAAATAGTACTTTTATTAATTAATAGGACTTCAGCAGGGCTCCTCCCCTCAACCTAGGAGGTTTAGAAACTCATGCTGAGGTGTACAACAATGGTGAAAATAAAAATATGAGAAAAGTGATGATAAAGGTGATGATTTGTACGAATTTCATTTTCTTTTTCGCCAATTTCTTTTCGCATGCATATTATTATTTTTTTCTTTTGCAATATGCTTTTTTCTTTTTGCTGCTTTTTCTTGCTTCAAGAATCAATTTTTAGATTTTTCAGATTATCAATAATATTTTTCCTTTTTTCTTATTCTTTCAAGAGCCAACATTCATAAATTTTAACTTCAAATATGCACTGTTTATTGCATACATTCAGAAAACAAAAGCAGATGACACCACATCAAACTAATTAAATTAATCTTATTTTAAACTTGAAATTCATGCTTCTCTCAGTTCTTTTCAGATAAAATTTTTTATTTAAGCAAGGTGAGAGATATATGGAATATTTTACAACTTAAAGACATCAAATGCAAATGATCATGCAACTAGAATAAGAAAACAGATAAATAAACAGATAGAAAATAGAAAAATAACAGGAAAGGAGTAAAAGAGAACGAATCTACCTGAATGATGGTGGCCAGTGCTCCTCCTTGAAGATCCCATGTAGTGCTTGATCTCTTCTTTGTCACTCCTTTGTTTTTGTTGAGGCGGCTCCACTAGCTCGTGTGCATGCTTTCTGGTTTGCTCCATCCTTTTCTTCCACACTTAAGAGTGGTTCCTTTCATTGTACCTGAAACTCATCCTCCCTTAATTGATGAAACTTTGTTCTCAATCTCTTCATTAGTTAGATCAACATTGAAGTGCTCAAAAATACAAGTGAGAAATATGCCATAGGGAAGGTTAGCCTTTTTGGTGCTTCTAACACAATCCCACATATGTCTAATCATGAGGTATGCAAATAAAATGGAAGAGGAAGTAATAATATCAAAAAGTACAAAGGTATCAGAAATGGTTACTCTATTGTGTGAGCCACTCTGTGGAGTCAAGATGTGAGTGATGATTCGGTGAAGAAGAGCTCTCTCAGGTCCAAAAGCTTTGTGAGTGAGAACCGTACCATCCAAAGCAGAAAAGTTCTCACATGTTTGTTCAAGGCAATCTGAAGAGTGACTCCCACTTGTGAGTCCCATTTCTCTGACATGTAGGCTGCTGGTCCTTCATCAACGTACCCAAGGGCAGTGCTTATTGTCACTCTGCTTAGAGTCAAATAAACCTTCTTCACATAGGAGTGAATAGCACTGTCGATCAGCCTCATGTTTGCATAAAATTCTCGGACCAGGACAGGGTATACTGGTTTCTAAATTTTGAACAAAGGAGACCACTTCATATTCTCAAAAAGGGTGGTAAAGTTGATCCCTTTGGTAGCCAGAGAATCCAGGTTCACCAAGTATGAAGCACATAGATGACGTTTCTTCAATACTTCTTTGTGGAACACATAGGAAGCACAAGAATTAAACCTCCCTAGATCAAAATGAGAATGGCTTTTGTTGTACTTGTTCTTGAAATCCAGGGATTCCAGATTCGGGGGCTCCCTAGTATCACATAAAGCGTAACCTTTTGCCTTGTGAGAACTGTGGCCAGGGGTAGCTTTCTTTGGTGGGGACTGAGGTAAGGACGTATGAGACTCATCTTCCTCTTCAACCATGGGTTCTTTCTTTTTTCTTGATGAAGTCTTCTGAGCAATGACCTTTCTGCGCATGGCTTCAGTAGATTGAGAGGTAGGAGATAAAGATGATGTAGAATGAATGTGTATATGAGTATGAGTTTGAGGGGTGGAAGATTTTTTGGAGAGGAGAATTCGTTAACTTTTCCTTGGAGCAGTTTTCTTTTTCATGATATTAAAGAAATGAAGAAGTGGAGAGGGGAAGGTGAAGAGAGGCCGAATAGTGTGGTGAGAGGAGGGAGGTTAGGGAAGCATTTAATGTTGAGTGGAGAGAGAGTTGAGGGAGTTAATACCCACTAATGAGTGTGGTTACTAACCAAGGAAGGGTTTAAAAAAACTGAAATGTTTGCTCCTAGAACCAAGGGATAAGGAAAGGATAAAGATTTGATTTGACAATCACTTCTTCCTACAAGATTTGAAATGATAACTTCCCAAAAGTATTATTAAAAAATGAGGAACTCAAAAATGGATCAACTTAAGGTCAAAAAGATTTGGTGGGGCCCAAGATAATTAATGTTAGCGCAGTCTCCCCCTGTATCATGGCCCGTTCAACTTATCCTTAAATTTGTCTCCTACTTTCCTACGAGAAAAAATCAAACAGAATCAAAAAGTTCACAAATTTTCAACAGAACTTAATTCTATCATTCCCAAACTATTTCTCAAAGTGCAGAATCTGTCTTCACACAAGGGTTTAGTAAAAATGTCTGCAAGTTGATCCTCGGATTTTACAAATTGAATATCAATAGTTTCCTTTTGCATATGTTCTCTAATAAAATGATATTTAATTTCAATGTGCTTTGTTCTTGAGTGTAGAACAGGATTTTTAGAAATGTTGATAGCACTCATATTGTCACAGAACAAGGGTATACTATTGATTTTTAATTTGTAATCTTCCAATTGAGTTTTCAATTAAATTAATTGTGAACAACATGCAGATGCAGAAATATATTCAGCTTCGGTTGTGGATAGAGCCACTGTGACTTATTTTTTGCTTGACCACATGTTGAGTGAGCTTCCAAGGAAAAAACACATGCCAGATGTGCTCCTTCTATCCACCCTATCTCCCGCATAATCTGCATCACAAAATTCTACTGCACAAAAATCATCAGATTTTGGATACCATAAGCCATAATCACTAGTTCCCTTAATGTATCTAATGATGCGTTTAACAGCCGAAAGATGGGATTCTTTTAGGTGAGATTGAAATCTTGAACATACACCCATACTTTGAACAATATCCGGTCTAGAGGAAGTAAGATACATGAGTGAACCTATCATTCCTCTATACTTTGTTTCATCCACATCATTACCATTTTCATCCTTTTCAAGTTTAGTGTTTGGATGCATTGGAGTACCCATTGGTTTGGAATTTTCTAGGCCAAATTTTTTGATTAATTCTTTAGCATACTTTCCTTGGTGAATAAAGGTGCCACTAGGAGTTTGTTTAATTTGGAGGCCAAGAAAGAATGTTAGCTCTCCCATTAAACTCATTTCAAACTCACTAGTCATGAGTTTTCCAAACTCTTCACACAAGGACTCATTGGCCAATCCAAACACAATGTCATCCACATAAACTTGAACTAGGATAATGTCATCATTAGATGCTTTAATAAATAAAGTGGTATCGGTGGTACCCCTTTGAAATTGATTTTCCAACAAGAAGGCACTAAGCCTTTCATACCAAGCTCTTGGAGCTTGTCTAAGGCCATAAAAAGCCTTCGAGAGTTTGAAAACATGGTTTGGAAATTATTTATCTTCAAAACCGGGGGGTTGTGCCACAAATACCTCTCTATCTATAAAGCCATTAAGGAAAGCACATTTGACATCCATTTGAAACATTTTAAAACCCTTATGGGCAGCATAGGCAAGAAGCAACCTAATTGCTTCCATTCTTGCTACCAGAGCAAAAGACTCATCAAAATCTATACTCTCTTCTTGATTGTAACCTTGGGCCACTAATCTAGCCTTTATACGAATAACTTTCCCATCATCACCTAATTTATTTTTGAAAACCTACTTAGTACCCGTTACTTTCTTACCATCCGAATGAGGTACTAGTGTCCAAACCTCATTCTTGTCAAATTGAGCAAGCTCTTCTTGCATAGCTTTGACCCATGATAGATCTTCAAGAGCTTGCTTTACATTTTTGGGCTCCATTTGTGACAAGAGGGCAAAATTTCTTGGTTTGGATTGCTTTTTGGTTGAGGATCTTGTTGTCATACCTTGAGAGGGATCACCAATAATAAAGTCATGAGGATAGCCCCTCATGGACTTTCATTCTCTTGGCTTTCAGAGTGATGTTGAGCTTTGATGAGCTTCAGTGGGTTGTTCTGTTCCAGATTCTCTTGCTGGCTCAGGAGACAAAATGAAAATGTCTCCTCCATCCTGACGAGACAAAACTGGACAGACAGATTTGGGATTTTCTTTACTGGTTTCCTTGTTGACAGCTTCTTCACAATCTGTATCATCTTCTATCACAGCACTGGGAATTGAATTAGAATCACAAAAAAAAAAACATGTACAGATTCCTCTATGGTTCTATGTTTTTTGAGGTAAATTCTATAGGCCTTGCTAGTGGTGGAGTATCCAACAAACATCCCCTCATATGATTTTGGATCAAATTTACCAAGGTTTTCTTTATTGTTAAGTACAAAGCATTTGCATCCAAAAACATGGAAATACTTAAGATTAGGAGGGGTTCCTTTCCATAGCTCATAAGGAGTTTTCTTTAACCCTTTTCTAATAATGGTCCTATTCAAAATATAATAAGCTGTATTCACAGCTTCAGCTCATAGAAATTTTGGAATCTCATTTTCACATAACATAGCCCTAGTCATCTCTTGAAGGCTTCTATTCCTTCTTTCAACAACCCCATTTTGTTGGGGGGTTCTAGGACATGAAAAGTTATGAGCAATTCCAAAATCATCACAGAATTTTTCAAAGTCTTGGTTTTCAAATTTCTTTCCGTGATCACTTCTCAAATGGGCAACTTTTAAATCTTTTTCATTTTGAATTCTTTTGCAAAGGGTTGAGAAAGCATGAAAGGCATCATTTTTGTGAGCAAGGAAAAGTACCCAACCGAATCTAGAGTAATCATCCACTACCACTAGACCATAGTGTTTACCTCCTAAACTTTGAGTTCTTGTTGGACCAAAAAGATCAATGTGTAACATCTCTAAGGGCCTCTTGGTAGAAATTCCATCTTTTGGTTTAAAAGAGGTTTTTACTTGTTTGCCTAATTGACAAGCATCACAAGTAATATCCTTATCAAATTTAATATTTGAAATTCCTCTTACCAAGTTTTTCTTAACAAGTTTAGAAATTTGGTACATGCTTGCATGACCCAATTTCTTATGCCATAGCCATTTTTCATATTCAAGAGAGGTAAAGCATGTTACATTTTGATCTTTTAAATCTTCAAGAGTCAATCCATACACATTATTACATCTCTTAGCTTCAAACAAAATATCCCCAAATTTTTCACAAATAACTAAGCACACCAATTTTCTAAAAATAACTTCATATCCAAGGTCACATAATTGGCTTACACTTAGTAAATTATGTTTCAAACCATCAACAAGAAGAACATCATTTATAGAAGAATAAAAACTTTTACCAACTTTTCCAATGGCCACTATTTTTCCTTTACCATCATCACCGAAAGTGACAAACCCTCCATCATACTCATCAAGCTTTATGAAGAAGGTTGCCTTTCCGGTCATCTGCCTAGAGCATCCACTATCCATGTACCACATATGGTCCTTCCGCTTGGATGCTAGGCATACCTACAAAATGAGCTCAAGTGACCTTAGGTATCCAAATCTTCTTGGATCCTTTCACGTTAAACCATCTCCTCTGTCCCAATCCATTATAGTCAAAAACAACTTTGCAAACTTTGTCACCAATCATTCTTTCACCAAAAAAATATTGAATGGGAAAGTGGCAATTTCGGTTACATAGTCTACAAAATCTTGGAGTTGTTGTTTTGTTAAATCTTGCTGGGTTTTGAAATCTTGTATCATTAGAAGATGAAGCAACATTTTCAAAAGAATGTTTCTCAACAGATTTGAGGAAATCCAAGCCATCTTTATCATAAAGAGGTTTTTGACTAGCCAAGATTTGATTTAGATTTTCAGAACTTTGAGTGAGCTTGGCTAAGTCTTCTTTAAGCTTATTGACCTCTTTAAGCAACTCTTCATTTCTTTTAAAGCAGTCTACATATACAACAACAGAATGATCACTTTCACAACTTTTAAGTTGGGCTTTCAGCTGCTTGTTTTCTTCAATAAGTTCAACAGCAGCTTCAACCTCCCTTAATTTATCTTTGAGAAAACCATTTTTTGCTTTAAGAATGGTGATTTGTTGTTCAAGATCTTGGTTATCAAGCAAGAAGCATCTAATTTTTTCAAAAAGATGGTCTATCATAAGATGAAGAGCTTCAGTGTTAGGGTTATGAATGACTACCTGTTCAACGTGGTCTGCCATAAGACATGGTTGAGACTTGGTTTCTGATTCTTCAACATCTTCTGAATCATTTTCCAGGTCCTCCCAAGAAGCCATCAGACCTTTCTTCTTTCCCTTCTTTGGCTTCTCTTCTTTCTTCAACTTAAGGCAATCTGATTTAAAATGCCCAGTTTTTTTGCAATTGTAACATATCACCTTGCTGAGATCTTTTCTTTGTTTCCTAGAGCTGCTTCCCTTGCTTCTCTCCTTGAACTTCACCATTTTCCTAAACTTTTTGGCAAACAACACAAATTCATTTTCAGAGGAATTATCACTGGATTTATCATCCAGGGGGTTAGTAACAGATGTAAAAGCAATTCCTTTTTTTAATTTTTTTCAAATAAGTGTTTTCAAAAGCAAGTAAGTTTCCTCTCAAGTCATCATATGTCATGGAATCTAGATCACTACTCTCAGATATGATTAATGCTTTTGTTTCTCACTCTTTAGTAAGACATCTTAGAACTCTCCTCACAAGCACAGAATCAGGATACGTAATTCCCATAGAATCTAAGCCAACAATGATAATGTTGAATCTTTCAAACATTTTATCTATTGATTCTCCTTCCTTCATTGAGAACATTTCATATTCTCTATTCAGCATGTCTATCCTGGTCTTCTTCACTATGGTGGTTCCTTCATGAGTGATTTGAAGTTTGTCCCAGATTTTCTTTGCCGTTGTGCATCATGATACCCAACGGTATTCCTCAAAGCTGATAGCACAGTTGAGCAAGTTGACAGCCTTGGCATTGAGCTCCACCTTCTTTCTATCTTCTTCGGTTCAGCTTGTTTCGGGTTTAAGAGAGACTACTATTTCAGCACTTATGGTGGTTGGAAATTGAGAACCCTCCAAGATAATCTTCCAGAGCCTGTAGTTTACTGCTTGCACAAAGATCTTCATTCTCTCCTTCCAATAGGTATAGTTTTTTCCATTGAAAATAGGAGGTCTGTTGCTTGACTGTCCTTCTGTTAAGTTGTAAGACACCAGGTTTGAGCCACTATTTTCTGCCATCTGGATCTTTTCTCCAAGCTGCAAAGCTTGATCTCTTTGAGACCAAGCTCTGATACCAATTGATGGTTTTCAGTGGCTAAGAGAAGGGGGGTTGAATCTTAGCCCCTTTTTCGCTTAATAAAACTTGCTGGTCTTTGAAACAACTTCTGAAGACCTTTTTTATTTTTGTCTTATACCCAGCCACGAGACTTTTTCTTTTTATCTCGTCACCCGGCACGAGATATTTTTTGGTTTTGTCTCCTATGCAGCAGAAACAGAAATGGAGTAGAGGAAAGAGAGAGAATCACACCACGATATATCCTGGTTCAGCTGCCCAGTGCAATGCAGCCTACATCCAGTCTCCATCAGAACAATGATGGAATTTCACTATAATCTTCATGATTACATACACCAATTCTCCCTAGGAACTACCCTTCCTATCCGGGACAAGTCCAGAATCTAATCCTCAATCCTGAACTTGACTTGGTCACTGCCAAGCTTTCAACTGCTAAGTGCTAACCCAACTTGCAAGGGGATTCCCACAGAATTATGAAACACAACACAGATGTACAAAGGACCTCTAGGACATCTATGGATTTTTCTTTTAATTTTGTATACTCTATCTTTTTCCGCTCTATGACTTTTTCTTACAAACCTCACTGTTTGCCTTTTTCCATGAGACTCAAGATAGACAAAACTAAATAGAAAATTACAAAATAGAAAATATTGAAGGAGAAAAACTTCTGTAAGCTTGGGGAGCTATAGAAACTCTGTGCTCACTCTTTTCCTTGCTTCAAGCCCTGGCTGTTCTCTTTTATTTATAGAAGGGGAAGCCTCCACGGTTGAAACCATTGAACCAAGCTAAACTTCTTCTTCTTCATGCAAAACCAGTTCGGCCAAAGAGAGAGGAGAGGAAACCGAATGCTATAACCAACATGCAATTACCTCTGTGTCTTCTCTTTACACCCAGCTTCACCAATTTGAGCCATCCATCTTGACTTGAACTCCAAGAAGGATCCCTAGCCCTTGATGAGTTCTTGATGATGAAAGCTTCTTCTGCTCTAACTTTTGCCTCTTCCCCACGTAGCTATAGTAGCTACCTCCTGTGGTGGTTGATCAAAAGCTGAGACAAGCCATCCCTCAAGGATCTTCTTCCTCTGATCGAAATCATCTTCTTCTATTTTTGGGTATGGAGAGCATGAGATCTCTTCACCAAATCTTACCATTTGTGATGAAAATCTCAGCCACAACATACTTTTTGTTTTCTTTTTCTTTTTCTTACCATCATTACAATGGTCTTTAGCTTTCTTCTAGCTTCCTCTTCTTTCAGATGGTAGCTCAAAATTTCTTTCATAGTTGTTGTGAAGTGACTGAAAGCAAGAAGAAAGAGTAGAGAGAGAAAAGAGAGAAATTTGAACAATAATCAATGTAACAAAGAGAGAGAATTAGAATGAATTAAGTTTCCCACTTCCCTTTGTTGAGTAGCGTGCATCATTAAGGCAATCAATCAAATCAATTGCTATTTCTCTCTCATGGTTCCAATGCAATTAATGTTAGTTAAATAAATTTGAAATCCACCATATGATGGAAATGAGATCCGTTGGAAGCATGCAGCAAAACATTTGAAGAAATGGATTTTATCATGTTAAATAGGTATAGCAATTATTGTGCCCCATTTTCTTTTCTTTGATTTCGGACCACACTCTTGTTGGTCTAGTAAAGAATTTTATTTGGGCTTGTTTAAAACCAAAAATCTAGCCCAATTAACAAAACCTTGTTTCAGCCACAAGAATCAAAATATTTTTGTATCAATGCTGAAAATATTTTTATTGGGCTTGCTGCCTTTTTTCTTTTCTTTTCGGCCCAATGCTAAATCTGCAAGTAACAAAATTATTAATTAGCAAATATGAATTAAAGTTCAAATTAATAATTTTACAATTAATTGTTTTAATAATATTTGATCATCATCAATTTAATTTGGAGTTTTCCAAACTCATCATCTTCAATTGGAGGGATCCACCTGCACAGCTATCCAAGGAAATCTTGGATATCTTAGACAAGCCATCATAGAACATGCCTATGAGGGACCATTCTGAGAGTATATCAGGAGGACATCTCCTGATCAGCTGCTTGTATCTTTCCCATACTTCATAGAGGGATTCACCTTCTCTTTGTCTAAAGGTTTGAACTTCCACTCTAATCTTGCTCATCCTTTGAGGAGGAAAGAACTTAGCCAGAAAAGTATTTACAAGCTTTTTCCAAGAGTTAAGACTCTCTCTAGGCTGGGCATCCAACCAAAACTTAGCTCTGTCTCTTAGAGCAAAGGGGAAAAGCATCAGCTTGTAGACTTCAAGATTCCATTAGTCTTTATAGTATCACAGATCTGTAAGAATTCTGCTAAGAACTGATGTGGATCTTCTATTGGAAGTCCATAAAATTTGCAGTTCTGCTGCAGAAGAGAGACTAACTAAGGCTTAAGCTCAAAATTGTTAGCTCCAATAGCAGGTACAGCAATACTTCTGCCATAAAAGTCAGTGATAGGTATGGTGAAGTCACCAAGGACCTTTCTAGGCTCCTCTTGTGGTTCGGCCATATCCTCTAGTTCTTGTTCAAAACTTTCTGAAAGGTCTCTTCCTAAGTGTTGTGCTTTAGCTTGTTGTAAACACCTCCTCAGAGTCTTCTCATGTTCAGGATCAGGAGTCAAGAGTGGTTCTTTATCCCTGTTCCCGGTCATAAACAAGAAGAAAAGAAAGAAAGAAGAAGAGGCCACGCCAATAGGCAAGAAGGTCCTCCTTAAAGTCAGAAGTAGAGAAAGAAGAAGAAGATAAAAAAATAAAAATAAAAATAAAAATAAATAGAAGAAGTAGAAGAAAAAAATACCTTGGAAATAGTAGTTAAGAGTAAATAAAAGAAGATAGAATATTCGAGAAAAGTGAAGATGAAAAAGAAATCACAAGAAAGCTTTTTGTACCACTTGGACAAAAGAGCTTCCAGTGAAATGTGAAGAAGAAAGGAAAGAAGATAAAGAATTGTAGGTAAAGAGTCGAAAGAAGTAGAGTTAAATGAGATGGGAAAAGAAGAGGTATAAATAGAAAAAGTAAATAAGAATTACAATATTTTTATTTTTATTTAATTAATTAATTATTTTTCGAAAATTAAGTTAAATTAATTTTGAAAAAAATTTGAATTTTAATTGTCAATTTTTTGAAAATAGAGGAGGGAGGAGAAGAAGAGATTTTCGAAAATTGAGAGAGATGAGAGTTAGTTAGGTAGTTTTGAAAAAGAAGAGAGAGAAAAAGATATGATTTTTGAAAATTAAGGAAGAGAAGAGTTAGTTAGGAGGTTTTGAAAAATAAGAGAAAGAAGATAAGAAGTAGTTTTCGAAAATTTTGAGGGAAGGAAAAATTAATTAGGTGGTTTTGAAAAATATGAGAGAGAAAACAAGATATTAATTAAGAAAAGATAATAACAAAAATAAAAATAAAAGATAAGATAAGAAAAAATTTGAATTTTAAAAATAAGATAAGATAAGAAAAGATTTGAAATTAAAATTTGAAATTTTAGAAAAAGATAAGATATGAAATTAAAAAGATTTGAAATTGATTTTAAAAAGATAAGATTGTGAAATTTGATTTTGAAAAAGATATGAGTTTAAAATTTGAATTTTGAAAAAGATAAGATAAGATTTTTAAATTTTGAAAAAGATATGATATGATTTTGAAAAGATAAGATTTTTCTTTTTTTAAAAAAGATATGATTTTTTATTTTGAAAATTTTGATTTTTGAAAACTTGACAACTAAGATATGATAAGAAAAATTTTAAAAATTGAAATCTGAATTTTATAGCTAATTTTCGAAAATAATTGGTTAAAATTAGTTAGAAAAGATATTTTTTGATTTTTTTGAATTTTATGATAAAAGAGAAAAACACAAAAAAGACACAAGACTTAAAATTTTTAGATCTGGTGCACCCAAATTTTCGAAAATTTGGAGGAAAATACAAGGGAACACCAAACTTAAAAATTTTAAGATCAAGACACACATAAGACTCAAGAACACTTTGAAGACGAACAAGAACACGAAGAACAAAATTTAAAGACTCAAAGAACACAAAAAGAACACTAAACTTAAAATTTTTTGAAAACTAACACAAAATTTTTGAACATTGTAAGAAAAATAAAAAGAAAACACCAAACTTAAAGACTTGATACAAGAATTAAACAAAGAAAAATTATTTTTGAAATTTTTAGAAAGAAAGATTCAAAGAACACAAAATTTTACCAAAAATATAAGCACAACGCTCTAACCAATTGAACACAAATTAAGCAAAGAAAATAAAAATATTTTTGAAAAACTCTTTAAAATTTTCAAAAATTAGAAAAGGAAAAATAAAATTAAAAGACTCAACAAGAACACAAAAATTAAACAAAGAAAAGAAAAATATTTTTGAAAAAGTTTTTTGAAATTTTCGAAAATTATGAAGAAGAAAACAAATATTAAAGACTCAATTAAAATAATGTAAAATAAACTTACCTGATCTAAGGAGCAAAACAATCCGGCAGTTTGTCCAAACTCAACAATCCCCGACAACAGCGCCAAAAACTTGGTGCGCGTATACGCAAAACTCACACTATTTCGTACAACAACAGCAGTACCAGCAAGTGCACTGGGTCGTCCAAGTAATACCTGAGCGAGTCAGGGTCGAACCCACGAGGATTGTGGCTGGAAGCAAGCTTATAATTGTCTTGCAGGTCTTAGTCAGGCAGAATCAGAAGGTCTTTTGTTGGATGTGCAAAGCATGTGTTTTCAGGGATAGGAATTATGAAAGGAATAAGCGATAGGGTTAGATTGAGAATTGAGAGTTGGAGTTGCTTTGTCTTTCTGAAGTAACTCTGGTACTATTATCTTCCTTGCTTGTGAATGATCTTCTGCTATGGCAGGCTGTAAGTGATCAAAGCCACGCCAAATGTCCTTGATCTCCTCTGCTACAGAATGAACGCCAAGGCCCTTGGTCATTCAATCCAATGGAGGGTGAAACTCTTAGCAAACCATCCTCTTGGCGATCCTACTCAAAACTCCACAGACAAGGTAAAATCTTTTGGATCAGAGAACGCTGTTTCTTGGATCTAGCTTATACCACGGAGACCTTAATCTCCCTAGAGATCGGCTGAACTGGTGTCTCAAGAAGTCCCCTACGAAATTGCAGATTAACCGTCTGAGAGATGTATAACCATAGCTGTTGATTCGTGCTTTCTGTCTAAGTATTCACACGAATCCAAGTAGACGCGGGTGTTTGTCAGGCACATTCGTCTTGGTGTGATGAACAGATCTGATTTGTCAGATCATCCTGTTTATCACGATGAAGATCGGGATATACATCTTAGAGATAGATCAAACATAGATCGAAGAAGAAGAAATAGTACTTTTATTAATTTATAGGACTTCAGCAGGGCTCCTCCCCTCAACCTAGGAGGTTTAGAAACTCATGCTGAGCTGTACAACAATGGTGAAAACAAAAATATGAGAAAAGTGATGATAAAGGTGATGATTTATACGAATTATATGAATAGAATCCCTTAAATACTAAACAGATGAGATCCACGTGCAATGAGGTTTCTTGGGCATGGAATGCCAGCTAGGGGGTCCTCTCTGGGCCTTTAGACGCTGGGCTCTGCTCTTTGGGCGCTGGACGCATGGAAGGGGCATGAAGCTGGTGTTGGATGCCTGTTTTGGGCCTTTTAATCCGAAGAAAAGTATAGACTATTATATATTGCTGGAAAGCTCTAAAAGTCATTTTTCCATAGCCGTTGCGAACGCTTCATTTGGACTTCTATAGCTCCAGAAAAGATCTTCCGAATGCAGGCAGGTCAGATATGGATAGCTTCTGCAGTGCTTCCTCTGTCTCTGAATCAGACTTCTGCTCCAGCTCCTCAATTTTAGCCAAAAAATATCTGAAATTACCAAAAAAACACAAAAACTCATAGTAGAATCCAAAAATGTTATTTTAACACTAAAACCTATAAAAACTTAATAAAAACTAAATAAAAACTACTAAAAACTATATGAAAATGATATCAAAAAGCGTATAAAATATCCGCTCATCATCTTCCATATGGCTCTTTGATCTTCTCTTATTTCATTGAGGGTGGTAGCATGCTCTTGAAGCTCCATCCTCAATTGCTCCATGTTAGTGCTCCATTCTCTAAGAGAAGTTTGCCATTGATCCCAATAGCTTTGAGGAGGAAAATATATCCCTTGAGGCATCTCAAGGATCTCATACTGAGGCGGGTGCACAGGCTCTTGTGCATGCTCTCTGGTTTGTTCCATCCACTTCTTAGTGATGGGCTTATCCTCCCCAATGGAGACATCTCCAATTATGACAATTCCAGCTGAATTGCATAGGTGACAGATGAGGTGTGGGAATGCTAACCTGGCATTGGTGTGAGGCTTCTCAGCTACCTTGTACAGTTCTTGAGGAATCACCTCATGTACTTCGACGTCAGTTCCAATCATGATGCAATGAATCATGATGGCTCTGTCAACAGTCACTTCTGACCGATTGCTAGTAGGGATAATGGATTTTTGGATGAATTCCAACCATCCTCTAGCTATGGGCTTAAGGTCAACCCTTCTTAGCTGAATGGGCTTACCTTGGGAATCCCTTTTCCACTATTCTCCTTCCATACAGATGTTTGAGAGAACTTGATCCAATATCTGGTCAAAGTTGACTCTCCTAGTGTAAGGATGAGGATCTCCTTGTATTAGAGGCAAGTTGAACGCCAACCTCACACTTTTCAGGCTGAAATCTAAGATTCTTCCTCGGACCATGGTGATCCAATTCCTTGGATTTAGGTTCACACTAGTGTCATGGTTTTTGGTAGCCCATGCATTAGCATAGAACTCTTGCACCATGAGAATCCTAACATCTTGAATGGGATTGGTTAGGACTTCCCAACCTCTTCTCTGGATCTTTCTTCGGATTTTCGAATACTCATTCTTCTTAAGCATGAAAGGGACCTCGGGAATCACTTTCTTCTCAGCCACTATTTTATAGAAGTAGTCTTGATGAGATTTGGTGATGAATCTCTCCATCTCCCAAGATTCAGAGGGAGTGGCTACTACCTTTCCTTTCCTCTTTCTAGAGGATTCTCCAACCTTGGGTGCCATGAATGGTAATGGAAAGAAAAAAGCTATGCTTTTCCCACACCAAACTTAAAATTTTGCTCGTCCTCGAGCAAAAATTAAAGAAAGGAGAAAAATGAAGTAGAAAAAGAAGAAAATAGAAGTATATAGAGGGAGAGAGAGGGCTCGGCCTTGTGGGTATTATGAGTGTATGAGAGGTGTGTGTATGAAGGGTTAGAAGAGGAGTATTTATAGGAGTGGAAAAGTGTTAGGGTTTATAAGGAAGTGTGTATGGGGAAGTGTGAAAGTAGGTGGGAATGGGTGGGATAGGTGAAAGATATTGTGGGACCCACAGATCCTGAGAGGCTAGGGAATTCCAGATTTCCTGCTTCTCTGCACTGGCATTTGAACGCCCAGGGGCTGCTCCCTGGCTGGCATTCAACTTTAACACTCCATCCAGAGTGTTCTATTTTTACTGCTGTGAAATCTGTCTCTATTCTGATTGCTGCATATGATCATGACCCTAAAAGAAAATAAAAACAAAATAAAATAAATATAGTTGAGTAAGGTTGGGTTGCCTCCCAACAAGCGTTCTTTTAACATCACCAGCTTGACTTTTAGCTCCTTATGGAGTTGAGTATGGACTTAGATTTTTGCCCCTTATAGTGAATCTTCTTCCTGTCTTCTCATGAATGAGCTCCACATGCTCTAAAGACAGGACACGACTCACTGTATGTGGTAAGACTAGCTTCTTAGTGAAGACAACTCTCATGCCAGGTGAGAGGCCTTCAGTTGGGACTTTTTTGTCCCTCCAACCTTTAGGTACTTTTTTTTAGTACCTTTGTGCTAAGGGGGCTCTGTAAAGCTCTGCACAGAAAGAAAGGGTTGGAACACTAGGTGTTGCACAGTTGTCTCTTTCTTATCAGAGGAAAAATTGTGATTCGACATCTTGAATAAGATATAGCCCTTTCCTAATTGGAAAACCATTTCTCCCTTAGCTACATTAATCAAGGCTTTTGTAGTAGCTAAGAAAGGTCTTCCAAAGATGACACAGTCATCCTCATCCTCTCCAATGTCCAAGATAATGAAGTTTACAGGGATGTAGTAGTTTTCAACTTTTACCAAGACATCCTCTACTAAGCCATATGGCTTCTTCATGGTCTTGTCTGCCATCTCTAATGAGATGTGTGCAGCTTGTACCTCAAGAATGCCCAGCTTCTCCATTACAGAGAGTGGCATGAGGTTTATGCTTGACCCTAGGTCACACAGAGCCTTTTCAAAGGTCATAGTGCCTATGGTGCAAGGAATCAGAAAGCATCCAGGATCTGGAAGCTTCTGAGGTAGCTCTTGCTGAACCAAAGGATGGAGTTCTTTGGTGAGTAGTGGAGGTTCTTCCTCCAGAGAATTTGTACCAAATAACTTAGCATTCAGCTTCATAAGAGCTCCTAGGTACCGAGCAACTTACTCTTCCCTAGTGTCTTCATCCTCATCTGAGGATGAGTAGTCATCAGAACTCATACATTGCAAAAGTGCATTCAAAGGAACCTCAGTTGTCTTTATAGTTTCTTTTGGTTCTGGGCTAGAGGGTTCTTGAGTGGGCTTTAAGCACTCAAAGGGTGTGCTTTGACTGGCGTTCAACGCCAGCTTTGTCAGCTTATTGGGCGTTGAACGCCCTTGCTGTCTGCCCTGACTGGCGTTAAACGCCAGTTCCTCTATTGTTTTGGGCGTTGGACACCCAACAGGGATGTCCTTACTAGCATTCAATGCCAGCTTTCCTGGGTGTGTGGGCGTTGAATGCCAGTGAGGGGTTCCTCACTGCCGTTCAGTGCCAGAAAGCCTGCCTGGTTGGGCGTTGAACGCCCATTGAGAGGTTCCTCACTGGCGTTCAGCGCCAGAAAGACTGGGTGTTTGGGCGTTGAACGCCCAGCCAGTGCTCCCTGGCTAGCATTCAATGCCAGTTTTTTTGCCAGGATGGGCGTTAAATGCCCAATGAGGGGTTCCTCACTGGCGTTTAACACCAGGCTTGCTGCCATTGTGGGTGTTGAACACCCAGTGAAGGCTTCTTCATTGGCATTCAACACCACCCCATTCCTCTCAGTTTCGGCCTCTACCTCCGCGGTTATGGCCTTGCACTCTTCTCTTAGATTTACCTCAGTGTTATTGGAAAGAGTGTCTGGAGGAGTCTCAGGGGTCCTCTTGCTCAGTTGACCAACTTGCACCTCTAAATTTCTAATGGAGGACCTTGTCTCATTAATGAAACTATGAGTGGTCTTAGTGAGGCTGGAGATTAGAATAACTAAGTCAGAAAGGCTCTGCTTAGAGGTCTCCATATTCCCTTTAGAAGATGGGAATGGTGGTCTATTATTGCACCTATTCTGGTTCCTTCCACCTTTATTGTTATTGAAACCTTGTTGAGGTTTCTGTTGATCCTTCCATGAAAGGTTAGGATGGTTCCTCCATGAAGGGTTATAGGTATTTCCATAGGGTTCTCCGATGTAATTCAGCTCTTCCATGGTGGGTTGATCAGGATCATAAGCTTCTTCTTCAACAGAAGCTTCCTGAGTACTGCCAGCTGCAGTTTGCATTCCAATCAGATGCTGAGAGATCATATTGACCTGTTGGGTCAAGATGTTATTCTGATCCAAGATGGCATTTAGAGTCTCAACTTCATGAACTCCTTTCTTCTGAGAGGTTCCATGATTTACAGGATTCCTCTCAGAGGTGTACATGAATTGGTTATTTGCAACCATCTCAATGAGCTCTCTTGCTTCAGCATACGTTTTCTTCAATTGGAGGGATCCACCTGCACAGCTATCCAAGGAAATCTTTGATATCTCAGACAAGCCATCATAAAACACGCCTATGAGGGACCATTCTGAGAGCATATCAGGAGGACATCTCCTAATCAGCTGCTTGTATCTTTCCCAAGCTTCATAGAGGGATTCACCTTCTCTTTGTCTGAAGGTTTGAACTTCCACTCTAATCTTGCTCATCCTTTGAGGAGGAAAGAACTTAGCCAGAAAAGCATTTACAAGCTTTTCCCAAGAGTCAAGACTCTCTCTAGGCTCGGCAACCAGCCAGAACTTAGCTTTGTCTCTTAGAGCAATGGGAAAAAGCATCAGCTTATAGACTTCAGGATTAACTCCATTAGTCTTTACAGTATCACAGATCTATAAGAATTCTACAAAGAACTAATGTGGATCTTCTATTGGAAGTCCATGGAATTTGCAGTTCTACTGCAGAAAAGAGGCTAACTAAGGCTTAAGCTCAAAATTGTTAGCTCCAATGGCAAGTACAGCAATGCTTCTGCCATAAAAGTCAGAGATAGGTATGGTGAAGTCACCAAAGACCTTTCTAGGCTCATCTTGTGGTTTTGCCATATCCTCCAGTTCTTGTTCAAAACTTTTTGAAAGGTCTCTTCCGGAGTGTTGTGCTTTAGCTTGTTGTAAATGCCTCCTCAGAGTCTTCTCAGGTTCAGGATCAGGAGTCAAGAGGGGTTCTTTATCCCTGTTCCTAGTCATAAACAAGAAGAAAAAAAAAGAAAGAAAAGAAGAAAACTTTTTGTGCCACTTGGACCAAAGAGTTTCCAGTTAGGTGTGAAGAGAGAAGAAGAAGATAGAAAAGAAATAAAAGAAGTAGAAGAAGGATACTTTGAAAATAGGGGATAAAAGTAAATAAGAGAGGATGAAAGATGAGAAGGAAGAATAGAGAGGGGGGTAGAGTTCGAATAATTAGAAGTGAGAAGAGAAGAAGTATAAATAGAAAAAGTAAATAAGAATTAAAATATTTTATTTTTATTTTATTTATTTATTAGTTTCAAAAATTAAGTTATTAATTTAAAAAGAATTGAAAATTAGTTAGTGAATTTTCGAAAATAGAAGAGAGAGAAGAGGAAGAAGTTTTCGAAAATTAAGAGAGATGAGAGTTAGTTAGGTAGTTTTGAAAAAGAAGAGAGAGAAGAAGAGAGTAGTTTTCGAAAATTAAGGAAGATATGAGTAAGTTAGGAAGTTTTAGAAAAGAGGAGAGAGAAGATAAGATATTAATTAAGAAAAGATTGGAATTTTAAAATAAGATAGAAGATAAGATAAGAAAATATTTGAAATTAGAAAAAGATAAAATAAGAAATTAAAAAAGTTTTGAAAAAGATATGATTTTTAAAATTTGAAATTTGAAAAAGATAAGATAAGATTTTTGAATTTTGAAAAAGATATGATAAGATTTTTGAAAAAGATAAGATTTTTTTAAAAAAGATATGATTTTTATTTTTGAAAAGATTTGATTTTTGAAAACTTGACAACTAAGATAAGATAAAATAAAAATTTAAAATTGAAATCTGAATTTTTATGGTTAATTTTCAAAAATTATGGTTAGAATTAAGTTAGAAAAGATATTTTTTATTTTTGAATTTTTTGATGAAAGAGAAAAATACACAAAAGATGCAAGACTTAAAATTTTTAGATCTAGTACCTTTAATTTTCAAAAATTTTTGGAGGGAAACACAAAGGGACACCAAACTTAAAAATGTTAAGATCAAAACACATAAAAGACTCAAGAACACTTTGAAGACTCACAAGAATACAAAGAACAAAATTCAAAGACTCAAAGAACACAAGAACATAAAAAAGAACACCAAACTTAAAATTTTTAGAAAACCAAAAATAAATTTTCAAAAATTAAAAGAAAATAACAAGACACCAAACATAAAAACTTGACATAAGATTTAAACAAAGGAACTATTTTTAAAAAATTTTTTGAAAGAAGGACTCAAAGAAACAACAATTACCAAGAACATAAGCACAAGGCTCTAACCAATTGAACAAATAAAATAAAAATATTTTTTTCAAAACACCTTTTAAAAATTTTCTAAAAAAATAGAAAAAAAATAAAAATAAAAATAAAAGACTCAACAAGAACACAAGACTCAAACAAAGAAAGGACAAATATTTCTTATAAAAGGTTTAAGAAGAAGAAAATAGAAAAATTAAAAGACTCAAATCAAGAACATAAATTGAAAAAAGAAAAGAAAAATATTTTTGAAAAGGTTTTTAAATTTTTTTTCAAAAAAATAAGAAGAAGAAAACAAAAAATAAAAAGACTCAAACAAAAATAAAAATTACCTGATCTAGGGAGCAAGACAATCCGTCAGTTTGTCCAAACTCAACAATCTCCGGTAATGGCACCAAAAACTTGGTAGCACGAATCTCCACACTTTCGTACTATTGTACCAGCAAGTGCACTGGGTCGTCCAAGTAATACCTGAGCGAGTCAGGGTCGATCCCACGAGGATTGTGGTTTGAAGCAAGCTATGGTTATCTTGCAAGTCTTAGTTAGGCAGATCAAAAGGTTGTTGGATTGATGCAAGGGCAATTCATGAAAGGGATATATTGTATATATTAAAATCAGTAATAGGAATAAGGTAAAGGATTGGAGTTGCTTTACCTTTCTGAATTAACTCTGGTACTACTGTCTTCTCTGCTTGTGAATGATCTTCTTCTTTGGCAGGCTGTATGTGATCAACGCCATGGGCCGTGGTCATTGATCTCCTCTGTTACAGATTAAATGCCATTGGTCGTGGTCATCCAATCTGACGAAGGGTGAGACGAAGGGTGAAGCACTTAGCAAGTCATTCTCTTGGAGATCCTACTCAAAGCGCCACAAACAAGGTCGAATCTTCCGGATCAAAGAACGCTGCTTCTATAGATTCTAGCCTATACCACAGAGACCCTAATCTCTCCGGAAATTGACTGAACTGGTGTCTCGAGAAGTCCCCAACGAAGTCGTGGATTAACCGTCTGAGAGATGTATAAACATAGTTGTTGGCTCGTGCTTTCCAGTCACATATTCACACGAACCCAAGTAGACGCGGGTGTTTGTCAGGCACGTTCGTCTTAATGTGATTAACAGAGCTAATTTTTCAGATCATCCTATTCACCACGATGAAGATCGGATATACATCTTAGAGATAGATCAAACACGGATCGGAGAAGAAACAGAAATACTTTTATTGTCAGCAGGGCTCCTCCCCTCAACCTAGGAGGTTTAGAAACTCATACTAAAGTAAAATACAAAGTAAACGTGTATGATGACTCAAAGGAATCGAAGAAGGTTTGATTTACATAAATAAAATCCCTTAAATACTAAACAGATGACTAGTAAGGGTAAAGCAGTCTATTCAGTGCTAAAATCCACTTCTGGGGCCCACTTGGTGAGTGTTTGGACTGAGCTTTGATGAGATCCATGTGCTATGAGGTCTCTTGGGCATGGAACACCAGCTAGAGGGTCCTCTTTGGGTGTTTGTACATATGTCTCTGCTCCTTAGGCGCTGGACGCCTGGAAGGGGGCAGGAAGCTGGCGTTGGACGCCAGTTTTGGGCCTTCTAATCCGAAGCAAAGTATGGACTATTATATATTGCTGGAAAGATCTAGCAGTCAGCTTTTCATAGCCGTTAAGAGCACTCCATTTGGACGTCTATAGCTCCAGAAAAGCTCTTTCAAATGCAAGGAGGTCAGATCTGGACAGCATCTGCAGTGCTTTCTTTATCTTTGAATCAGACTTTTGCTCCAACTCCTCAATTTCAACTAGAAAATACCTGAAATTATCAAAAAATACAAAAACTCATAATAGAATCCAAAAATGTGAACTTAACACTAAAACCTATAAAAACTTAATAAAAACTAAATAAAAACTACTAAAAACTATATAAAAATGATGCCAAAAGACATAAAATATCCGGTCATCTATGGTCCATCACACGATTCCTATACCGTAGTTTGGTCACATAATAATTAAAATCAAATCTAAAACCTATCTCAGCTCATCACACCCTAGTGCCATTTGCATGCCTAGCTATTCAAGTTCAAGCTTCTTTCTAGCTCTATATTTCATTTTAGTGGAGTTTTGGTACATACAACAATTGAAAAGATGGTTGATTAATGTGGGAAACTTTCCCACTACCTCTTCCCCAAATAGGTGCATACATAATCTTATAAACATATCCAAAGATGACCACAGGGGTTGGTTTATCACTATATATGTTTTTTATCTTCATTTTACTTTTTATTAAAAATTTTCGGAATGTCTTATTTAATTTCAACCCCATAATGTATCACAACATCATAACATATATATGGTCCTACCCAACTTGTGCACGTCCTTCAAATTGGACATATGCATGTGGAAAATAGCTTAGATTCTACTTTTTTGGGATTCGAGGGACCAGAGTTGACTGGCTCCAGCTGTATTATATAGTTTATGTGTATTTGAACTTTCTTTGAAATCTGAAGTGCGGAACTTGTCCTTATCAGAAATGTTAAATGGTATCCTTTTCTTTTGGTTGATTGCAAGGAGGAGGGGACAAGAAAAACTTATAGATATATCTGGTTAGAGAGGAATGGACGAATTTTTAATAATAAGAATATTGGAATAGAAGAGATATTTTACAGATTTTTTATCAGTTATAGGAATTGGTGTAATTTGAATTTTTTTTGTTGTTGATGATAATATCAAAAATAACATAAGAGATTATTTGTAGACATTAATTTTTTACTTTTGTATCTTGTTTTGAGACTGTTAGAGATCTTATTGTTCCACTTATCGTGTTAAGCTCTTTTTGTTCAAAAAAAGATAATTACTTGCACTCTAGTTCAGACTATGATAAATATAGTCATTATTACCATATTGAATATTCAAAAGGATATATATATATATATATATTGGATATGTTTACATACAAAGATCTATGACTGAGACAGGAACGTCTGCATATAAAGTGTGTGTTGCCTATTTATGTTCATTATTGTTAGTCCAACTTGGTTAAACTCTAATAACATTGTAATAAGCAGACAATTAAAATTATAAATCATTATTCACGTTTACTTTCTTATGTTTCATTTAATTTAAGTAAACAATATATAATGGTTTGCGTTTGTCAACTAATTAAGGATAAATATGTAAAACGATGAAAATTATTTAATAATTGGTCAATATGAATTTTATTGGTGGTTTAAAAATTGATCAATCTATTTAGATTACCAACTTTTTTTGGTTGCAAGAAAAAAAATTTAAACACTACTTTTTTTCAGTTAAAAAAGAATGAAAGAAGGAAAGAGAAAGAAAGAGACCAGGAGAGAGAAATCAGAAATGCACACTTTTCTTTTTAGATGGTTACAAAAAAGGATTCAAACCGAAAGTGAAACGAAAGGCAATAACAATGGTGCTCATACGGCAATGTGGCGTAAACCGAAAACTCCAGTGCCAAAACAAAGATATAAAATAGTTTCCTACTTACTTCTCCAAAATTAGCTACTAAATTAATTATTTTATATTTATATATAAATATATATTATTTTAATTATTTTTATAAAAATATTATTTATACATTAAAATTAACTACTAAAATTAAACACTATATATTTGTATATAAATAAAATATATAAATATGATACTTTTAGAGAAACAAGTAAAATAAGAATACATATGTATGAGTACGTGGCTATAATATGAAATTTTGTGGTCTTTTACAAATAAATTGTACAAATAAATTGAAGATGAGAATAAACAGTATAAAAAATTTCACTGATCACCTGCATAATAGTAGCAGTCTAGAATAAGAACAAAAAGAGGATAGAAAAAAGAGAAAGAAAGATTAGTCAGAAAGAAAAAAATTCACAATGCACCACACCTCCCTTCATTTTCTCTAACTATTGATATTCTCTTCTTCTGCATTATTTTTCAATTTCAGTTAGTTAGAACCATATCTCCCTTCTCCTAGCAGTGTTCTTTTTTTTACTCTATTGCCCCTCTTTATTGTATCATTATCCTCCACGTGAAAAACGACCTTGTCCTCAAAGTTAAAGAATGGGTAGGTTGATCTCATTTCTTCATACAGCTCCCAAGTGGCTTCTTTGTCGGACAGGCCTTGCCATTTGATTAAGATCTCCTCTTGTCTTTTTCCATTATTTTTTACCATGTGATGTCCCAATACCATATGTGGCTGTAGTTTACAACTTTTCTCATCAATCAACAAGGGTGTGAGAATATTGGTCGGTTTAGGGGCGCCTTCACATTTTTTGAGTAAGGAAATATGGAAAATCTGGTGGATCTTAGCTGTAGGGGACAGAGCAAGCCTATATGCCACTTTCCAAATTCGAGAACTAATCGAAAAAGGACCAAAATACTTCATGGACAATTTCTGGTTCTTTCGAAGTACCCCCAAATTTTGTCGATATGGATGCAATTTGACATAAACAAAATCACCAATTTGAAAGTCAACCTCACGTCGCTTGCAATCTGCCTGCGCCTTCATTCGTTGTTGCGCCCGTTCTAAGTTTCTCCTCAACATCACGAGGACCCTGTCCCGCTGTTGTAGCTGCTCTTGCAATGATGGAATGTCTAATGGTCTTGGTTCATATTTGAGGAGAGGAGGAGGATCTCTCCCAAAGACCACCTTGAATGGCGTCATGCCAATGGCCGAGTGAAAAGAGGAATTGTAACTATATGCAGCCCATGGTAGAAGTTTGAACCAATCTTTGGGGTTCTCTTGAGTGTAGCACCGTAGATACATTTCTAAGCACCAATTAAGGACCTCAGTTTGGCCATCCGACTCGGGGTGATACGCTGAACTTCTAGCCAATGTGATACCATGAGTTCCACAGCATTGCTCCCAGAACTTACTAGTAAAAACTTTTTTCACAGTCTGAAACAATCGAATGAAAAATTTCATGCACACTCACCACGGTTTGAACAAAGGCTTCTGCTACTTTAGGCACTGTGTAATCAATGGGCAGTAGAATAAAATGGGCAAATTTTGATAATCTGTCGATCACCACTAAAATAATCGAGCAACCATGGGACATCGGAAGGCCGGTAATAAAATCCATCAAGATATCTTGCCAAATGTGTGAAGAAATTGGTAGAGGTTCAAGGAGCCTTGTGGGTGGTTGTGTACTATACTTTGCCTATTCGCAAATGTTGCAAGCTTTAACATAGTCGCGAATAGATGAAGACGTTCCCTTCTAAAAGAATTGTGCAGCTAAACTGCCCAGAGTTTTCTTATACCCACCATGTCTTTCTATCAAAGAGTTATGGCTTAGATGCAACAGCTGTTGAATTAAAGAGAGCCAGCCGGGATTATAATGCGATCGTCCCAGTACCATAACCCGTGGCGTTGTTGCAGCCGGCCAGAGCATTTTTTCGTCTCCAAGAAAGTGACATCTGGCTTAAAAGACCGGTGTTCTTGTTGTAATAATGGCGGCAGACTGTCGGTAATCGTGGTAAGCTCCAAGAAAGCACGAGATAGCCTATCCGTGCCTTTATTTTCACATCCTTTCTTGTATTCAGTTGTAAAATTGTACCCAAGTAATTTAGCCAACCATGCTTGTTGTTCCAGGGTATAGATAATCTGCGCTCGTAACTCTTTAAGGCTCTTGTGGTCTGTTCGTATTATAAAGCAAGTAGTGCCGAAATTTAGACACCGCAGCTAGAATTTCTTGCATCTCATGCGCATATACTGACTGTCTCTACGCAGTAACAGATAGCTTCTTAGAGAAATAAGAAATCGGAACCGCTTTGGCTCAAAACAAAGCGCTTATCAAAATCAGGCAGTGCCAAAACTGGAGCATTGGACAAGGCACCCTTTAGGGTGGTAAAAGCCTCCATTGCTAGCAAAGACCAATCAAAATTATCCTTCCTTAAAAGATCAGTCAAAAGGGCAACAAGCACAGCAAATTAGCGGATGAATTTTCTATAATAACTGGCCAAACCCAGAAAAGTCCGTAGTTGCTTAAGAGAGGTAGGAACTGGCCACTCCCTTATCGCCTGCACCTTGGACTCATCAACTCGGATCCCTTGATGGGAAACAACATGTCCCAAATAATCCACCTCTATTTTGCCAAAGGAACACTTTGATAGTTTAGCATATAATGCATTGCACTCCAGAATATTCAACACATGCATTAAATGGTTTAAGTGTGATTGTCAATCCGGACTATAAACTAATATGTCATCAAGAAAATGAGAACAAACTTATGCAATACCTCATCAAAGATGGAGTTCATCAAGCTCTGGAATGTAGCCAGAGCATTCGTTAAACCGAATGGCATTACCAACCACTCGTGGAGGCCTTGGTGTGTGCGAAAAGCAGTCTTAAGGCAGTCCTCGGGGCGGACTCTGATTTGGTGATACCCGTATTGTAAGTCCAATTTGGAGAAGTAATGGGCACCAAACAATTCATCTAAAATCTCATCCACTGTTGGCATCGGGAATGAATCTGTAACCGTGAACACATTCAAAGCGCGATAATCTGTACAAAAATGCCAAGAGCTGTAACCGATGAGAAAAATGGGCTGGTGCTTGGCCGTATAATACCCTTTGCCAGCATGTTAGCCACTATGTGCTCTATTTCAGATTTTTTGCTGTGAGGGTATCTGTATGGCTTAACTTTTACCGGCGGTGCATTGGGCACAAGTGGGATTGCATGATCATGAGACCGAGGTGGAGGAAGGCCCTGTGGATTCTGAAACACTGCCTTATAAGTGTATAGCAACTGTGTAAGTTCGGGCTATAAATCAGTAAGTATTTCGAATGGAGTAAGGTCCTTGCCAGGAGCGAGTTGGAGCTACAGAGTATATAATGCCACAATTTCCTTAGTGTGGTTTAGCCGTTTGAGCTGATGGAACCGTGCTTGTGCCGGTATATAGTTCATTTCCCCTTGCAAAGTGACCAACCGATTCCCATCTAAAAAGGAGATGAATTTCTTTTTGTAGTTCACTAAGTATGTATCCAAAGTTTCCAACCAAATATCACCTAAAACGATTTCCTCAGTTGCAATTGGGAGCACAAAAACATTGATGAAGAGAGTATGGTCATGGATTTGAACCGAAACTTCCCTTACATTTCCCTCACATTGGTGGAGATCACTACTGCCCACTTGAACCTTGAATTGTGGCGCCTGGTGAACAGCCAATAACAAGCGCTTGGTAAGGGCTAGATAGATGAAATTATCCGAACTGCCACCATCCATCAAAACACGGACATCTTTCTCATTCACAGAACCAGAGAATTGAATTGATCTCCTGTCTGAAGTTCTTGTCAAAATGTCATAAGAGAGGTGTAATTGTTCGGGAGAATTAGATTCAACCGGTGGTGGCTGCTTGATTTTGAGATTTTCTTCTACAACAATCTCTTCCCAGGGTAATTCCTCCACAGATTGGATTAAGAAATAGTGTTTGGTAGCACAACGATGTGAAAGGGAGTAACGTTCATCACAAGTAGAACAAAGGCCCTTCTCTCTCCAAAATTGAATGTCCATAGGAGACAACTTACACATGGTGGCTGGTTTAGGTGGTGTTGGTAGTAAAGGTGAGGTTGAAGATGAATTTGATGGTTGGGATGTTGTGGTAAGGGCCAGTGGTTTGGGTGTGGGGGCGTGACGAATGGATTTTGGACGGTTTAGAATTTCACTAATGAAATCTCGTTGTAAAGTATAGTTTCTAAACCAATCACTAATCCTTTCATACAAAAAGTTGTTTGTCACAAGTACAAACCCCTAAAATTTATAAACCGAAGTATTTAAACCTCGGGTCGTTCTCCCTAGGAATTACAATGAAGTGTCTTGTTATCGGTTATGAGTTATTTTGGGGTTTTGGATAAGAAGCATGAAAAATAAACGGCAATGAAAATAAACTAAAAACTATAAAAGGCTCTTGGAAAGGTGTGAGAACTAGAAGTTCTATCCTAGTTATCCTTCTCAATTGTGATGAGAATTGTTCATTGCTACCACTTAGTTAACCCTTACTAATTAAAGGAAAGTCAAGTGGATGAATTGACTTGAGCCACAAGTCCTAGCCAACTCCCAAGGAAAGACTAGCTTTAGTGCACTCCAAACCAATTAGCAATCTCTCCAATTATCAATCAACAAAGGAATTAGATAACTCAAGTATCACTAATTACTCTACCTAGGCCAAGAGGAACAAAATCTACACTAAAACTAAAAGAGACATTTCAACAAACACATAAAGTGCAATAGAAGTAAACATTATTAATTGCAAGAATTAAAGGAATCTACAACTACAAAGGTAAGAGATCAACAATAGAAAAGCAAAGAAGACACATTTATTATGAATTACCTCTTATTGAATTGAAAGAAAATGGGATGAACAATACTAGATCTACAACAAAGTATAAGAACAACATGAAGGAAATTGCAATAAAAGAATGGAAGAAGAATCAATGTCATTACAAGGAATTGAGATGTAGAAGTAGAAGAACATGAATCTAAATCTAGACCTAAGAACTAAACCTAATCCTAATCCTAATTCTAGAGAGAAGTGAGAGCTTCTCTCTCTAAAACCCTCAACTAAAGTAATTAGTTAGTTGGAAGTGATGTTATAGTAATGATTCATGTCTTCCCCTTAATCCTTCATCCTTTTATCCCTTTCCCTTAGCAATTTGGCGCCAAAAATGGGTTCAGAAACCCTCTCAAATCGCCAGGCACGTGCTGCATTAATGAGGTCATGTGCCATCATCGGCGCGTGCGCGCATGGTACGCGTGCGCGTCCCTGGTCGATTCTGCAATGTTCGCGCGAGCGCCTTGTGCGCGTGCGCGTGCATGGCTGACTTTGTTTCTTTGACTTTTTATGCTTCTCTCCACTTGTATGCTTCCTTCCTTGCTTCCTTTGATCCATGCTTAGCCTATTTCAACCTGAGGTTACTAGCAAACACATCAAGGCATCTTATGGAATCAAACAGAAACTAGAATTCATCAAAATAAGGTTTAAAAAGCATGTTTTTACACTTAAGCACAATTATGGAAGAGATAACAAAACCATGCTAATTCTTAGGCTAAATGTGACAAAAGGTTATCAAAATACTCTAAATTCAATGCAAAACAAACCGTCAAATTGGGGTTTGTCAACCTCCCCACACTTAAGCCTTAGCATGTCCTCATGCTAAGATAAGAAGGAACTTAAGGGTTATGACATTTATTGAATGCAACTAAACTATATGAGTCCTATCTAAATGCAACTATCTAAAGCAATTGGAAATGCTTAGTTCAAACAAATCAATTCTCAAGAGAGCATGTGCAAGCACAAGAGCTAGGCATATAGGAGCTAAGTCCAAACCACAATTGTATTGAATTGTCAAAAAGAGTTCAAACTTGCAAGAATATAGGTAATATAGGTGAATACATGTGATTGAACTTTTGAACCCTCACCGGATGTGTATCCGCTCTATTCACTCAAGTGTTTAAGGGATAATTCACTCAATTCTCTTCTAATCATGTTTTCCAAAATTTGATTTTCTTCTAACAATCAACACTTATTCAATGCGTGCATACATTCATCATGAGGTCTTTCATTTAGGTTGTAACGGGGTTAGGGTCAAGGTAGGATCATTTATGGTCAAGTGGACTAGGATTTGAGTCTTTGATTAGCATAGACTTTCCCACCTAACCTATTTAATGACCTATACAAATGCGAGCTATTCTAACTACCCATTCTTCACTTTTTCTTACATACTCATGCATTCTTTTTTTTTTCATTTCTCAATACTTATGCATTGATTCTTACTGAGCTTCACCTTGGGGCATTTTGTCCCCTTTATTGCTTCTCTTTTTTTTTTTCTCTTTTTCTATATACATTTTTTTTCTTTTCTTTTCATCATTTTTTTTTCTTTATATATATGATTTATTTTTTTTTTCTTTTTCTTCTTTCAAACTAAATACGAGAACATCAATGCATAAGGTCTCTACATTTAATCAATACATGAACATGTGCCCAATTCCTAAACATAAAAGTGTATTGCCCCCTTTTTATCCCATCCAATGTTCCCAAGCCTCACCAACTTTGAATAATAAAACACTCTCACTAGCCTAAGCCAATCAAGGATCCAAACAAGGACTTTTCATTGGTTTTCCGCCTTGGGCTTGTAATGTGCTAAAATAAGAATAAGTTGGTTAAGCATAGGCTCAAAATTGGCTACAATGGAGAGTAAAAGGTTGGCTATTTGGGTAAGTGGCAAATGAAATAATGGCCTCAATCATATAAATACACAAACACAAGAATTAAACGGATATATAGAATCAAGCAAATTAAGGATCACAATCATGGAAAGAGAACAATTTCACACAAGAATGGGAAATAAATGGTTATAAAATGTAACCACATCAATAGGCTCAAGTCTCACAAGCTTGTGTTCTCAATTCAATACATGCTTCACAAGGTATGAAATTCAAGCAAGTTTCAAAAATTATTTTTTCAATCAATTGGGTTAATGCCCTATATTTAACTCCTTGAAAAACCTCAATGTTTGACTAAGCATTGTTGTGATTGAAAAGTTCAAAAATTTTCTTAGTTCACCCTTTCCTTTTTCACTTAGAATCAATATAATATGCAAAAAGGGTGCCTAAGTTTTACTTAAAACATGATTTCTAATCACAACCGCAAACTAAAAACAAAGATAAACAAAATGTATAAAGAAGAATCCACTAAAAGTACGGAATCTATCATCCAAAAGATCTAAAAATATCCAAAAGCATCCAATAATATCTAGAAGCATCAAAATGTCTAAAATCCAAAATAAGCAATAAAAGTATCCAAAGAAAACTAGAAATGCAAATGCATCAAAATATATACAAGGATGTGCAAAATGAGATAACTAGGCCGAAAAAAAAAGTTCACCGGTTCCCAAATAATGCTACCGGTGCCATTGAAAAAACAAGGATAGGGTTATCTCTATTTTTGAATTGGCGCGCGCGCGCACCTTGCGCGTCCGCGTCCATTGAAAAAAACGTGGGTCCTACGCGTGCGCGTACAACGCGCTTAAGCGGGGATGAGCAGAAATAGGAAAGGACGCGTGCGCGTACCGTGCGCGCACGCGTGCATGGAGTTGGGCCAGGGGCTTAGAGTTGGCCCAACCCAGGCCTAACTCTCTGGAGAATGGCCTGGGAGTCGCGCCACTAGATTTGCGCGCACGCGGCAAGTACGCGTCCGCGTGCATTGAGGGGAATGGAGATCTACGCGTGAGCGTACAGTGCGCGTTAACGTGGGGTGGCATATTAGGCAGGGGCGCGTGCGCGTATCATGCGCGCACGCGTACATGAGATTGGGCCTGAGGCGTAGAATGGGCTTGAGGCACGCCCAACTCTCTGGTCCATGGCCTAGTTTGGGGACACCACGCAAGGACGCGCGCGCGGCAAGTGCGCGTCCGCGTACTTCGACGAGTTGTGAATATGGCGCGCTGGCGCAATGCATGCGCTCGCGCAGATCGGGTTGGGCCTGGGGCCTAGAGCTAGCCCAGAAATGGCTTAACTCTCTGGGGTTTGGCCCAAGCATTTGCAGCAGCAAATCGGCGCGGACGCGGCAGGTGTGCGTCCGCGCGAACTTCCAGGATCTAACAGTCGGCGCGCCTGCACGTAGTGCGCGTCTGCGCCCCTCCTTGTTTTTTTTTTTTTTTTTTTTTTTTTTTAGAAGAACAACAAAAAAAAAAAAACTTGCTGAGTGCTCCCCTTAGTGTTCACAACTCTTATTCACTCAACCATCATACAATTCACAAAAATGCAATTTTTTTTATATTATTCATCTACTTACTAAACACAACATGCATGTGACTGAGCTAACAATTAAGTTGTACAAACAAATTATGTGAAATATCTACCTACAATGGTAACTCAAACCACTTATTAGGCAAATTCAAAAAGAGAGTGGAAAGAGTTTACCATGGTGGGGTGTCTCCCACCTAGCACTTTTAGTTTAAGTCCTTAAGTTGGACATTTTTTTGAGAAGCTTATTGTCATGGTGGCTTGTGTTTGTACTCATCCTGGAATCTCCAAGGATCTTTGCTCCTCAATTGGTTGACAGAATTTCCAACCCTTTTCATCAAGCTTGGGCAAAGTTCTACCCAAGATATGAGTCCCCATAGTTGGTCTTTACATAGCGAACCGGGATCCCATATCTTATCTTCACACCCATCTTTGATTTGATCTTCATACTTTTTCTTTCCGGGTGGTTGACACGAGGGCGGTCGGCACGTAGAATTCTCGTTAGTCCACCAATTCTTCCTTCTAGACCCATACAAAGTAATTCTTATCCCATCATAATTCCTATACCTTAAAGCTTTGACCTTAATGAGCCTAATTCCTAACTTGCAACCACTACACAACTCATTCTTGCTTTTAATTCCACAAAGAGCTCTAAGTTGTCCATCCGTTTCAATCAAACCATATTCAAGCGAGAAAGTGAAGCTTATGGATAAGAATTTTACCCACTTGAATGTTGTGTTGGATGATGACTCGGGAAGGGAGACCTCCCCACACTTAGACAATGCAAGGTCTACTTCCTTGTGCTCTTCTTTGTGTATTTCCACCTCTTTGCGAGCTTCCTCGATTTCAACCTTTCCCCTTTTATCACATAGCTTGGTGTTGTCTTCAAGAACTTTGATTTCTTGCCTAATGGGAGGTGGTTCAATTTTGGATAGAAATTCATTGATGAATAGATCCATTTCTTGGTCAACCTCTTCATATTCTTCAATTTCGATATACACCATGCCAACGTTTTCCTCTTGGTAGCTCTCTTTCTCATTGCTCACCAAGGGTATGGGAGGTTGTGCACACTCTTTTATACTTTCAATTCCATGTCCAATGGGAGAGGATTCCATTGTAGAGAGAAATTCATCCATGATTGAATCCATTTCTTGATAAACCTCTTCCAAGTCTCCAACGATGAGATGCCTTGGGGGTTGCGCACCCTCCTTAATATCAATATCAAGCTTCTTGGAAGAGTTCTCCATGATGCTACATTCCCTTGGACTTTCAACATCTCCTAAATCTTCAACCACTTCTTCCTTTTCTTTGATGATCATAGGCTCCTCCAATTGTTCCAACACAAAATTTGACTCCTCCTTCTCCACCGAATTTCCCAATTTCTCCTTCATGCTTTGCTCTTCTTTTGACTTTTCACATGTGGTCACGGAAGTACCTTGAGTATTCAAGCATTGGTGGGCTAAAGTGTGCACCACCTTGGTCAAATTGGTCACAAACTCAAGTGTATCTCGCTTCATGGCTTCTTGTCCTTGAAGTAACAAAGTGAGAGGATCGTCTATTAGGGCTTGGGGTGAATAGGAAGGTTCATTATTTTGGAGGGAGGGTTCATGGTAGGAAGGTGGTTCATTATTTTGACGAATGGATTTTGGACGGTTTAGAATTTCACTAATGAAATCTCGTTGTAAAGTATAGTTTCTAAACCAATCACTAATCCTTTCATACAAAAAGTTGTTTGTCACAAGTACAAACCCCTAAAATTTATAAACCGAAGTATTTAAACCTCGGGTCGTTCTCCCTAGGAATTACAATGAAGTGTCTTGTTATCGGTTATGAGTTATTTTGGGGTTTTGGATAAGAAGCATGAAAAATAAACGGCAATGAAAATAAACTAAAAACTATAAAAGGCTCTTGGAAAGGTGTGAGAACTAGAAGTTCTATCCTAGTTATCCTTCTCAATTGTGATGAGAATTGTTCATTGCTACCACTTAGTTAACCCTTACTAATTAAAGGAAAGTCAAGTGGATGAATTGACTTGAGCCACAAGTCCTAGCCAACTCCCAAGGAAAGACTAGCTTTAGTGCACTCCAAACCAATTAGCAATCTCTCCAATTATCAATCAACAAAGGAATTAGATAACTCAAGTATCACTAATTACTCTACCTAGGTCAAGAGGAACAAAATCTACACTAAAACTAAAAGAGACATTTCAACAAACACATAAAGTGCAATAGAAGTAAACATTATTAATTGCAAGAATTAAAGGAATCTACAACTACAAAGGTAAGAGATCAACAATAGAAAAGCAAAGAAGACACATTTATTATGAATTACCTCTTATTGAATTGAAAGAAAATGGGATGAACAATACTAGATCTACAACAAAGTATAAGAACAACATGAAGGAAATTGCAATAAAAGAATGGAAGAAGAATCAATGTCATTACAAGGAATTGAGATGTAGAAGTAGAAGAACATGAATCTAAATCTAGACCTAAGAACTAAACCTAATCCTAATCCTAATTCTAGAGAGAAGTGAGAGCTTCTCTCTCTAAAACCCTCAACTAAAGTAATTAGTTAGTTGGAAGTGATGTTATAGTAATGATTCATGTCTTCCCCTTAATCCTTCATCCTTTTATCCCTTTCCCTTAGCAATTTGGCGCCAAAAATGGGTTCAGAAACCCTCTCAAATCGCCAGGCACGTGCTGCATTAATGAGGTCATGTGCCATCATCGGCGCGTGCGCGCATGGTACGCGTGCGCGTCCCTGGTCGATTCTGCAATGTTCGCGCGAGCGCCTTGTGCGCGTGCGCGTGCATGGCTGACTTTGTTTCTTTGACTTTTTATGCTTCTCTCCACTTGTATGCTTCCTTCCTTGCTTCCTTTGATCCATGCTTAGCCTATTTCAACCTGAGGTTACTAGCAAACACATCAAGGCATCTTATGGAATCAAACAGAAACTAGAATTCATCAAAATAAGGTTTAAAAAGCATGTTTTTACACTTAAGCACAATTATGGAAGAGATAACAAAACCATGCTAATTCTTAGGCTAAATGTGACAAAAGGTTATCAAAATACTCTAAATTCAATGCAAAACAAACCGTCAAATTGGGGTTTGTCAACCTCCCCACACTTAAGCCTTAGCATGTCCTCATGCTAAGATAAGAAGGAACTTAAGGGTTATGACATTTATTGAATGCAACTAAACTATATGAGTCCTATCTAAATGCAACTATCTAAAGCAATTGGAAATGCTTAGTTCAAACAAATCAATTCTCAAGAGAGCATGTGCAAGCACAAGAGCTAGGCATATAGGAGCTAAGTCCAAACCACAATTGTATTGAATTGTCAAAAAGAGTTCAAACTTGCAAGAATATAGGTAATATAGGTGAATACATGTGATTGAACTTTTGAACCCTCACCGGATGTGTATCCGCTCTATTCACTCAAGTGTTTAAGGGATAATTCACTCAATTCTCTTCTAATCATGTTTTCCAAAATTTGATTTTCTTCTAACAATCAACACTTATTCAATGCGTGCATACATTCATCATGAGGTCTTTCATTTAGGTTGTAACGGGGTTAGGGTCAAGGTAGGATCATTTATGGTCAAGTGGACTAGGATTTGAGTCTTTGATTAGCATAGACTTTCCCACCTAACCTATTTAATGACCTATACAAATGCGAGCTATTCTAACTACCCATTCTTCACTTTTTCTTACATACTCATGCATTCTTTTTTTTTTTCATTTCTCAATACTTATGCATTGATTCTTACTGAGCTTCACCTTGGGGCATTTTGTCCCTTTATTGCTTCTCTTTTTTTTTTTCTCTTTTTCTATATACATTTTTTTTCTTTTCTTTTCATTATTTTTTTTTCTTTATATATATGATTTATTTTTTTTTTCTTTTTCTTCTTTCAAACTAAATACGAGAACATCAATGCATAAGGTCTCTACATTTAATCAATACATGAACATGTGTCCAATTCCTAAACATAAAAGTGTATTGCCCCCTTTTTATCCCATCCAATGTTCCCAAGCCTCACCAACTTTGAATAATAAAACACTCTCACTAGCCTAAGCCAATCAAGGATCCAAACAAGGACTTTTCATTGGTTTTCCGCCTTGGGCTTGTAATGTGCTAAAATAAGAATAAGTTGGTTAAGCATAGGCTCAAAATTGGCTACAATGGAGAGTAAAAGGTTGGCTATTTGGGTAAGTGGCAAATGAAATAATGGCCTCAATCATATAAATACACAAACACAAGAATTAAACGGATATATAGAATCAAGCAAATTAAGGATCACAATCATGGAAAGAGAACAATTTCACACAAGAATGGGAAATAAATGGTTATAAAATGTAACCACATCAATAGGCTCAAGTCTCACAAGCTTGTGTTCTCAATTCAATACATGCTTCACAAGGTATGAAATTCAAGCAAGTTTCAAAAATTATTTTTTCAATCAATTGGGTTAATGCCCTATATTTAACTCCTTGAAAAACCTCAATGTTTGACTAAGCATTGTTGTGATTGAAAAGTTCAAAAATTTTCTTAGTTCACCCTTTCCTTTTTCACTTAGAATCAATATAATATGCAAAAAGGGTGCCTAAGTTTTACTTAAAACATGATTTCTAATCACAACCGCAAACTAAAAACAAAGATAAACAAAATGTATAAAGAAGAATCCACTAAAAGTACGGAATCTATCATCCAAAAGATCTAAAAATATCCAAAAGCATCCAATAATATCTAGAAGCATCAAAATGTCTAAAATCCAAAATAAGCAATAAAAGTATCCAAAGAAAACTAGAAATGCAAATGCATCAAAATATATACAAGGATGTGCAAAATGAGATAACTAGGCCGAAAAAAAAAGTTCACCGGTTCCCAAATAATGCTACCGGTGCCATTGAAAAAACAAGGATAGGGTTATCTCTATTTTTGAATTGGCGCGCGCGCGCACCTTGCGCGTCCGCGTCCATTGAAAAAAACGTGGGTCCTACGCGTGCGCGTACAACGCGCTTAAGCGGGGATGAGCAGAAATAGGAAAGGACGCGTGCGCGTACCGTGCGCGCACGCGTGCATGGAGTTGGGCCAGGGGCTTAGAGTTGGCCCAACCCAGGCCTAACTCTCTGGAGAATGGCCTGGGAGTCGCGCCACTAGATTTGCGCGCACGCGGCAAGTACGCGTCCGCGTGCATTGAGGGGAATGGAGATCTACGCGTGAGCGTACAGTGCGCGTTAACGTGGGGTGGCATATTAGGCAGGGGCGCGTGCGCGTATCATGCGCGCACGCGTACATGAGATTGGGCCTGAGGCGTAGAATGGGCTTGAGGCACGCCCAACTCTCTGGTCCATGGCCTAGTTTGGGGACACCACGCAAGGACGCGCGCGCAGCAAGTGCGCGTCCGCGTACTTCGACGAGTTGTGAATATGGCGCGCTGGCGCAATGCATGCGCTCGCGCAGATCGGGTTGGGCCTGGGGCCTAGAGCTAGCCCAGAAATGGCTTAACTCTCTGGGGTTTGGCCCAAGCATTTGCAGCAGCAAATCGGCGCGGACGCGGCAGGTGTGCGTCCGCGCGAACTTCCAGGATCTAACAGTCGGCGCGCCTGCACGTAGTGCGCGTCTGCGCCCCTCCTTGTTTTTTTTTTTTTTTTTTTTTTTAGAAGAACAACAAAAAAAAAAACTTGCTGAGTGCTCCCCTTAGTGTTCACAACTCTTATTCACTCAACCATCATACAGTTCACAAAAATGCAATTTTTTTTATATTATTCATCTACTTACTAAACACAACATGCATGTGACTGAGCTAACAATTAAGTTGTACAAACAAATTATGTGAAATATCTACCTACAATGGTAACTCAAACCACTTATTAGGCAAATTCAAAAAGAGAGTGGAAAGAGTTTACCATGGTGGGGTGTCTCCCACCTAGCACTTTTAGTTTAAGTCCTTAAGTTGGACATTTTTTTGAGAAGCTTATTGTCATGGTGGCTTGTGTTTGTACTCATCCTGGAATCTCCAAGGATCTTTGCTCCTCAATTGGTTGACAGAATTTCCAACCCTTTTCATCAAGCTTGGGCAAAGTTCTACCCAAGATATGAGTCCCCATAGTTGGTCTTTACATAGCGAACCGGGATCCCATATCTTATCTTCACACCCATCTTTGATTTGATCTTCATACTTTTTCTTTCCGGGTGGTTGACACGAGGGCGGTCGGCACGTAGAATTCTCGTTAGTCCACCAATTCTTCCTTCTAGACCCATACAAAGTAATTCTTATCCCATCATAATTCCTATACCTTAAAGCTTTGACCTTAATGAGCCTAATTCCTAACTTGCAACCACTACACAACTCATTCTTGCTTTTAATTCCACAAAGAGCTCTAAGTTGTCCATCCGTTTCAATCAAACCATATTCAAGCGAGAAAGTGAAGCTTATGGATAAGAATTTTACCCACTTGAATGTTGTGTTGGATGATGACTCGGGAAGGGAGACCTCCCCACACTTAGACAATGCAAGGTCTACTTCCTTGTGCTCTTCTTTGTGTATTTCCACCTCTTTGCGAGCTTCCTCGATTTCAACCTTTCCCCTTTTATCACATAGCTTGGTGTTGTCTTCAAGAACTTTGATTTCTTGCCTAATGGGAGGTGGTTCAATTTTGGATAGAAATTCATTGATGAATAGATCCATTTCTTGGTCAACCTCTTCATATTCTTCAATTTCGATATACACCATGCCAACGTTTTCCTCTTGGTAGCTCTCTTTCTCATTGCTCACCAAGGGTATGGGAGGTTGTGCACACTCTTTTATACTTTCAATTCCATGTCCAATGGGAGAGGATTCCATTGTAGAGAGAAATTCATCCATGATTGAATCCATTTCTTGATAAACCTCTTCCAAGTCTCCAACGATGAGATGCCTTGGGGGTTGCGCACCCTCCTTAATATCAATATCAAGCTTCTTGGAAGAGTTCTCCATGATGCTACATTCCCTTGGACTTTCAACATCTCCTAAATCTTCAACCACTTCTTCCTTTTCTTTGATGATCATAGGCTCCTCCAATTGTTCCAACACAAAATTTGACTCCTCCTTCTCCACCGAATTTCCCAATTTCTCCTTCATGCTTTGCTCTTCTTTTGACTTTTCACATGTGGTCACGGAAGTACCTTGAGTATTCAAGCATTGGTGGGCTAAAGTGTGCACCACCTTGGTCAAATTGGTCACAAACTCAAGTGTATCTCGCTTCATGGCTTCTTGTCCTTGAAGTAACAAAGTGAGAGGATCGTCTGTTGGGGCTTGGGGTGAATAGGAAGGTTCATTATTTTGGAGGGAGGGTTCATGGTAGGAAGGTGGTTCATTATTTTGACGAATGGATTTTGGACGGTTTAGAATTTCACTAATGAAATCTCGTTGTAAAGTATAGTTTCTAAACCAATCACTAATCCTTTCATACAAAAAGTTGTTTGTCACAAGTACAAACCCCTAAAATTTATAAACCGAAGTATTTAAACCTCGGGTCGTTCTCCCTAGGAATTACAATGAAGTGTCTTGTTATCGGTTATGAGTTATTTTGGGATTTTGGATAAGAAGCATGAAAAATAAACGGCAATGAAAATAAACTAAAAACTATAAAAGGCTCTTGGAAAGGTGTGAGAACTAGAAGTTCTATCCTAGTTATCCTTCTCAATTGTGATGAGAATTGTTCATTGCTACCACTTAGTTAACCCTTACTAATTAAAGGAAAGTCAAGTGGATGAATTGACTTGAGCCACAAGTCCTAGCCAACTCCCAAGGAAAGACTAGCTTTAGTGCACTCCAAACCAATTAGCAATCTCTCCAATTATCAATCAACAAAGGAATTAGATAACTCAAGTATCACTAATTACTCTACCTAGGCCAAGAGGAACAAAATCTACACTAAAACTAAAAGAGACATTTCAACAAACACATAAAGTGCAATAGAAGTAAACATTATTAATTGCAAGAATTAAAGGAATCTACAACTACAAAGGTAAGAGATCAACAATAGAAAAGCAAAGAAGACACATTTATTATGAATTACCTCTTATTGAATTGAAAGAAAATGGGATGAACAATACTAGATCTACAACAAAGTATAAGAACAACATGAAGGAAATTGCAATAAAAGAATGGAAGAAGAATCAATGTCATTACAAGGAATTGAGATGTAGAAGTAGAAGAACATGAATCTAAATCTAGACCTAAGAACTAAACCTAATCCTAATCCTAATTCTAGAGAGAAGTGAGAGCTTCTCTCTCTAAAACCCTCAACTAAAGTAATTAGTTAGTTGGAAGTGATGTTATAGTAATGATTCATGTCTTCCCCTTAATCCTTCATCCTTTTATCCCTTTCCCTTAGCAATTTGGCGCCAAAAATGGGTTCAGAAACCCTCTCAAATCGCCAGGCACGTGCTGCATTAATGAGGTCATGTGCCATCATCGGCGCGTGCGCGCATGGTACGCGTGCGCGTCCCTGGTCGATTCTGCAATGTTCGCGCGAGCGCCTTGTGCGCGTGCGCGTGCATGGCTGACTTTGTTTCTTTGACTTTTTATGCTTCTCTCCACTTGTATGCTTCCTTCCTTGCTTCCTTTGATCCATGCTTAGCCTATTTCAACCTGAGGTTACTAGCAAACACATCAAGGCATCTTATGGAATCAAACAGAAACTAGAATTCATCAAAATAAGGTTTAAAAAGCATGTTTTTACACTTAAGCACAATTATGGAAGAGATAACAAAACCATGCTAATTCTTAGGCTAAATGTGACAAAAGGTTATCAAAATACTCTAAATTCAATGCAAAACAAACCGTCAAATTGGGGTTTGTCAGGGCGGGAGTAATTTTAAGCGGTGTAGCTGAGTGTGGTAAGGTTGGAGATCTCCACCTCTGGGTGTTGGGAACAAACTTCTCATCAAAAAGCTTGGCTAGAGCTACTACCTGCATTAAGGAAGCCGGGTAGGCGAATTCACCTCATGCTGCAACTCAGGCAATAATCCCCAATAAAACAATCCATCGGCAAAGTATCATCCATTCCAAATACCCTAGCAGCTAAATCGTTAAAGGCCTCAAAATAAACTTTCACAGAAGCAGATTGTTTCAATTTCAAGAGTTCTTCCCTAGGATTTTCACATTAAGATGTGCCAAAATGGATCTGAAGTGTCGGTGACAAAGAAATCCAATCATGTACCTGATCTAACTTTTTCCATATTTGAAACCATGCCAGGGCTCTGCCCTCGAGGCTAACAACAACCAAATTGAGCCTCTGATTCTCAAGAATATCATAGATCCTGAAAAATATCTCATTGTAAATACATATTTTAAAAAAGAGAGGTGAACATCTTATAATTTATAGGAGTGGCATGACAAGCTCTCAAATCGACTTCTTCTTGTTGAGGAGAGTCGACCAGAAATTTTACATTAATTGTAAAATTATTTCGAGAGAGAGTTTAGCAATACAATATAGGATGCTTGTCATAGATTTTCGCGTGGAACAAAAGTTGAGAAAAAGATATCATACAAAGAACCCAAGGATGAGGTAGTGGCGGATGAAATGTAAGGAACAAAGTAGCTTTCTAAGAAGGATAGGAGAAGAGGCAAAGTGAGAAGGGGATGGAAGCGCATATGAGATGTGGAGAGAGATGACAAAAGTTATTAGAAGAACAGCAAAAGAAAGTTTTAGTGAATGAAGAGGGATTGGACCAAGAGACAAGGAGTCATGGTGGTGGAATGCGAGTGTACAAGAAAAGATAAAGACAAAAAGAGAGTTCTTTTAAAGAGTGATCTTTGTTCCGCAATGCAGATAATTAGAAAAAATATAAGGTAGCTAAGAAAGAGACAAAAGTGGCTATAAGTGAAGCAAGAACAAGAGCATATGAGAGTTTCTACCTGTCTTTAGGCACGAAGGAAGGAGAAAAAGGTATATATAGAATTGCAAAGAGCCGTGAAAGAAGAATGAGAGACTTGGATCAGGTTAAGTGCATAAAGGATAAATTTAAATATAAATTCTATCTCACTACTATCAGACCGGCTATACTTTATGATACAGAGTATTGGGCGGCCAAAGGGGAGCACGAACATAAGTTAAGTGTGACAGAGATGAAGATATTGAGATGGATGAGTGGTCATATGCGATTGGATAGAATAAGAAATGAAAATATAAGAGAGAGTGAGAGAGAGAGAGTTAGAGTAGCAAATATTGTGGAAAAAATGGTAGAATCGCGTCACAGGTGGTTTGAACATGTGAGAAGAAGACCGACAAAACACTCAGTTAGGAGGATGGATGAGATGAAAGATGGACAAGGAGTGAAAGGCAGAAGAAGACTTAGGAAGACCATCCATGAAGTGGTCAAATAAGATCTACATGTAAACCCGTCTCTCTGTAAACATGATACACGATAGAGATCAATGACATCGTTTGATCCATATAATCCACCCTACCTAGTGGGACAAGGCTTTGTTATTGTTGGTGTTATTGTTGATGTCTTTTATTTTTTGGTGACTTTTTTTATTTTTTTTTTGGTGACTTGTTGATGTCTTTTATGAAAATACAGAAAATAATCGTAACACACTTAAAATAATATTGTCATTCAAGAGTCAAAGAAATATGGTATGGATAGTTTTAAATTAAGGAGAATTCTATAGTGGAGATGTGAAAAAATGTCTATACCTACTTATGATTTTGATGTGGCTTATTTTAGTAGATAATATTTAATATTAAAATCTTCTATCTTTTTTCAGACGGTATGAAAATGATAATGACAATACTAAAAGTATTAAAAAATTTAAATTTTGTTCTCTCCTCCTTAAATAATATTAACACTAAATTTAAATAATAGCATGATTTTTTTTCATTTGCATTGGACCTATATTTTATTTGTTTTTCATTTCAGAGGATCGATTGTATTTGTGACTGAAACAGATAAATTATTATTCCCATTCATTATTTATTTTTTTAGTTCATTTTATTCATCGTTCCTTCAAATTTAAAATTTTTTCTACACAGTTCACTAATATCATCTACTCATTTATATTTTTTCTTTACATAAACTTATATTTAATTGAACTAACATAAAAAAAAAACTAATTAAATTTATATAATAATATATATATTACATTCTTTACTTTTGTAAATACACAACACAATACCGACTAAAAAAATTATTCTAGATGTTTAAATGATTAATGCATCACATAATTTATTTTTATGACTTGATACAAATTAATAAACCTTGTTAATTGAAACTAATACTTGAAATAATTTGAAAAGAGAGTGTATAATTAAAATTTAAAAGAAGACTAAAATAATTTTTTAAAATAAAATTTGTTTAATTATGTTAAAAATTGTGAAATTTAAATTTATATCTTAAAAATACCTCTAACAAGGAACGCTCTTAAATTTTTACTTATGACTTACCATAAAAATTAAATTCATATAAGTTTTTGTATATAGAAACTAAGATTATTTTTTTTCTTTTCTAATACGAAGGACAAACTTTAATCTCTATTTTAGTATTATCTATTTAATAATTAAAATAAAAATAAATTTATATAGGTATTAAACAAAATTTATTTTTCACAATAATATTATTAAAAGTTACAAATTAAAAAAATAATTCACACTTAATAACAATAAATATTAGTAGATAATTCAAGTTTTAACTAAAAGATTAGAAGAATTTGTGAAAATTAAAGTGAATGTACTTAGTATTTGTAAACAATAAAAAATAAATAAATTACTATTCGTATCCACGAAATTTTAAACGATCACAAATGTACCTACAAAATAATGAAATTGAAATTGTACCTATGAAATTAACTCTGTACGATAAAACTATTCAAACTCTAAAAAACTATCCCAAAACATCAAATTCTCTCTCTCTCTCTCCCAAAAATTGTTCCGGTTTTGATTATTATGGGAGAGCAACTAGTCTTCATGTGGCCGCAAAGAAACCTTCCGGTGGAAGCAAGATTGTAAAGGCAATGCCAAAGGTGGAGCTCCGAGAAGATCCCAGAAGCGGGGTGCATAAGTTCCGTGTGAAGCTCTTGGCGGAGAGTGTGGTGTCCAGAGCACCACGGATGTTTTGTGTTAGAGAAAAAAAAAAAGAAAAAGCTTCACCAATAATCATACTGTCCAGGTAAATTTCTTTTTTTTGCTAGGCCGCTAAAATTAGGAAAGTAAATTGGAGAGAGAGAGAGAGAGAGAGAGAGAGAGAGAGAGAGAGAGAGAGAGAGAGAGAGAGAGAGAGAGAGAGAGAGAGAGAGAGAGAGAGAGAGAGAGAGAGAGAGAGAGAGAGAGAGAGAGAGAGAGGTGGCGGCAGTGGTGGTTGAATAGTTTTGTCGTTGGAATCGATCTTTCATAGCTACAACTTTAATTTCGTTGTTTATTTTGAGGGTACATTTGTCAGCGTTTAGAACTTTCGTGAGTACAAATGGTAGTTTATTCTAAATAAAAATTATTGCGTAAAAAAATATCTGAAATAAAGGTAAAGAATGTAATAAATTTGTAAAAAAAAAAAAACTTAAGTTTGTGTAAAAAGGATATAGTAAAAGCATAGATGATAATAGTGTAGAAATAGCTTTAAATTTGAATGCACAGTAAATAAAATAAAATTAAAAAAAGTAAAAAGAGTGGAAAGAGTAACCGACTCATTTTCAGCCACAATTCGTCCTCTCAAATGAAAAACAAATAAAACATAGGTCCAAGACAAATAAGAAAACAATTCTGCTAGGTAGATAACAGGGGAGCGAACAACATAAACAACGAGTTGCACTCGAGGCTCACTAAAACAAAAAGCATCCCACCCTATTTATCCACTACAACCCTTGTCTCTCAACTTCCATTTCCCCTACTTTTACCACAGCCGCTTCACTCCCCCTTCCCTGTTGCACTGTCACCTACGTACCTCACTAACGTCGCTGCCGTATGAAGAAGCAATGCGTTGCACCGCCGCTGAACCTTTTTTTCTCCTGCGTCGCGCCGCCCCCGTACTCCCTGCTCTCAACGTCACCATTCACCTTTTTCTCCTAGACGTCGCGCCGCCCCTATGCTCCCTGCAACCGACGCTGCTGTTCCACCTTTAAAAAGAAACATCCACCAAAAGAAAAAGTAACATCAGAAAAAGTGAAACTTATTCAGAGAGAAACATCCAATTAATAAAAAAAAGAAGCATCTAATTAACCCAAAAAGAAACATCCAAACCCAAACCACCATATAAAAGTTTAATTCTCAAACCAAGGATGGTAAAAAAACATACAATTAATACGAAAAGATACATCTAATTAACTTAAAAAGAAACATCCAACCCTATAAGAATTTAATTCTCAGGCCAATAACGATTAAAAACATCCAATTAACTCAAAAAAAATCCATCATAAAAAAAACACAAATTAAACTAAACCTCTAGGATGGGAAGAAAAAAAAATAGGTCACTGAGGGAAGGAGATGTGGTTGACCGGTCGGGGTACACGTCTAGGCGGATCTTGCTGTGACAGGAGAGGAAGTCGTGATGGCAGTGGCTGCAACGTGAGAAGACGATGCCGTGCTGTTGGACGGTGGTCGGCGGTACCGTTGCTTCTAGGGGGGCACAGACATGGCCAAACGCATGGGAGAAGAGGACCAACATTTTCGTCCGGAACGCATGGCGCGGCGCAAGGGAGAAAAGGACAAACGATAGCTTCGCTTGCATGGTCGGTGGTTGCTGTGATGCGCAAGGGATGAAGCTGTGATGGCGCGTAATTGGGGGAGGCGCGAGGAGGAATCTGTGCAACGTGACGGAGGACGCTGGGCATAACGGTGACCGGCAACACGGAGCAGCGGTGCGGCTAGTGAGAGATGAGAAAGAAAAGGGTGTGACTAGTAGGGAGAGAAAGCAGTTTTTTGAAGTGAAATTAGGGTTAGTTGGGGTAGTGTTTGTTTTAATGAATTTTTTAACTTGTTTATGTTGTTTAGAATCTTTCTTAAATTAAACTAAACTATGAGTTGTTCTTAATTTGACAATGATCTCAATGTGAGAAGAGCAAGTCCATACATGGTTTTACACCCAAACTCCAAAACTTAACCTAAAGATAGCAATTGGTCCAAGTACACTCTTTTTAAGAGTTCACTGGTCCTGCAAGAATTGAGTTAGAATTCTTTTTTTTTTTTTTTTTAATTTTTCTGATTTACTATAAATATATAAATAAAGGGTACGGATTTTTTGAGATATTAATCTTAATATAATCTTTGTTTTTCAAACCTCTAAGTGCCCAAGAAAAATTGGTATCCAAATTCGGTATAAGATATATCGGGAATTCTATAATAGATATAGTGATTATGAAAGTTTGACAATATTTTAAAAATATACTTAAAATTAGTAGCACACTTTTTTACTAATTAATTTTATCACACTTTTAATTTCATTTTTTATTTTTAAATTAAAATGTGTTACTAAATAATAGAAAAATATTATCTTAATTTTAATTATGCTTTTTAAATATTAGTAAAATTTTATAGACACCGTATTCACCCTAATAATAGTCATCTTATCTTACCATTCAGAAATATATATGTACCACACTCATTGGGGAGTATCATGCTTTAGAGCCAGGAACAGAAGGAGTATATTGAACCTTATTATTATTATTGCATTAGCATAACATTCCAAAAAAGCAAGAGAAGGTCATGTCATCTTTCTTTTCTTTTTTTCTCTTTGGTTTATCTATATACATACATACACATGAGCTTATTTTAGCATTACAGTAATAATAATAACCTAATTCTCCCTAATCTTTAGTATTATGTGAAGCTATCTCAACATCTTGATCTTTCTCTTGAAGATCAACACTCCCCTTGTAACGATATCTTTGAGCAACAAACACAAAATAAACCAAGTTCAATCCTCCAATCACAGCAATAAGATAGTAAAAATAATCCAACCTCCCAGCATTTAAGTCATTAGTTAACCAATCTGGGTGGTTATGTGTTCTAGTAACACTATGAACCGTGGTTACTAATATGCTACTAACATAGCTAGCCGCCGCAAAAGAGCACGAAAACAATGCATTAGCAACGCTTCTCATATGATCGGGGAACTGTCTATTGAAAAATTCAATTTGTCCAATTATGTTGAACGCCTCACACAAACCCATTAGAATCAATTGTGGGGCAAGCCACAACACTGACATGGGTGCAATTCCCAACGGATTCGGGTTCGAATTTGCGGCGTTTCTTCTAACCCTCTCAACCAAACCAGCTACAACCATGGACAAGACTGAGAAAACCATTCCAATTCCAATTCTTTGGAGCAACGTGATGCCACCTTCATGCTTTGTGACTTTCCTTAGTGATGGAACCATGACTCGGTCATAGAATGGGACCCAGAAGCCTATGGTGAGGAGTGAAATGACGCTTAAGGACCCTGCTGGGATTTGGAATTTCGGGCCCAAGTGACGGTCCATTTTCAAAGCTTGTGAGATTGTGAATGTTCCTTGTTGGGCCATGGAAACTAGACTTAGAATACCTGCGGCCCAAATTGGGAATATTCTTGCTAAGCATTTGACTTCTTCCACTTGTTGAATGCTCGCTAGTCTCCAATGGTTTACTCTGCTCCCATCTTCCTTTACTTCACCCTCCATTATTATGGCTGCTTTGTTCAAACCTCTGACATAAGATAAGTCACTGAACACAGTTAGAATATTAAAATGAGTTGCCGAGTCGGTACCTATTTTCTATTCTTCGGTGGAAAGCGAATTTATCTCTTATATTTAATGTGGACGGTTAGGTACACAAAATAAAAATGAATGTAAGTTCATAAAAATGAGTTAGACCTTCTTTTTTTTTATAGATTTATAAAAGAAGAAGATCAGAAAAATGGGAAAGAAATGAAAACTAAAAAGGATAGAGCAAGAAAGAATACCAATTTAATTATATAATAAAAAAATTGTTATAAGAGAAAATTATAACCTTGTAGAATCCTTTTTTTTTTTTTTAATTTTAGTAGTCTGTTATAATTTAGAAAGAATGAGATATATGTTAGTAATTTCTTTACCAATTTGTTTTAATAAAAAGCAAATTTCTTAACGTTTATAAATTTTTATCAATCAAAATCTTTTAAAATTAAGAAGTTAATAAAGTAACAAAGTAAGAAATTAATCACTATTAAATTAAAATAGTAGAATACATATTTTATAAAATTTATAAAATTCAATTTTTGCATATATAAATTAAAATAAAAGGATTATTGTGTCCCTCACAGTCGTTATGGGCATATATAAGAAAAATAAACGCAGCTTCTAGAAGCAATCTTTATGTAGATTTCTCTCAGATATTAATATTATTGACCGCCACACCATAATTAGTGCTGAATGACGATCAATAAAGCATTGGCAAAAGTTACCCAAGTAACAACAAAAACTTTCCAACCAAAAACTTTTAATAAAACGCCTTTTTTTGATAATAATAATAATAATAATAATAATAGTTAGTTAGTAGCTAGGGAGACGTTACCTGAATTGATTGGTGAGAGGAAGCTTAGACAAAACATAATTTGCTGTCCCATCCAAGGGTGGATCATAGTAAATTCCAAGACCCTGCTTCTCACTTGGGAGCTCAATTTTCCTCTTTTTATAGGCAGCGACTAGAACTTGTGCAATTCCAGAAAAGACACTCCCTCCTGGCTTCACATGAACATAAATCCTTGTTCCCACAAAGAACAAGATTATTGAACACAACATGCAAATTGTTGGAATAGCAAAACCAATCTTCCAGCTAACTTCATCTTGTATGTAGACAACAACTGTTTGGGTGATCACCAACACAATTGTGAATGTTGTGTAGTACCAATTAAAGAAGCTATTGATTCCTTTTCGCCCCTCGTCCGTCGAGGGGTCGAACTGGTCGACCCCAAAGGGTATGCTACACGGCCTTATGCCGGCCGAGCCTAAGCTCATGACGGTGAGACCCAAGATAAGAACACCAATGTTTGATGGGCTTGCCCTAACACATTGGTTTAAGGCTAGTTGCTCTTGAGTGCATGCTGGAGGGTGCAATTTTGGTAACCAAGCTGTTAAAGTCACCACCATCATACCCTATTCAACAATTAATAAAAATAAATAATGTTAGTTGAATAATAATAAAATGCTAAGTGCAACGTAACTAAAGATACAGTAATATGTCATTATTGCATCAATTAAGTGGTTAAAAACGTGTTTGTGTATATACTACTAAAAGAAGGAATAAACAAATTTGATGTTTGTATATATATATATTGTATAATTAATATTTTTATGGTATAAAGATAAATACTTTATTTTTTATTAATTATTTTTAATATCAAAATAAAAAATATACAAAAAAATGCAAGAAAATGGCACATATAACATTTTTATTGTGATATATGAATTTATTTAATATTAATATCTTTTAACAGTGAATTATTTTTAAATTTATAAATTTAAATTATATTATTAAAAAAATTAATTATATTAATTTTAAGTATTTTAATTAATTAATTAAGTGGGACCACAACATGAATTAAAGTTAGTTCCTCCTAATAGAAAAAAGAGAGATGTTTTGAGTTTTTATTTACTGTTTATGACGCAAAAATTGATGTGGAGTTATTTTTTATGACATGTGAACTATAAATAGAAACGATGATGAATTTTTTATTAGAAATGGTCTAAGGAACTAAAGGACAAAATAAAAAAATGACATGACAAAAAAAACTAAAAAAGCTAAGTTACGTACAAAGTCATTGATATGTGCATAAGGGACCAAGGAGCAAAAAACGGTTACTTTAACTGTTAAGTGTTAACAATATTGATGCAATCAATTTTCTTTTTCATTTTCGTTTTCTTTCCCTCTCTTCTCATTTTATTTAGAAGGTATTAGAAGGTATATTCAAGTTCAAGTGTCCAAATCAATATGAATATTTGCAAGTTGATTGCCTTCGTTCGTTCAACAATAACATCTATCATTGTATATTAAAAGCGTATTAGGTAATGAACATAAACTATAATATAAAAACAAATTAAACTCTTACTTTATCTATAGTATATTATCAGATGTCACTAAATATTTTGTGCTTCAATTTTTATTATATTAATCCACTATTTTATGTGTTAAATGTGTGTAAAAATAATAAATATAACATTAGTTAAGATGATAAGTATATTTTATATTTTAATTAAAAAATTTTGAGCTTGAGTCTTCGATTTTTTTTTTAAAAAAAAATATACCAAACTTCTCCGATCATTATATAATAGATATGGTAGATTATATACAGAGTAGAAAATACTTGATAACTTATTCTTATAGAGTGAGAGAGAGAGAAAATTCAAGATATTAACATACTATAAGACTTTGAGGGTATTCTTGTTATTAAACATTTAAACTGACTTAGCTTTGGCATAATGAAAAAGAATGGGATCCGAAGATATTCTTCTGGATTCACTTTGAGTTAGTAATTGACTCAGAAATGCAGTATCACGTGAACGCACACATACATTACTATATATATATAAGTCAAACGTTCTGTTGAATTACTATATATATATATATATATATTAAAGCGCGCCATTATATATATATGTATTAAATTAGAGAAAAAGCATAAAAAATTAATTTTTGAGTTAACTAATATTAACAAACTTTAGAATTCAAGTTTAATTTATAATTTAAAATTAAACATTTATGACTTATAATTTAAATTTAAAATAAATAAAACAATTTAAAAAAATTAAATACATAACATTACTTAAACTAATTGGGCAAATGCAACAAGATTACCAAAAAAAATGGAGGGATTAGGGAAAAAGTTGTCGGAAAGGTTGGTCTACGCGCCATTTATATGCACAAAATGACACTGTTTTGGTCATTATGAAAAAAAAAAAATCAATACCTTTATTATTTTTTTTTTTTTTTTAAACGTCCTGATTAACAACGACTGATGACAAATAAAACAACTCATCAGAATCTTATTGGTTGCAAACTTGCAATAAAGTTATTAAGTGCTGATAATGACTAGGCATGTTCACAAGATTATATACGTAGATTGAATTATTATAAATTACTCTAGTAGTTCTTATATTTTTATTAAATTTATAATAAAATTTTTATAATTTTTTTAATTTGATTTCTAATCTAATTTAATTTTTATAATTAGGTCGTTATTGTTAATAATAGACGCTAAAAAATATTTATAATATGTGAATTTATTATTGTACCCATTTTTTTTAGTTTATATTAATATGGAGGGGTCGAATTTGAAATAATTTTTTTTATTCTATAAAAATAATTAACATATAGCTATTAGAGTTAGTTTTTTAAAAGATTTATCAATATATATATATAAAATATTATAATTTTTTTATAATTTTATTTTTAACATGATAATTACATAAAAGAAATATAACAATATCAATAGTGTATTATAAAATTATAAAATATCAATAATTTATAGCATATTTAGTTGAAAATTATCACATATCTTATTAACTAAAATTAATTCTTTCAAAAATTTTTAAAAATTTAAAAATAAATTATAAATTATTAATTATTTAAAAGACACGGTACCCTTATAGAATATAAAATATAAGATATTTTTATAAAATTTTTTCTTTTAATAACGTAAATTTAGAAGAAAAATGAGTATTTTTTACAAAAAAATAATATCTAAAGTATATAATGTGATTACCAAATTATAACTACGTAAGTCATTATCAATATAATAATATAAATATTAAATATATTAATATAAAAAAATAAATGATTTTTTAAAAAATAAATATAGAGATTATTATATAAAAACTAATTTAAAAGGTACAAAGACTTGAGGGTATCATATTAAATTAGTTAAGTAAAATATATTAGTAAATTAAACAATTAAGATATAAATTCATTGCATAGTAAAAAATAATACATATAAAACTATTAAATTACATAATATTTTTTTTATTTTTTAAACACATATCTGATGTATAAGTATAGCTTCTTAAAATTTTGGGGGTCGAAGCCACTACTCCCCCCTCTAAGTCCGTCCCTGTTATAGTATCTAAAATTTATTGTTTAATTACTAAAAAAGATGAAATAATTAATTTTTAAATTTAAAAGTATAAAAATAAAAAATTTTAAATATTTAAAAATTACTATAAAAAATAAATTAGACAAAAATTAGCCATGCACCAAATGAAAGACACCATAATATTGGCCTTAATCATCGTTCATACAAGAGCAAATAAACAGACCAAATTTCGTTCTGTAACTCATGCAATTTTTAAAAAAATAATAAACTATAAAAATAGAATAAAGGAGAAGAGGAATTGAGAGAGGGGGGAGGGGAGAGAATATATAGAGATAGGTAAAAAATGTTACCAGAAAAGAAGCAAATGAAGCATAAGCTATGGTCCGGAAGCGACCAACATAGGCATCAGAAATGAAGGCACCAATTAAAGGGAAGAAATTAGTGACACCACCCCATATATTTAGAATATTTGAAGCATATACTTGTTCCATATGAAATTCTCTTGTCAAATACACCATAAAGTTGGCAAATAAACCGAATGCTGCCAATCTCTCAAACGATTCATTCCCTGTATAATAACACAAAACACAAATAAATTCAATTATAATTTAATTAATCTTAATTAGAAGAAATAATAAATATATAAATAATGTTGAGACTATTAATAAGACCTAGGATAAAAGGCATGGCCTTCCATCCACCGGGCTTCTTTTTCTCATTGGCATGTGATAACTCTGAAGATTCGTTGCTCATCATATTGTTTTCATGGGTTGGTTCAATTTCTGACGAAGAAATGCTACTTTTGCAGCACAGAAAGGACCAATAAGGGAAGCTAGAAGAATATTTAGACCCCTTATTATCCTCTGATGAACGCATCTTCTAAATTCTTCTATGCCACACTATATAATATACACCTAATTAACTATAGAGATAGATATAAAGAATCAATAAGGCACTTAAGTTCTGTAGGTATAGTGTTGTGTGAGTTTGAGTTGATATAAGGACCCAACACACTGATTTATATAGACACATACATAATCATTGAATGGCTTGGGATTCATTATATTTTTCTTTATTTTATTTATTTTCGGGGTGAACCACCATATGGTAGTACAAGGGCATATTGAAAAATGAAAATAAATCCAAATAGATAGACATATACTCTGGAGTTTGGATGTGTTGTATGGTTTAGACTACTGACTCATACACGAGTGAACAAGTTGTGTTGTACAGTGGATTGCGTGTTCCATTTGCATTGCCATGGTTAGTGAGTGCGTGGGGACCACCATGCACATCCATATTCAATCTCATCCCTATAATCCATCTATCTATCTTACTAATAAATCTTGGTGCTCTTTTTAACAACCCTTGGATCTTCTCTACTTCCAATTTGCATTCCTTTTTTCCTTTGATTATTTCAGTATTTTTAAGAAAATATTTTTATACAAAGATAATATTATGAATTGTTAAATGATTTAATTTTTAATATGTGAAATTAACTATATTTGATTAAATTATCTAATAATTTATAATATTATTTTTATATAAAAATATATTCACAGAAATAGTCGAATTTTTTATATTATCTAAAATTTTATCATTACTAGTAATAACTATTTTTCAATAAAAATATTTAAAAAATAAAGTCATAAGAAAAGCTTTCTCTTCAATCATATCCAATATTTTCAAGACAAAAAAAATTGCATTATTATCAGAATTTTTTGGATTAGATATAGGGGTGAAAATGAGATAAATCAAGCTAAGTCAAATTTTAACTTAAACGAATTTGATTTATGTTGTAAATAGATGAAATTTTAGTTCTTATCATTTTTTTAAGGTTCGAGTCCAACTTGTTTAAAACTAAACTCATTAACCTATTTGATTGAAAAACGTGTTTTTTGAATTATAACTCAAACACTAAATTTAAAAATTTAAATTGACATTAAATATATTTTAAAATTTATTTATAATTCATAATTTATAAAACATAATTCATTTATATATGATCAATCGTTATTCATATATTATAACTATATCTACAATTCGCCAATGAGTAATAATTCAAATGGCATAGTCTTTCCATATTTAATTAAGAGGTTGCGGGTTTGAGTCTCATATTTTTAGTTAAAAAAAAAATTATATCTACAATTCATAATCATAAACAATTTAAAAAACCTACAACCTTGATTAATCTTAAAAATTTAAACTAAAAATAATTTATTTTTACAGAAATTTATATTTTAACGAGTTAGTTCAATACATTTTGTAATTTTTTTTTAAAAGTTTTTGTCTTAACTTTTTTAATTAATAAATTTTTTAAAAATTTAAATTTAACTTATTTAATAAAACAAATCGAGTAAAAAATATGAGTTGAGCCACGATCTCCGTTGGATAACCCGGCCCTTCCACGGTTCCTTCCACCCCTAATTAGGTAGTACAATTTAAAAGAGAATACGTCTCTTTTCAATCGTGAGTGGATGTACTTGCCGTTTTGGTTAATTTGCATATGCATTATAGAGTCGAATTAGAGTTAAAATCAGCATTCTTTTTAGTTAAACTACGATGACATGACAAGCAATCATACTCTTTTTTTCCCTTATAAAATAATAATATGCATTAGACATTTCCCCCTTTTTGAGTGCCCATAACTATAAGAGGTGATCGAACTAATTATGTCTAGAAAGAAAAAAGGTTTTTATATATTAGTTGTATTTTTTTTTTTAATAAGAATACATTAGTTGTATCTTGTTTTCAACTTTTTATTCTAATAACAATCCAATATATGAAAACCCTTTTTTGCTTCGATTAAATTAATGGTGATCGACTCTATTATAACCAAGTTATAATGAGCTATAACTCAAATATTAAAATAGACAGCTATAAATGATAAAAAGACAATAATGAGACTTTATTCTCATGAACAACATAATTAAAATAGATAAACGACCATATTTTTCTTTATTTTATAAAAACAATTTAAGCAGAAGGAGAAAATATGTTCTCAGACCCAATAAATTAGTTTATAAAAAAATACCTCAAATACTACTTTAAATATTGGAGTATTTTTTAAAAATGTTCATACTCTTTATTTTTTGGTAATTGACGTATAATTCTTCCAGCCCAAAGATCAAGCATAGTAGAATAAGAGAATCTCTATAGTTGAATAAGAAAATTGACGTTCACCATAGCGCTAAAAAAATAATTTTCTTTTTGTACTCCAACTTTAAAAGTGTATGGTCTGCGTATAATAAGACGTAGTAAGACAGAATACATGGAATGTAAATTCAGTTTGAGAAGGAAAAATCTTAATATAGAGGTGAAGATTGGAGAAAACATCTTACAAAAAATTAAAAGTTTTAAATATCTTGGGTGCATCATACAGGATAATGGAGAGAATGAACAAGATGTAAATCATAGAATCCAAGCAGGTTGGTCAAAATGATAAAGTGCATTTGGTTTTATATATGACAAAAAAGTGCCTTTGAAACTTAAAAGTAAATTCTATCGCACTGCTATAAGACTGGCTATGCTTTATGGTACGGAGTGTTGGGCGGCCAAAGGGGAGCACGAACATAAGTTAAGTGTGGCAGAGATGAAGATGTTGAAATGGATGAGTGGTCATACGCGATTGGAAAAAATAAGGAACGAAGATATAAGGGAGAGAGTTAGAGTAGCACCCATTGTGGAAAAGATGGTAGAATCGCGTTTCAAGTGTTTTGGACATGTGAGAAGAAGACCGACAGAACACCCAGTCAGGAGGGTGGATGAGATGGAAGATGGACAAGGGGTGAAAAGTAGAGGAAGACCTAAGAAGACCATCCATGAAGTGGTCAAACGAGATATACATGTAAACGGTCCCTCTATAGACATGATATATGACAGAGCTCAATGACTTCGTTTGATTCATGTAGCCGACCCCACCTAGTGGGACAAGGTTTTGTTGTTGTTGTTGTTGTTGTTGTTGTTTGTCTTTTTGTGCTCCAACTCTCAAGATTAACCACAACTGACAATTAACCTCCTCCAACATCATTTGTGTTTTTTCGTATGGTGACAGAGTTACAACAAGCTAATTAGCGTATGGCGATAGAAAACCAACAGATCGCAAATCAATTAGCCGAGTTTACTAATGCTCAGATAACAAACAACGACAACAACGAAAATAATGTAGGAGATCAAATGACGAAGATGAGGAAGGCGAATCTAATCCAACTCATGTCTTAGAGACACAAAGGTAGGGCAATAATCAACCTGCGGCTCAAACAGACGGACAAAACACTGCTGGACCATTCACTGCTGATGTCATGAATTTCCAACTTTCTCAACACTTTCCTTTGCCTTTGATTTTAAAGCCTTATGACAGACATAGAGATCCAAAGAAGCATATACAAAATTTCATTCCATGATGCTCGTGAATGGTGCCTCTTTTCTTATTTTATGTCGTTGTTTCCTACTTTTTTGCCTGTAAAATTTATTTCTTGTTTTTTGGATTTGGCCAAGCTTTTTGAGAATCAATTTGTAGCCTACTCTATATACCTACATGATTCAAATTATTTGAGTACAATTAAGTAGAGACAATATGAAAGACTATAAGATTATGTGACTCGATTTTACAAAGATAGTAATGAATATTCCTTATCTCCATCTAGAGGTTCATCTTCATTCCATCAAAAGTGTACTTCAGCAAGGAAAGTTTCAAGAAATTATTGTTGTAGCCAAGTCTAAAACTTTAGCTGCATTTTGTGAAAAGGTCAAAGGTTTAGAGAAAAATAGTGCTCCTAAAGATTATGATAGTGGCAGAGATTCCAAAATGCCTTTTCGACTTGTTCCACATACGAATCGTATACACAGTTCAACACTAAAAGAGAAGACATTATTAAGACAATTTTAAACTTTAAGCTCATTAAGCCATCTTAAAAGGCTGATACATATCAATATTTGAAAAAATTGACAAATTCAAATATTGTGCTTTTCATTAAAATTATGGTCATACAACTAATGATTGTGTTGTTGTTAAAGATTTGTTAGAAATATAAGTTCGACAGGATCATTTGGACAAGTACATTGATGGATATATTTAGAGAAGAGACTCTAATCAAGCAATCAAGTGTGGCCAGGGAGTTGTACTAGAACATTAATTACAATTCCTATTTAAACAAGCAACAATCAAGCTGAATATGAAGCACTCCTGGCTGGCTTTCGTTTGGCTCGAGATCTTCAAGTTCGTCATATTATTGTATATTGTGACTCTTTACTTATAGTACAATAGGTAAACAATGTTTTCCAAGTAAAAGATCCTTTATTAAAAAAATATCTAGCTACTATTAAGGATTTAATCTCATATTTTAAAAATTTTGATATACAACACATACTTAGAGAACAAAATAGTTGAGCTGATATGTTATCCAAGTTAGCTACTACTTGTTTACATTCTCATACTGCATCATTATTACAATCTACACTAGCAACCCCTAGTGTGCATCTAACCCCTATATTAAATGTATCTCAAGTATCCGATTGGAGATCTCCATACGTTTCTTACTTACAAACAAGAGAGGTTCATCCAACGTTTCTAATCCTAAGGAATTTAAAAGACAAGTTAGTTTTTTTTTAGATTATTTGGAATTGACATTTATAAGAAAGGGTTCTCACATCCTCTCTTAAAATGTTTAAGTTCTTTAGAAGTAGACTTAGCACTTGTTGAAGCACATGAAGAAGTTTACGGTCCTCATGTTGGGAGCCAAAGTTTAGTCTTAAGATTTTGAGAGCAGGTTTCTTTTGATCGACTTTGCAACGTGATTGTAAAGATAAAGTAAGGCTTCGTGATATTGTCAAAAACACGCACATATAATTCATATACCATGTGATTTATTATATTCAACTAAGGTAAGCTGGCCATTCCAAAAGTGGGAGCTAGAAATTTTAGGACAATTTCTTTTGGCTCTTGCTCACGTAAAATTTCTCCTTGTTGGAATTGATTATTTTTTAAAAAGGATTGAAGCTCAACCATTAGCAAAAATAACATCAAATAAAGTAATTTCATTTGTTTAAAAAAAAACATCATTTGTAAGTTTGGTATTCCACAACATATAATTATTGATAATGATTAATAGTTTATTGACAAAAAAATTTTTGTTTCTTTTTATAGAACTTTAAGGTTCAACAACATTTATCTTCAGTAGAATACCCATTATCGAATAGATTGCCTAAGGCAGCCAATAATGTTATTTTACACACTTTAAGGAAAAAGCTTGATGACATTAAAGGCTTGTAGGTTGACTTTATACCTGAAATTTTATGGGATACAATATTGCCATTCAATCCACAACTCAAGAAACTCAAGAAACACCGTTCTGCTTGGTCTATCGATGTGATGCCATGATCTCTTTGGAGATTTTTCAAGCCTCTCTATGCACACATTTTATCTCTGATTATCAGAACTCACAATCTCGACTCATGGAGTTACATACCTGATAAATTCATAATTTATGATATTTTTTAGATTGAAAAGAGTGAAATTATCAACTTAACTAGCACTTATTCTTTAAAAATGCATGCTGTTATGAATTTTTTCTTAATTGTGCTTAATTGATTGAAATATGATTTTTAGGCCTTTGAAATTATCAAATTATTCTACTTTTATTTTATTCGATGTCTTGATATATTTGTTTAAGTTATTTAAGGTTTAAGAAGCAAGAATGATTTTGAAAGATAGAAGAAAAGCATGCAAAAGTGGAGATATTTCATGAAAAAATGAAGAATTGGCAAAGTTGTAGATATGCAAATGCACCATGCATGTGTACACACCATACTCAGTGCGTGACTCACTTAAAACAGCATGTGACTTGCGATTTGGGAGCCTTTTTGGCCCATTTCAGACCATTTTTTGAGTCATATTTGAAGCAAGCTTGGAGGGAATTCATACACTCTCTCATACACTCAATTTTCATATTTCTCTAAGTTTTACTCATAGTTTTTTAGTAAGAGAAGCTCCAATATCTCTCTAAGTTTTCTAGGAATTTTTTTTCAGTTTCATCTCTGGTTTTGAATTTTAATCTTGTTTAATTGTAGTTTTGCTCTTATTTTTTTATTTTTTTACACTATTTTACTTAGATTTCTTGTTAAGTTTACTTTATTTTATTTTCTACTTTGATGAACTATATGAATTCTAGATTTCAATGAATGAAATTGATGTTCTAAGTTTTATTTATGCTTATTTAAGTTGTTAGTGTTAAATTCTTGCATTGGTTAGTTATAGTTTTGTTAATTCTTGTTATTTATGATATTTTTCTTTTATGCACACCAAGTGTTTGATAAAACATTTACATTAGTTATGGAGTAGATTTTCATTTTCTTGGCTTAGGGTTGAGAAATTGGGTGACCTTGAGTCATTAATGTCCAATTTTGATTAGTAATTTAGTGTTGTACTGTTAGTTGACCTTGTTTTTACTAACGCTAACCTTTTATTAAATTCAATTAGTAAGTTGGTTAGGACTCGTGAATTAAGGTTAGTTATACCCACTTGACTTTTGATCCACACCTACATCACCAATACTTTTCACCAAAGCAACATCACTTGTGGATTACCCATACTCGTCAGAAATCACCTTATAGGGAAACCTCTCATTACATAATGATGAAGTATCACTCTCATCAATAAACCCGTGTAATTTTGTTTGGTTTTCAATAAAGCCAGCCAACTCCTCTAAAGGAATATCTTTTCTTTTTTCACTTAAACTTATTGCATCTTCTATCTTACTTGTCTTAACAGTTACTTCTATTTTTCTCTTCTTAATGCTAATTGGCTTTTTCCTAGGCATACTTTGCACGACCTTTACTTTTGTGTCACCTTTATCAACATTAGAGGTCGAACATTTCTTTTTGGCATTTTTTCTTCTGATATGAGCTCTTAAGGATTTAGCAGTAACACTCGAATATTTTTCACCTACATTTTACCAAAACAAAATGCAACTTATCACATACAATTTGCAGACAAACTCAAAACATACCTAAAACATTTACGCAAATATCTCATCACAACACCCCTATTTTCTTCCCAACGAAGAATTTCTATCACAAATATCAATTTGTTGGAAGAAGTATGTTCAACCAAAAACTCTAACACTTTTTCATCTATCTCACTAATCACTTCTGAACCCAAAATTTGCTAAGGTTTCGAATGCCAATATAAAGGGAATTTTTCAACAATATTTTCATTCCAATAAAATGGATATTCCTCCTCTACTAATCTAACCTTCAAGAATATTTTCTTAAAATCTTTGATGAAGATTTATATAAACCAAAAATTGCCCAACTCAGACTACTATTTAAATTCACCCACATTCTCTTTTCAAACCCCCTTCGCTCCAAACAATGAAAATAACACTATAATAGAAGGTTCAATTTCCAAAATTTTCATCAAAATCTCAAAGTTTTTAAAAAATCTCAACCTTTTGGGTGCAGTTGCGACGTTGCGCATTTCAATTGTTTCAATATTGCACATTTAAACTTTGTAAATGGAAGCTTTAATCTAAGTTCATGAATTATGCAACTATAGATATAAAAAAATAAAAATAATTCCTTATGTGATGTACCTATTCTGACGGATCACATGGCAACAACTCTATTTTTCTTTTCTCACTAACTTTTATAATACGGGACTTAGCTATTTTTTCTATACTCTCTTTATCAACAAACAGAGACACTATTATTTTATTGTCATTATCAACCCAAATATAACAATCATTCTCATCAATAATAGTGAGTTTTCTTTTGATGATAAAATTTTGAGAAAAACAACCACACAAAAAAGACAGACAAAAATAAAGAACAAAGGTAGAAGAGGGATTACGAATCTCTCTTACTCATCTTCTCTTCAAATCCCTTTTTTTGCCTTTCAAAAAATTACTTTCCAATGCAACCTACAGTAAATTTATCATAAATTTCAAACTGCATGTTAGTTTTTTTTTTAATAAACTAGTAATGATAACTATTTACTTTTCTTATGACGTCATATGATTTTATAACACTATTACCAAAACGATTCAACTTTCAGCTTTTTAATATATATAAACTTTTTAATAGATTTTAATTACTTTTTAAACTGATACTAATCTTTTCATTTTCAGAAACTTATATTCATAAAGCACTGTCGATCTAGGAGTTCTAACCTCCAAAATTGAGTTATAGCTCAATTTATTTAAATACAATTTGTTTTATTCCAAAATAAATACTTCTAGGTTAAATTTGGAGACTATGATCCATTCATTATAATTTAGTTGTAACAGACTATAACTTGAATATTGAGATGGATAGCTATAAATGATTTGAAAACGATAATGAGACTTCATTCCCATGAGCAAGATAATCGAAATGGATAAATGATTATATTTCTCTTTATCTTATAAAAGCAGCTTAAGTAGAAGGATAAGGTATTTTCTCAGGCCCAGTTAATTAGTTCATAAGAAAATACCCCAAATGCTAATTTGAGCATCGAAGTGTCTTTTGCAGGTGTTCACACTCCCTGTTTTTCAATGGCTGGCATATAACTCTTTCAACCCAAAGATCAAGCATATCATCTTGAAGAGGATGAGCTATACAAGAGAATCTCCATAGTAGAATAAGAACAAATGATATTTACGTTAACAACTAGAAAATTGCTTATTACAAACAGATTTACAGACATATTTGGTCTTTATTACAGATAGATTTTTGTTTATCGACCGATTTTGTCCCTCTGTAAAAGCTTCGTTGGAAATTATTTACTGACCGATTTTTTTCCATCGGTAATTTACCAACAGATTTTTTTCTGCTACCGACAGATTTTTCTTCGATAATCGTCCCCTTTATTTCACTAAAAACGTCAAATTTTCTGACAGATTTTTTGTCGGTAATTTACCAAAAAATTTGTCTCTGTTATCGACAGATTTTTCCTCAGTAATCATCCCCTCCATTTTTCCTAAAACGTCAGATTTTTTGACATATTTTTCGTCAGTAACTAAAGTCAAACTTTTCGACAGATTTTCTGTCAGTAATTAGAGTTTGAAAAAGCATTCATAACTCTTAATATAGATGAATTTTCCGTCTGTAAATTTGTTAGTAAGGTAAAACATAATTTTTTTTAGATTTTTTCATTGCAAAATGAATACTTTAGATTTGTTTTCTAAATTTACTCCATCAAACACACTGTGAATTGAAAAAACGAAAGCCAAAAATCACATAGACAAACTTAATATTCATTACATCATATCTAATTATCATTCAAGAATAAAAGGACTCATGATTAATTGACAAAGTATGCTAATTTGAGTAAAGAATACATCACAAAAGAGTGTCTGAATCATACAAATTCTTCTTGTTGATCAAGATGCCATTTTTTGATAATGCACTATCATCATCATCATCATTATTCACATCAAAATGACTCAACCCAACATCAAAAATGGGTTCATTAGCAAGCAAACCACAGTGCCTCATAAAATTGTCAAAGGAAACCACTTTCTTGTGACGAATCCTGATGGAATTTTAAACCTTACATCCAGAAGTGGAGCACCCCCATTTTCACTATTCTAAGCTTCCTCTGAAATGAATTTCCCAACATCTACAAGGTAAGAAAAGGAAAGAACAATAGTCAAAATTTAAAAACCGTTTGAAGTCATATTAGATAATTGCATTGAGAAACTTACTGCAAATTTTCAAGAATCCCATTTAAAGAAGCGAGTGAAGAATGGCGGCTCACTCTCTTCATTGATAAAATATACTAGTGCTACATGAGATAAATTAATTTCTGTTCAATTTAAAAGCATGAGTTAGCAAATCTACAACTGTATTTAAAAAGTAGAACAGATATCAAATGTTAAAAGACAACGAAAATACATAAGTTGAAATTTAAGAGGTTTCTACTAATATAGCGGATATCAAAGGAATCAAAGTGTACGAGATTTCCAGACCCAAGCATTACTTGAAGATTGAAAAAAAATTAAACAGGGTCAACCAGATATGAAGGCCACAAATACAGTACAGAAAACTTCTCTGAAATAATACTTACATATATCAATTAGTATTTGAAGGGCATGTAAGTCCAGATTAGCAAACAAATGAACAGATACCCAAGCATCTTATTCTAAATAGACTATGGAGAAAATATGCATCCACTTTAGCTTTCTCTAAAACATGAAATTCCCTTAGAAGTTGTGCTAGAAAGTGTACGCTACAAGAAAAAAAGAGTTTAAAGGAACATACTACTAAGAACACTTTTTTGATCTATCAGTAACTCATGTAGACAATATCCACCTTCACTAGTTGTGATTTTCCAGGAATAACATTGGAAAAGAGATTCAGGTTTTATAGATTGCTTGTGATCACAATATCAAATACAAGACAATGATATAAAGCATGTTATTACATCATGGTAATTTCAACAAATTGATGCAGGTTTTAAAACCTTAAGAAAAACAGAAAATATTGAGCACCATACAACCAAATGTTTTGATTCAATAAACAATAGCAACAAAAATATGTGATGTGCAGGATAAAAATATTTATACAATAAAATAAGACTAAAATAAAATTTTAAGGGGGGCTAAACTGAAATTTGCATATAATTTACATGTAAAAAATTAAAATTAGGGGGCCATTGCCCACTTTTCCTACCACGTGGCTCTGCCCATGAATACAAGATTCAAAACGAAACACACAAATGTATATCATATGCCTCAAGAAATGAGAAAGTTGCATGAAGAGCTTTTGAATATTCCCGAACCTCAGATGTAGTAAATGCCTTGCATTCATATAAGTCAATAATAACATAATATCTGGATGAATTTAATTTCAAAATGCAAAGGTGATATATATTTATTTATTATACCTTTAAATCGGCACCAGCACAATAGACACCAGGAATTGAATTGGTGATGATGGCAACATTAGTGGAAGAATCTTGATTAATCACCTCTAATGCATGCTTTAATTAACCCTCTCATTAATTTGGTGTCTATAACATTCTTATTTTTAGCCCTATCCAAAGTTACCTCGACAATCCCTACCCCAAAAAAAGAATAAGTAAAATTACAGGTACACTATGATCAACAAACTTAGTCCTAGCATAATAACTCATATTACCAGAATTTGAGTGTTGGAGTTTTCAAAGCTTGACAAACTTAGAAGCGGAAGCCTTCAAAACAAGAGACATAGGCATGTATCTTTATCACAAAAAAGCTTGCTTTTATAATCAAATTATCACAATTGTGTGGAGATAACAATGAAAAGAAATTTTAAAGTATCAAACTTCAAATCTATAAATGGTATTTATAAAAGATATATCAAGTGGCCTTTGTCAAGGAACCGATCCTACATAATTTAGAACAAAAAGAAAGGACTTTTCAAAGTATAGAAACTTCATGGAATATAGAAATAAGATATTAAACATACATCGTTGATATAGAAATAAGATATCAAACATAGAATTTCTTATGAAATGACGTGCACATATATCGTTGTCCTGCTCCTCTTCTCCATCTTTCCTTCTTCTGCTACTAGACTTCCAAATTAAACTTTTAAATTCAAAGAAATGAAAAAAATAAATAAATAAAGAAGCATGTGAAACAAATTAGTTCCATCAAAAGCAAGGTAACATAAAAGCATCAAAATTACTTAAAAATAAAATTTTAACATTTGACACAACATCAATATAAAATCTAATCACAAATATATTCACCTAGTTGAAGGCATTTAAGATTTTAACATAATTATCTTAGAAGTCATATGGAATTAATATTTCTATCCAAAACAAAAAGTAAAGTAAAATAAGATTAGTTGATAATGACAAAGGTCTCTTGTTAACAACACAAGGATAATGTCGACCTTACACTAGATTTTGATTGATCACACTCAATGCTCTTTTGTTCTGCCCAAACATCAACAAAATTGGCATTTACTCGTCACATATAAGTTGGAAACCTTTAACTAGTAATCATATTCATCACTTATGAACTACATAGTTGATACCCTATGCAAACAGTATATAGATTGATATTGTGATAGTATACAAACCGTTGAAACTAAAATATAGACAGCATCCATACCTTAACCGCACGCCAGTGATCCAAACACTCTTGATGTACATATTTTGATGTACCTTACCATTTGCAAGGAGCAATGAAATCTCTGTCTGGGATGAAATAAAAGTAAAACTAATTAAATATAAGTAAATTTATATACAACTAAAATTTACAAATTCATATATTAGGGAATTGCAATAAATTCCAAATACCGGTAAACTGAGCCAAGAATTTAGAGTAGCAACTAAAGAATTAAGAACTACAACAAGAATTATTCATGTAATAGCTCGATATAAATAGTTCAAGCTCAAATTGAGATAAAATATTGTTCATTTCAAACTAAAGCAAATACATTTATCCATAAAAAAAAAATCACAAATAGAGTAGAATCGTGGAACAAGCTCAAAACAGGTGATCAAATCCCTAAGCTGGAAATTAGAAACATTTAAACAGAAAAAAGAGAATAAAAAGAGAAAAATTACCATCAGTTTCGAGATACCAGCATGTGAAGATGAACCTCTTTCATCACTACAACTACAACAAGCTCAATCAGCATCAACAGCAATAAGAAGACAGAAATTGCGAAGAAAATTGATAAACCTAAAATTGGCACAGAAAAATTAAGCCCTAAGCAACAAAATCACAAAATCAGAGTATACCTAAAATTCACGAAAGGAGATGAGAGCGGTGGCGAAGAGAGCTCTATAACGATGGCGATGGAGGGAGCAGACGCGACGAGAGCGGCAACAAAGGAAGCTCGTGCGGTACAAGGGATGACAGATAGATATCATGCGACGTGAGCAGCGGCGGAAGAAGCTCGTGCGATGGAGAGAAGAAGCAGCTCATGCGACGGAGAGAGGAAGAAACTCGTGTTTATTTATGTGGAGTGTGAATGGAGCTCGAGAGAGTGGTGTTAAGTTAGGTTTAACTCAATATCTTCCGATGGAATATTTTAAATGACAAACAGATTTTTTGTCTATAATAATTTAATAAAATACAACATTTTGTTCATTTAAATACATATGGATTTTCTGTTGGTAATTATTTTCTACAAAAAAATACTAATTTTTCTGACAGAATTATTGACAAATTTTCTTTTTCGTCTGTAATTCATGTAATTCATTTTTTTGTTTCCGACAAAATTTTTTTTGCAAAATCTGTCTGTATTTCCGTGAGATAAAATCTATTAGAAATATCCGTTTTCCTTAAGTAGTTTTCTAGTAGTGATTTTGTTATTAACAAAGAACTCAATTTTTTGCAATGTCTGTCTAAAAGAGTTTTATATAAATAATTAATATTATAATTGTCAAATCAGTAAAAATAATTAATTTATCTATCCAATAATTTTTTTTTAAAATGCTATTTGTATATTAAAATCAGTTATTAATATATTTGCGTATAAATACATATGTTATTCAAATTATTTTTAATGTATATTTATATTTCAACATGTATTTTATATTAATAACTGATTTTAGTAGTTAATTTTAGTATACACTTAATATGATTATAATTTTTTTTATTATTTTCAATATACTCAAACCTCTAGCTAAGTTAAAAGTTAAAACCAAGCGAAAGCACCCAAATATTTACCACGTCGTGTGTTATATATCAATTTGGCATTAGTAATATGAGGATAGATAATAATATCTTTCTTTTTTTTTTTTTGAAACTTTTACGGTTAAGATAGGTAATAATATGTGTGTACTAAAAGGTGGTGTGGGTAAACAAGCGTTGGTCCAAAGGCGATGAGTAGTAGCATTCGGCCGAAGACAATGGTCCATGCTTTGTTTTTTACCCCCAAACATCTCATACCACGCCATCTTCCATCTCCCTAACTTTCCATGTATATTTACTCTATTTCTCACACGGTCATCAACTCATCATCAAGAGCTAATATTGTTAATTTATTTTAAAAATAATAGTTTAATTTCATCACATCAAAGTTCGTATATAAATTATTTTAAATAAATTAAATTCTATTTTTACATTTGTATATATTCTTAAAATTATTTATATTCGTACACTTTTTTACATTTTATTACTGATCCCATTGTGACTGTAAACAAAATAAATATACTAAATATATGTATATTTTTTACATTGTTCGTAATAGTTCGACCCAATAAAAGAGGAAAACATAAATTAAGCTCTCTATGACCACTAACTCGCCCCTTCAATGTCATCAAGGATTAGCCTATAGTAAAAGCGAAGCTTACCAGTCGCGGAGCTAGTTTGAAGAAAAATTTTGAAGGAATAAATAATTTAACATAAAAAGTATATAATAATATTGATATTAAAATAAAATTTATAAATATAATTATTTTTTAAATTTGTTACTAATATGATAATAATAAATAATTTTATAGATAAAAAATATAAAATAGTTTATAATAATATTTTTCGAATTTCGAGTGATTTAAAATCTTTAATAATTGAATCAAAACTAAATTTTTTAACAATTTTTTTTTAATGTAAATAACTAAACTATTTTCAAAAAAATCGTCCTCCATTTTGTTTCTTAATCCGTTTTTTATTTTTGTGTTGAAGATCAGCTGGTATTTCCTAATAATGTGGATACTTTGTGGTTTTTTTTTCTTTTTGTATATATAGATACCACAAATTTAATTTATTTTTCTATTTTTAAAATTTTACAAATCTGAGCAAATATATGTTTTAACGTTTAAAAATTTTTGAAATATGCAAATAGGACTTTCCGATTTGCTTTACATAAAAAAATTTTATTTCATTACAAATTAGATCTTTCGATTAGTGTACTATGAAAATTAGACCCAATTTTGAGAAATTTGAGAGTTCGATTTATTTTTTTAAAATAAATAAATAAAATTCATATAAAAAAATACATCAATTATATTAGGTTACACACAATTTTTTTTCATTACTAAAAAATTAGTCTTCTTAATCTTGTCTTTATTAATTTATTACTAAAAATGATTGCGCTGTAATAACTATAAAAATTGAAAGAATTAATATTACACGAATTAATCTATCAATTAAATATTTTATTTTTTTATTTTTTTCTATTTTTAATTTTTACCAAACATCTATACAATTCATGAATAATTAATAAATTTTTTATTTCTGATGTTGACGAGCATCAAAATTAGCTTGCAAAACATACACAAACAAACAATAACATAACTTGTACGTATTAAATCTTCTCAAGTATCAAAACTACTCTTTTTTACATATTTTGTTTGCAATGACAACAAAATCAGAAATAAAGTGAAAGAATGCAAATAATTTTAAAATTGCATATAAGTATAAATATAGAATTAATTAATTTATTTAAAAATCCTAGATTTATATGCATTTTTGTAAATCTTGACAAGTTGCTGCGATTAGAATAAGCTTCTTTCGACAGTCGCGATTTATATAGAGTTTACTGCTGAAGTTTATTTATTTATAATAAAAAATATGACAAATATTAATTTTTTTAAAACGAAATACAAGGATAATTAAAATATTGTTTTGATTTTATATACCTGAAAAAACACTGGTAATTTTATCACTTATGTTTGTGTAGCTGACAGAAGGATGTAGAATATTGAATACTGATGTCTGATGCATGTGATGATCAAAGCAAAAGTGTGAACGGTTTAGTAGGTAATAGTGCAAGTGGAGCGGTCTAGTGCATATAGTACGATAAAACTGTCTTTTCAGTTGTGCCATGATTGAAACAGAATGGTGCTCCTAATTACATCAATTCACTTACCAGAAGGCCAAGCTGCATGCGTCACCGTCTTTTTCAATATTTTCAAAGATTCTGTGAAGTTGAAGATCTTAAAGCATTGAATGCATGGGAGGGTTCTGATTACAAACCTTAACGAAAAGTTTTGTATATGAGCTAGAATATTCATACAGATTGTCTTAAATACTAACTACTAAGGAATTGTTTATATAAATTTCTTAAAAAATGAAATAAGAATATATATTATAAGGACTCGGTTCCTACACTTTATAAGGGAGGTGGTGATGTGGGAAAATTTTGAGATAAAATAAATATGGGTATTTAATTTATTCTTAGTGTGTGTTTGTATTTCAGTTTATAACATAAAATTGATTTTGTAAATTTGATTTTGATAAAAAATAAGTTTGTGTTAAAATGATTTATGTTTGATAATTTTTATATCAAAATAGATTATAGTAAAGTAAATATTATTTGGATTACACTATTTAAAATTATTTTTAGATAAAAAATTACTAAAATAGACATCAACTTAAATAAACTTTTTATATTATTCTATCATTTTAATTTAAATATTTAAATAGATATTATTAATTAATTTTATAATAAAATTAATATTTATTTATTAAAATAAAAATAATATATAAAAATTGGTAAAATATATTTTTATATCAAAAGCAAAAATAATATATGAAAAATATATCAAAATATAATTTATTACATTATATTACTTATAATTTTTTAGTACTCTCGGTATTCTTTTATTTAATATTATTTTAAAATATAAATTTTAATTATTTATGACTTTATTCTTAGTTATTATTAGTTTTTTATTTACTTTGTTCTTTTTAATAGGATTAATAATTTGGTGAATGCTATCCTACCCTCTATAAAGTAACATGTAAGTTATCCTTAATTTCTGATGTGTTACATTTTAATTGGGTGTTTATTTTAATCTGAGTTACCTTCTACACTACAAAATTGTAATAATAAATTAATATACAAGAATTATACTTATAAATTTTAACACAAGTCAAACAAAAGATAAATTTTTTTATACAAAATTAAAAGTAAAAATTTAATAAAAAATATAATTATATATTTAAAATATTTAAATATTAAAGAGACTACAAAATAGGAAAATAAAAGGTAAAATTGATAAAAAAAAATTCAATTCTAACATGATTTTCTAAACGCAGAAGTTACGATTTTTAACTTGTAAATACACGTTAAAAATGTAAAATTAAGTTAGCGTTTAGAGAAAAAAATTGTATCCAAATATAAAGAGAAAGAGTTCAATACACTCAAGTATTTTTCTTCTTTCTAAAGCTAAACCAAACACAGTCTTACTTAGTTTTTGAAATGAATTTTGACAGGACGAGATTTTAGGTGAAAAGAGTAGAACTGAATTTAAGTAATATATATAAATTTTAAAATTTAATTTTATTTATTAAATTTTAATAATAATAGAGGGTGAAGCTAATATTTATAGGGACAAATTAAAATTTCATTCTATCTATAAATAAAAAATGACAAATTCTATGTAGATTATTATAACACAAATAAGAGTCGTGCATGTGACTCATAAGTAGAGGGAGCTTCAGCCTTGTAACTTGTAAGTAGAGAAGGTTGACTTATTTAGCTGATTATTTCATAAGTGCACATTAAAATTTGAATTTTTATACAAATCCTTCAATACAATTACGTATAATGTTATTTTTATATTATTTTATTAATTTCATTTTGTTAATCAAAACAATTGAATAACTTCTTTTTAACAGTTAAATATATATTTTAAATTTTTTTTCTACTAATATATCAATAAATTCTAATTTTATATTGATATAATAATAAAAAATTATAATATAACATGATTTTTATGCAAATATTAAATTGGCAAAAATTATTCTAAACTAAAATTTATATTTATAAAAATTGTTGGAATATATCAAAATATAAATTTTTTGTTTATAACTCTACATGCATAAGATAAAAAAATGTGCTTTGAAAAATAAAAAATAGTGATATCCACGGTACGGTCTTTGTTTTATAGTAATGAAAAATCTGTTTGTGTTATACTCAGTTATGGGATAGTTGTGTATTTTTTATAGGTATGAAGAAGATTTTTTTTTTTTAATTACAAAATACAAATCAAAGGCACAGATTTGGCATGTTAAAAAAAATTTAGGTTCCACGGAACAAAGAATTCAAATTCAGGGCTCAAATCGGAGTTTCCTATTTGCGTTAGGTGGTTTTTTTTTAGGTTTAATTATTTTATTGGTTCCTATAATTTCACTAAATTTACAATTAGGTCTCTATATTTTTTTAATTGAATTTTTACATTATTTTTAATTTTATAATTAAATCTTTTTCATATAAAAAATATTAAAATTAACAGAATATTTATCTCAAAAAATATGTAATTAAAGATCTAATTAGGTTCTTAATTATAGATATATTCAATTTGCGAAAAAATATTCGGTTAACTTTAACATCTTTTACACTAAGAAGGATCTAATTACAAAATAAAAAGTAGTGTAGAAATCTAATCAAAAAGAAAAAAAAAAGTATAAGCACCTAATTAAAAATTTGGTGATATTATAAGGACCAACAGAGTAATTAAATCTTATTTTATTTTTTATTTTTTTTGTTGTCTACGGTATCCCCCAACCCAACAAGCTAAAGACTAATCCATCGTGGATCTGAACTCCATTTAAGGATCTGCCGCTGGTCAATGGGTTGCTGCATGCACAAAGCAGGATTTGAACCCTCGACACTTGGTTAAGCGGACGAGTGAACTCACCATTTGACCAACTCAAGTTAGTTAACGTTTTTTATTTTAAATGTAAGCAAATTGGTGAGTCAGTTTTGTGGATAAAAAAATGAAAAAAATCCAGAAAGCCTAAATCGGTGGGTCAGAATTGTGAGTAAAAAACAAATTTAAATTTTAAAAAAATACCATTGAGGGTCTGATTTGTAATATGAACCAGTGGAAAGAGAGTAACATTGTTTTTTTTAAAAAAAAATAGAAGATGGAGTTATGTTAAAATTGTATTATCATGGTTAGATTTTATTACAAACACTTGAGAGAGTGAGATTTATATGTGAAAAGCGTTGTGATCTTATTGTTCCTTTTACATTGCCATTTGAAGAATTAAAAGGTGTTCTTTGTGAAAGGATAGATTCACATATATCAAAAAGGTATCGAGTATTTTGTATTGTTATCTTGTATCAGTATTTGGTGGGTTCAATCATTTTCAAACGAAGTATATCAAAGACGAGACGAGTATACAAGAGATTTTTCAATCTATTATGAAACTTGATCACATTTGTCATTTCTCGAGCTGTATATTGAGTTTGAATAATCTGAAGCCGATCAAAATATCAAATGGAGAGATTACAACAGTGACAACGAAGATGAGTTCAAAAGTAACTATGAAGTTCTTGATCCAAATAAAAATGATGATGAAACTGATGACACCATGTAGGCAGATGTCGCGGAGGTGGCAAATGCACTAGAAAATCAACATTTATTCGAAGAGTCACCTTTCATGCGTGATGACTTGCATCATCTACCCTTTTTTCTTGCATAAAGAAGACCATAAAAGAACATAAATCTCAATTGATTAGTACAATTCATGCATTATTTGATGAATATTATGGTACACTACTTTGAGATGAATTGTGCTGAATTTCAGGTGAAAAAGGCATAAAAAATAGGTAGAAGACAAATAAGAAGCTGGGTGTGTGAAACTGGCGTGTCACTTGGAGCAAATGCCACAAAAATACACTGGCGTGGCATGCCAGGAGCTGGGCGTGGCACGCCAGTACTAAAGTCCAGAGAAGAAGTCCAAGCATGCATGTGGGCGTGGCACGCCAGGGAATGGGCGTGGCACGCTAGTACAAAGTTCCAGAGAGCAACAATGGAGGACATTAAAAGAGCGTGGCACGCCTAATCCATCAACTACTATGGGCGTGCCACTTGAGCAAAGGAGCGTGGCATGCCAATCCACCATTCCAAGAAGAACCCTTACTATGGCGTGCCACTTGGTATCAAAGGCGTGGCACGCCAGCTCCAAGAAGTCACTTGGGCGTGCCACTTGAGAACCCAGGCGTGGCACGCCAAGCTTGAAGAGTTCACAAATCCATGGGCGTGCCACTTGAACAGCATGGCGTGGCACGCTGGTACAATATTCCAGAGAAGGGGCTAAAGGCAATTGAAGACTGGGCGTGCCACTTGAAGTCGAAGGCATGGCACGCCAACCCCTCAACCTCACTTAGGCGTGCCACTTGAGCAACCAGGCGTGGCACGCCAATGCATAAAGATAACAAAAGCAAGGACTGGGTGTGCCACTTGGTATCGAAGGCGTGGCACGCCAACCCAAGCATGTCACTATGGCGTGCCACTTGAAGGCTGAGGCGTGGCACGCCAACTACTGAAACCAAGACAAGATCATGGGCGTGGCACGCTGGTATAAGTTTCCAGAGAGGATGAAGGAGGCCAATTACATGGGGCATGCCACTTGGTATCGAAGGCGTGGCACGCCACTCACCATTCTTCACTTAGGCATGCCACTTGAGCAACCAGGCGTGGCACGCCAAACAGAGGAACCAGTGAAAGAGGTGGAAGATTGATGGTTTAGAGGTTATAGTAAACTCTCGTTGCAAGTATAGTTACTAAACCAAGCAATCAACCTTTCTTACAAACGTTTTGGTTGTCACAAGTAACAAACCCTTAAATAAATTGATAACCGAAGTATTCAAACCTCGGGTCGTCTTCTCAAGGAACTGCAGGGAAGTATGTTCTTATTATTGGTTATGAGTCTTGTAAATTGGGGTTTTGAGAATGAGGAGCGAATAGTCTAATTAGCAAATAAAGTAAATGAAGAACAAACAATTTAAATGGCAAGTAAAATAAATAAATGACTGTAAATAAACTTTTGGCAAGGTATGAGAAATTGGAGGTCCTATCCTAGTTATCCTTATCAATGATGATGAGAATTGAATCTTAATTCCACTTTGTTAACCTTTACTAAGGCAAAGGAAGGTCAAGGGATTAATTGGTTTGATCTTCGGATCCTATTTATTTCCTAAGAAAAGATTGGGATTATTGAAGTTCAATTTAATTAACAAAGATGACAATTATCAATCATGTTTGAGTTTGATAACTCCTGAGTTACTGATTTCTTAACCAAGACCAAAAGGAGAAAAGTAAATCTACTGGAATAAAAATGTCTTCAGATGGGAATAACAATAATGTAAATAAAAGAAAGCAATAATAAACTGAAATACCTCAAATAACATTAATTCAAAAGAGTAATCTGTAACATGGAAGAATTCATAAATTAAATTGCAAAAGTAAATAAAAGGGAATATTGAACCTGATAAAGAGATAATCCTGAAAGCGAATAAAATCCTAATTCTAAATCCTAATCCTAAAGAGAGAAGAGAGAGGAGAGAACTTCTCTCTAAAACTAAATCTAAATCATGAAAACTAACTAAAGTGGAGACTCTCTTGAATGGATGCATTCCCCCACTTCATAACCTCTGGTCTATGCCTTCTGGACTTGGATTTGGGCCAAAAAGGACTTCAGAATTCGCTATGAGCGTTTTCTGCAATTTCTGGTCCGTGGCCTCTGTCACGCGTCCGCCCGGGTCACGCGGTCACGTCCTTCGGAGTTTTTCTTGTCATGCGGTCGCGTCAGTCATGTGGCCGCGTCAATGCCTTTTCGCGCTGGCATGCGACCGCGTCGCCCATGCGATCGCGTGGCTGCCAGTTTCTTCAAAAACTCTGTTTTGTGATTTTCTTCCATTTTTGTATGTTTCCTTTCCATCCTTTAAGTCATTCCTGCCTTAGAAGATCTGAAACTACTCAACATACTAATCACGGCATCGAATGGAAATAAAGGTAATTAAAATAATTAATTTTAAAGCATAGGAAACATGTTTTTCACATACATCACATAATAAGGAAGGGAAAGTAAAACCATGCAATTAATATGAAGGATTGAATAAATCACTCAAACTAAGCATAGAATATATCATAAAATATGGGTTTATCAACCACTCACTCACAAAAGGGGCGTGGCACGCCAGACCCTGGGCGTGCCACGCTAGTGCAACTTTCCAGAGAAGCTTAGCCAAGCATAGAGCAAGAGCGTGGCACGCCAGACCCTGGGCGTGCCACGCTAGTTCAAGTTTCCAGAGGCAAAGAAAAGTGGAAAAAGACTAGGGCGTGCCACTTGAGCTCGAAGGCGTGGAACGCCAAGGTTGTTAGAGAGATAAGCGTGCCACTTGAAGGGCTGGGCGTGGCACGCCAAGCCAAAATTGAAGAACACGTGACACACCACTAGAGCGCCAATCACACGCCAGCTGGAGGTCACACTTATTGAGCTTCTTTTCCCTCCAAAATGTAATTTTCCTTTTTCACTTTTGTAATTCTTTTATTTTACTAGGAGTAGTATAAATACCCCCAAGGAGTACTGAAGAAGGGGGTTAAGCAGTTAGTTTTAGATCCACTTTTACACTTCACTTTTGAGTACTTTTTGAGCTATGAGTAGCTAACTTCCCTCTCATTGAGAGAGGGAGCTCTTTTGTACTTGATGGATTGATAATAGTGAAATTCTTATTCTCTTCATCTTCTCTTTGATTTGCTAGAAGGAATTTCGTTCTTAATGCTTAGTGTTCAATTATCTTGGAAAAGAGATTGAATGCAATTGGGTTTCATGGGAACCTTGGGAAAGGAAACATGAAACCATGCTTGAAATCCCTTCTCACACTTGAGTAGAATATGGGTTTTGGTCTTTGGATATGTGACATATAATCCTCCCTCTACTTGGACCTATAATGGTGTGTGGTATAATCAGGGACCAAGCATATCTCTCTTCATGAGCAATTAGACCAAGGAATTGGCTATTGATCAAGATCTGAGAGATTGAGTCACCAAGGGATTGGGGCTCAATCAATTATGATTGCCAAGAGGTCAATGAGTTGCATGATTGAAGAGGATATAAGCTAGATTTGATCCAAAGAGACAACATCTCCTAATCTCAATGAATTTTCCCATTCTTATCTATCCATTTCTCTATAGCTTAATTTTACATTCAGCAATTCTCCATTCCCATTTACATTCAAGTCATTTATGATTCTGCACTTTACATTCTGCCATTTATATTTCTACACTTTATTGCTTTTCTTTATATTTTAGTCATTTACATTTATGTCATTTACAATTCTGCACTTCACAATCTTATTGAACCGCTTGACTAATTCATCAATTAATTAAAACTGCTCAAATTCACCAATCTCTGTGGATACGATCCCACTCTACTGTGGGTTATTACTTGACGATAATTTTGGTGCGCTTGCCAAAAGAACTAATTCACCAATTTTTGAATGGGGTGTGAATTGGACTCATCAAGTTTTATGGCGCCGTTGCCGAGGATTGGCTTAAAATTTGACAGTGATTAAATTGATTGGAGAGCTAGATTAAGCAATTTAGATTCCTTGTTGTTTTATTTTATTTAGCACTTTTTATTTATTTTTTTTTTGAGTTCTATTTCTTTCTTCTTTGATTCTTTTTATTCATCATCCATATTTCCACTCTTCTAACTGTTTAATTAATTGCACCACCCACACTAATAACCACTCTAACAAGAGTAATTTCTTCATTCATTTTCTTTCTTGCTTTTTGCCTTGTTGGTTGTATGACAGGTAGAAGAAGCGGGGCTTCAACTTCCTTTGATTCTGAACCTGAGAGGACCTTCCTTAGATTAAGGAGGGAAGCAAGAGGGAAGGGAATCGTTGGTGCTGAGGAAGAGGAAGAGTATTTTGAAACAAACATGGAGGAGAATATGGAGAACCACCATGAAGAAGAAGCTCACAACCATGCCAGAGAAGGCCCAGTCAATCATGATGGGCAAGAAAGGAGAGTCTTAGGTTCCTACATCAACCCTAAACTAGGAAATTGTGGCAGCAGCATCCTAAAGCCAACAATTCATGCCAATAATTTTGAGCTGAAGCCTCAGCTCATCACACTTGTTCAGAATAATTTCTCATATGGAGAAAGTGCCCAAGAAGACCCTAATCAACATCTCAACACATTCTTGAGGATATGTGATACTGTAAAGTCCAACGGGGTACACCCTGATATCTACAAACTACTCTTGTTCCCTTTCTCACTCAGAGATAAGGCAGCAAAGTGGTTGGAATCATTCCCCAAGGATAGCCTAACTACATGGGAGGAGGTCGTGAACAGATTCCTTGCAAGATTTTACCCTACATAAAGAATCAACAGGCTGAGAGCTGAGGTGCAAACTTTCAGACAACAAGATGGAGAAACACTCTATGAGGCATGGGAGAGATTCAAAGATCTGACAAGAAGATGCCCACCGAAAATTTTCAATGAGTGGGTACAACTACATATCTTTTATGAGGGGTTATCTTATGAAGCAAAGAAGGCAGTGGATCATTCTTCAGGAGGCTCACTCAACAAGAAGAAAATCATTGAAGAAGCCATAGATGTCATTAAAACTGTAGCTGAAAATGAGTATTTCTATGCTTCAGAAAGGACTCAGAAGAAGGGAGTGCTAGAAATCAACTCTGTAGATGCTTTGTTAGCTCAGAACAAGGCAATTGCAGCACAAATAGCTGCCTTAACCAAGAGGATGGAGGCCAACCAAGCCTCAGTCATTGAAGACCAAACTCCTCAACAAGAAGGGAATGCACCAGAATCTGAAGGTGACTGGGAACAAGCTAATTATGTGAACAATTCATCCAGACCACCATATGACCCACACTCTAAGACATACAACCCAGGTTGGAAGAACTACCCAAACTTTGGGTGGGGAAATCAACAAAACTACAACCAGGACCACAACAAGCCTTATTCATCAAATCAGCATTCCAACCACAACCCCAACCATCAAAAACGGAACCATAGATCCTACCATAACTCACAAAATATATCATACCATAGTAACCAACCCATACACAACAATCTCAATCAAGATGCACCATTCTCAACTATGCAACCATGTGAAATCAAGAGCAACTTCGAAAGGATGGAGGCTGCAATAGCACAACTGTCCTCACAGATTATAGGGGCAGTCTCCACCCTCATGGACAGACAAGCACAAACTAAAAGAAGGATAGATGCTAATCAAGAAGAATACAGGTCAAATCTGAAAAATCAAGGCGCAGCAATCTCAAAGTTGGAAGCACAAGTGGGGATTTTATCCAAGCAAATCCCACTTCCCACACACACATTTCCCAGTGATACCATGGCTAACCCAAGAGGGGAATGCAAAACCATTACTCTAAGAAGTGGGAAGGTTGTGGAGGAAGGAACCCCAATCAAAGACAAGCATGAAGAATTTGTAGCAAAGCATGGGAACAAGGATGAAGGAGAGATCCCTACTCCACCTCCACCAAAACCAGTCTTGAAGCCTTATGTGCCAAAAGCACCATACCCACAAAGACTGGGAAAATATGGGAAGGATGGCCAGTTCTCTAAGTTCCTAGAGATCTTTAAGAAGCTCCAAATTAACATACCATTTGCTGAGGCATTAGAACAAATGCCAATCTATGCCAAATTTTTGAAGGAGCTTATAACAAGAAAGAGGAACTGGGAGGCAAAAGAAACCATAGTATTGACTGAGGAATGCAACACCATCATACAGAAGAAGCTGCCTTAAAAGCTGAAAGACCCAGGGAGTTTTCAAATTCCCTGCATCATAGGGGACATCACTATTGAGAAAGCCCTGTGTGATTTGGGAGCTAGCATAAATCTTATGTCCCTAACCATGATGAGAAGGATGAAGATTGAGAAAACCAAGCCAACAAGAATGGCACTCCAATTGGCTGACAGAACACTTAAATTTCCACATGGGGTGGTGGAGGACTTGCTAGTGAAAGTAGGAGAATTCATTTTCCCTGCTGATTTCGTTGTGCTGGACATGGAAGAAGAGGCCAACACATCAATTATCCTAGGAAGACCATTTCTAGCTACTACTGGAGCTATCATTGATGTGCAGAAAGGGGAACTAGTCTTGAGATTGCATGAAGAGAAACTGGTCTTTAACATCTTTAAAGCAACGAGTTACCCTAAGGAATCCATAGGAGAATGCATTCTGGTAGACACCATGGAACAGATAGTTCAAGAAGTCTTGGAAGAAGAACAATGTGGAGAAACCATTGAGCTGGAACAAGCACCAGATGGAGAACCACCACAAGCAACCATGAGAAACTCAATCATGCCAACCACTACAGACAACAAAGATGCAGAGTCACCAAAACTAGAGCTGAAAACTTTACCGCCCAGCTTGAAAAATGCATATTTGGGTGCCAACAACACTCATCCAGTAATCATAAATTCAAGTCTGAGTAAGAAACAAGAAGAGGAGCTTATCCAAATGCTGAGACAACACAAGGATGCCATAGGCTAGACACTTGCAGATTTAAAAGGGATCAGTCCTTCAATGTGTATGCATAAAATCTTACTTGAAGAGGATGCCAAACCTTCAAGACAACAACAAAGGAGGCTGAACCCAACTATGAATGAAGTGGTTCAGAAAGAAGTGTTAAAATTGTGGCAAGCAGGGGTGATCTACCCCATCTCAGACAGCCCTTGGGTAAGCCCGGTGCAAGTAGTCCCTAAGAAGGGAGGGATCACTGTTGTGACAAATGAGAAAAATGAATTGATACCCACAAGGATAGTGACCAGATGGCGTATGTGCATTGACTACCGGAAACTTAATGAAGCCACCCGGAAGGATCACTTCCCCCTACCTTTCATGGACCAGATGCTTGAAAGATTGGCAGGACATGAGTATTATTGCTTCCTGGATAGATATTCGGGCTACAATCAAATTGTTGTAGACCCCAAGGATCAGGAAAAAACTTCATTCACTTGTCCATATGGTGTCTTTGCTTATAGGAGAATGCCCTTTGGATTTTGCAATGCACCTGCAACATTCCAAAGGTGCATGCTCTCCATTTTTTCTGACATGATTGAGAAGTTCATAGAAGTATTCATGGACGACTTCTCTGTGTTTGGGAACTCATATTCTGATTGCCTATGCCATCTTACTCTTGTACTAAAAAGGTGTCAAGAAACCAACCTGGTTTTAAACTGGGAGAAGTGCCATTTTATGGTGACTGAAGGGGTGGTTCTTAGTCACAAGATTTCAAAAGATGGCATAGAAGTGGACAAGGCAAAAGTGGAAGTAATTGAAAAATTACCTCCACCTTGTAATGTCAAAGCAATAAGAAGTTTTTTTGGGACACGCTGGGTTCTATAGGAGGTTTATCAAAGACTTTTTAAAGATTGCAAAACCCCTTAGTAACCTACTTATCTCAAATACTCCCTTTGTTTTTGATAGAGAGTGCATGGTAGCCTTTGATGAACTTAAGAAGAAACTCTCCTCTGTACCTATTATAGCACCACCAAGCTGGGATCTTCCCTTTGAACTAATGTGTGATGCATCTGGATTTGCTATTGGTGCCGTTCTAGGACAGAGGAAAGACAAGCTAGTACATGTTATTTATTATGCTAGCAAGGTCCTTAATGAGAATCAAAGAAACTATACCACCACGGAGAAAGAACTTTTAGCCATAGTTTTTGCTTTTGATAAGTTTAGATCATATCTTATTGGCTCAAAAGTAATTGTGTTCACTGATCATGCAGCACTCAAATACTTGCTTACTAAACAAGAATCTAAGCCCAGACTAATAAGGTGGATTTTGCTGCTCCAAGAATTTGATATTGAGATTAAAGATAGGAGCAGAGCAGAGAACAAGGTAGCTGACCACCTCTCAAGGATCCCACAACAAGAAGAAATGTAACAAGTAGCAGTAAATGAAAGCTTTCCTGATGAACAATTGATGATGATTCGAGTATCCCCTTGGTTTGCAGACATATCTAACTTCAAGGCTATTGGGGAACTACCAACTAACATCAATAAGCACATGAGGAGAAAGCTAATTAAGGATGCCAAACACTACATCTGGGATGACCCCTATTTGTTCAAAAAATGTGCTGATGGAATCCTAAGAAGGTGTATACCCCATGAAGAAGGGCAGGAAGTGTTATGGCAGTGCCATGGATCCGCATATGGAGGTCACTTCAGTGGAGAAAGAATAGAAGCAAAATTGCTTCAATCCGGATTTTACTGGCCAACAATGTTTAAGGATGCCAAGAAAATGGTGTCAAGGTGTGATGAATGCCAAAGAGCTGGTAATCTAACCAAGAGAAATGAGATGCCACCGCAATTCATGCTAGAGCTGGAGCTATTTGATGTATGGGGGATTAATTTCATGGGACCCTTTCCAACCTCCTACTCAAATAGCTACATATTGGTGGCTGTTGATTATGTCTCAAGGTGGGTAGAAGCCATAGCCACTGCAACAAATGACAACAAGGTTGTGATAAGCTTCTTGAGACGGAACATCTTCAGCAGATTTGGAGTTTCCAGAGCTCTCATTAGTGATGGAGGGACACACTTCTGCAACAAACAACTCGAGACACTCCTTCTCAGATATGGAGTAAAGCACAAAGTGGCAACTCCATACCACCCACAGACCAACGGGCAAGCTGAAATTTCCAACAGAGAGCTAAAAAGAATCCTTGAAAAAACTGTTGGAAGCTCAAGAAAGGATTGGTCTAAGAAGCTGGATGATGCACTATGGGCCTACAGAATAGCCTATAAGACTCCCATTTGGATGTCTCCATACCAACTGGTATATGGCAAGGCTTGTCACTTTCCAGTTGAACTTGAGCATAGAGCATTTTGGGCTCTAAAAATGTTAAACTATGATGAGCAAGCTGCTGGAGAAAAGAGATTAATGCAACTCAATGAGCTGGAGGAGTTTAGAAATCAAGCATATGAGAATGCAAAAATGTACAAAGAGAACACAAAAAGATAGCATGACCAAAAGATAGCAAGAGGGGAGTTCACTGAAGAACAGAAGGTGTTACTCTACAACTCAAGACTCAAGTTCTTCCCTGGGAAACTTAAGTCTCGATGGTCAGGGCCTTTCACCATACTCAAGGTGTTTTCCTATGGACATGTAGAGCTCATGGAGGACAAGACTCAGAGAACTTTTAATGTCAATGGCCATAAACTCAAACACTACTTGGGAGGCTCCTTAGAGGAGCAGAGAGTGAGCTACAAGCTCAGCTGAAGATGAAGAAATGTCAAGCTAATGACAATAAAGAAGCGCTAGTTGGGAGGCACCCCAACACTTTATCCTTTTTGATCTAATTGCTTTTCTTAGAAGTAGTTAAAATCTAGTGCTTTAGATAGTTTAAATTTCAGTCTCACATTTGTGTTACATTACCATATTAGGATTAGTTTACAATTGAAGATTAGAAGGTTTGATAGTAGCTTTAGTAGCTAGAAATTCTGTACACTCTTTTATTTCTTTCTATTATGAAATTGCAACTTGATGAAGGCATAACTAATGATGAGTGAATGGGCTGAGAACTAGCCAAATTGCTAAGTTTGGTGTGGCTTCTCACCCACTTAATCTAGGCTTACAAACAATTAATAGCTTAGTTTTAAAGAGTAAGCACAGAGATTAAATTTGGTGTGGCCACCACCAATGATCATCTAGCAGCCCAAGTCACCCAATTTGAAAGCACTTAATGTTTTGGGTAAGAACATGAACGTAGTTTAATGAGTTTAGATGAATTGGAATCAAAATAAAAAGAAAAGATTGGTGTTATTCCACTCTTATGAACACATTAAATACACAATGATGAAACCAATTTATTAAGATGCCAAAGAATTAAGTTTGGTGTCCCAAGGGACACCCATCAGTTGCAACCCAAACCACTCTTAATGAGAAGGAATGTGAAGGGGTTCTTTGGTAATTACTAATGGGTTCAGTTTCATTTCAGGAGAGAAGATGGGGCCCACATGGTAAAAAACTCACAAAGCAAGGAAGTCAAAGTGTACTTGCACTTTGGAACTCAAAACATGCAGAAGACACTGTGAGAAAAGAGTTGGCGCCTCTTTCCACGCTAGGCGCCACTCCCCAAATGGAAAAACATTTAACCCTTTTTATTTCTCACCCTTCAAACCACACCATTCACCCATTATAAAAGCCTCACCTCCCTATCTCCTATCCCACTTCAACAACCCCCAATCACACACGAAGCGCATATACCCCTCACTTTCCTTTCTCTTTTCATCTTTTACTATCTCTTTCCCTACTTTCTTCTTTCTCTTGATTGGGACAATCAAGTCCTAAGTTTGGTGTTGGAGCAAAACCTTGTTTTTCTTACTCTTTCTTGCAACCCACATTTTTTTTTCATAACCTCAAACACACTCTCTCAACTTAATGGCACCACCAAAAAGCTCAGCCTCAAAGAAAAGGAAAACCAAGGAACCAACCTCTGGATCCTCAAGCTCTTTCAATGACTACAAGTTCCTCTCTACATTCAACCAAAATCAATTCTATGGTTGGGTGAGTGAGAGGGAGATCATTCCAGAAGTTGGGTTTCAACTAGGGAGGAATGAGCATCTTGAATTAACATTGAGATCAACAATAGGGGTTGGTCACTTCTATGCAACCCACCAAGGAAAGTGGTAGAAAGCTTGGTGAGGGAATTCTATGCCAATGCAGTGCCTTAACCAGGACAACACTATGGCTACATTAGCTATGTAAGGGGAAAGTCCATTGACTACAGCCCCTCTAGATAGAAAGAATGCTGATGGTGAAGAGGACAAGCTCCACTCGGAGTTATGAAGAAAGAATGAAGCAGCAAGACCCTGGGTTTGAGAAAATCTTGAATGAAATTTGTGTGATGAATGTGCGTTGGATAAATGACAAGGATGGGATACCCAACTGATGAGCGGATAATTTATACGCTTTTTGACATTGTTTTTAGTATGTTTTTAGTAGGATCTAGTTACTTTTAGGGATGTTTTCATTAGTTTTTATGTTAAATTCACATTTCTGGACTTTACTATGAGTTTTTGTGTTTTTCTGTGATTTCAGGTATTTTCTGGCTGAAATTGAAGGACTTGAGCAGAAATCAGATTCAGAGGTTGAAGAAGGACTGCTGATGCTGTTGGATTCTGACCTCCCTGCACTCAAAATAGATTTTCTGGAGCTACAAAACTCGAAATAGCGTGCTTCTAATTGCGTTGGAAAGTAGACATCCAGGGCTTTCCAGAAATATATAATAGTCCATACTTTGGCCAAGAATAGATGACGTAAACTGGCGTTTAACGCCAGCTTTCCACCAAAATCTAGCGTCCAGCGCCAGAAAAGGAGCCAAAACCAGAGTTGAACGCCCAAACTGGCACAAAAGCTGGCGTTCAACTCCAAGAAGGACCTCTACACGTGCAACACTCAAGCTCAGCCCAAGCACACACCAAGTGGGCCCCGGAAGTGGATTTATGCATCAATTACTTACTCATGTAAACCCTAGTAGCTAGTTTATTATAAATAGGACCTTTTACTAGTCTTTTTGGGGAATCTTTGATCAGTTGTATGCTATCTTAGATCACATTTGAGGGCTGGCCATTCGGCCACGCCTGGACCTTTCACTTATGTATTTTCAACGGTAGAGTTTCTACACTCCATAGATTAAGGTGTGGAGCTCTGCTGTTCCTCAAAGATTAATGCAAAGTACTACTGTTTTCTATTCAATTCATCTTATTTCGCTTCTAAGATATCCATTCGCACCCAAGAACGTGATGAAGGTGATGATTATGTGTGACACTCATCACCATTCTCCCCTATGAACACGTGCCTGACAAACACTTCCGTTCTACATGAAATAAGCTAGAATGAATATCTCTTAGATCTCCTAACCAGAATCTTCGTGGCGTAAGCTAGAATGATGGCGGCATTCAAGAGAATCCGGAAATTCTAAACCTTGTCTGTGGTATTCCGAGTAGGATTCAATGATTGAATGACTGTGACGAGCTTCAAACTCGCGAGTGCTGGGCATTAGTGACAGACGCAAAAGGAGGGTGAATCCTATTCCAGCATGATCGAGAACCGACAGATGATTAGCCGTGCTGTGACAGAGCATGTGAGCATATTTTTCACTGAGAGGAGGGGATGTAGCCACTGACAACGGTGATGCTCTTGGATAAAGCCAGCCATGGAAAGGAGTAAGACTGATTGGATGAAGATAGCAGGAAAGCAGATGTTCAGAGGAACGAAAGCATCTCCATTCGCTTATCTGAAATTCTCACCAATGGATTACATAAGTATTTCTATCCCTATTCTATTATTTAGTATTCGAAAACATCATTATCAATTTATATCTGCCTAACTGAGATTTGCAAGGTGACCACAGCTTGCTTCATACCAACAATCTCCGTGGGATTCGACCCTTACTCACGTAAGGTATTACTTGGACGACCCAGTGCACTTTCTGGTTAGTTGTATCAAAGTTGTGAACCATGGTATTGGCACCATGTTCTTGGCGCCATTGCCAGAGAAAGAAAGAGCCATGAATTTTACATAATCAAAGTGTAATCACGATTGCGCGTACCAAGTTGCTCACATTGCCAGGGATTGTTTGAGCCTGGACATCACAATTTCGTGCACTAAGTTTTTGCCGCCATTGCCGGGGATTGTTCGAGTTTGGACAACTGACAGTTCATCTTGTTGCTCAGATTAGGTAATTTTCTTTTTATTTTATTTTCAAAAATTTTTCAAAAATATTTCTAAAATTTTCTCATCTGTTTTCGAAAAAAAAATAATAAAAATGTTTTCAAAAAAAATTTTATTCAAAATTTTTGAATGAATTCTAGTGTTTCATGAAGCATGTTGAAGCCTGGCTGGCTGTAAAGCCATGTCTAATTCCTTTGGGAATGAGTATGTCAGGCGTGTCATGTCTGAATTACATGCTGAAGCTTGGCTGGCCATTGGCCATGTCTAGTGTTTTGGACCGGAGCTTTCATTGAAAGCTTGGCTGGCTAGTGAGCCATGTCTAATTCCTGGACTGAAGCTTTAGACTAACACTGCAAGATTCCTGGAATTCATATTAAAAATTTTGGAATCCTTATTTTCCTTTTTCAATTAATTTTCGAAAAAAATCCAAAAAAATTAGAAAATCATAAAAATCAAAAATATTTTTCTGTTTCTTGTTTGAGTCTTGAGTCATGTTATAAGTTTGGTGTCAATTGCATGTGCATCTTGCATTTTTCGAAAATTCTCATGCATTCATGGTGTTCTTCATGATCTTCAAGTTGTTCTTGGTAAGTCTTCTTGTTTGATCTTGATGATTTTTTGTTTTGTGTCTTTTCATGTTTATCATATGCATTCTTGAATTCTTAGTGTCTAAGCATTAAAGAATTCTAAGTTTGGTGTCTTGCATGTTTTCTTTGCATTAAAAATTTTTCAAAAATATGTTCTTGGTGTTCATCATGATCTTCAAAGTGTTCTTGGTGTTCATCTTGACATTCATAGCATTCTTGCATGCATTCATTGTTTTGATCCAAAATCTTCATGCATTGCATCCCTTTAGTGTTTTTCTCTCTCATCATAAAAATTTCAAAAAAATAAAAAAATATCTTTCCCATTTTCTCTCATCAAATTCGAAAATTTGGATTGACTTTTTCAAAATTTTTAAAATCAAATTGTTTCTCATGAGTCAAATCAAATTTTCAATTTGAAAATCTTATCTTTTTCAAAATCGTTTTCAAAAATCAAATCTTTTTCAAAATTCTTAGTTATTTTCGAAAATTCCAAAAATATTTTTCAAAAATTTTTTTCTTATTTTTATACCAAATTTTCGAAAATAACATAATCAATTAATGTTTTGATTCAAAAATTTCAAGTTTGTTACTTACTTGTTAAGAAAGATTCAAACTTTAAGTTCTAGAATCATATCTTGTGATTTCTTATGAATCAAGTCATTAATTGAGATTTTAAAAATCAAATCTTTTTCAAAAATAATTTCTAAAATATCTTCTTATCTTACCTTTTTCAAAAAGTTGGTTTCAAAATATCTTTTCTAACCTCCTAACTTCTTATCTTTTCAAAATTAGTTTCAACTAACTAACTAACTTTTTGTTTGTTTCTTAACTTTTTCAAAACTACCTAACTAACTCTCTCTCTCTAATTTTCGAAAATATCTTCCCTCTTTTTCAAAAATTTCTTTTTAATTAACTAATTATTCTTATTTTTTATTTTTGATTTTAAAAATTTTCGAAAAATACTAACACTTTTCAAAAAACCATTTTCGAAAATCACTAACCCTTTTTCAAAAATTATTTTCGAAAATTCTCCCTCTCCCATCTTATTCTATTTATTTATTCATCTACTAACATCTCATCTCACATCTCTGCCATCCTCACAGTTGTGTTTCTTTCTTTACATCACACTCTTTGTCTCCCTCTTTTCTTCCACTCACAAAGGGATCCCTATACTGTGGTATAAAGGATCTCTATTATTATTATTATTTTTCTGTGCCCTCTTCTTTGTCATATGAGCAGGAGCAAGGATAAGAACATTCTTGTGGAAGCAGATGCAGAACCTGAAAGGACTCTGAAAAGGAAACTAAGAGAAGCTAAAATACAACAATCCAGAGATAACCTTTCAGAAATTTTCGAACAGGAAGAGGAGATGGCAGCCGAAAATAATAATAATGTAAGGAAGATTCTTGGTGACTTTACTGCACCTAATTCCAATTTACATGGAAGAAGCATCTCCATTCCTGCCATTGGAGCAAACAACTTTGAGCTGAAACCTCAATTAGTTTCTTTGATGCAGCAGAACTGCAAGTTTCATGGACTTCCATCTGAAGATCCTTTTCAGTTCTTAACTGAATTCTTGTAGATATGTGATACTGTTAAGACTAATGGAGTAGATCCTGAAGTCTACGGGCTCATGCTTTTCCCTTTTGCTGTAAGAGACAGAGCTAGATTATGGTTGGATTCTCAACCCAAAGACAGCCTGAACTCTTGGGATAAGCTGGTGACGGCTTTCTTAGCCAAGTACTTTCCTCCTCAAAAGCTGAGCAAGCTTAGAGTTGATGTTCAAACCTTCAGACAGAAAGAAGGTGAATCCCTCTATGAAGCTTGGGAAAGATACAAACAGTTGACCAAAAAGTGTCCTTCTGACATGCTTTCAGAATGGACCATCCTGGATATATTCTATGATGGTTTATCTGAGCTATCAAAGATGTCACTGGACACTTCTGCAGGTGGATCCATTCACCTAAAGAAAACGCCTGTAGAAGCTCAAGAACTCATTGACATGGTTGCTAATAACCAGTTCATGTACACTTCTGAAAGGAATCCTGTGAATAATGGGACGCCTATGAAGAAGGGAGTTCTTGAAGTTGATACTCTGAATGTCATATTGGCTCAGAACAAAATATTGACTCAGCAAGTCAATATGATCTCTCAAAGTCTGCATGGAATGCAAGCTGCATCGAACAGTACTCAAGAGGCATCTTCTGAAGAAGAAGCTTATGATCCTGAGAACCCTGCAATAGCAGAGGTGAATTACTTAGGTGAACCTTATGGAAACACCTATAACTCATCATGGAGAAATCATCCAAATTTCTCATGGAAGGATCAAAAGCCTCAACAAGGCTTTAATAATGGTGGAAGAAACAGGTTTAACAATAATAAACCTTTTCCATCATCCACTCAGCAACAGACAGAGAACTCTGAACAAAATGCTTCTAATTTAGCAAACCTAGTCTCTGATCTGTCCAAGGCCACTGTAAGTTTCATGAATGAAACAAGATCTTCCATTAGAAATTTGGAAGCACAAGTGGGCCAGTTGAGTAAAAGGATCACTGAAATCCCTCCCAGTACTCTCCCAAGCAATACAGAAGAGAATCCAAAAGGAGAGTGCAAAGCCATTGACATAAGCAAAATGGCCGAACCCAATGAGGGAGAGGAGGACGTGAACCCCAAGGAGGAAGACCTCTTGGGACATCCAGTGACCAATAAGGAGCTTCCCTCTGAGGAACCAAAGGAATCTGAGGCTCATCTAGAGACCATAAAGATTCCATTGAACCTCCTTATGCCCTTCATGAGCTCTGATGAGTATTCCTCTTCTGAAGAGAATGAGGATGTTACTGAAGAGCAAACTGCCAAGTTTCTTGGTGCAATCATGAAGCTGAATGCCAAATTATTTGGCATTGATACTTGGGAAGTTGAACCTCCCTTGTTCATCAATGAACTAAGTGATCTGGATCAACTGACATTACCTCAGAAGAGACAGGATCCTAAAAAGTTCATAATACCCTGTACCATAGGCACCATGATCTTTAAGGCTCTGTGTGACCTTGGTTCAGGAATAAACCTCATGCCCCTCTCTGTAATAGAGAAACTGGGAATCTATGGGGTGCAAGCTGCCAAAATCTCATTAGAGATGGAAGACAGTTCAAGAAAACAGGCTTATGGACAAGTAGAGGACGTGTTAGTAAAGGTTGAAGGCCTTTACATCCCTGCTGATTTCATAGTCCTGGATACTGGAAAGGAAGAGGATGAATCCATCATCCTAGGAAGACCTTTCCTGGCCACAGCAAGAGCTGTGATTGATGTTGACAGAGGTGAAATAGTCCTTCAATGGAACAAGGACTCCCTTGTGTTTAAAACTCAAGGATCTCCCTTTGCAACCATGGAGAGGAAGCAGAAAAAGCTTCTCTCAAAGCAGAGTCAACCAGAGCCCCCACAGTCAAACTCTAAGTTTGGTGTTGGGAGGCCACAACCAAACTCTAAGTTTGGTGTTGAACTCCCATATCCAAACTCTAAGTTTGGTGTTGGAGAGCTTCAACAATGCTCTGAACATCTGTGAGGCTCCATGAGAGCCCACTGTCAAGCTATTGACATTAAAGAAGCGCTTGTTGGGAGGCAACCCAATTTTTATTTATCTAACTATATTTCTCTTAGTTATATGTCTTTGTAGGTACATGATCATGGGGAGTCACAACATAAATATAAAAATTGAAAACGGAATCAAAAACAGCAGAAGAAAAATCACACCCTGGAGGAGCATCTGTCTGGCGTTCAGCGCCAGAACAGAGCATGGTTCTGGCGCTGAACGCCCAAAATGGGCAGCTTCTGGGTGCTGAACGCCAGAACAGGCATGGTTCTGGCGTTCAACGCCAGAAATGGCACACAAATGGGCGTTGAACGCCCAAAATGGCCACCAACCTGGCGCTGAACGCCCAGAGTTGTGTACAAAGGCATTTTTACATGCCTAATGGGTGCAGGGATGTAAATCCTTGAACACCTCAGGATCTGTGGACCCCACAGGATCCCCACCCACCTCCACTCACTTCTTTTCACCACTCTCTTTCACACAACCCCATAAACACTCTTCCCCAAAAACCCTTCACCAATCACCTCAAACTCTCTTCCCCATCACCTCTTCACCACTCACATCCATCCACTCTTCCCCATAAACCTACCTCATAAACTCCACCTACCTTCAAAATTCAAAACCAACTTCCCACCCAAACCCACCCATATGGCTGAAACCTTTCCCCCCTCCCTTCCCTATATAAAGCCTTCCATTCTTCATCAAATTCACACAACACACCCCTCTACACCCTTCTTGGCCGAAACACTTACCCTCTCCTTCTCCTCCATTTCTTCTTCTTCTTCATCTATTCTTCTTTTATTGCTCGAGGGCGAGCAAAATTCTAAGTTTGGTGTGGTAAAAGCATAAGCTTTTTGTTTTTCCATTACCATTGATGGCACCTAAGACCGGAGAATCCTCTAGAAAGGGGAAAGGGAAGACAAAAGCTTCCACATCCGAGTCATGGGAGATGGAAAGGTTCATCTCCAAAGCCCATCAAGACCACTTCTATGATGTTGTGGCCAAGAAGAAGGTGATCCCTGAGGTCCCTTTCAAACTCAAAAGAAATGAGTATCCGGAGATTCAACATGAAATTCAAAGAAGAGGTTGGGAAGTTCTAACAAATCCCATCCAACAAGTCGGCATCCTAATGGTTCAAGAGTTCTATGCCAATGCATGGATCACCAAGAACCATGATCAAAGTAAGAACCCGGATCCAAAGAACTATGTTACAATGGTTTGGGGAAAATACTTAGATTTTAGTCCGGAAAATGTGAGGTTGGCGTTCAACTTGCCAAACATGGAAGAGAACGCACGCCCCTACACAAGGAGAGTCAACTTTGATCAAAGGTTGGACCAAGTCCTTATCGACATATGTGTAGAAGGAGCTCAATGGAAGGTTGACTCCAAAGGCAAGCCAGTTCAACTAAGAAGATTGGACCTCAAGCCTGTAGCTAGAGGATGGTTGGAGTTCATTCAATGCTCAATCATTCCCACTAGCAACCGGTCTGAAGTTACTATAGACCGGGCCATCATGATCCATAGTATCATGATTGGAGAAGAGGTGGAAGTTCATGAGATTATACCTCAAGAACTCTACAAGGTGGCTGACAAGTCCTCCACTATGGCAAGGTTAGCCTTTCCTCACCTCATTTGCCACCTATGCAATTTGGCTGGGATTGACATAGAGGGAGATATCCTCATTAAAGAGGACAAGCCCATCATTGAGAAAAAGATGGAGCAAGCAAGAGAGCCCAGTCATGGAGCTCAAGAGGCGTAAGAAACTCATTTCCATGAGATCCCGGAGATGCCTCAAATGCAATTTCCTCCACAAAATTATTGGGAGCAATTCAACACCTCCCTAGGAGAATTGAGTTCCAATATGGGACAACTAAGGGTGGAACATCAAGAGCACTCCATCATGCTTCATGAAATAAGAGAAGATCAAAAAGCAATGAGGGAGGAGCAACAAAGACAAGGAAGATACATAGAAGAGCTCAAGGACATCATTGGTTCCTCAAGAAGGAAACGCCACCATCACTAAGGTGGATTCATTCCTTGTTCTTGCTTTCTCTGTTTTTCGTTTTCTATGTTATGTGCTTATCTATGTTTGTGTCTTCATTATATGATCATTAGTAGTTAGTAACTGTGTCTTAAAGTTATAAATGTCCTATGAATCCATCACCTCTCTTAAATGAAAAATGTTTTAATTCAAAAGAACAAGAAGTACATGAGTTTCGAATTTATCCTTGAACTTGGCTTAATTATATTGATGTGGTGACAATGCTTCTTGTTTTCTGAATGTATGCTTGAACAGTGCATATGTCTTTTGAAGTTGTTGTTTAAGAATGTTAAATATGTTGGCTCTTGAAAGAATGATGACTAAGAGACATGTTATTTGATAATCTGAAAAATCATAAAAATGATTCTTGAAGCAAGAAAAAGCAGCAAAGAACAAAGCTTGCAGAAAAAAAAAAAGAAAAAAAAGGGGGGCGAAAAAAATAGAAAAAAAAATAGAAAGAAAAAGAAAAAGCAAGCAGAAAAAGCCAATAACCCTTAAAACCAAAAGGCAAGGGCAAATAAAAAGGATCCCAAGGCTTTGAGCATCAGTGGATAGGAGGGCCTAAAGGAATAAAATCCTGGTCTAAGCGGCTAAACCAAGCTGTCCCTAACCATGTGCTTGTGGCGTGTAGGTGTCAAGTGAAAACTTGAGACTGAGCGGTTAAAGTCAAGGTCCAAAGCAAAAAAAGAGTGTGCTTAAGAACCCTGGACACCTCTAATTGGGGACTTTAGTGAAGCTGGGTCACAATCTGAAAAGGTTCACCCAATTATGTGTCTGTGGCATTTATGTATCCGGTGGTAATACTGGAAAACAAAGTGCTTAGGGCCACGGCCAAGACTCATAAAGAAGCTGTGTTCAAGAATCATCATACTGAATTACGAGAATCAATAACACTATCTGAAATCTGAGTTCCTATAGATGCCAATCATTCTGAACCTCAATGGATAGAGTGAGATGCCAAAACTATTCAAGAGGCAAAAAGCTATAAGTCCCGCTCATTTGATTGGAGCTATGTTTCATTGATAGTTTGGAATTTATAGTATATTCTCTTCTTTTTATCCTATTTGATTTTCAGTTGCTTGGGGACAAGCAACAATTTAAGTTTGGTGTTGTGATGAGCGGATAATTTATACGCTTTTTGACATTGTTTTTAGTATGTTTTTAGTAGGATCTAGTTACTTTTAGGGATGTTTTCATTAGTTTTTATGTTAAATTCATATTTCTGGACTTTACTATGAGTTTGTGTATTTTTCTGTGATTTCAGGTATTTTCTGGCTGAAATTGAAGGACTTGAGCAGAAATCAGATTCAGAGGTTGAAGAAGGATTGCTGATGCTGTTGGATTCTGACCTCCCTGCACTCAAAATGGATTTTCTGGAGCTACAGAACTCGAAATGGCACGCTTCCAAATGCGTTGGAAAGTAGACATCCAGGGATTTCCAGCAATATATAATAGTCCATACTTTGGCAAAAAATAGACGACGTAAACTGGCGTTCAACGCCAGCTTTCCGCCCAAATCTGGCGTCCAGCGCCAGAAAAGGAGCCAAAACCAGAGTTGAACGCCCAAACTGGCACAAAAGCTGGCGTTCAACTCCAAGAAGGACCTCTACACGTGCAACACTCAAGCTCAGCCCAAGCACACACCAAGTGGGCCCCGGAAGTGGATTTATGCATCAATTACTTACTCATGTAAACCCTAGTAGCTAGTTTATTATAAATAGGACCTTTTACTAGTCTTTTTGGGGAATCTTTGATCAGTTGTATGCTATCTTAGATCACATTTGAGGGCTGGCCATTCGGCCATGCCTGGACCTTTCACTTATGTATTTTCAACGGTAGAGTTTCTACACTCCATAGATTAAGGTGTGGAGCTCTGCTGTTCCTCAAAGATTAATGCAAAGTACTACTGTTTTCTATTCAATTCATCTTATTTTGCTTCTAAGATATCCATTCGCATCCAAGAACGTGATGAAGGTGATGATTATGTGTGACACTCATCACCATTCTCCCCTATGAACACGTGCCTGACAAACACTTCCGTTCTACATGAAATAAGCTAGAATGAATATCTCTTAGATCTCCTAACCAGAATCTTCGTGGCGTAAGCTAGAATGATGGCGGCATTCAAGAGAATCCAGAAAGTCTAAACCTTGTCTGTGGTATTCCGAGTAGGATTCAATGATTGAATGACTGTGACGAGCTTCAAACTCGCGAGTGCTGGGCGTTAGTGACAGACGCAAAAGGAGGGTGAATCCTATTCCAGCATGATCGAGAACCGACAGATGATTAGCCGTGCTGTGACAGAGCATGTGAGTATATTTTTCACTGAGAGGAGGGGATGTAGCCACTGACAACGGTGATGCCCTTGCATAAAGCCAGCCATGGAAAGGAGTAAGACTGATTGGTTGAAGATAGCAGGAAAGCAGAGGTTCAGAGGAACGAAAGCATCTCCATTTGCTTATCTGAAATTCTCACCAATGGATTACATAAGTATTTCTATCCCTATTCTATTATTTAGTATTTGAAAACATCATTATCAATTTATATCTGCCTAACTGAGATTTGCAAGGTGACCACAGCTTGCTTCATACCAACAATCTCCATGGGATTCGACCCTTACTCACGTAAGGTATTACTTGGACGACCCAGTGCACTTGCTGGTTAGTTGTATCGAAGTTGTGAACCATGGTATTGGCACCATGTTCTTGGCGCCATTTCCAGGGAAAGAAAGAGCCATTAATTTTACATAATCAAAGTGTAATCACGATTGCGCGTACCAAGTTGCTCACGTTGCCAGGGATTGTTTGAGCCTGGACATCACAATTTCGTGCACCATCAACCAATTGAGGAGAAGAAATCTGAGCTCCCAAGCTAGAGGGTGGCTAAAATTTGTGAGGAGGTCCCTAATCCCCACATCCAACACTTCAGAGGTGACCAAGGAGAGAGCTGTGCTCATCTATAGCATCATGAAAGGAGAAAACATCAACGTGGGGGAGATGATCGCCAACAACATCAACAAAGTGTTGAAAAGCACCAATGACAACACAAGGTTGGCATTCCCCAGCATTATACAGAAGCTATGTGATGAGGCTGGAGTTGAAAAGATCATTGATGAGGTGCTTGTGAAGAAAGACAAATTCATAACTGCCAAAAAGATGGCCAAGGTGGTGGCTGTTCACCCACTCAACAGGGCCAGAGAACGAAGAGTTCAGGCTCATGGAACACAACAACAACAAGAAGAGGAAGAGGAAGAAGAGCAACCTCACTTCCTGGCACTTCAACCACCACCACCACACTATCAATATCAGCAATTTACAGAGGGATTCAACTGGGAACAATTGCAAGGAGATGTACATCAAATGAAGGGAGACCTACACCACTTGAGGGAAGATGTCAATCAACTCAAGGAGACTCAGCAACAATAATGGAGCCAAGTCAACCAAAACATTGAACAACTCCAAGGGAATTGGGAGCATATGAGGAAGGAGCAGCAAGAACAATTTGACTGGGGAGAGGTGCGAAGTGCACTGGACAAAATAGTAGAGCGAGGCAAATGGCAACAGAGGAACTTTGCTGAATTCAGACATGTCTATAATGCCAGAACCATATCCAGGAGGCAGTATGACATCAATACACAAGCAAAGCTGAATCACTTGTATAACGCCGTGGCCGCTCTAAACCCAGGATACCCAACCTTCATGCAAGGAATGGAAGAGCTAAGTGCAAGACAAGAGGAAATCCTAGCCAAACATAAAGAAGATGAAAGGAATTATATGAGGAGGGCAGGATTTTGGAAGCCCAAGGATGCCAAAGCACAAGAAGGTTCCTCCAAGCCAGATGAAGGTGGCTCCTCCCCTTCCAAAAAGAAGGACAAAGGGAAGGGGCCAAGGAACTAAAGATGAAGCTGCTAAAGGTTGTTGAGTCCTATGGTTGACACTTTCTAGTTTCTGAAATCTTGTTTAAGTTTTTGCTTTATTTACTCTTTGAATAAACAGTCATTCTAGGATAGTTTATGTTTTATGCTTAGTTTTAATTCCTGTTTATCAAGAAAGAAAATGCCATGTATTTCAAGTCTTCATTTCAACATAAATAAAAGTAGAGCTTGTCTCCATAAGAGTTACTGTGAGTTATGCAAAAACAATAAGAGAGACCAAGGCCAAGAGAGATTATCAAACAAACTAAGAAATAAGAAACTAAGTGTAGAACCTTGGATGAACTAAAAAGAAAATGAGTCATGGAGAGCAACTAGTACTAGAAGGTATAACAAGGGAAGGCTAAGGGGTGTTCCTTGAATATCCATAGAACCAAGAGGTAGTAAGCAATAAAGGCCCAAGGCTCTGAGCAACAACTACTGGGATGGAAAAAGAAACATTAAAAAGCTCAAAAAAAAAAGGAACTAAAGATCTTAGTAGATGCTTGTGGTGAAGATGTGTCAAGAAGAGACATGGGCAAGTAAATTCTTAGGGGTGTCTCAACACCTAGTACCCTAAAACCAACTGGTTTGGGAGTGCTAATTGAAAGCCTAATTAAAGGGTTGTCTTGAGACAAAACACTTAGAGTCGTAGTCAAGAAAGCAAAATAACCCTTGCTACTTCAAGGTGATAATCAATAGAAAGGACCCCTAAAGCCTATACCTGAAAGAACCCTCAAGGATCCAAGAGCTTTTCATGACATTAAATCATTTATACATGTGTTGAACACTTAGTTTTACTCTTAGTTGTATTGCAATCATTCAAAGCCAAGGTCTCAAGTTATAAAGGTTTACTCACATTGATTTGCTTGGGACAAACAAAGCTTAAGTTTGGTGTTGTGATGACTTGCATCATCTACCCTTCTTTCTTGCATAAAGAAGACCATAAAAGAACATAAATCTCAATTGATCAGTACAATTCATACATTATTTGATGATATTATGGTACACTACTTTGAGATGAATTGTGCTGAATTTCAGGTGAAAAAGGCATAAAAAATGGCTAGAAGACAAACAAGAAGCTGGGCGTGTGAAACTGGCGTGCCACTTGGAGCAAACGCCACAAAAATGCACTGGCGTGGCACGCCAGGAGCTTGGCGTGGCATGCTAGTACTAAAGTCCAGAGAAGAAGTCCAAGCATGCATGTGGGCGTGGCACGCCAGGAAATGGGCGTGGCACGCTAGTACAAAGTTCTAGAGAGCAACAATGGAGGACACTAAAAGAGTGTGGCATGCCAGGTTGGGCGTGGCACGCCTAATCCATCAACTACTATGGGCGTGCCACTTGAGCAAAGGAGCGTGGCACGCCAATCCACCATTCCAAGAAGAACCCTCACTATGGCGTGCCACTTGGTATCGAAGGCGTGGCACGCCAGCTCCAAGAAGTCACTTGAGCGTGCCACTTAAGAACCCAAGCGTGGCACGCCAAGCTTGAAGAGTTCACAAATCCATGGGCGTGCCACTTGAACAGCATGGCGTGGCACGCTGGTACAATATTCCAGAGAAGGGGCTAAAGGCAATTGAAGACTGGGCGTGCCACTTGAAGTCGAAGGCGTGGCACGCCAACCCCTCAACCTCACTTAGGCGTGCCACTTGAGCAACCAGGCGTGGCACGCCAATGCATAAAGATAACAAAAGCAAGGACTGGGCATGCCACTTGGTATCGAAGGCATGGCACGCCAACTACTGGAACCAAGACAAGATCATGGGCGTGGCACGCTGATGAGCGGATATTTTATACGCTTTTTGGGGTTAATTTCATATAGATTTTAGTATGTTTTAGTTGATTTTTAGTTTATTTTCATTAGTTTCTAGGAAAAATTCATATTTCTGGACTTTACTATGAGTTTGTGTGTTTTTCTGTAATTTCAGGTATTTTCTGGCTGAAATTGAGGGAGCTGAGAAAAAATCTGATTCAGGCTGAAAAAGGACTGCTGATGCTGTTGGATTCTGACCTCCCTGCACTCAAAATGAATTTTCTGGAGCTACAGGACTCCAAATGGCGTGCTTCGAATTGCGTTGGAAAGTAGACATCCAGGGATTTTCAGCAATATATAATAGTCCATACTTTGCTCAAGGATAGATGACGTAAACTGGCGTTCAACACCAGCTCTCTGCCCAATTCTGGCGTCCAGCGCCAGAAACAAGTTGCAAGTTGGAGTTCAACGCCAGAAAAGGATCCAAAGCTGGCGTTGAATGCCCAAAACATCCCCAGGCACGTGAAAGCTTTAGTTTCAGCCCCAGCACACACCAAGTGGGCCCCAGAAGTGGATTTCTGCACTATCTGTTATAGTTTACTCATTTTCTGTAAACCTAAGTTACTAGTTTAGTATTTAAACAACTTTGAGGGACTTACTTTGTATCTTATGACATTTTAGATCTGAACTTTGTACTCTTTGACGGCATGAGTCTCTAAACTCCATTGTTGGGGGTGAGGAGCTCTGCTGTGTTTCGATGAATTAATGCAACTATTTCTGTTTTCTATTCAAACACGCTTGTTTCTATCTAAGATGTTTATTCGCACTTCAATATGATGGATGTGATGATCCGTGACACTCATCATCATCCTCAATCTATGAATGCGTGCCTGACAACCACCTCCGTTCTACCTTCGATTGAATGAACATCTCTTGGATTCCTTAATCAGAATCTTCGTGGTATAAGCTAGAATCCATTGGCAGCATTCATGAGAATCCAGAAAGTCTAAATCTTGTCTGTGGTATTCCGAGTAGGATTCAGGGATTGAATGACTGTGACGAGCTTCAAACTCACAAGGGCTGGGCGTAGTGACAGACGTAAAAGGATCAATGGATCTTATTCCAACATGAGTGGGAACCGACAGATGATTAGCCGTGCGGTGACAGCGCACTTGGACCTTTTTCACTGAGAGGATGGATGGTAGCCATTGACAACGGTGATCCACCAATACACAGCTTGCCATAGGAGGAACCTTGCGTGCGTGAAGAAGAAGACAGGGAGAAAGCAGAGATTCAGAAGACAAAGCATCTCCAAAACTCCAACATATTCTCCATTACTGCAGAACAAGTATTTAATCCATGCTCTTTTATTCTTCGAAATTCATACTGATAATTATAATTGATTTCCTGACTAAGATTTACAAGATAACCATAGATTGCTTCAACCCAACAATCTCCGTGGGATTCGACCCTTACTCACGTAAGGTATTACTTGGACGACCCAGTGCACTTGCTGGTTAGTGGTACGAGTTGTGAAAAGTGTGATTTACAATTCGTGCACCACACGCCAGCCTTTAGGCGTGGCACACTGGTATAAGTTTCCAGAGAGGATGAAGGAGGCCAATTAGATGGGACGTGCCACTTGGTATCGAAGGTGTGGCACGCCACTCACCATTCTTCACTTAGGCGTGCCACTTGAGCAACCAGGCGTGGCACGCTAGTGTCATTCAGAGAGCAAGGAAGCATTAGGGCGTGACACTTGAGTTCGTGGCATGGCACACCAAACAGAGGAACCACTCACTCACAAAAGGGGCGTGGCACGCCAGACCCTGGGCGTGCCATGCTAGTGCAACTTTCCAGAGAAGCTTAGCCAAGCATAGAGCAAGAGCGTGGCACGCCAGACCCTGGGCATGCCACGCCAGTTCAAGTTTCCAGAGGCAAAGAAAAGTGGAAAAAGACTAGGGCGTGGCACGCCAAGGTTGTTAGAGAGATAAGCGTGCCACTTGAAGGGCTGGGCGTGGCACGCCAAGCCAAAATTGAAGAACACGTGACACGCCACTAAAGCGCCAATCACACGCCAGCTGGAGGTCACACTTATTGAGCTTCTTTTCCTTCCAAAATGTAATTTTCCTTTTTCACTTTTGTAATTCTTTTATTTTACTAGGAGTAGTATAAATACCCCCAAGGAGTACTGAAGAAGGGGGTTAAGCAGTTAGTTTTAGATCCACTTTTACACTTCATTTTTGAGTACTTTTTGAGCTATGAGTAGCTAACTTCCCTCTCATTGAGAGAGGGAGCTCTGTTGTACTTGATGGATTGATAATAGTGAAATTCTTCTTCCCTTCATCTTCTCTTTGATTTGCTAGAAGGAATTTCGTTTTTAATGCTTAATGTTCAATTATCTTGGAAAAGAGATTGAATGCAATTGTGTTTCATGGGAACCTTGGGAAAGGAAACATGAAACCATGCTTGAAATCCCTTCTCACACTTGAGTAGAATATGAGTTTTGGTGTTTGGATATGTGACATATAATCCTCCCTCTACTTAGACCTATAATGGTGTGTGGTATAATCAGGGACCAAGCATATCTCTCTTCATGAGCAATTAGACCAAGAAATTAGCTATTGATCAAGATCTGAGAGATTGAGTCACCAAGGGATTGGGGCTCAATCAATCATGATTGCCAAGAGGTCATTGAGTTGCATGATTGAAGAGGATATAAGCTATATTTGATCCAAAGAGACAACATCTCCCAATCTCAATGAATTTCCCCATTCTTATCTATCCATTTCTCTATAGCTTAATTTTACATTCAGCAATTCCCCATTCCCATTTACATTCAAGTCATTTATGATTCTGCACTTTACATTCTGCCATTTATATTTCTGCACTTTATTGCTTTTCTTTATATTCTAGTCATTTACATTTATGTCATTTACAATTCTGCACTTCACAATCTTATTGATCCGCTTGACTAATTCATCAATTAATTAAAACTGCTCGAATTTACCAATCTCTGTGGATACGATCCCACTCTACTATGGGTTATTACTTGACGATAATTTTGGTGCGCTTGCCAAAAGAACTAATTCACCAATTTTTGAATGTGGTGTGAATTGGACTCATCAATGCGTGCGTTAGAAATGGGTCTCCATGGGGGTGGGGACATGTCCCCTTCCGCCGCCCCCTCAAAAAACCCTCTCCTCCCTATGACGGGTAACGGGGACCCCATACCCGTTGGATATTCAGATATCTACGGGTTTGGAGGAAACGAATAAGAAGAAAATTAAAAAGAAAAAAATTAGTAAACAATAACATCCCAATAAACTCAGTATTATAATCTAATGTTTCAATTTTATAGTAAGAACCCATACCTTAAATTCAGTTTCACAACAACAAATCTAACTCTACATCAAAATTTATCAATTAACAAAATCCAAAGCCTAAACCTAAACCTAAACCTGATTTCACATTATCAGAATTCAAACTTTAAACCCAATTTCATAACAATTTCATCAATTAAAAATCAAAACATATTTTCTCAATTAACAGAAAGTCATAAATATCCAACTTACTGCAAGGTAGTCGGCTACAGATCAGAAATGGCGTGGAATAGAGGCGTTGCTGAAGTAGAGTTGCCGTCGACAGATCTGAGACTTCATCGTAGAGTAGAGGCAGGGGTGTCGTGGAGCAGAGGCAGAGGCCGCGCAAAGCTTTGAGCAACAAATAGTGAGCAGCGGTTGCAACAAAGGAAGGTAAGGGACAACAACGTGAAGGACTAAGAGGGTGGAGGCTGACGGCGTAGTGAGAAGGAAGATTGGAAGAAGGACTAAATGAGGAGGTGGCAAGGTACTTGAGAGATTAAATGAGAAAGAGGCTCATCTGATAGAAAGTGAAGTGAGAAGAGAGGCGCATAGACTGTGATTTGGGATAGTGTTTCAACATAATATATATATATATATATATATATATATATATATATATATATATATATATATGAGGATATTTTTGTAATTTTAAACTCATAATTAATAAACAGATACCTACAGGGAGGGTACGTCTCTCTCTACCCCGCCCTGTTTATTACACGGTACCCGTACCCCTCCCCGCGTGGGGAAAGAAATACCCCCAACCCTGCTTTCTGGTCGGTAGATTCCCACGGATACCCACAATGCCAGAGAAAATTGCCATGCCTAGATCCACGTATATCAAAAAAAGTATGTGTATTTTGTATTGGCATCTTCGATCAGTGTTTGGTGGGTTCGTTCATTTTCAGATGAAGTATGTCACTGACAAGATGAGCATGCAAGAGATTTTTTCAATCTATTATAAAACTTGATCACAAGTGTCGTTTATCAAGTTGTACATTGACTTTGAACAATCTGAAGCCGATTGAAATATTGAATGAGAGATTACAACAGCGACAACGAGGATGAGTTCAAAAACACTATGAAATTGTTGATCTAAATGAAAATGATGATGAAACAGATGACACCATAGAGGCAGATGTCACGGAGGTAGAAAATATAGTAGCAAACCAACATCTATTCGAAGAGTCATATTTCATGTGTGCGTTGGATCTGGAGGCTATGCATGCACCAAAATTTTATGAATACATTAATGTAAATATGTAATTAATGTAAATATGTAATTTAGATAATTATATAATAATTTTATAACATAGAAATAGTTAAGTTTGGTGTAAAATAACATGATTATTATTAAGTTCTTTATGCAGTTAGTGAGGACCTATTAATTTTTTAGATGTCTAGTATAAATAGTATTATTTTACATATTTTATGTATTTGTTTATTTTTTGTATGTGTAATTTTTGAATTTCCAAATTATATTTATATATTTTATGTATTATATTTATATTTATATTTATGTATTTATATTATATATCTATAATTTAACATTTAAAATTTAAAATTTAAAATTTAAAAATTATAAATATATATTATACGTATTTATATTATATATTTTTATATATTTAATATATTAAACAGATTATATATTATATATTATATTTAAAATTTAGAATGTATATATATCTATATATATTTATATTATATCTTTACATAATTACTTATATATTATATATAATTAAATTTGAAAATGTATATATTTATATTGTATATTTATTTATATATGTTATATACATACTATAAATTTAAAATTTAAAATGTATATGTATTTATATATTCATATTATATAATTTATAGTTTGTTTGTAAACACATTATATATATATATATATATATATATATATATATATATATATATATATATATTCATTTTTAGGTATTTAAAATTTGTATATTTAAATTTTATATATTATATATAGTTGTTTAAATTTATGTCATGGTGTTAATTTGTTGTAGCAGTGCCTCCTGTTGTGGTAGATGATGAATTTGTTATGAGAATGGAATTTAGTTCTCGAAAAGTTCTGATTCTCGCAGTAAAAGATTATGCTATTCACATAGGTGTAGACTATCGGATGTTTGCATCAGAACTCTAAACATTCCATGTCAAATGTACTGAGTACCGTCAAATTTACCGTTGGATTCGTCGAATAAGTCCGCCGAAAAATAATTTATCATCGGATTTACTGTCTTCTTGAATTTGATGGTATAAACGGACCGAAAATTATTTACCAGCAGATTATTTCGTCCTCCGGTAATTACCTTCAGATTTATCACCAAAACGGTTTTCAATGAATTTGTCGATATTGAGTTTTTTATTACTGTCGGATTTTTCTGACGGTAACATTGGTGCCAGATCACGTGTTTTAGCGCCAATTTACCGTCAGATTTCTCTGCCGATAAATCCTACGGTAGTGTATTTTTTTGGCTCAATTAAGCCACAACTAGTAGAAATCGATAAATTATTTTATTAAAACTCTTGATAACAAAATTAGGGCAGAAATCAAAATTACCAGAAATTAATAAATTATTTTATTAAAAAAATAGCCTGAATATAATAAAATATCATAGAAGTAGAATACAACGAAGTAGAAATAAACAAACTAAATCCATAAACCCTATAGACTACGGTAATTTTCATCGTCGTCGTCTACACCCTACTGAGGCGGCGAAGTAGGTGCTGATGTGCCCTATCAGTAGCGCGCTGCTCGAACTTGCATCTGCGCATTGTACACCTTCATTTGCTCTCGCAAATGATCTACCTGCTCCAGCTTGTCCCTGAGGTTTGAGAGAAAGGGAATAATTCTTCCCACGCGTACAAGAAGGTCGTTGTACCTGTGCTCTGACTGCTTCGCCTACTGACGAAGCTTCTGTGTCAGCTTTTGCACCTCTTCCCTCCAGTCTACAACTTTCTGGGGATCGGCAGGGCTGGTGGCAGAGGTAGAGGAAGCCGCCAATGCAGAGGAGCGGATGCCACTGGCCAAGAACGACCCTAACTCGAAGCGGCAATTCTTGTGGGGTTTAGAGGTGGTCTTGTGGCAAACCCTGTCAGGATCTACCACTGAGGTCTCTGTGCCAGTAACGTCGTCCTCACTAGGCGGCTGAGATTGTTGGGTCGTGGCCTCCAATCTCTACGTGTAATCCTCCTGTGTCACACATGTGATTAGGATAATATTTAATTGACTTTAAATTAAACCAAATAAATTTCAAACATATAATTAATTGAAACTCATATAATGGGTCGCAGACCGCTCGTCAGAAAATCTCTCCTTGTTCGCCTTCAAAGTATGGGTATACTTGAAGGTCTCTACCAGTGTGGACTTACGATCCAACGACTTAGACTACATGAATTCAAGCCAACGAATAAAATAAATCAACCAACAACTAATTAACATATATTATTAACATAACTTAATACCAGACTATTAACAAAAATTATCGAACTACTTACTAGTCTGCTCTTGGTCTTCATGAAGGTCGCCGACCCACTTGTATAGCTCGATGACCTTGGCGAAGCCCGATTAGCGACTTTTGTCAACCGGTGAAGCTTGAACCCTTCATCTATACTAAAATGGGTCTCTAGCGCCTTCTTGATGTCTGGACGGATCCAGATCATTAGATTGTTGCACCGTTGACAAATGTCACTCATCATCTGCTGAAGGGGTTTCCCTGCCCAGTGGTCGAAGATCTTGCGAGTCATTAGATCATGCTCTTTATCCCAAATAAATTTCAACTACACAAAGTGATTCAACAACATTAGCTAGTCAAAATAAAATACCGTTCAAATACAGTTAATTAGTTCAACAAATTAAAATCATTCCACCCAGTTCTAAAACCATCGCTCTCTGGTCTCAGCAGGGATCTTGGTGTAGGTCGGCCACGGTTGGTCGTACATAGACTTAATGACCTCGGTGATCTCCTGTATGTAAGCATCGTTGTTTGGGGAAAACCTATCAATGAAAAAACTTATGATTAACAAACACACAGAAACATATAAACCTTAACAAATTCAAAATAAATTACGGATAAAAGGGATTAAAATAGTATGTGCTCACATCTGCAGACCATCAGGGCAAATTCTCAACAAGATGACAGGCGGAAAACCAGAGGAATCACTCACTGCCGGGTCTGCCACTGGATCTGTAGGGAGGACGAAGCAAAAGGAGGAACGTAGCAAAAGGAGGAACGTAATTCGGGTTTGGGACCATGATAAACTGCTGGTCTACTGGACCCGCTTGTGACGTCACAGGGGTCGACGGGGTAGTTAGGGTAGAGGGCGATGAGTGGACAGTCCTTAGGGATTCGGTGGAAGCCCGCTCTCTACCACGACCACGAGACCTACTCGATCTACCTCTACTACCTGTCGTCATGTCTGTAAAGAGAACATATTATTAACACTAATCAACATGTATACTACATGAATTATTTAACATTTAGTTTATTTCAAAAAAAATGACATAACCTCCCCTAAAATTGGACATATATCAATCTTTACGATTCTCACAATTTTAACCAACCTCAATCTATAGCATCAGTCAAAACACAATTAAATTCACCAACTTTAAATATATTAATACAGATACAAAAAACAACAACAAATTATGGTGAATTTGTGCAAAAGTAAAGTTTTAAACTATACCAATTAAAAACATTTATTAAATCTTTTCATTGCTAAGCAAATCAATAAAGTTAACTCACCAAGCAACTTCACAATTAACACAATCATAAAACTCATTTTTCCTTCACAATTGATTAAAATTCACTAAAACTTTCGAAAACATAATTCTAATTTTTTAATTTCACTCAAAATCTTATAAAAATTTTGACAGAGTCTCTCCTAAAACTCGAGTTTCTCCACTCTTTAAGGGTTCCATCCAAACCAAGTATGTATCAACCCTTGGTTTGTTATGTTTAATTAAATTTAACTTATTAATTTTTTTAATTATTATCAAGGCAACATACAAGGGTTCAAATCCTAATCCACCCACCAAGAGGCTTCAATTATTTTTACTAATAAACTCAAATGCACATATTTACTAAACCTTCAAAGCATTCTAACTTTGTAAAACAAACAAATCCTAAATCATATAATTTATTTTAATTTCTTCATCATCAAACCAATTTTTATACCCATAATAATCAACACAAGTTCTATTTTATAATAACTAATAACAAGTAAGAATAAAACCTAAATTAGCATATGATAACCAAAATGCAAATCTTAAATTAACTTAACCCTAAACCCTAAATTAGTATATAATAATCAAATCCTAAATTAACATTTAACTAAATCCTAAATTAACATGTAAGTAAATTTTAAATTATAATTTGATCAAAAGGGAGATGCATGGAACCTAACGGTGACGGAGGGAGATGCAGCGATGCTAGACGATGATCCCGGCAGTTCGTTGCTGGAGAGCAATGGTGATGACAGCAAGGGAAATGTTACAGAGTCGCGGCTAGTACCAGGGGAGAGGATGAATGGGCTAGTTTCCCTGAGAGGGAGAGGTGGTGGCAAGAGATCAGGACTGACAGCGGTAGTGCTGGAGCAGTGGGGAGAGGAAACAACTAGAGAGAGAAAGGGAGAAAAAAGGTTTAAGATAGAAAGGACTTTTGAAATGAATGGGGAAAGGATTTGCACTTTCAATTTTATGGCTGATTACCATAGAATAAACCCAATGGTAACTCGTTGTGTGTCATCAAAATGCAACATTTAACTAAAATGGTTTCCGACGGTAAATCCCATGCTAAAGTTCGTGCCTATTCCCTCCCTTTTTCCTCCAAGTATTACCCACGAATTTACCGTCGGAAAAGTAAATTCGCTGGTAACAATTTGATGTAACGAATTCTATATGAAAACCCTCCATAAAATCCATTAGTAAAGCCAACGGTAGTGGGAAAAGCCACTGCTTCCACCCACTTGGACATATACTCAACCGCCACAAAATGTAAGTGTTTGAGTATGAGGGTGGGAAAGGCCCCACCCCATGAAGTCAATATCCCACACATCAAACAACTCAATCTCTAATATTTCTTACTGTGGCATCTCATAGTTGTTGGAAATATTTCCAGCTCTTTGGCACTTGTCACAGTTCCTCACAAAATCCCGAGCATCTCTAAATAGAGTCGGCCAATAAAATATGCTCTAGAGGACCTTACTTGCTGTCTCTCAACACCAAAGTAGCCTCCGTACTCAGAAACATGACAATCCTAGAGAATCTACTGTGTTTTCTCATCTGAGACACAACACAGGATAATACCATCTGAGCATTTCTTGAAAAGATAAGGTTCCTCCCACAAGAAGTAGTTGGCATCATTCAATAGCTTCTTAACTTGCTATTTAGTGTACTCCTTGGGGTTGAATCTAATGGTCTTGTAGTTTGCAATATCTGCAAACCATGGAGCTCTCTAAATCACAAAGAGTTGGTCATCCGGAAAGGTCTCAATTATAGGAGTGGGTTGTTGCATTCCTTCTTCAAGCTCAATCTTAGAAAGATGGTCAGCCACTTGCTTCTCTGAACCTTTTCTGTCTCTAATCTCAATATCAAACTCTTAAAGAAGGAGCACCCACCTGATCAATCTTGGTTTAGAATCCTGTTTAGTTAGAAGGTACTTAAGAGCAGCATGGTAAGTAAAAACAATAACCTTAGAACCAATTAAATAGGACCTAAACTTATCAAATGCATAAACTACAGCTAATAACTCTTTTTCTGTTATTGTATAATTTTTTTGCGCGTCATTTAGCACACGGCTTGCATAGTAAATGACATGCACATGCTTGTCTTGTCTCTATTCCACGATAGCTCTTATAGCATGATCACTGGCATCACACATCAATTTAAATGGTAAATTCCAGTTAGGAGGAGCTATGATGGGAGCAGAGACAAGCTTAGCTTTCAAAGTCTCAAAGGCATGCAAACAATCATCATCAAAATAGAAAGGAATGTCTACAACCAAGAGGTTGCTTAGAGGCTTAGCAATCTTAGAAAAATCCTTTATAAATCTTCTATAAAATCTTGTATGTCCTAGGAAACTTCGGATTGCATTTGCATTAGTGGGTGGTGGTAATTTTTCAATTACCTCCACCTTAGCTTTGTCAACCTTTATTTCTTTACTTGAAATCTGGTGCCCAAGAACAATGCCTTCAGTTACCACAAAATGGCATTTTTCTAATTCAAAACAAGGTTTGTTTCTTGGCATCGCTTTAAGACCATGGAAAGATGTTTTAGGCAAGAATCAAAAGAATTACCAAAAAGAAAAAAAATCATCAATAAATACCTCAATGAACTTGTCAACCATATCTGCGAATATAGAAAGCATACACCTCTGAAAAGTCACTAGGGCATTGCATAGTCCAAACGGCATCCTCCGGTAAGCAAATACTCCAAAGGGGGCAACTAAATATCGTCTTCTTCTGATCTTGAGGGTCTACAACAATCTGATTATAGCCAGAATATCCATCTAGAAAATAATAAAAAGCATGGCCGGCTAACTCTCAAGCATCTGATCAATGAAAGATATGGGAAAGTGGTTCTTCCTAGTTGTAGTGTTGAGCCTTCTGTAATCAATGCACATACGCCACCCTATGATGATTCTTATGGGAATAAGCTCATTCTTGTCATTTTTTACCACTGTCACCCCTCCTTTCTTGGGAACCACTTGCTCAGGACTCACCCAAAGTCTGTTAAACATTGGATAAATTATTCCGGCTTCCCAAAGCTTCATTACTTCTTTTTGGACCACCTATTTCATAGTTGGATTGAGTCGCCTTTGTGGTTCCACAACTGGTTTAACATTATTTTCAGGTAAGATGTTGTGCATACACTTAGCTGGACTAATCTCCTTCAAGTCACTAATGGTCCACCCAGGAACTATTTTATAGCTCTTGAGTACTTGTATCAAGGTTTCCTCTTCCTCATGCCTCAGAGACGAGCTAATAATCACTGGATAAGAATCATGCTCGCCTAGAAATGCATACTTCAAAGAGGGAGGCAAGGGCTTCAACTTAAGCTTCGGCGGTACTTCCTCTTTACTAGAGGCATGTGGCTCCCTCTCTTAAGGTGGTAAATCATCAGTCTCAAGTAAACCATCCTCTAGAAGGGGCTCCAAAACACTATCAAGAACTTTAGCTTCAAAGTCCTCTTAAATTAGTGGCTCAATAAGATCAATTCTCATACACCCCTCAGAATTACTAAGGTGTTGCAGAGCTTCAAGCACATTAAGGACAACCTCTTCTTCATTAACTCTCAGAGTCAACTCACCCTTTTGCACATCAATAAGGGCTCTCCCTGTGGCTAAAAAGGGTCTTACCAAAATAATAGAGGCATTCTTGTCCTTTTTCATATCCAATATTACAAAATCAATAGAAAAAATAAAAAGGTCATACTTTCACCAGTAAATTATCAACAACTCCAAAAGAAAATTTAATTGAACGGTCAGCAAGTTAAAGAGAAATACGAGTGTATTTTACCTCATCAATTTAGATCTTTCTCATCAAGGAAAGTGGTATGAGATTGATGCTAGCTCGAAGATCACATAATGTCTTCTGAATGGTAATGTCTCCAATGGTGCAAGGAATTAAAAAGCTTCCTGGATCTTGTATCTTCTTAGGGAGATCCTGCTGAATAATTGCACTATATTCCTTTGTTAGTACCACTATTTCACTCTCTTTCCGGTTCCTCTTATTAGTCAACAACTCCTTCATGAACTTAGCATAAAGAGGAATTTTCTCAAGAGCCTCTGCACAAGGAATGTTGATCTGAAGCTTCCTGAAGATCTCTAAAAATATTGAAAGTTGCTTGTCTTGGATGCCTTCTGAAGCCTCTGAGGATATGGCATTTTTAGCTTGTACTTAGGTTTTGGAGACTTCACTGGATATTGCTTAAGATCAACTGGAAAGGGTTTATCCAGATGCCTTGAAGGGGCATGCTCTACTCTGTCTTGAGTCTTCTCCTGAGCTTCTTTTTTAATCGGCTCCTCACTAACTTTTGCTTTTGAACCTGCTACCTTACCACTTCTCAGATATATGGTCTTTCACTCCTCTCTTGGGTTAGGCACTGTGTCACTGGGGAGGGTATTAGGAGGCCTCTCAGGTGCTTGCTTGCTTAACTGGCCTACTTGAATCTCCAAGTTTCTGAGTGAAGCTTTGGTTTTCTGCATAAACTATGAGTATTCTTGGAGAGTTCTGCAACTATAGATTCCAGGTCAGATGATCTCTAAGAATGAGAAAGTGCTTGATGTTGTTGAGAGGGCTAAAACTGACGGTTGTTGTTGAAGTTATTCTGATTAAAATTGTCCTGAGGAGAGGCATTGTTGTTGAATTTAGTTCCTCTATGGTTGATTTCTCCACCCAAAATTTAGGTGATTCTTCCACCTCAGATTGTAAGTTTTAGAGAAAGGATCATTATTGGGGGTCTAGAGGAATTGCCCATGTAATTGAGCTGTTTAGGGGGAAATTGACCATAATCATAGTTCTCATCCTGAGGGAAGCCACCACTTATGTCATAGGAAACATATTGGGTATTGATGGCTGAGACTTGCAATACACTCAAGTGTTGAGTAATTGAATTAATCTGTTGAGACATGACTTTATTCCTAGCAAAAAGTGTGTCTAAAGCATCTAGTTCCATGACTCCTTTCCTCACGGCACTCCTCTTAGAAGAATACAGATATTGTTTATTAGCAACCATTTCAATCAAATCCAAAGCCTCATCAGGGGTCTTTTTCATGTGAAGAGATCCTCCTGTGGAATTATCCAAAGACATTTTGGAGGTCTCAGTAACTCCATTATAAAAGATCTATAACTGTATCCAGTTCGAGATCATGTTCGGAGGACTCTTTTTGAGCATCATCTTCTACCTCTCCCAAGCTTCATAGAGAGATTCACCCTCTCTCTGCCTGAAAGTCTGAACATCAGTCCTCAGCTTGGTCAGCTGCTAGGTGGAAAGAATTTGGTTAGGAACTTGTTGACTAAATTTTTCTATGTATCCAAACTCTCTTTGAGTTGTGTGTCAAGCCACTGCTTGGCTCTGCCCCGTATAGCAAAGGGAAAGAATAACAACCGATAAACATCAGGATGAACTCCATTGGTCTTCATCGTATCACAAATTTATAGGAAATTTGAGATGAATAAGTTTGGGTCTTCTTGCGGGAGTTCATGAAACTGACAGTTTTGTTGCACCAAAGTGATGAGATGAGGTTTCAACTCAAAATTGTTAGCAGCCACAAGAGGTACAACAATGCTACTTCCATAGAAAGTGCGATTAGGAGCAGTGTAAGAAGCAAGAGTTCTTCTAGGTTGCTTAGGAATATTGGGAGAATTAGGAGCATTGGGAATGACAACATTTTGTTGTTGTTTAGCTCCATGATGAACTATTCAGCTTCCTCCTTAGAATTTTCTCTGAGACTCTAGCAGCTCTAAAAGCTCTAACATGTTGTTGGTGTCTTCTAAGTGTTCTTTCAGTCTCAAGATCAAAGTCAAGAAGAGGATCCTTGTCTCTATTACTACTCATAAACCAACAGAAAATAAGAAGAAGTGGGAATCTCTACGTCAGAGTGAAGAGAATTCCCAGTAAAAATAAGAAGAAGAGAATCTCTACATCAGAGTGAAAATAAAATGAATAAAACTAACTGGCAAGTACACTGGGTCGTACCAAGTAATACCTCAGGTGAGTGAAAGTCGATCCCATGAGGATTGATGTATTAAGCAATAATAGTTGAGTGATTTACTTAGGCAAACAAGCTAAAAAGAGTGATTTATGTTCTAAATTACATAAAATAGTAATAAAAGAATTTAAGAAAGCAAACAGTAAACGGATAATGAGAATTATATGGGAAAACAGTTAAAGTTTTGGAGATATTTACTTTAATCATGAAAGATTCAATTCATGGCAAACTTTAATTGATTAAACCATAATTTCTTAGTGATTTAATCTCCTTTAACCTAATCAATTGCCAATTTCTTGGTCACTTAATTTAGATTAAAGGTTTAAGTCCAATTCTAGTTTATTAGCCACACAAATCCAAAATACCCAAAGACAAGGTGATTATATGTCACATATCACGTTAAATCCAGCAAATTAGCGAGTTATGAGGAATTACTTTCAAGATGTTATTCAAGTGAGTTAACTTTTTCAAGATTCAACAAGAATTCAAATTGAAAGAGAATTATCTTCCAATACATTCTAATTCCTAGGATGAAGAATGAAAGCAACCCTTGAATTTAAATCAATGCATTAGTTAAAAGTAGAATGACAATAGTATTAATCCATCAAAATAAACAGAGCTCCTAACCTTAACAGAAAAGGTTTATTTGCTCATGGCTCAAGAAAACTAGGGTTCTAAAAATTGTGTAAAGTGCGGAATGAGGAAGAGAAGAGGAGAAGAGCCCGAAGGGCTGAATCATTTCCCTTTTTATATCTAACCTAATTAATTTGAAAATAAAATAAAATAATAATTACTAAAAATATAAAAGATAATGTTTTGTTTTTAAATAATGAATATAAAATAAATAAAGAAAACTAAAACTAAAGCTACGAAGCCCTTTCTTAGAACTCCAAAACGCGCTACTGGCGCTAAATGCTAGGCTCGGCATGTAGCACCGCTGAGGCAGAAAGTGTTGTGGAAGTTATTGTCCTTCAAGCACTAAATGATAGGGTTAGTGTTTAGCGCCACTAATATGTGGTTCTGAGCACATTTTACGAGGCAACTGGCACAAAATACCGAGTCATAGCGTTTAGCGCCAGCTCAACAGAAAGCTTGCATGAAGATCGAGGTGCCTGGCACCAAACGCCAAGTAGCGGTGTTTAGCACCAGCTTGACAGGATCCAATTTCCTCCTTTTTCTTCTGCATGACTCTGTGAAACTCGCCCAAATTTTTCTAGGATTAATAAAACTACAATGCACATCAAAGTAGCATCCAAATAGGTATAAAACACTAAAATCTTATAAAAACTTAATTAATGTATATCTAAAATACCAAGAAAATATAGAAAAAATCCTCACGCATCACACTCCCGCGTACATGGATGGTGCATACATATGCATGATACCCTGTTTTGCAGAAATTGTATTTTCTTAGTTTTAAACCATTCCTCTAGTTTTTCGAACATCGGTAGCTTCTATTTAAGGCCCGAAGCCTAGTTTTTAATGGAAGGAGGGTTGTGAAGAAAAGAATTTAATTAATGAAGTGATGAAAATGCTAAATGAGTTATTAATGATGATGATGAGAATGACTATGATCTTATGAGATAATGACGAATGAGTTTGATTAAGATATGATGAGAATGATTATGATAATGAGATGTGAGAATGATTAATGATGAATAGGTCTATGAATTCTCTCTGGTTGAAATTGGTGACAGGGCACATATTCCCTCTAATGGTGACAGGGTACATATTCCCTCTAATGGTGATAGGGCACTCTCCCTCTAACGGTCAGCTGATGTGTTGAGATAATTGAGCACAACAGAGAGACAATGTCCGGGGTAGCTACCGGACATATCGGGTTGGCTATATAACCGATAGATGATATCATCAGCTATAGGATAGGCATGCATCATATGCACTTGTATGTTTTGTTTAAGTATGCTTTATTTTGGCTGCCTAATTTTTTAGCTATAATTAACTGCTACTTGTCCTATCTATTGTACCTTCTATCCATATTTGTGTTTTCCTTGATTGTATTATATGTGGTTGCGTCTGAGGGATTCCTCATGTGGTTGACGTGTGATGAGGGATGTTCTATACTTGGTGTTTAGGAGGTTTGAAGGAATTGAAGGTGAAAAATTAGGTTAAAGCTAGAAATCCCGTAGTTAGAGTACCAAACTTTATGGTTTAGTATTGATTTTAAGTTGAATTTCTGAGTGTCGGAGTTCTAGGAATGTCTCTGGCTTTTCCGGGACCATACATATTAACTATGCGAGCACTTTTACCATGCTGAGAACCCTAGGTTCTCATTCCATACATATTTCTACTGTTTTTCAGATGCAGGTCAAGAGGCACCTTACTCAGGATACTGGAGACCTTCTAGAAGCGAAAAACTATATTTTGGGTTTAGCATTTTGTTTCTACTTGTATATATATGTATATAGATTCTCCGTCTTGTATATTTTATATGTTGTCCCTCTTAGTGGTTGACTTGGAGAAGCAGGGTTTGTATTTTGTCATTTGGGATACCTTTGGGTTGTATATATATATATATATATATATAAACAATGACCTACCTTAGCTTCACAGGTCGAGTCCGGAGCTTGCATATTTGTATCTTTTGAAACTCTGTCCTTTATATATGCTTTATCCTTCTTTTTCGACCTTATTTATCCGTTTTATGTGTAGTTATGCGAGTGTGATTCATTTTTCGATTCTGTTTTGTTTAGCTTCTTCTTCAAGACTCCTAGTTATAATTTTCTTCAAATATAGTTATATAGATGTGTATCTTTTTTTTAGAGGTCGTCATGCCTCATCACCTCTGATTTACAACTTAAGCGTAAAGCTTTGTGTGGTAGGGTGTTACATTATGATATCAGAGCAGTTCATTCCTGTAGAACCTGAGGGACAGACTGACTATGCTTCTGGCATTCTCTGTGTTATGTGTATATGCTATTTAGGATATCTGACTGATATATGTAGCATACTTGTTCATGAGCATACATTCAGGACTTTGAAGTAATAAACTTGAGATATTGAGACTAATCACCATGATATAAATTATTTGGTGTGAACATGAGCCAAATGGTGTCTCACGGACCTGGGCGAGGTACTCGGAGAGAAAATTCCATGGTCAAACCGGTGCGAGGACGTCAAGACATGAACATTGATGCTGGTACAAGCAACGTAGTTTGAGACTATAGGTCCATGACCCTTGCTAACTTTCTAAAAATTTATCCTCCTAAGTTTAACGAAAATATAAATGCTTTGGAGGTTGATGGATGGTTTTGAGACGTGTTGCTGATGTATAGTATGTAGAGATAGTAACCCATATATTAAAGGAAGATGCTCAACGTTGGCGGCAAGAGGTGTGTTATACCTTGTAGGTGGAAGTAACTGATGTTCCTTGGAATAAGTTCAAGACGGAATTTTACGAGAAATATTTATCTCAAACAATTTGCACCGCAAATGAGTTGGAGTTAATGCAGCTGAAGTAGAAGGATATGTCTGTTGTTGAGTATACCCAGGAATTTAATAACTTATGCCATTTCTCAAAGACTAGTCAAGAAAATCTAACTAATTATGAAGAATGGGCTTGTTACCAGTATGAGAGGGGACTCAGGAGGGAGATATTCAATTATGTATCTCCATAAAGGATAAGGAGTTTTACTGAGTTGGTTAGCAGAGCCAGCTCGCAGAAGATTACTCCATGAAGTAGGCATTGATATTGGAAGGCCATGAAGAGATTGCTCCAGATAAGCCGTGCAGATTTAGGTTATGTCTATGCTGTCGATGTGGGGTACCAGGGTACATGTCCAGGGATTGTCCACGTGGGAGAGCCACAGATGCGGGTTGGTCGTAACAGGGTCGAGGTAAGTGTGATACTGGACACGTAATTTGGATTTGTTATGTTTGAAGCTGGAACCTTGCATTCGTTCATGTTGCATGACAGAGTTTAGGGTTGGAAATGTCAGGCGTAGTACCAAACTTGGAACTGAACTAGGAATTGAGGCCGAGAAGGATGCTTCCATCTATTTTTTTAAGTGATCGATATTTTTGAGTGCGAAAATTTTTGCTAGGGGGGTAGGTTGTAAATTCTGGAAAATTAATAAATAATTAACTAATAAATTAATTATTATTAAAAAAATTAGAAAATTAAATATTATAATTTAAAAAAATAAAAATATTTAAAATATAAATTTTTACCCTAATTTTAAAGATTTTGGCCTAAAGTTTGGCTAACAGGCTAAACCGAGTGAACTGGACCCAAGCCCACCAACACAACCCATATATAAGCTTGCCTTTGGCCTCTTTTCCCCTTTATTATGGTCATCTACGCTGAGGAGAAGGAGAGATCAAGAACCCTAATCCTAAATCACTCTTAACTTCATTTCCTTCTAACCTTCAATTCGGAGCTCCGATTGACGAGCCGTTTGTGGCCACGCATTTGTTTTGGAGTCTTCTTCAATTTTAGCCAAACATTGTGGTAGGAAATTGTAAATTTCGTGCCCATTTTGTTAGTCTCCCCATTTTTGCAATTTCAGTGTGGGGTATTGAGAAATTTGGTATTTTTTATAATTTAGGTGTACTCTAGTGGCGGCAAATTGTTGGGCTTCACCCAAATCATCCGTGAAAAAGGTGAGAAACTTATATCTCTTGTGAATTTCTAATTTTATAAGGTTAGGTATTGAAATTGTGTCTATGAATGAAATTGTGTGGTGTTAGATAGAATTCATATGAAATTAGAGTCAAAGTGGTGAATTGGAATCAAAATGGTGGATGTTGGATACTTAATTTGAGATTTGGAAGCTAGAAATTCAATTTGTATGAAGAGTTAGAGACTTGGAGCTTGTGGAAGGGGAAATTATGAGGTGTTCCGAGTTTAGGGAGGAATCAGTCAAGTTGTGATTTTGGTTTCTCATAGTTAATGTATAATGTTACGTAAAAATTTAGGCTATTTGACTATAGGATAAGCTGAACTATGTGAATTTTCGATGATTAGTGGTTATTGATAGAATTGTTGAGTGAATTTGTATTTTGACATTGTAGCATATGAATTGTGCATGAGGATTGAATGAGTTGAATGTGTTGGAGTGTGATTTGATGATTATAAAACGATGATAATTATTGATATTGATAAAGATTGGTGATAGTTATGCATGATGAATTGTGAATTGAATTGAGTAATTGGGTGTGAAAAAATTGTGGAAAGATGGGAAGGTAATTGGTATTGATTTTGGTTATAGTTGAATTGATTTTTGGATTGAGGATTTTAGAAAACTAGAGTTTTGGGTGTTTTTGGTAAAGACTGATTTTTGACCAACTTCGGCGAGCTATAACTTGGTTTCCGGGCTCTCAAATTTTGTAAAACTTGTTTGAATAAAGATTAGGTCTATGGAGTTTATAACGTTTGAAGAACGGACTAAAAGTTATGTTTAACGAAAAAGGTTATGCGTGTTTAAAGTTGGGTGTGTAAAGCTGGTTCTGCAACTTAGCAGCTTTTCAAAAAATTTCGATGCATGCATACGCGAGGATTGGGCTCTGCCCAGCACTCCCGTGTATGTGGATGATTCATGCGTATGTGACTATCCGAGTTTTTGTATTCATGCATACGAATGAGGCAGGCGTATGCATGACACCCTGTTTTGCAGAAATTGTATTTTCTTAGTTTTAAACCATTCCTCTAGTTTTTCAAACCTCACTAGCTTCTATTTAAGGCCCGATGCCTAGTTTTTAGGTTACTAATGAGAGAATTTTTGCTGGTTTAGAATAAATCAAGACAAGAATTAAATTGTTGGTAGCATAGTCTAAACCAACAGTGAACTCTCTTAATCAAATGTTAAATTCAATTCAAATTAACCGAGAGTAATGAAACCTCGGGTCGTTCTCCCTAGGAATGCAATTGAAATGTTACTCTTTCGGTTGTGAGGAAAAGGGGTTTTAAATCAAAGAACGAAATATTAAAAGAACTAAGAAATAAAAGAACTAGGGAATGATAAAAATTGGTATTGATGCAAGTAAAAAGGAAACAAGATCAAAACTAGCGAAAATGCTATAAAAAGCCTTGACTTGGGAATGAGGATCCAATGAATCCTCTCATTGTCATAACCACAACTATGGTAATTATCATGAGTTAATCTCACTTAGTTAACCCCAAACATCGAGGAGTAAGTCAAGCAAGCATAATTGACCTTAATCCATAAGTCCTAAACAACTTACCAAACTATTTGATAAAAGGCTAGCTTTAATGGAAACAAGAGTCAACAAACTCCCCAAGAATTACCACTAAATATCGGACATTATGAGTCTAGTATCCTAAGAATTCAAACCCCAAGCCAAGGTGTAAAATTCTACTCAAAATTACCAAGTGGCATTTTCACAAACACTTGGTGGGCATAAAACCAAAACATGAGAATTTGCAAGGAAAGTTAGAAAACTATAACCAACTATCAACAATATCAACAAGAGACAAGCAATCAAGCATAAAGAAATCATAAGATATGAAATTCATTAATCAAAACTTCAAGAAACTCAAAATTGTAAATATAAACAAAGTAACTTGAACCAAAAGAAAATGAAAGTGAAAGTGCTTTAATTAAAGAGGAAATTAAGAGTACTTACAAGTAAAGAAGCAAAATCCAAAATCAAAACTTGCTATAAAATTCTACAATGGAGAATTGAAATAAACCCTAGGAGAGCAATCTACTCTACTCCTACTCCTACTTAACTATGTGTTTTTCCTAATCTAAGTGAGCTCTACTAACTAATGCCTTCATATGTGTTGATATCCCTTGATATAGCACTCCATTTCAGCCTTCAAGCCTTCCCAAATGGGCTAAAGGCCTTCAGAAATCGCGCAGCACGTGTTTCATTAATGAAATCACGTGCAGGGTACACATGTAAATTCCTTCTTGTGCGCACGCACACTTCGCTGTATGTTCTTTTCCTTGTTTTCTCCATGTGTTCTCTGTTCTACATGCTTTCTTCTACTTTTTCCTAGCCAATCTTGCTTAAATGACCTGAAATCACTCACAAAATCATATCACGGCATCGAATGGCATAAAATTAGAATTAAATTGTTCAATTTAAGCATAAAATTGCATGTTTTCATTTTTAAGATAAAATTAGGGAGAAAACACAAAAGTATGCTATTTTGGTGCTTAAGTGTGAGTTTATGTGATAAAATCCATCCAAATTGAGTCAAAATATATCATCAAATATGGACTTATCAATTCCCCCACACTTAAACAGTAGCATGTCCTCATGCTAAACTAACAAGGAGAAAGATCAAAAGGGGTAATCAACTTATTGAAATGCAACTATCTATATGCATGCAAGTATGTATATACTATATATACATATATATACTTTCCTATGAAATTGGTGAAAACAAACAATTAAATTTCCAAGCAAGAGTATAGACATTTAGGGCTAAGCAAGGAAATAATCCAATGCAAGCAAAATCTAAAGAATTGATTCAACTCATCAAAATGAAGCAACTTTCAAGAATACATGATAAGAAGTGTGGAAACATAGAGTTGAGTAATTGAACCCTCACTAGGTGTGTATACACTCTAATCACTCGGTGTCGAGGGTTTAATCACTCAAATCTCTTCCTAATCATGCTTTCAAGGATTTGCTTTTCATATAACAATCAACAAACAAGTGATGCATGAATGCAATTATCATAAGGACTTCATATGGTTGTAATGGGGTTAGGGTTGAGGTGAGATAGATATGGCTAAGTGGATTAAAATGGTTTGAATCCTTGATTATTTTAAGCATCCAACTCAACCTTTATCAATCCAATAACAAAAATATGCACTCCTAACTTCCCATCATTTCTTTTTTTCATAAACACTCATGTATGCTTTATCATTCACATCACATATGCATTTCTTATTCATTTCTCTCTTTTTTCTCTTTTATCTCTCTCTCTTTTTTTTTTGAATCAAGATAAATGCATATGGTTTAGTAGTTCATACATGGTTGTTCCCATTTTCCAATATTTTCAATGAAATACCCAAATTAAACATTTTCCTTCACTACCAATGTTTCCCAAAATTCTCCCACACTTAAATGAAACACACTCCTCAACCTAAGCTAATCAATGATTCAATCCAAGGTAAATCATGGTTTTTCTCTTAAGGTTGTGATATGCTAATATCAAGAACAATGGGGGTAATTAAAGCTCAAAGGGTTTAACAATGGTAAATGCAAAGGGTAGGCTATATGGGTAAAGTGAGCTTTTAACAAAGATGGCCTCAACCATGCTCAATGCAATTTAAAACATCAATCCTTGGAAATAAAGAATCAAGAAAAATCAAGATTACAATCATAGAAGAGATATAACACACAATAACAAAATTAGTGGTTAAAATGTGTAACCACTCAATATAGCTCAAAAACTCACATGGTATTTGTTCTTTCCTCTTCTATGTTCCAAGAAATCATTCAAGCAAGTTTGAAAAATAATTTTCCAATCAATTCAATAGAGTGCCCTAAAACAAAATTCTTGGAAAATCCTTGCTGTTTTTCACCAAAATTATTTCCTATATGTATGTATGTTGTGATGGATGCAAATTTTTCAAAATTTCCTAGTTCTTTTCCTAATTTTCAAGAAACAAAAATTAACATGAACAATTAGGACCAAAATTGAACTAGGCATATCTATTCACATCATCCAATCACAATCCATATCTATACTATATACCACGCAATATAAAATGCAATATATATATATATATATATATATATATATATATATATATATATATATATATATATATATATATATATATATATGTATATACCAAAGTACCAATATGTAGCAAAAGATAAAGTACTAAAATATTCACAAAGAGAATAATAAAACTCAAAATAAACTAAATGATAGTGTTTGGAAGAGAATGTTTACACCTAAAAAATCGTAGATCCTCTCCCACACTTAGATGATGCACGGTGATCTGTGCCAGAAATGGACCAGGGATGATCAACTCTGAGAAGCTCCACCGTCTGGCAGTGGTGGGTGGTGATGACGTTGATAGACAATAATGATGTGAGAAGTTTCTGTGGTAGTCTCAGCTGCCGGCTCCTGAACTGCCTGGTCAGCTGGCTCTGTTGCCATCTCAATGGTCTGCTCGACTCCAGCTGCTGGCTCCTGAACTCTTTGAACTAATGCCTGTTCCGCCCTTTCCCCGGTTCTCTGCTCAGTAGGCTCGGCTGGCTGCTCCTACTCAGCAGGCTCAGTCTCAGGCTCGGGCTCTCGTGTATCTGGAGGAGGCGGCCCAGGGTCTCTACCCTCAAACTTTGCCACAATCCACTGAAAGCGGTGAGCGTTGTAGTGCTCGAAACGGTGGAGGGTCTGAAGAATCTCCCGACCCAGCTCATAGGGTGTCTGAAGTCAAGGTATGGGCACGGGAGGTGCAGGAGGTGCTGAGGGCTCTACTGATGATGACGGTGGCTCAGTGGTCTTCCTCTTCTTCTATGGCGGTCCCTCATACTCGCCGTATAGTAGGAATGGCTGGGTGCTGCTCAAGACGGATGTCCGGTCTGTCAGACATCTCTCCACCCCAGATAAGGTAGCCAATCTGGTGATCATCGAAGGGAAGGGAATGTTGTACTTCTGCTGTTGAGTCACTTTCTACAATGAATCTTTGATAAAGGAAAGAACAGAGATCCTCTTCCCCTCCAGAATAGCCCAAAGGAGAACTGCCACACGGACCCAAATGTGAGTGGCATGCGTGCTCGGCAGGATGTAGTCAGCAATGATCTGCTACCAGATCCTCATCTCAGGAGTCAAGTCGGTGGACGGGATGCTCTGTGGGACTGCATTCTCCCCCCTGCTGTATTCCCATTTAGCCTCAGGTAGGCCAATCTTCTTCAGAACGACATCTAATGAAAGCTTGCCTGATGTCAAGTCCTTCATTATCTGAGGGTAAGTATCTCGGGCCGGAGGAATATGCGAAATCTGCAAGAGGGCCTCTAAAGCATGATCAGAGGTGTCACAGAAAAACAATTGTGGCATCCCTCTTAAGCAGATTCCCATAAAATTCTTTGACCTGTTATTCATTGATTTCCACCTGGTTGAATCCTACGAACTTCCACTAGTAGAAATTGAGTCTGTTAAGTATTTGGTCCGCATATTTCTCTGGTAAGTTCAGCTTCCTCTTGTAGTGGAAGGCTTTCATTTCCACTTTATTATACTATTCTTGGGCTACTTGATTGACGAACATATCCGGTTGGGTACTCAGAGGCACAGGAGGGGGAGGAGCCAAAGGGTTGGCTTTCTCCTTTCTTCTGCAACGCATCCTGAAGAAGACAAAAATAGAATACAACTCAGGAGAAACAGATAAAAATCACAGAAACCAAGAGGAAATAGTTAAATGAAGCATATTAGAGCCAATAAGGTAAACAAACACTCAATTGAGGAAAACATGTTCAAAACAAGTGATATACTCAAAAAGGAAATGTATTTTTCCATAATCAAGCAACCTAAGTAATCAACAAAAGAATAAATGAAAATCAAAGCATAAACAACTTAGGTATGATCAATGGAAGTGAATTGATTCCAAACATTTTGGTTATTGCCTTAGTGCATTCAAAGTATAAGATTCAATCAAAATTCATCACCAAGAGAATAACTGGTACGCGGAATCGTGATTACACTTTAATTATGTAAAGTTCATTGCTCTTTCTTTTCCTGGAAATGGCGCCAAAAACATGATGCCAAAACCACGGTTCACAACTTTGTGTAACTGACCAGCAAGTGCACTGGGTCGTCCAAGTAATACCTTACGTGAGTAAGGGTCGAATCCCACGGAGATTGTTGGTATGAAGCAAGCTATGGTCACCTTGCAAATCTCAGTTAGGCAGATATAAATTGATAATGGTGTTTTCGAATTTAATATAATAAAATAGGGATAGAAATACTTATGTAATTCATTGGTAGGAATTTCAGATAAGCGAATGGAGGTGCTTTCGTTCCTCTGAACCTCTGCTTTCCTGCTATCTTCATCCAATCAGTCTTACTCCTTTCCATGGCTGGCTTTATGTGATACATCACCACTGTCAATGGCTACTTTCGGTCATCTCTCGGGAAAATGATCCAATGCCCTGTCACGGCATGGCTAATCGTCTGGAGGCATCACCCTTGTCAATGGCTTCATCTTATCCTCTCAGTGAAAATGGTCAATGCACCCTGTCACGGCACGGCTATTCATCTGTCGATTCTCAATCATGCTGGAATAGGATTTACTATCATTTTGCGTCTGTCACTAACGCCCTGCAATCGCGAGTTAGGAGCTCGTCACAGTCATTCATTCATTGAATCCTACTTGGAATACCACAGACAAGGTTTAGACCTTCCGGATTCTCTTGAATGCCGCCATCATTCTAGCTTACGCCACGAAGATTCTGATTAAGAGATCTAAGAGATACTCATTCAGTCGAAGGTAGAACGGAAGTGGTTGTCAGGCACGCATTCATAGGGAATGATGATGATTGTCACGTTCATCACATTCAGATTGAAGTACGAATGAATATCTTAGAAGCGAAATAAGATGAATTGAATAGAAAACAGTAGTACTTTGCATTAATCTTTGAGGAACAGCAGAGCTCCACACCTTAATCTATGGAGTGTAGAAACTCTACTGTTAAAAATACATAAGTGAAAGGTCTAGGCATGGCCGAATGGCCAGCCCCTCTGATCTAAGAACCAGGCATCCAAAGATGTCTAATACAATAGTAAAAGGTCCTATTTATAATAAACTAGTCACTAGGGTTTACATGAGTAAGTAATTGATGCATAAATCCACTTCCGGGGCCCACTTGGTGTGTGCTTGGGCTGAGCTTTGAGTGTTGCACGTATAGAGGTCCTTCTTGGAGTTGAACGCTAGCTTTTGTGCCAGTTTGGGCGTTCAACTCTGGTTTTGGATCCTTTTCTGGCGCTGGACGCCAGATTTGGGCAGAGAGCTGGCGTTGAATGCCAGTTTGCGTCATCTATTCTTGGCCAAAGTATGGACTCTTATATATTTCTGGAAAGCCCTGGATGTCTACTTTCCAACGCAATTGGAAGTGCGCCATTTCGAGTTCTGTAGCTCCAGAAAATCCACTTTGAGTGCAGGGAGGTCAGAATCCAACAGCATCAGCAGTCCTTCTTCAACCTCTGAATCTGATTTTTGCTCAAGTCCCTCAATTTCAGCCAGAAAATACCTGAAATCACATAAAAACACACAAACTCATAGTAAAGTCCAGAAATGTGAATTTAACATAAAAACTAATGAAAACATCCCTAAAAGTAACTAGATCCTACTAAAAACATACTAAAAACAATGCCAAAAAGCGTATAAATTATCCGCTCATCACAACACCAAACTTAAATTGTTGCTTGTCCCCAAGCAACCGAAAATCAAATAGGATAAAAAGAAGAGAATATACTATAAATTCCAAACTATCAATGAAACATAGCTCCAATCAGATGAGCGGGACTTGTAGCTTTTTGCCTCTTGAATAGTTTTGGCATCTCGCTTTATCCCTTGAAGTTTAGAATGATTGGCTTCTATAGGAACTTCAGATTTCGAATAGTGTTATTGATTCTCCTAGTTCAGTATGATGATTCTTGAACACAGCTTCTTTATGAGTCTTGGCCGTGGCCCTAAGCACTTTGTTTTCTAGTATTACCACCGGATACATAAATGCCATAGACACATAATTGGGTGAACCTTTTCAGATTGTGACTCAGCCTTGCTAAAGTCCCCAATTAGAGGTGTCCAGGGTTCTTAAGCACACTCTTTTTTGCTTTGGACCTTGACTTTAACCGCTCAGTCTCAAGTTTTCACTTGACACCTACACGCCACAAGCACATGGTTAGGGACAGCTTGGTTTAGCCGCTTAGGCCAGGATTTTATTCCTGTAGGCCCTCCTATCCACTGATGCTCAAAGCCTTGGGATCCTTTTTATTTGCCCTTGCCTTTTGGTTTTAAGGGTTATTGGCTTTTTGCTCTTGCCTCTTGGTTTTAAGAGCTTTTGGCTTTTTCTGCTTGCTTTTTCTTTTTCTTTCTATTTTTTTCGCCTATTTTTTTTTCTGCAAGCTTTGTTCTTTGCTGCTTTTTCTTGCTTCAAGAATCATTTTTATGATTTTTCAGATTATCAAATAACATGTCTCCTAGTCATCATTCTTTCAAGAGCCAACATATTTAACATTCTTAAACAACAACTTCAAAAGACATATGCACTGTTCAAGCATACATTCAGAAAACAAGAAGCATTGTCACCACATCAATATAATTAAGCTAAATTCAAGGATAAATTCAAAACTCATGTACTTCTTGTTCTTTTGAATTAAAACATTTTTCTTTTAAGAAAGGTGATGGATTCATAGGACATTCATAACTTTAAGACATAGTTACTAACTACTAATGATCATGTAATGAAGACACAAACATAGATAAGCACATAACATAGAAAACGAAAAACAGAAGAAATAAGAACAAGGAATGAATCCACCTTAGTGATGGTGGCGTTTCCTTCTTGAGAAACCAATGATGTCCTTGAGCTCTTCTATATTGCTTGGGAGAGTACTGGGAGTGATTTCAGTGATCCTTTTTCTCAGCTGGCCCACTTGTGCTTCCAAATTTCTAATGGAAGACCTTATTTGATTCATGAAGCTCATAGTGGCCTTGGATAGATCAGAGACTAGATTTGCTAAATTAGAAGCATTTTGTTCAGAGTTCTCTGTCTGTTGCTGAGTGGATGATGGAAAAGGTTTATTATTGTTAAACCTGTTTCTTCCACCATTATTAAAGCCTTGTTGAGGCTTTTGATCCTTCCATGAGAAATTTGGATGATTTCTCCATGATGAGTTATAGGTGTTTCCATAAGGTTCACCTAAGTAATTTACCTCTGCTATTGCAGGGTTCTCAGGATCATAAGCTTCTTCTGCATAAGAAGCTTCTTGAGTACTGTTGGATGCAGCTTGCATTCCATGCAGACTCTGAGAGATCATATTGACTTGCTGAGTCAATATTTTATTCTGAGCCAATATGACATTCAGAGTATCAACTTCAAGAACTCCCTTTTTCATAGGCGTCCCATTACTCACAGGATTCCTTTTAGAAGTGTACATGAACTGGTTATTAGCAACCATGTCAATGAGTTCTTGAGCTTCTGCAAGCGTTTTCTTTAGGTGAATGGATCCACCTGCAGAAGTGTCCAGTGACATCTTTGATAGCTCAGATAAACCATCATAGAATATATCCAGGATGGTCCATTCTGAAAGCATGTCAGAAGGACACTTTTTGGTCAGCTGTTTGTATCTTTCCCAGGCTTCATAGAGGAATTCACCTTCTTTCTGTCTGAAGGTTTGAACATCAGCTCTAAGCTTGCTCAGCTTTTGAGGAGGAAAGTACTTGGCTAAGAAAGCCGTGACCAGCTTATCCCAAGAGTTCAGGCTGTCTTTGGGTTGAGAATCCAACCATAATCTAGCTCTGTCTTTTACAGCAAAAGGGAAAAGTATGAGCCTGTAGACTTCAGGATCTACTCCATTAGTCTTAACAGTATCACATATCTGCAAGAATTCAGTTAAGAACTGAAAAGGATCTTCAGATGGAAGTCCATGAAACTTGCAGTTCTGCTGCATCAGAGAAACTAATTAAGGTTTCAGCTCAAAGTTGTTTGCTCCAATGGCAGGAATGGAGATGCTTCTTCCATGTAAATTGGAATTAGGTGCAGTAAAGTCACCAAGCATCTTCCTTACATTATTATTATTTTCGGCTGCCATCTCCTCTTCCTGTTCAAAAATTTTTGAAAGGTTATCTCTGGATTGTTATAATTTAGCTTCTCTTAATTTTCTCTTCAGAGTCCTTTCAGGTTCTGGATCTGCTTCCACAAGAATGTTCTTATCCTTGCTCCTGGTCATATGAGAAAGAAGAAGGCACAGAAAAATAATAATAATAATAGAGATCCTTTATACCACAGTATAGGGATCCCTGTATGAGTAGAAGAAGAGGGGGAGACAAAGAATGCAATATAATGGAAGAAACACAACTGTGAGGAGGGTTGAGATGTGAGATGAGATGTTAGTAGATGAATAAATAAATAGAATAAGATGAGAGAGAAGGAATTTTCGAAAATAATTTTTGAAAAAGAGTTAGTGATTTTTGAAAATAGTTTTTGAAAAATGTTAGTAATTTTCGAAAATTAAGATTTAAAAATTAAAATAATTAATAAATTAAAAAGAAATTTTGAAAACGGGGGAAGACATTTTCGAAAATGAGAGAGAGAGAGTTAGTTAGATAGTTTTGAAAAGTTAAGAAACAAACAAAAAGTTAGTTAGTTAGTTGAAACAAATTTTGAAAAGATAAGAAGTTAGGAAGTTAGAAAAGATATTTTGAAATCAAATTTTTGAAAAAGATAAGATGAGAAGATATTTTTGAAAAGATATGATAGAATTTAGTTTTTGAAAAAAGATTTGATTTTTAAAATCACGATTAATGACTTGATTCATAAGAAATCACAAGATATGATTCTAGAACTCAAAGTTTGAATCTTTCTTAACAAGCAAGTAACAAACTTGAAATTTTGAATCAAAACATTAATTGTTATTGTTATTTTCGAAAATTTGGTATAAAAATAAGAAAAAGATTTTTGAAAAATATTTTTAGAATTTTCGAAAATAACTAAGAATTTTGAAAAAGATTTGATTTTTGAAAAAGATTTTGAAAAAGATTTTGAAAAAGATAAGATTTTCAAATTGAAAATTTGATTTGACTCATAAGAAACGATTTGATTTTAAAAATTTTTGAAAAAGTCAATCCAAATTTTCGAATTTGATGAGAGAAAAAGGGAAAGATATTTTTTTTTATTTTTTTGAATTTTTATGATGAGAGAGAAAAACAAGTAAAATAATGCAATGCATGAAATTTTTAGATCAAAACAATGAATGTATGCAAGAATGCTATGAATGTCAAGATGAACACCAAGAACACCGTGAATATCATGATGAACATCAAGAACATATTTTTGAAAAATTTTATATGCAAAGAAAACATGCAAGACACCAAACTTAGAAATCTTTCATGTTTAGACTCTAATAAACGAAAGATGCACATGTAAAACAAGAAAAAACATAAAACAAGAAAACATCAAGATCAAACAAGAAGACTGACCAAGAACAACTTGAAGATCATGAAGAACACTATGAATGCATGAATTTTCGAAAAATGCAAGATGAATATGCAAGTGACACCAAACTTATGATATGACTCAAGACTCAAACAAGAAACACAAAAATATTTTTTATTTTTATGATTTTCTAAATTTTTTTGGTTTTTTTCAAAAATTATTTGAAAAACAAAGATAAGGATTTCAAAATCTTTAATATGAATTCCAGAAATCTTGTCATGTTAGTCTTAAAGCTCCAATCAAAGGGTCAGGCATGGCTTAATAGCCAGCCAAGCTTTAATAAAAATATGAGTGTAATTTAGACATGACAAGCCTGACATACCCTATCCAGAAGGATTGGGCATGACTCCACTGAGGTGATTAGCCAATCCCAAAGCAGTTTGGGTATGGCTTTACAGCCAGATAGGCTTCAACATGCTTCATGAAACACTAGAATTCATTCTTAAAAATTTTTGAAGCCATAGAATAATTTATTTTTGAAAACATTATTTTTAGTAAATTTTTTTTTTCGAAAACAAAAGAAAAATTTTTGAAAGATTTTTGAAAAATTTTTGAAAATAAAACAAAAAGAAAATTACCTAATCTGAGCAACAAGATGAACCGTCAGTTGTCCATACTCGAACAATCCCCGGCAACGGCGCCAAAAACTTGGTACGCGGAATCGTGATTACACTTTAATTATGTAAAGTTCATTGCTCTTTCTTTCCCTGGAAATGGCGCCAAAAATATGATGCCAAAACCACAGTTCACAACTCCGTGTAACTGACCAGCAAGTGCACTGGGTCGTCCAAGTAATACCTTACGTGAGTAAGGGTCGAATCCCACGGAGATTGTTGGTATGAAGCAAGCTATGGTCACCTTGCAAATCTCAGTTAGGCAGATATAAATTGATAATGGTGTTTTCGAATTTAATATAATAAAATAGGGATAGAAATACTTATGTAATTCATTGGTAGGAATTTCAGATAAGCGAATGGAGGTGCTTTCGTTCCTCTGAACCTCTGCTTTCCTGCTATCTTCATCCAATCAGTCTTACTCCTTTCCATGGCTAGCTTTATGTGATACATCACCACTGTCAATGGCTACTTTCGGTCATCTCTCGGGAAAATGATCCAATGCCCTATCACGGCACGGCTAATCGTCTGGAGGCATCACCCTTGTCAATGGCTTCATCTTATCCTCTCAGTGAAAATGGTCAACGCACCCTGTCACGACACGGCTATTCATCTGTCGGTTCTCGATCATGCTAGAATAGGATTTACTATCCTTTTGCGTTTATCACTAACGCCCTGCAATCGCGAGTTAGGAGCTCGTCACAGTCATTCATTCATTGAATCCCACTTGGAATACCACAGACAAGGTTTAGACCTTCCGGATTCTCTTGAATGCCGCCATCATTCTAGCTTACGCCACGAAGATTCTGATTAAGAGATCTAAGAGATACTCATTCAGTCGAAGGTAGAACGGAAGTGGTTGTCAGGCATGCGTTCATAGGGAATGATGATGATTGTCATGTTCATCACATTCAGATTGAAGTACGAATGAATATCTTAGAAGCGAAATAAGATGAATTGAATAGAAAACAGTAGTACTTTGCATTAATCTTTGAGGAACAGCAGAGCTCCACACCTTAATCTATGGAGTGTAGAAACTCTACCGTTAAAAATACATAAGTGAAAGGTCCAGGCATGGCCGAATGGCCAGCCCCTCTGATCTAAGAACCAGGTGTCCAAAGATGTCTAATACAATAGTAAAAGGTCCTATTTATAATAAACTAGTCACTAGGGTTTACATGAGTAAGTAATTGATGCATAAATCCACTTTCGGGGCCCACTTGGTGTGTGCTTGGGCTGAGCTTTGAGTGTTGCACGTGTAGAGGTCCTTCTTGGAGTTGAACGCCAGCTTTTGTGCCAGTTTGGGCGTTCAACTCTGGTTTTGGATCCTTTTCTGGCGCTGGACGCCAGATTTGGGCAGAGAGCTGGCATTGAACGCCAGTTTGCGTCGTCTATTCTTGGCCAAAGAATAGACTATTATATATTTCTGGAAAGCCCTGGATGTCTACTTTCCAACGCAATTGGAAGCGCACCATTTTGAGTTCTGTAGCTCCAGAAAATCCACTTTGAGTGCAGGGAGGTCAGAATCCAACAGCATCAGCAGTCCTTCTTCAACCTCTGAATCTGATTTTTGCTCAAGTCCCTCAATTTCAGCCAGAAAATACCTGAAATCACAGAAAAACACACAAACTCATAGTAAAGTCCAGAAATGTAAATTTAACATAAAAACTAATGAAAACATCCCTAAAAGTAACTAGATCCTACTAAAAACATACTAAAAATAATGCCAAAAAGCGTATAAATTATCCGCTCATCAATAACCAATTTGACAATGAAAAGCTTGCTTATTCATGTTGAAAAGTGGAAAATAATCAAACACATACAGCCCTTGTTCAGAAAGCAATAAGTTGAAAAGGTTCAATTTGAATTGCTCAAAAACGTGAAGAAAACAAGTGGCCCTGTGTGTGATTATTTGTGTTCAAAACCACATGAATAAGCTATATCCTCAATTCACTCAATAAATCAGGTTATGCATTTAGAATGTACCAAATGGAATGATCACAGCTGTAATTTCAATTCTATTTCGTCTTTTACACAAAATCTGCAACTAAGTGCATAACTAACAAATTATCAAATAAAGTATGATATGCACCACAAAAGTTGACACCAAACAAAATAATCACAGCTGTAAATTCAAGTTCAGTTTGGTGTTCAAGCAAAATTAACACAAGGTGCATCCATGAATTTAGTCTTAACCATCATCAAAAATCTCATAAAATTGCACAGGTATGAGTAACAATGCATAATAGAAGGAAAATTCAAAACCTATGCTGATTAGACACAGAAATTGAATCAAAAATCCATTCAGGAAATATATCAGGCATATGGTGTGCAGGATATACAAGCAGCATTCACAGTTCATACACAACAGCATTTATCCCAAAGAGATCCAAAACAAATAGCCAACAATCAACATTCAATCCAGAAAACAGAAGTAAACTAACCTAAGACGTCCTAATTACTAAACAAAAATTAAAAAGCAATTATAGACAGTAAAGGAAACGTAGCAGGGGCAGGGAACATGGGAGTAGAACCTGCGCTGTGAAGGGGAAAGGAAGAAGAGAGAGGGGCATGGAGGCGGATGTCGTGGCGGCATAGAAGCTTGCCGCCGCTAGTGGTGTTCGCTGGCGCTGAAGGATGCAAACAGGGCTGGCTGGCGCGGGCAGGGTTGACATAGAGATGGGGGAGAAACGGAGGAAATGGGGAAGAAAGAGAGGAAGGAAGAGAGAGAGAGAGGGGGCAACGGTGGTCACCGGTGGTGGTGCGTTGACGGAGGTGGCGGTGGTTGGTGGTGGTCTGGGCGATGGTTGAAGGTGGGTGTGGTTTCAGAGAGAAAGAAGAAGTGAAAGGGTTGGGGTGGTGTTTGTGAAGCACGATAGTCCCCTTTTCGAATGAACGATTGAAAAGCAACTCGTGTGTACGCACAAGGTGGTGTGTGGACGCACAGAAGGGAAAAATGAGGAGTGTGCGCGCGCACAGCAGTGTGCGGGCGCTGCGAACAAAAAAGGTATCGCGACCTGTGCGGACGCACAAGGACTTGTGCGTGCGCACAGAAGGGAAAAAGGGGTTGCGTTCACACGCACAAGGGGTTCGTGCGCCGCGACCAGAGGTGTTGTCACAAGCTGTGCGTGCACTCAGAGCTATGCGCATGCACAGAGGAGCTTTTTCTCTTCTTTTCTTTCTTTTTTTTCTTTTTCTTTTTTTAAAGAGAAACAAGGTGAAGTGTGCGTACGCACGCAAGGTGTCCGGACGCACAGGGAGAAAAGAAGGCAGTGTGCACACGCACAAGCTGTGTGCGTGCTGTGAACAAAGTGGGTGTTTAGGAGTGTGCATACGCACAGGGATGAAAAAACAGGGGAACTGTGCGCGCGCACAATGCTGTGCGTACGCACAGGACTCTGTTCCTGTAACAAAAATTATGCCTCTAAGGCACCAAACATGACATCCAAAACATGTTTTCAAGTCCCAAAACATCATAAAACTCCAAAAACACATTATTCCACTAAAATTACCTAACAAACATCAAAATAAAACTAACCAACTAAGCAACATAACCAATTATTCAAGACTTAAAACTAAAAGAGAGAAAGTTAGAAGGATATTACCATGGTGGGGTGTCTCCCACCTAGCACTTTGGTTTAAAGTCCTTAAGTTGGACTTTTGAGGAGATCCTTGTTAGGGCGGTTTATGTTTCCACTCCTCCTTGAATCTCCAACCAAGTTTACTATCAATTTGACCTTCGGGGTCCCAAATGAATTGCATCAAACTCTTAAGAGACTTCAAGCTAGCAACTAGGATCCATGAGGTTTGACTTTTGAAATTAATGCCCGGATCCCATACTTTAGTTTCTCTATCACCCTCTTGTTGATTCTTGCTTTTGCACTTGGATGAACAACTTCTTGAATCACCTTTGAAGCATCCAAATGATCCTTGGAATCCTCCTAATTGAGTCTTGTACCATTTGTACCTTGAATTCCTATTGCAACTAAGATCCATTTCCCCACCATGTACCAACCCAAGAAGGACCTTGAGTTGGTAATCCGTTTCCAAGAGAGCAAATTGATGTGGCCCTATGAAGCTCATTGAAGATATTGTTACCCACTCAATTTGTCCTTGGGTTGGAATTGCTCTCTCACCCACTTCTTCCTCCCCTTCCCCATCACTTAAGTCATAACAAGGAGGTTTTGAGAAGTCTACCTCCATGTCTCTATCAAACTCAACGGGAAGAGGCTCCTTAGGATCATTGAGGGGATTGACCAAGGAGGACAAAAAATTACCAATGATGGAATCCTCGTCTTGATCAATCATTCTCGATTCTCCCTTTCTTTCCTCCGGTTCATATACTTCCCTTTCTTCCTCTTATTGCACTTCAAGCTCTAACTCTTCCTCTTTTCCTTGAAGCTCCATGTTATCCTTCTCTCTACACTCATTCGTTGCTCCTCCACATTCCTCAAGAAGAATGTCTTGATTGCTTGAGCGTAGTGAGGCTAGGCGGTTCACCGCTTCGGCTATGGTAGCCAAGCACTCCCCTTGCTTCCTTTGGAACCCTTCTTGCTCTTGGAAGAATGCTTGAAGGTCTTGTTCCTCTTAGGCCAAGGGTTGGAAATCTTCATATTGAGGTGGAAAAGAAGATTCAAAGGTTGGGAGAAGGTTGTGTATGTGGCAGGTGTTTCATGTGGGTGGGGGTATTGAGGTGGTGTATAAAGGGGTGATGGTTCATATGATTGGTAACAAGGTGTATAGACATTTTGGTTCCATGGATGTGTATGGTATAGTACTTGAATATTTGGTGGTTGAGGGTTGTGTATGGGGTATCTCTCATATCCTTGGGGTTGATATTCATATAGGGGAGAGTGTGGCTTGTTGTAGTATGGGGAAGATTGCTCCTTCCTCTATAATTTCTCCCATTCCTTGATACAATCCCAACTTGAATTCATCATACCCTACAAAACAACCACAACCAAGCTCCAAGCAACAAGGGTGATATCTCATAGAAAAAGTAGAAAATAAAAGCAAAAGACATCAACAAACAAGAAAAATAAACACCCAAATATTAACAAAAATAACCAAACAACCAAAAGGTAAGATATTTACACTATCAACATATTCGTATCAACCTAATCATAACACTCAATTGCAATCTCCGGCAACGGCGCCAAATTTGATGAGAGAATTTTTGCCGATTTAGAATCAATCAAGAGAAGAATCAATTCGTTGGTAGCATAGTCTAAACTAACAATGAACTCTCTTAATCAAATGTTAAATTCAATTTAAATTAACCGAGAGTAATGAAACCTCGGGTCTTTCTCCCTAGGAATGCAATTGAAATGTTACTCTTTCGGTTGTGAGGAAAAGGGGTTTTAAATCAAAGAACGAAATATTAAAAGAACTAAGAAATAAAAGAACTAGAGAATGATCAAAATTGGTATTGACGCAAGTAAAAAGGAAACAAGATCAAAACTAGCGAAAATGTTATAAAAAGCCTTGACTTGGGAATGAGGATCTAAGGAATCCTCTCATTGTCATAACCACAACTATGGTAATTATCATGAGTTAATCTCACTTAGTTAACCCCAAACATCGAGGAGTAAGTCAAGCAAGCATAAGTGACCTTAATCCATAAGTCCTAACCAACTTACCAAACTAGTTGATAAAAGGCTAGCTTTAATGGAAACAAGAGTCAACTAACTCCCTAAGAATTACCACTAAATGTTGGACATTATGACTCTAGTATCCTAAGAACTCAAACCCCAAGCCAAGGTGTAAAAATCTACTCAAAAAAATTACCAAATGGCATTTTCACAAATACTTGGTGGGCATAAAACCAAAACATGAGAATTTCAAGGAAAATTAGGAAACTATAACCAAGTATCAACAATATCAAGAAGAGACAAGCAATCAAGCATAAAGAAAGCATAAGATATGAAATTCATTAATCAAAACTTCAAGAAACTCAAAATTGGAAATATGAACAAAGTAACTTGAACCAAAAGAAAATGAAAGTGAAAGTGCTTTAATTAATGAGGAAATTAAGAGTACTTAAAAGTAAAGAAGCAAAATCCAAAATCAAAGCTTGCTATAAAATGCTACAATGGAGAATTGAAATAAACCCTCGGAGAGAAATCTACTCTACTCCTACTCCTACTTAACTATGTGTTTTTCCTAATCTAAGTGAGCTCTACTAACTAATACCTTCATATGTGTTGATATCCCCTTGATATAGCACTCCAATTAAGCCTTCAAGCCTTCTAAAATGGGCCAAAAGCCTTTAGAAATCACGCAGCACGTGTTTCATTAATGAAATCACGTGCAGGGTCCTGTGCGTACGCACACTTGGCTGAATGTTCTTCTGTGCGTACGTACAGATAGTTGTGTGCATGCACATATGAAAATTCCTTCTTGTGCGCATGCACGCTTGCTTCTGCACAGGCACACTTCGCTGTGTATACTTTTCCTTGTTTTCTTCATGTGTTCTCCCTTCTACATGCTTTCTTCCACTTTTTCCTAGCCAATCTTTTCTAAATGACCTGAAATCACTCACAAAAAGATATCACAGCATCTAATGGCATAAAAGTGGAAATAAATTGCTCAATTTGAGCACAAAATTGTATGTTTTCATATTTAGGATGAAATTAGGGAGAAAACACAAAAGTATGCTATTTTGGTGCTTAAGTGTGAGTTTATATGATAAAATCTATCCAAATTGAGTCAAAATATATCATCAAATATGGATTCATCAGTTATGGAAGAGTGAAATTATTGAGAAGGTTAAATTTAAATCGAAGGAGGGTTGTGAAGAGAAGAATTTAATTAATAAAGTGATGAAAATGCTAAATGAGTTATGAATGATGATGATGATTATGAGAATGACTATGAGATTATGAGATGATGATGAATGAGTTTGATTAAGATATAATGAGAATGATTATGATAATGAGAGGTGAGAATTATTAATGATGAACATGTCTATGAATTCTCTCTGGTTGCAATTGCTGATAGGGCATGTATTCTCTGTAATGGTGACAGGTCACTCTCCCTGTAATGGTCAGCCGATGTGCTGAGATAATTGAGCACAACAGAGAGACAATATCCGGTGTTGCTATTGAACATGTTAGGTTGGATATATAACCGATAGATGATATCATCAACCATAGGACAAGCTTGCATCATATGCACTTGTATGTTTTGTTTGTGTATACTTTATTTTGGCTTGCCTAATTGTTTAGCTGTAATTAATTGCTACTTTTCCTATCTGTTGTACTTGCTATCCATATTTATATTTTCCTTGATTATATTGTATGTGTTTGCATTTGAGAGATCCCTCATGTGGTGGAGGTGTGATGAGAGATGTTCTATACTTGGTGTTTATTAGGTTTGAAGGAATTGAAGGTGAAAAATTACGTTAAAGATAGGAATACCGTAGTTAGAGTACCAAACTTTATGGTTTAATATTGATTTTAAGTTAAATTTATGAGTGTCGGAGTTCTAAGAATGTCTCTGACTTTTCCGAAATCTTATATATTAACTATGCGGGTACATTTACCATATAGAGAACCTCCGGTTCTCATTCCATACACATTTTTGCTGTTTTTCAGATGCAGGTTAAAAGGCACCGCACTGAGGATACTGGAGAACTTCTAGAAGCGAAGAACTATATTTTGGGTTTAGAACTTATATATATATATATATATAAACCAAGTTTCCAATGCAACTTATTTAAACCAAATTCCAATATTGAATATCTTTCAGTAAATCAAGAAAAACTAATTTAACAACATCAGTCAACTAATCAGAACACTCATCTTTCTCAATCATCAATAAATCAATCAAACAGACAATTTTATTTATCTAAAACAACTCAGTTTAATCCATAAGACTCATATAATCACCAAAAATATATTTTTGCATCAATATCAATTTATAACAATTCTTAAAAATAAAATGAGTTTGAGGAAAGCGCCCCTACCTCATTCGCGACTTAACTATGCGACAAAACTCTCTTTTTCTTTTGGCCCGCAACGGCGGCAGCCTCAACCACGGCTCCAATCCACTTTCTCGGCAACAACAGCGACTTTAATCGCAAAAGGCAATGAACAGAACTCAATCCTACGTTACCAAAACCTCAGGACCTTTAACAACTTAGAACAGAATACTAATTTCAAGGGTTTCGAAAATGAAAATGCTTACCGTACTAAGGAGTAACCATTGAACCAAGTAGCCACAGTCCCGATAGTGGTTTCGGCAGTCACGTCGACTTTTCCAGCTGCCAGGCATGGCCACGAGGCTTTATCCTCCCCAGCAATGACAATCATGGAACGATAGCTCCAACGATGGCGTCGAAACAGCGACGACAAGCTCGGTGGTGACCAGGGACACAGTGAACATCGTGAAAGCCACAGTAGCAGTGGCGTCGCAGCAATGGGCTCCACTTCACGACGACCCAGTTGCAGTGGCTATGAAGGAATGACGACGGTAGAGGGTGACTCGATGGCAGTGGGGCAGAATGGCGGCATTCCTCTCGCGACGGCGAAACGATGGCCTCCTGCTCCCTGCTTGTCGTGGTCTCCTTATCTCTCCCTTACGGTTCCTCGGTGGCGTTCTCTGGCAGTGAGGACAGCTTCGTGCAGCTCCAAAGGTGGCGATGACTACAGCGGCAACGGAGCTGGCAGTGGCGCGAGCTGGACGCATTCTGGGCGACGGCATGGTGCAGGACGTTGCGACGGCTCCCTCTCTTCCCGATCTCCCTTATATCTCTTCTGCACTCTCCATTCCCTTTCTTTCATGGGTGAGGAGAGAGCCCCGTTTGTGTGTGTGTCTGTGTGTGATGAGGGTGACGACAGTGAGTAATAGGGGAACGGAGTTTTGAGTGCTAGTTTAGGGTTAGGATTTCTTTGAATTAAAAAAGGAGTAAAGGTAATTTTGGTAATTTTAATAAAATTAAGAGTAGTAGAGTAATTGAAAATTTAATTTTAATTCAATATTAATATTTATAAAAAAATTATTGGTTCATCAATTTACAAATTATTTTCAAATAAATACTCTAATCCAAAAATTAGAGATAATATAATTAATTTTCTTTATTTATAAAATTTAAAGTATTAAATTTCAAAATCTTAATTATTTAAATCGAATCATATAAAATTCTTATTATTTTACAATTACTAAACTTTATAATTTAAATATAAAAATTATTCAATAATTATAAAATTATATAAAAATGATAATTTAATTATCAAAACTTAATTTAATAAATTTTAGGGTAAAGTATACTTTTTGTCCCTGAAGTTTGGCAAAAGTAAAAAATTCCCCCATGTTTTATTCTGTTTCAATTTTGTCCCAAAATTTTTTTATTTGCATCAAATATACCCTCAACGGCTAAGTTTTCAAAAAATTTAAGACCAATCTAACAATAATGCATGAAAATTATTCTTGATTTGTTTGTGTTGAGGGTTGTTCTTATGAAATTGTTATTGAATCGGTCTTAAATTTTTTGAAAAATTAGTCATGGGATATATTTGATGGAAATCGATAACTTTTGGAACAAAATTGAAACAAAATAAAACTTAGAGGTATTTTTGAAAATTTTGTCAAACTTTAGGGACAAAAAGTATACTTTACCCTTAATTTTAATAAAATAACTCCTGTAATTAAAGTCTTTAATGAATAAATAAATTAAAGTTGACTCATAATAAGATATTTCAAAAGTTCTGGGTCTTACATTTGAGAGTATTGATGTTGGAAGAATGGTGGTTTTAAGTGTGGCTCATATGGTTGTTCATGAGGGACATAAGATTTGTGGCATGATGGATGTGAAGTTGGATTATATAGAGGTGGTTGATGGTAGTGTGGGGCTTGAGAATTTTGTAGTTGAGGGTTATGTTGAGGGTATGGTTCATAGGCATATGGTGGTGGAGGTTCATAACAATGAAGATCACCATATCCATTAGATTGGTATGCACCATGGGGAGATTGTGCTCATAGTAGTCTGGAGGAGGTTGTTGTCATAAAGGTTGTCCATATGCATGTGACTCATCCCTCCATTAATTTTCTGTCCCATAATGCGAACCGACATTAAATTTGCCATTCCCTACAACATAGTTACAACCAAACTCCAAGTCAAAAGGGTAAGAATTCATAGAAAAGATAGAAAATAAAAACAAAAAATACCAAGAAACAAGAAAAACACAACCCTAACTACTAACAATAACAAGAAAACAACCAAAAAGTAAACTATTTACAATATTCACATATTTACAATAGCCAATAACAAGCACACAAATGTAATTTTTCGGCAACGGTGCCAAAACCTTGATGAGGGCCAAACGTCGGTTTAGAATTTCTCAAAAAGAATTGCTTCATCAATAGTATAGTTCCAAACCAACAATTGAACCTAATCAAAGTTTAAATGATTGTCACAATTCAAATCAATAAAAACTTGGAGTTTTAAGTCCCGAGTCATTCTCCCACGGAATTGCAGTGAGGTGTACGTATCATTGGCTATGAGAGATCGGGAGTTTTGATTGCAATAAACGGAAATGTAAATAGTAAGAAATTAAATGAGCGAGTAATAACTAAATGACAAAGGGAACTAAACTAAGACAATTAAGGAAATTAACTAAGAAAGATCTTGGCAAGGGTTGATGGGGATCACTATCCTTGTCACTAGCCACAACATGATAATTACAAAGAGCAAACCCAATTCGTCAACATCTAAACGGTGAGGAAACTCAACCGGGCTTAGCAAATCCCCTCATTTGCTAATGCCTAGAATCGCCTCATTTGGACCTCTATAACTTAAGTTATGATCAATTTAGTATGAAAAATTCAGAATTGATAGCTTTGCAAATTCTTTGTTTCTTCATTAATTCTTTCACTTTGCATATTTTTCTTCCACTTCTTCAAGTCATCCTTTCCTATTAGTCCTGAAAATCACTCAACAAACATATCAAGACATCGAATGGAATAAAATAGAATTAATCTAACAATTTAATCATAAAAAGGATGCTTCTAACAATTAAGCCCAATGAAGAGAGAATTCACAAAAGCATACTATTTCAATGAATAAGTTTAAATTTATGTGATAAAATTCACTCATTTCAAGCAAAAAAATTATCATCAAATATGAATTCATCAAGTGCTGAAATATTGGTGAAATAAGGATTATATATCATGGGCTAGGGTTTAATGAGGCAGGTATAATTTAAGCCTATTGACCCTACCTAGGGCCAAAATCTTTAAGATAAGTTCTCGGATTTTTTATTCAAAAATATATTTTTCTTATCATTCATAGAATACAGTTCAAAATCTCAAATAACTTATAATTTAATTTTCAAAAATCCAGGATCTTACAAGGAAGAGAGAAATTAGTTATCTCGTGAGGATGATTTACTTAACGAAGACTCACTTATAAACTGAGTTTTTTTCGATTTTTTTCATTAAGTCATCCAAAGTGAAAAATATAAGAGTTTTTTTAGTAGTTTTCTCTTACATATTTAGAGAGAATATACTCTCTTTTTATTAAGAGAGAAAGTTATTATAATCTCCTTATAATGAAAAAAAATTATAATTTTCAATAAATTTTTTAGTTCTTTCAATATTATATTTATTTGATACCTAATATGTAACTCCTGCACTTCAAATCAGTAAACACCATTTTTATATATTTCTGGATTCAGTTCATTAAGATTTTTGAGAGTTTTCTTTGGTTATAGAATCATGCTACGATAAATGCCTTAAGCAACTCATCAGAGTTACATTTGCTACATTGATGCAAGCTTGATCATCAATTAGTTTATTTGTTTGATTCCAAAAATTCAAACAAAACAAATTGTCTCAATTCATTACCTATAGGCCAGCATAAATGTGGTCGACAGCATCCAATATTTACCACGATGAGTCAAATTTCCACACTTTGTGATCACTATATAATTATCATAAATCAACCTATATATCACTTTATCATGATGAACAGGTATCAAATTGTCCTTTTAGACATAAATTGTCGAATCCGTGAGGCAAATTACCGTAGTGTATACTTAATTACATATGGATAATGGATAAATATCTCTCCACTAATTAATTTTGGTAAATGCCGATCTTGTCATGTCAATACACAATTAATCATTATTCATGGCTGCATAAATAGATAAGGCATTTCGAAAGTGAGTGGAAAATAATCAAAATAGTTTTTGACAAACAATAATGTTTTAATATACGCACTCAGTTTGCGCCTCGTGCATTAAATGATCAAAATAATGTTTTTGAGTAAGAATTACAATTTTAAATCGTAAACAATACTCGCATAATCATAGCTCAACGATTAAGGCTTTTGTAGCAAAGGTCGCGATTAGTTTCATTAGATTTTAGGCCATAGTTTTGAATGGTGACCATTATGCATGAAATTTGTGAAAGCACATAAGAAGATAATTGAATTGTATGTCTAAATTTCTTAAAATTTAAAATAATAATTTAAAATTTTTTCAAATTTTAAGATTTGTATTAAAAAAATATTAGAGAATAATTTTGAAAGATTTATATAAGATTATTTAAAACAGATACAAAAATATCTAAATTTTAGAGTACACCTTTTAAGATTTAAATTGGCTTTAAAAAGCTTTTAAAAGCTTTCTGAGGTATCGTAAGCAAAATTGAAACTCACTTCCGAACGCAATAAAAATAATAAGCTTTAAAAAAAAGAAATTATTAGAATGAGTATATAATGGATATTTTAGATTATTTACATTAGAAGATATATACATGCGATGTATCTTGGTTTGGCTAAAAACACTACAAGATAAACGGTAAATTGCGGTAGAAAATTATCGGCAATTTCTTAAATTGCCGCTGATTGATGGAATAGCGATGGTTCTAGTAGTAAACACTTGTTCCGTTGAAAACTGATGAAAATAGCGGCGATTTGGTGTCCAACCGCTGCAAATCACATTTTGGGGGATTTTATTAAAATTTTTGGCAAAAAGATAAACGGCGCCATTTTTCACGTTTTCGCGTGAACCATAGGGGAGCAAAGGCGCCAATCACCATCTTTGAGATATCTCGCTGTTGTGACTCTTCCCTCAGTCATTTCTAGCCACTTCATCCGTGCCATCGTTCTTTTCCGTCACTGGTTTGCTTCTTCTGCCGTGTAGCTTCCACACGCAAAATGAAAGTGGAAGGGGTCGTCCAAATCTTCTCACTCCACCATGAAATTCCATGTTGTCGTCGGCATCCTCCCCAGTTACCCTATTGTGTGATGCTCGATTGCTCTCTCTCCCCTTTCTCTGGTTCATTCTTCCCGCTTCTCCTTTTGTCCCAATTTAATTTTGTTCCAATTTTGCTGCTCTGAATTTTGCCCCAAATCTGCTAGGGCTGAATTAAGTCCTCATTGTATAACTAGGCATAGATACAATTGTTGTAAGACTGTACAAAATGATAATAAATGATAATATTTTCTGCTTTACTCTCAATTTACAATTCATCTTCTAACTGCTGAAAATGTACTAGTTCGTGATGAAGTATCCTTTTGTTCTTTCATTTCATTTCAAATAATGCATAGTTGTTAAAAACCTTTATACTGTATGTTAATAACTTACTCTGTAGTGTCATTTTTTTCAACTTCATTCACAGGACTTCATAAATTCTCAAGGGAAGAGATTAAAGTTTAATGTGAAGTATCATGCCAGTTTTGATGGTATATTTTCTGAGGTATCAATTTCTTTTACTAAAAGAAATCTCGGCCTTGCCTCTGCTTTGGCAGCAGATATTGTTGGAATTGGTGATTCATGGCTTACATTTGCCATTAAAAAAAGCTATAATTGAGCCAATAAGGGATGTAGAAGATCGGGATTGGTTTAAAGGCTTAGATGAGAAATGGAAGGTAACAATAAATTTTCTATTTCTTATTAAATCACGATGTTTTACTCTTGACTACTTGTGCAAAGTTATTCTTTAAAAGGTAATTTTTTGTTTTCTGAGCTTATTGTAGTTGAAATAATGATTCTGCAATCATAAAGAAACATTTCTGAGTACCTTTATTCCAGAAGTAAATCTCTTGAAAGTATAGTTTTATGTTTCTCTTACAAAACTCCAAGTATATCTACGCAGGAATTGTGAGGGAGAAATGAATCCTAAAGGTAACATATGGGCGGCTCCGTATAGATGGAGCTGCATGGTAATAGCATACAAGACAAATAAATTTCAGAAGCATAAGTTCACTCCTATATAGGTGAGTTGTCATTTAATAGACCCGTTAAAACTCTTGCAAGGCATTTATGAGCTTATATAAACTTCAATTATAAGACTGGGAAGATCTGTAGCAACCTGATCATGTAGGGATAAATTTCCTCTGATATTTTTAAAATTTCTTTTTTAATTTCTATATTTTTTCCTTGATTTGTAATGAGTAAGCAAATGAGGATTAATGGAAGTTAATTTATTTAAGGATGGATGACTCTTGTCTGCTTTATGGTGTTTGCTATATCTTAATAGGCAATGGGATTGATTGGCTTTTGTAAAACTGGCGAAATTAGTAAATAATTAATCAATAAATTAATTATTAATCCAAGAAATTAGAAAATAAAATTTTATAGTTTAATGAGATAGGATTAATTAAAATATGAAGTTTGACATTAATTTTAAATAATTTGGCCCAAGATTAGGCCGAACCAGTTAGGCTGGATCCAAATCGGGCCCAAGGCCCATTATATAAAACCCACCATCAGCATCTTCTTCTCTCATTATGCACACACATGCTGAAAGAGAGATTAGAAGGAGCAAAGCCTAGGTTCCAATTTCAATTTAACTTCAAATCCTTGTAACTTTCAATCCGGAGCTCTGATCGCCACATCGTTTACGGCCACGCATTCACCACGTCGTGCTCTACAAAGCATAGAAAAATTTGGTAAGTACCTCAGTATTTTCTTCTCCGCCACTCTCCCCTAATTTCGAAAATTTGAGGATTTGTTTTGAAGAATTATGTGATCTTGGTGCCTTAGGATCAAATTAATCTTGTGGGCTTGTCGGGTCTTGTCCCAAACTTCCGTTGGTAAGGTGAGAAATGTTTAATCCTTGTCAAATTACTGAATTTGTTAATTCTAAGGTAATTCTAGTGTTGTTGTATGAAAATCTAGATTGAATTATGTATTTGGAAACAAATTGGTGGAGTTGGATACTTGATATTGGATTTTGGTGAGCCAAAGGACTGTTTGGTGTGACCTTGTAAGCTTGAGTTTTGTGGAACGGTGACAAATGGTGATGTTCCAAGGTTCTATGAGGAATTGGCCAATGTATAATTTTGGTTTCTCGTATATAATATGTACGGTATCATGAAAGCTTAGGTTAGATGACTATAGGATAAGTTGAATATGTATTTGGAGCATGTTTAATGATTTTAGTTGTCAATGTATGTTAAAATAATAAGGTATGGTCGAATTAATGATTCATTGATGTGAATGTGGTTGTGTTGGTAAAATGGATTAATGAATGATGATTTTGATACTAACAGATGAGGATTTTGAATGTGAACATATGAATGTTAATAAATTAATAATTATGCTTGTATATTTGAGAATTCGTGGAATGAAGTGGTTCAAATTGAGGCATGGTTAGTTGTGATTGAATATGGAGTTTTCTTGGGTGTATTTAGAGTCATTTTTAAATATAGAACTTTGGTTTTGATAAAGGAAAATTGGTGAAATAGAGGTTTAGAAGTCTTTGGTGAAAATTTGGTTTTTAACTGAACTTTCATGAGCCATAACTTTGTTTCCGGACTCCCAAATTGTTTCAAACTTATTTCTTATGAAAATTTGGTCCGTGAAGCTTATGTCTTTCGAAGAACAGATGAAAAATATTTTAAAATGAGAAACTTATGCTCGTCAGAAATTTGGAGTTCAAAGTTAAAAATTATGTAGCATTCAACACTTTTGCCAATCTGCATATCTTGCGTACGCGACCACTACACGTGACGGACCAACCTTTTCGGGTTGGGCATCTCGCGTACGCAAGCGTGCAAGGCGCTTGTGTACACGAGCAGGGAAAAGTTCACCCACGCGTACGTGTGGCCCATGAAATCAGCAAAGTGAGGTTTGTGTTTTAAAACATTCTAAACCTCTATTTTTACTCTTTTAGACCCTAAGAATTAGTTTTAAGTATAGTGACGAGATTAAGCTATGAAAAGGGAGGTTACTTGCAAGTGAAAAAAGGTTTGGAAGGATAAATTGGGGTTGGGAAAGTGTAGAATGGGTGATGATGTATGACTAACAAATTGAGAATGGTAAGGTTTGAGTTGTGATGTGACTGAGTATGGCCGAAATGGTCGAGATGGCAAGGTCTAGGTGCAAACCTGCTTGCGTGTTAACTTGAAAATATGTTCGGATGGCAAGTTGAGGACGGAGGAATCCCTCTCTTGTCGTGATGGGGATGTAGGGAAGGTGGAAAGGCACTCTCCTTCATATATCCTCCAGGAAAAGGTGGAAAGGCACGCTCCTCCGATGTGGAAAGGTACTCTCCTTCGTTTATAATCCTCCTGGAGATGCGCAACCTAGAGACAAATGTCTGGGTTAGATACTAGATTTTCTGGCGATTTAACCGACATGTGAGCTCACGGCTAGTAGGACAAGCATGCATCATGTTGCATTTGTTTGCTTTGTTTGGGTGTGCATAATTGTTTTGATTTGCCTATTTGATAAATTTTGTTTAACTGGTAACTCCGATACTTGTTGTAACTGTTCTTTAAATATGTTTGCCTTGTATTTGCTTGTGTTTGTGATTGTCTTTCTCTTTTGAGTACTTTGGTGGTGGACTGATAATCATGGTGATTTGTTTTGAAATGGGCCGGAGGCCGGGTTGAGTTTCTTTGGGCCGGAGGCCGAGCTGGTTTGATTTGGGTCATAGGCCGTGACTGGTTGGACCAGTGGTGAGGGTTGGCTAAAAATGATTTGTTAGTAAGCGGTAAAATAAACAGAATGTTATGTTAGGTGTAAGTGAAAGCAAGTGTTAGAGTTAAATAAAACAGAAGTAAACTGCAGGGTTAGAGTTATATTGTGACTTGGATACCTTAGAGAGTTTTACCAAATTTATGGTTCAGTTTATTCCTATAGGTTTTATAATCTGAGTGTCGGCATTCTAGGATTGCCTCTGGCTTTCCCAGGCCTTCTTTATTATATATGTGGGCACCTTAACTATACTGAGAACCCTCGGTTCTCATCTCATACGATATTGTTGTTTTTCAGATGCAAGTTAAGAGGCACCTCGGTAAGCATTTGGAGTTCATTGTGCAAGTGAAGTGTTATATCTTGGGACTCCATAGTTTGAGCTTATATGTTTATTATTCTGTATTTAGATTCTTCTCTGTATATTTACCTTTATTTTGTCCCTCTTAGAGGTCGATGTGGAGAAACAGGTTGTTTTATCTATTTGAGATATTTCGGGTTATATATATTTATGTAAATATTCTCCGACCAACCTTGGCTTCGCAGGTTGAGCTTGGAGCTTGAATATTTGTATCTTTGACACTCCCTTTTTATTATATATATATATATATATATCTTACGTTTCATCGTACGCAAGTTTTCCGTTGACGAGAGCGTTACGACTTTTGTTTTGGACATTCCTTCAAAGGCTCCTCGTTATAAAATTCCTTTCAACTATAATATATATAATTTTACTTTTAGAGGTCGTAATACCTCACCATCTCAGTTTTATGACTTAAGCATAGAACTTTGTGTGGTAGGGTATTATAGCTTTTATTGGTGGAAATAAATAAAGATTTATTATTTATTTATTTTTTAATTTATATTTTTTTGAAGAAAAAGAAAAGAACTTGCCTTCTCTTCAATTTATGTGAGGGTAAATTGTCTGTTTCTCCCCTAAAGTAGTATGTGCACTTACACTTCTCACGTATTAGAAGTAGAAAGAATGAAAGATAATTCGTTGCCAATAATTTATTCTTTTCCGTAGGATAGGTATTGTCTCTTGAAGCAAATGTTGATGTGTTAAAGGATTGATGCTAGAAGCTGTTCAAAAGATGTAAGAAGTTTTTGTAAATTCTATATGGTATTCCTATATTGGATCTACTATTTTGTTAATCAATTATTACCATTGTTATGCAAAAACAGTCTGCCCGAGATTTCAAAGCTATAACTTTATACATGAGTGTTTTTTTTTTTTTTTTTTGCATATAAAGAAGAAATATGAGCTTTTTCTCCTCTACTTGTGATTGGTTCAATTGAATTTCTATCAATCATATTCAAAAAAAAAAAAATTAAATGTTCTGTTGTATTTATGGGTGTATGATCTTAGTGTTTTATTTTAATAATTCTTTTTGAGCAAATTTCTTATCCTCCTCTCAATTATCCTTGCTCATCTCGTTGTGAATAAATATGCATATATGTAATATGAATTTTGTGATTGTAAATTTGGTTGATGATGTATCAAATCTGTTTATCTATAGTGACATCAATTTTAAGAAAATTTAACTTGGCTTTTGATTTTAAGTCTTTTATGTAGTTTAATTTAGTAAACCGCTACATCATTCAAAATAATGACTTGTTGTATGGTCTTTTAAGTGAAAGTTTACTACTGAATGATTATGGTATCTAAAATACATGGTTTATCCCATAAGACTATTTTGGAATTACAAATTCAAAAAATTTATCTAAAAAGTTGTTAATAATTTATCTGTATCTCCTAAAGACAGCTTTGGGAGAAGCATATAATGAAAAAATTGGCTTTGCTGATTCATTAGAAATATTTGGTGGTGGCCTGGATGACCCTGGTAGTGTGTCAATTGGAGGTTGTTAAAAATCATGATTTTACATACATTATATTTTAAAGTTCATGTTTTGTATTCTATGTAAGTGCTATACTTTTGTAGGTGTAAGTATTATATAATCTATTTGCTTTCTCTGTTATCTCTTTTTCAGGACTAGTCATATCTAGATTTGTTATTACATTACATGAGATAGCTACTTTTAAAGAGCTTCTTCGTTCGCAGGTAAGCCATTGAACATAATGCTACACCTTTTCTAGTGGTTTCATATAAAGATCAAAACTTTCCTTATGCTAGGTGTGTTTTATCATGAATGCAACGATGATAAGTTGGTTTGTTATAGTGAAGTATCCATTTACTGATGGTATGAAAAGATCTTTATGGAGATTGTCTGAATTATATATATATAGTAGTGGTAAAATCGTTATGTTACTTTGTTTTGAGTGAGATGCGTCATGCCAAAAGCAGGCCTCACTTGAAGATATAAAAAAATAAATAAAAATTTCTCTAAAAATTTGGAAAATAAATGAAACTTAAATGTTTACATAAAGACAAAATGTTTTGAAGGTTCAAGAAGTGTTTTGTTTGAAAAATAAATTAATGTAGAGATTTGAGAATTCATTCGTTGTTTTAGTGTATTATCTCAGGATATAATCTCTGTATGCAAATTCGTCGTTCATGTATTATCTCAAGAACAATGAATGCCCTGCTTGCCAAACACATTGTGCCAGTCGTCGTTCTTTGAGAGATGATCCAAAATATGATGTCTTTATTGCAGCTTTATATCCATATATTAAGAAGTATGAGAAAGAGGTATGAGTTGACCTATGTTTACTATGTATTTGACCATGTGTAAAAAATAGACTATTGCTACTATTGTGTTCTCTGCTTCCTGTACAACTAAATTATTTTCTTCTATTAGTGTTATCAATTAGTTTTTTTTCAAATATACAAAATTATAGTTTTATCTATTTAGTCCTCTTTTATACACGTATCTTAAGTTTAATCAATTATGACGTAAAGAAAATAAGATATAGTAAAGAAAAATGTTACAATATATTGTAGTTCATCAATTGTTTTTTTTTTTTAAATTTCATGTAGAAGATTGCAGTGTGTTGAAAACTGCCGCAGTTTTTTAAAAAACAGCTATCAGAATTGCGGCGGTTATTTTTTAAAAAACTAGTAAAGGAAATAGCAGCGGTTTAAAACCACTGCTAAATCAATTGACCCTATATATTGTTTTTGCGGCGATTATGCCAGCGGTTCGTAAAAATCACCGCAATATCAAATTGCCATGCTTTAAACTACAACGGCTATAGAACCACTTGTATGTCATTTTCTGGCGATTTAATTCCCTAAAAAATTTGCCGCTTTTTTCCAGTTCCCTTGTAATAAAATACTTATGTCTAGTTTTTAAAGTAGTTTGAAAGTTCCATCATTAGAATGAGTGTATAATGGATATTCTTTCATGAACCATTCTTAGACTAAGCTTTGACACAAATTGGATCACAATCCAACCTAAGAATGTTAGATATATATTATTTCCTCAAATCTTGTTAGGTTTACGAAATGACTTTAGATTGACTCATCACCAACCTAAGAATCTTAGATATTATTCTTTATACAAGTATTCTCAAGACCAAGAAATGACTCAGATTGGATGCCCTACTAATCTAATAACTTTATATATTCAACTGATCTTTTCAAAGAAGACTCGGAATAGCTATCCCACCAATCTAAGAACTTCATATATTTTTTTCTTAAACCTTCCTAAAACTAAAAATCACTATTGAATCAGTTTACAAAAAGACATGTGAAGTACAAAGACTTTACACTATTTACACAAGAGTGTTGAGAAATTCAAAAACTTAACAATTCCGTTCAAAAACCTATACTCGTTTCGAGTTAGTTAAAAAATGTTATCGTATGAACTTGAACTATCTTCAGATTTACAATCTAACCTTAAAACTTTGAAATACCTTCTAAGAAAGAAGAGTTACAAAAGAATTATATTAAATATCATACTTTAAACATATATTAAGCTATTTACTTATAGCAGCTGGAGAGAAATCTAAAAAAGATTGAAATAAATTTATATGAAATTTACTCAGAATCTTATGCAAATATGACCCGAATTATATTTTTTATGAACTAAAATATTCTCAAAAGAAATACTTTTGTGCCGGTCATTGTTCTAAGCCCAATTTAAGAGCTTAGATGTAACAAGTATTTTAGAGAAGAGATTAAATAAAACTTAAATACAAGATATCATAATCAAATAATGCATAAAGTCAACAGAAAAAGGGGATTAGACATTAATAATAATAATAATAAATTTTATTTAAGTCCTTCATGCACAAAGTCACCAAAGTCTAATGTGGCAGTATGTTATGTCAAATTCAATTAGTATATAAATTGCATTAGATGTATCTCATGATTTTGGACATGTGCATAATGTTTATAGCCTATGGCGCTAGCTTAAGTTGAGAAGAGATAATATTTTAGGGAATTGTCCATTATTATAGTGCCACGTATTACATTGTAATATTAATTTGATAACACTGAGAGCATTGTTGGAAACAATGAAATGTACTAAAAATGTATGAATGTGAAAATTGTATTGTATTGAATTGATCACATTCATGCATGCATGTTGTTAAAATTACAAGAATTTACATTTTACATAATGCAGAGTGTATTAGTTAACAAACATGGACATGATATAAGATTGAATTAAAAATGATGAACTAATTGTCATCATCGTGATCTATCTTATATCATCTTTTGTATTATTTCAGTAACTCAAAGAATTTTAGACATATTTTATTAAGAATAGGTGTGGCTCTATAGGTCCCCTTATATTCTCTTAACTTTTATACCAACTAAAAGTGATGAGTTAAACTACTTTAGATAATTACTTTCTTTCGCGGAAATATGATAAATTCTAACCAGATCTTGAAGAACTTTGCATCTTATAAATTTGAAGCCAATAATATCAAAGTTAATTAGGAATTAATTTAATATGACTTAAATCTTACCATAACATAATTGTATGTTTATTTTATTAATTTGTTAATTACAAATCTTTGCAAGATTTTTTTTTCTATTTTTTTCACATGCTATTCCCCAACTTTTCAACTCAATAATATTAACCCGTGAATCTAAACTCTATTTAAAAGTTTGTTACAGGCCAGGCCAATAAGTTACTATATATACACAATATAAGATTCGAATCCCAATCCTTGTTTAATCAAACAAGTGAGGAGATAACACTAAGATTTTTATTTACCAACTCTATAATCTTCTCTATACAATGACAATTTTTTTATATTGGTAGTGCTTGACATAAAACAAGAGGTAGAGAATGTTAATTGAAGCTAATCCAGCAATGAAGAAGCAGTAATAATCCAACCTTCCAAGATTCAAATCATTATTCAACCAATCCCTTCTACTCTTCGCATTCTTACTTCACGCACAACATTCATCATAAAGTGCCAATATAAGTTGACCTTGCCATTACAACAAAATGCAAAGAGTTACTAACACTCCTCATTTTTATCGGTGACTCACTTATGTAAAATTCAATGTGTCCAATAACAGCAAACACCTCACAAAACCTCAGTAACACATACTTAGGTGACAGCCACATCGCAGACATAATTGACCATTTTGCCCTGCTCTTCTCTTCGATTCAACTAAGCCAGTAGTTACCATTGTTAGAACAGAGAATATGTTACCAATTACAATCTTTTGAAGACTTGTGAGGCCTTGTTCATTCCTGGTGATATTTGTTAGAAATTTTTGAACATAGAGGTCGTACCGTCATAGAATGGGAACTATAAAAAAATGGTGAAAAGGAAAACTACGTTGAAGGATGAGGCGTGAATTTCAAAGTTGGGTTCGTAGTGTCCGTCCATTTTCAAGGCCTGTGAGATAGGGAAGGTTCCTTGTTGGATTAATAGGATCATGCAGAAGATTCCAGAAGCCCAGATTAAGAGGATTTTGATCAAGCATTTAACTTCTTCAACTTGTTGGATGGTGCATAGACTCCGTGGATTTTTAGGCAGTTCTTGTGGTTTTAGCTCATTCTCTTGTATCATATCAGGTTTGTTCAAACACCTATGCAAATAAAAATAAATGATATACACAACTCACTAGTAAGACTTCAATTAACTAATTATTTTCGCTCAATATTCAATCAATATTTTTTAATCATGCTAGGTCTAATCAAAATCAACCACTAAAAATTAGTTACTATGTATTTATGTATATATTTTTTTACAAATATATATTTGCTAATTTTGGTAGTTGATTTTATTGTACGTCTAGTATTTTTAGCTTAATAATTATCATATATTAGGTTTACATCAAAATTCATCACTAGTAAAAAATATATGTTGAAATACAAAATACACATAAAAAATGAGTTAAACAACATATATATTTATACATAAATATATAGTTGTTGATTTTAATGACTAATTTTAGATTACAATTAACATTGTTGAATAATTATATAGTTGCACAACATTTAACTTCATGTAATTAGAAACCAAAAACTTATAGGATAAATCTACACATTTTAAAATAAATTTTAAAAAATTGATTTATACACATTTAAAATTAAAAGACTTAATACAGAAGATGTCATAAAATATATTAAGAAGATAGATAAAAAATATACACTATTTTGTCTAAATTAAATATTAGAATAAAGTTTTGTCCTAATTGTTTATGATTTTTTTTCAAAAATACCTTTTATTTTTAATTTAATTCAATTTTCTCCCGAACGTTTTTAATTTGTGTCAAAACTACTCTTAAAAGTTTTTAATTTTGTCCCTAAAATTTGCATGTAATTAATTAATATTCAAGGTAATTTTGATACAAATCGAAAACGTTAAAAACAAAATTGAATCTAGTTTAATGTTAAAAATATTTTTAAAAAATCACAAATGTCAAGGATAAAAGTATACTTTATCCTAAAAATTATTAACGAAGTAAGGTTGAGGTACATTACTTAAGTTGTTCGCTTACATTCATCTTTTGTGTTTTATCATCCTTGGATGGGGGATTGATGAGCGGATATTTTATATGCTTTTTGGCATCATTTTCATATAGTTTTAGTTATGATTTGTTTAAGTTCTATTATATTTTCATAGGTTTTAGTGCAAAATTCATGTTTTTGGATTCTAGTTTGAGTTTGTGTGTTTTCATATGATTTTAGCTAATTTCTAGCTGAAATTGAGGAGTTTGGCAAAGTCCGATTCAGAGGCAAGGAAAGCGTAGCAGATGCTGTCAGATTCTGACCTCCGTGCATTCAAATGAGCATTTCTGGAGCTACAGAGGTCCAAATGACCCATTCTCAACAGCGTTGGAAAGCTAACTTCCAGAGCTTTTCAACAATATATAATTATTTATACTTTTCTTCAAAGAAGCCTATCCAAAAGTAGCGTTAAACGCCCACTTCTTCCCCCCCTATCTGGCGTTAGACGCCCAAAAGGGAGCAGTTGGCGTTTGGACGCTCAAACGGGAGCAAGGCTGGCATCCAACGCCCAAAAGGGAGTGCCAAATCGTGGATTTACCCTAAGCTCAGCCCAAACACTCACCAAGTGGGCCCAGGAAGTTGATTTTTGCACTAAAAGACTAGTCTATCTTATTTCTATAACCTTAGTTATTAGATTAGTATATATAGGAGAAGATCACCCATGTTTAGGATCTTCTACCACATATTTGCTCATTCAAACCTTTCACTATTATTTTCTATACAGTATGAGGAAATGAACCTCCTAGGTTAAGTTTAGGAGCTCTGCTGATTCTTATGGATTAATAATATCACTATTCTATTTCAATCTATGCTTGATTCCATTCTAAGATATATCGTCGTTCTTCATCCTAATGAATTGGGAGTCTAACTTGACCGTTATCCCTATTCTACATAGGTTCTTGTGAGTCCTTGACGGGATGGTACTGAGCCACAAGCTTGATTATACATCTCTTAGACGGCTAATCCACGACTTCGTTGGGACTTGGAGACATCAGTTCAGCCGACGTACGCAGTGATTAGGGCCTTTGTGGTATAGGCTAGAATCATAAAGAGTCATTCTTCGATCTGGAAGACTCGACCTTGTCTGTGGCATTTTGAGTAGGATCATCAGAGATTGGACTGCTAGAGCTTCACCTTTGTTCAAATTGGATGACCATTGACACCAGCGTTTGATCTGAAGCAGAAGAGATTAATGACCACTAACCCTGGCGTTAATCACCTACAGCTTGCCATGGAATGAATCATCAGAAGTTCAAGTAGACAGTGAGAAAAGTTGATCTAGAAGGAGGAAGCATCTCCGAAGCCTCAACCGTTCTCATATCACTAATTTCACACCTATCCAGTAACACTTTATTTATTCTATTTTTATGCATTTTCACAACAACCATCTTTTCTAATCGCCTGACTAAAATCTACAAGATAGCCATTGCTTGCTCAATCCGACAATCTCTGTGGGATTCGACTCTCACTCATCTGAGGTATTACTTGGACGACTCGATGCACTTTCCGGTCTATCTGTGCAAATATTGCAGAGCCAATTTCGCGCACCAAGTTTTTGACGCTGTTGCCGGGGATTGTTCAAGTTTGACAAATTACCGGACTATCTTGTTGTTTAGATTAGGTATTCCTTAAGGTTTTGTTGCTCTTTTGTTTGTGTCTTTTGTTTTTTTTTCAAAATATTTTTCAAAACGTTTTCTTTCCTTTATCTTTTGTTTGAGTCTTGTGTCAGTCCTTAAGTTTGGTACCTTTTCTTAGTTTTCTGTTGGTCTGTCTTTTCTTGAGTTTTTGGAAAACTGTTCTTGTTTTTCTCCTTGGTATTCAAACTATTCTTGTTACTTTCTTTTGTTTGATTTCAAATTCTTTAAGTTTGATGTCTTTTGGTGTTTTTCTTGCGAAATTTGAAAAAATTAGTGTCTTGGCTTTTAAAATTTTAAGTTTGGTGTCTTTATATGTTTTTCTTTTCTTAAGTTTTTTAAAAAGTGTTCTTGAGTGTTCTTCATTGTGTTCCATTTGTTCTTTGTGTTTTTCTTTGTTTGATCTTAAAATTTTTAAGTTTGGTGTCCTTTTTGTGTTTTTCCTTCAAAAATTTTGAAAATCATAACCTTTGATTTCAAAAAATTTTTAAGTTTGATATTTCCTTGTTAGTAAAGTTTAAATTTTAAATTTTAAATCCTATCTTTTCAAATCTTTTTCAAATCTTTATCATATCTTGGCTTTTTCAAAATCTTTTCAAATCTTTATCTTATCTTTTTATCTTTCTTTAAATTTCAAAAAGATCCTATCTTATCTTATTTTAAATTCAAATTTTAAAATTAAAATTTCAAAATCTTTATCTTATCTTAAATCAATTTCAAATTTCAAAATCAAATCTTTTTCAAAATTCAAATTAAAAAATTTTCAAAATCAAATCTTTCAAATCTTTTCAAATCCTATCTTATCTTGTTTGACTTATTCTTTCAAATTTTAATTTTCAAGATCTTTCTTTGACTTTCTTTTTCAAGATTTGCAAAATCAAATCTTTTTATTTTTGTTTTCAAATCTTGTTAGTTAATTGGTTACTTGTTTTATCTTATTTCAATTTTAAAAGTTTGGTGTATCTTTAATTCTCTTTTTCTCTTTCATCTTTTTCAAAATTTCCTAACTACTTCTTCTTTCTTCTTTTTCGAAATTCTTATCTCTCCTTCCCTTTCTATTTTCGAAAATCAACATTTGAATTCCAAATCTTTTTAGTTAATTAGTTGTCTTAGCCTTTTAATTGTCTTTAATTCTTCTTTATTTTCTTTTCTTTTTCGAATTACATGAATAAAATAAAAACAAAACAAAAATATTTTAATTTTAAAATCTCTTTGTTCTTAATTTTTGAAGTTTCCCTATCTCCTCTATTTCGAATTCTATCTCACTTCTTTACCTCAATTCTTCTTATCTTCTTTAGATATCTCACTAGGAGTTCCCTATACTCTGACATAGAGACTCTCATTTTTCTTTGCTTCTTTTTTATGTATGCAGGAACAAGAAGAGTTCACTATGGACCCAATTGGGAATGCACAACCCAGAAGAACTTTAGGGTCTTATGCAACCCCACTCCTGACTTTTATGGAAGGAATATTACTGGACCTCCTATTGATCCAGACGAATTTAAGGTCAACTTCGACCGAATCATGCTGATGCAGCAACATTGCCAGTTTCATGGACTTCCACAGGAAGATCCAAACAAATTCCTCTCTGACTTCCTTTAGTTCTGTGACACTGAAGAGACCAATAGAATAGAGCCTAAAGTCTATAGGTGAATACTCATCCCATTTGCTCTGGATGATCAAGCAAAGCTATGGTGGATTTATGAGCCTAGAGGAAGTGTGAACACTTAGGATAAGGCTGTTAGCAATTTCCTGAACAGGTTCTCCTCCTCTTAGAGATAGACTAAGCTAATGAAAGATATTCAGAACTTCAGCCAGAAAGATGGAAAATCTCTCTAAGATGCTTGGGAAAGGTACAAGCAGATGATCAAGAAATGTCCCCCTGCCATGTTCGCATGTTGGCGCAGGATAAAGATCTTCTATGAATGCCTCTCTGAGATGGCCAAGAGGTTTTTGGATCACTCTACAGGTGACTCTCTACACCCTTGGAAAATGACATTCAAAGAGATAGATGAACTCATTGAGAGGTTTGTCAATAACCAGTACTTAAACTCATCTGAGGAGACTATAGCTGCAAAGGTTGCTGGGAATGAACTTATGTTGGAACAAATATACAGTAGCATGCAGAATTAAATCGCTGAGGTTCATAGTGATCCTCCAGATATTCATTGTGATATGAGTGGTAACCTCCCTCAAGGTGATATTCACAACTATAGCAGAGCTGAAGTTGAACTCCCAGAAGGGAGCAACACTGGCATTGAACGCCAAGAAGGAATCACCAAGGGCGTTCAATGCCCAGAGAGGGGGGTAATGGAAATCAACTCAGGAGATACTTCCCTCAAGCATCCAGACACCCCAAAAAATGCATGAGCATTGATGTCATCGATTTTCTAGTAGAAGAGGTGAATATAGTTGAGAGACTCAAAGAAGAGCTGGACGACATATTTTATGATGCCAAGCCTGATCTGGAGGCACCAAAATAAATGGAGGAGACTGAACCTAAGGTGGTACATACTGTTGAGGAACTAAATCAAGAAGAGACTCAAGGAGAAGCTGGAAGCACAATGTTACACTCCCTTCTTATGGGAAGAAAGCCCGAAGTACCACACCCTCAGAAGCCCCAAAAGGTGACAAAGGACGAGCATTGCTCACAGTCCTTGGAGGGCTCTAAGAAGTTGTAATTCAATATTCCCTTTGCTAAGGTTTTGGAGCAATGGTCTCTATCTACTGTAGGAAACCTCTCTGATACTGAGAGAGGTGAATTAGTGATGGGGTTACAAAAGGATTACATGATTATCAAGGTCCTTAAACCCATTACCCCCTGACAAAGGAGGTACCTCCATGCAGAGTACAATACTGAAACCTTCTCCTTTAGTAAAAACTCGTATAGTTTTCCCGGATATCAAACTTAAATTTGGTGTTGGGCACTCACCACCCACCAAGGAGAAAGATCCCAAGAGGAAGATGCATAAGGGATGGAGAAACAATACAACCTCTACCCTAACAAGCAAGGAGAATCAAGCTGATCACACTAAAAGAAAGCTTGTTAGGAGGAATTCAAATCTGAGGGCACTAATCTCCTCCTCTTCTCCCATGGACTCATTTCTGTTAACCAACTAAAAGAAGAGAAAGAAAGTCAACAATCAAGTGTCAAGCTAGTGATAGTAAAGAAGTGCTTGTTGGGAGGCAACCCAACCATGATAATTAGAACAGCGACAAAGGCATTAAAATATGAAGAACAGAACTCCCTAGGAAGACTCTTTGCTGGAGTTCAACGCCATACAGGGAGCTCCATGGGTGTCCAACGCCCATCAAAGAAGAGGAAACTGGCGTTGAATGCCACTCAAGGGTACCTTGGGCGTCCAATGCCCAAAAAGGGAACAGAGGCCTGGCGTTAAGCGCCAGGGAGGGGGAACCCTGGGTGTCCAACGCCCATAAAGGACAAGAAATATGGCGTTAAACACCAGGGAAGGAGTCTCTGGGCGTTTAACGCCCACCAAAGGACAAAGACTTGGCATTGAAAACCATGCAGGGAGTACCCTGGGCATTAAACGCCTAACAGGGGCCAGAGATCTCGAAACCTGAGACCCTCTCAGCTAGTGGGGCCCACAGATTCTACACCTACCCCACCTATCATTCACCCCTTCCCTTTCCTCCCTCTGTGTCTACCTCTTTCTTCTTCTTCTTCTACTCTCTTCTTCCTAATTATTCATAATTGCTCGAGGACGAGCAAAACTCTTAAGTTTGGTGTTACAAAAGCTTTGCTTTTTGACTTCTACCACTCTTAAGTATGGCACTAGAGACTGGTGAAACCTCAAGGAAGAGGAAGGGAAAGGCACTTGCCTCCACTTCCCTCACCTCATATGTCACTTATGCAATTCAGCCGGAATTTTTATAGAAGGAGACATCCCCATTAAAGAGGACAAGCCCATCATGAAAAGAAGGATGGAGCATGTTTGAGAGTCTACACATGCACCTCAACAAGAGCATGTGGAGCCGCCTCAACAAGAAATTCCTAAGATACCTCAAGGGATGTATTTTCCTCTCCAAAATTGTTGAGATCAACTGAACACCTCAAAAGGGGAACTGAGCTCAAACATGGAGAAACTGAGGTTGGAACATCAAGATCAAGCCACTATCCTCCATGAAATAAGAGAAGATTAAAGAGCTACTAGGGAAGAGCAACAGAGGCAAGGACAAGACATAGAGGAGCTTAAACGCTCCATTGGATCCACTAGAGGGAGTAGTAGCCGCCGTCACTAAGGTTGTCCCGTTCCCTTAATTCCCTTGCCTATGTTATTTTTCTGTTTTCCATGTATTTATGTCTGTTTCTTGTTTCTAGGGCATGATCATCTTTATTTATATATTAAAGCTATAAAATACTCCATATATCTCTTACCATGCTTAAAAAAGATTTATTTGAAAAAGAACAGGGAGATACATAAATTTTGAGTTATATAATAAGAATAGTTCAATTATTTTAATGTGGTGGTATTGCTTTTACACTATGAATGCATGAATGAACAGTGCATATTTGATGTTGGAGTTAAGAATGTTGGCTCTTGAAAGAATGATAAAAAAGGAGAAGTATTATTGGTGATCTGAAAAATTTAAAAAAAAAATTTGATTCTTAAAGTAAGAAAAAGCAGCGAAAAGAAAAAGAAAGAAAACGAGAAAGAAAAATGCGAAAAAAAAGAGAGAGAAAGAGAAAAATAATGCGAAAGAAAAAGCCAATAGCTCTTTAAACCAAAAGGCAAGAGCAAGGGTCCAAGACTTTAAGCATCAATGGTTAGGATGGTCTAAAGAAACAAAATCTGGGCCTAAAAGTTCAAATGAGTTGCTTCCCTAACAATATGCTTGTGGTGTGAAGGTGTCAAGCAAAAATCCTGAGACTGAGCAGTTAAAGTCGTGATCCAAAGCAAAAAGAGTGTGCTTAAGAACTCTGGATACCACTATCTGGGAATTCTAGCAAAACTGAATTACAATCCGAAAGGGTTTCACCCAGTTAAGTGTTTGTGGCGTTCATGTATCTGGTGGTAATATTGGAAAACAGAGCACTTCGGGTCACGGCCAAGACTCAAAAGAAGTTGTGTTCAAGAATAAAAAAGAAATAAACTAGGAGAGTCAATAATATCATCCGGATTCTAAGTTCCTAAAGATGCCAATACTTCTGAGCTTCAAAGGAAAGTGAGATGAGCAACAGTTTAAGTTTGGTGTTCTGATGAGCGGATATTTTATATGCTTTTTGGCATCATTTTCATATAGTTTTAGTTATGATTTGTTTAAGTTCTATTATATTTTCATAGGTTTTAGTAAAAAATTCATGTTTTTTTATTCAACTTTGAGTTTGCATGTTTTCATATGATTTCAGGTAATTTCTAGCTGAAATTGAGGAGTTTTGGGAAAGTCTGATTCAGGGGTAAGGAAAGCGTAGCAGATGCTGTCAAATTCTGACCTCCGTGCATTCAAATGAGCATTTCTGGAGCTTCAGAGGTCCAAATGATGCGTTCTTAATAGCATTGGAAGCTAACTTCCAGAGCTTTCCAGCAATATATCATGGCTATACTGGTTTTTGAAGAACCCTGTCCAAAACCGGCATTAAACACCCATTTCTTCCCCTCTATCTGGAGTTAGACGCCCAAAAGGGATCCGCTAGCATTTGGATACCCAAAAGGGACCAAGGCTGGCGTCCAACACCCAAAAGGGAGTGCCAACTCGTGGATTCACCCCAAGATCAGCCCAAACACTCACCAAAGGGGCCCAGGAAGTGGATTTTCGCGCTATAAGACTAGTCTATCTTATTTCTGTAATCCTTAGTTATTAGATTAGTATATATAGGAGAAGATCACCCATATTTAGGATCTTCTACCACATCTTTACCCATTTGAACCTTTCACTATTATTTTCTATACAGTTGATAGCGAAAATTGTTGTCGGTCTAGATTTTCTTCTTAAAGAAAGGAATTACATCGTTGTAAGCATAGCTCCAAACCAACAAACAACTCTCGCATCAAATTAAAATATGGTTTTGTCACAAATAACAAACCCCAATGAATTTATAACCGAAGTATTTAGACTCCGGGTCGTATCACAAGGAATTGCAATGAAATGAATGATTATTGGCTATGAAAGTGCAAGGGGTTTGGTTTGGTAAAGGGACAATAAAATAAATGATAAGAAAATTAAAAAGAGCAATTAAAGAAAGCAATTAATAAAGAGAGACATTCATGGCAAGGAATTGAGAATATAGGCTTTCTATCCTAGTCATTAATCATAACGATAATTAACAAGAGTTTATCTTATTTCGTCATCTCCAACATTGGAAGAAGGTGTAAGTTATCTTCCATGAGAGAAAGTCAAACAAGACTAGTTAATCTCAAATCAAAAATCTTAATCAACTCACTAATTGAATTAGCAAAAGATTAGCGTCATTTAAAATGATATTAACTAACAACTCTAGATCACCAATGTAAATTGCGTATTAATGACTCAAGATTGCCCAATTACTCTTCCCAAGCCAAGAATGCTCAAAAGCTACTCTAAATCCCAACCAAGTATTTTGTCAAATACTTGGTGGGTAATAAAGGAAAGCATAATAAATGTGCAAGAATAATAAATCTACCAACTACCAATTGCAAGAAAAGTAAATCAACAACTCAAATCATCAATAAAAGAAACATCAACATTAAATTTCATCAAATGTAAACAAGATCCAACATGAATATTCATAAACCTAAAGAGACATAGAAGTAAAATTGATAAGAGAACTAAGGAGAATAGAGTAGTAAAAACAAGAAATTGGAAAGAAAACAAGATGAAATCAAGAAATCATGCCTAGATCTAAGATGGATTAACCTATAACCTAATTCTAGAGAGAAGAGGGAGCTTCTCTCTCTAGAAACTAACCTACATGATGCTAATGCTACAAAAAATTGCTCCTCCCTTACCCAAGCTTGAATTCTGCATGAAATAGCATCAGAAATGAGTTGGGTTGGGCCCAAAATGCTTCAGAAATCACCCCCAGCGATTTCTTCTTTAGTGGGCCACGAGCAGCATCGGTGCGCACGCGTACATGGCGCGTGCGCGCCCCTATACGCAAAGCAACATATGGAAAATTTTATATCATTTTGAAGCCACGGATGTTAGCTTTTCAACGCAACTAAAACCGTCTCATTTGGACCTCTATAGCTCAAGTTATGGTCGATTGAATGCGAAGAGGTCAGGCTTGACAGCTTTATGGTTCCTTCATTTCTTCATGAGTTCTCCAACCTTGCATGCTTTTCTCCTCACTTCTTCCATCCAATACTTGCCTTATGAACCTGAAATTACTCAACAAACATATCAAGGCATCGAATGGAATTAAAGTGAATTAAAATCACCAATTTTAGGGCCTAAAAAGCATGTTTTCACATTTAAGCACAAATCAAGGAAGAATTGCAAAACCGTGCTATTTCATTGAATAAATGTGAGAAAAGGTGATAAAATCCCCCAAATTAAGCACAAGATAAACCACAAAATTGGGGTTTATTAACAGTATGAGCAACTGAACCTCCTAGGTTAAGGTTAGGAGCTCTGTTGATTCTTATGGATTAATAATATCACTATTCTATTTCAATCTATGCTTGATTCCATTCTAAGATGTATCTTCATTCATCATCCTAATGAATTGGGAGTGTAACTTGACCGTCATCCCTATTCTACATAGGTTCTTGCGAGTCTTTAACGGGATTGTACTGAACCACATGCTTGATTATACATTTCTTAGACGGCTAATCTACGACTTCGTTGGGGACTTGGAGACATCAGTTCAGCCGAGGTACACAGTGATTAGGGCCTTTGTGGTATAGGCTAGAATCATAAAGCATCATTCTCCGATCCAGAAGACTCGACCTTGTCTGTGGCATTTTGAGTAGGATCATCAGAGATTGGACTGCTAGAGCTTCACCTTCATTCAGATTGGATGACCATTGACACCGGCGTTTGATCTGAAACAGAAGAAATTAATGACCACAGACCCTGATGTTAATCACCTACAGCTTGCCATGGAATGAATCATCAGAAGTTGAAGTAGACAGTGAGAAAAGTTGATCCAAAAGAAAGAAGCATCTCCGAAGTCTCAACCGTTCTCATATCACTGATTTCACACCTGTCAGGTAACACTTTATTTATTCTATTTTTATGAATTTTTCACAACAACCATCTTTTCTAATTGCCTGACTAAGATTTACAAGATAGCCATTGCTTTCTCAATCTGACAATCTCCGTGGGATTCGACCCTCACTCACCTGAGGTATTACTTGGACGACCTGATGCACTTGCCGGTCTATCTGTGCGAATATTACGGAGCTAATTTCGCACACTTGGGATCATAATAGACACCTTCCTCTTCATTTTCAACATCTTGAAGATGATGCTTCTTATAAGATACAACAAACACTTGTACAATACTAGAAAACGTGCTCCCTTTTCCTGGGATACCAAAGTAAATTCTCCTTCTACAAAGGAATATGATTATTGCACATAACAAGAGCACACTTGTTATGCCAAAACCTATGATCCAATTCTTATTTTGAACATAGACTAACAATGTGCAACTAATCAAATTGGCTAGTGTGATTGTGGTGTAGTACCAATTGAAGACGTTGCATACATCTCTCTTTCCTTGAGGGGTAGTATTGTCAAATTGGTCAACAGCTAAGGGCATGCCATGGCCTAATTCCACCTACACCAATAGCTAGCCAACATAGGCCAAAGATTAAGATAACAAGTTGAGCGCCGTTTGGCAAAGAAAAAACTTTTTCTTGAGGAGAGTAATTTAGAAGATGAAATTTTGGCACCCATGCTGTTAACGTGAGCATCACTTCACCCTAATAATTAATTAATCCCCAACAAAAGATAGTGTTCATACCCTGGGTTGAGCTATCCGACCTGGGCTGATTGAAGACAAAGCGACCGACCTCTTTGGGTCAGATCCCCCGATCTCTTCTTAAAAGAGATTGGCCAAATCGCCATAAGAAGCCCAAGAAGGCCCAAACAAAGGGACATAGCCCAATCTAAAGGCAGCTAAAGCCTAGAAAGATATAGGCAGTCCCCCTTTAGAGATAAGATGACTTCACTTAAAGATAAGATAAGATAACTAACTTATCTTATCTAGAAAGGTCAGTCCACACTACTATAAATATACAGGAGCACCCAGGTATAACTTAGACTCTAATTCTACATAAAATATCTGCTTAAAGCCCATGCTAACTTAAGCATCAGAGTCTCTTGCAGGTACCACCACCCTCCGGTGACGAAGGATCAGCAGCACCTCCAAGTCCAACAAGTTGGACACGTCAGCTCCGGCCACCACCGCAGATCTCGACCGAGATCGACCTACAGTTTCAGGTAACCCTCGGAACATTGGTGCCGTTGTCGGGGACCCTGGATGTCATCCTATCCTCATGGTGGACAACCTTGACAATGATCACAACTCTGGTTTGGAAGAAAGAACCCCGCTTAAAAATACGGAGGTCACATCAAAAGATGCACCTCAAAACAAGGAGGATAAACAACCCTCCAACACAGAAATATTGAAAGCTATCCAAGAACAACAGGATCGTCTCAAACAGCTCGAATAGGAAGCTGAACATCAGCGAAAGGTTGAAAGTGACTTCCGAAGAGAAGCTACACGTCACCGAGAGCTAGACGATAAGCTCGCAAAAATCGAAGCAGATCTCAAGACCTGAACTGCTCATCCCATCCATGAAGATAACTCCTACAAAGACCAAGATCCCTTCTCCAAGGAGATCATTAAAGCTAAAGTCCCAAATGATTTTAAAGCTCCCAACATGACTTCATATGACGGTACCTCAGATCCAAGCCATCATCTCAGCAATTTCAAAAGCAGAATGTATCTCACTGACGCCTCGGACGCTGTTCGGTGTAAAGCCTTCCTGACTACCCTCACAAAGACAGCAATAAAGTGGTTCGACAGTTTGTCTCCTAGATCCATCACAAGTTTTGATGACTTAGCCAAAAAATTCCTTGCCAGATTCTCCATCCAAAAGGACAAAGCCAAACATGCCCCGAGCCTGTTAGGGATCAAACAAGGAGATCGGGAAAATCTTCGAAATCACATGGAAAGATTTAATAAAGCGTGTCTAGACATACAAAGTCAGCCAATGGAAGCAGCCATTATGGGTCTCATCAATGGCCTACGAGAAGGACCTTTTCATCACTCCATAACAAAAAAGCATCCAACATCTCTGAACGAGGTACAAGAAAGGGCAGAAAAGTATATCAACATGGAGGAGAACTCTCGATTAGGAGAAACCTCGAAATATGGATTCTCCTACCCCTCTTGGGACAAGGATAAAGAGTCCAAGAAAAAAGAACATCAATCCAGTGAGAAGCCTAAAAAATACCACAATTACACCCCTCTTTGGGTGTCTCTTATGGATGTTTACCGAGAAATATGCAACACCGAGAAGATCCCACCACCCCACCCAATCAAAAGAAAAAAAGGAGGAGGAAGTCAGACAGAGTACTGCGAATATCACCAAATCTATGGACACCCCACCAACGAATGCTACGACCTAAAGAACGTCATAGAGAAGCTAGCCCGGGAAGGAAGACTAGACAGGTTCTTGGCCAACAAAGCCGACGAGCTGAGGAGGAGAAGATAGGACGAAGAGGTCGGACATGGTGAACGACCACCCCACACTCCTGAGAGACATGTTCATATAATAAATGGAGGATTCGCAGGAGGAGGGATCTCTAAATTATCTCGCAAAAGACACCTTAAAGAAGTATATCATATCGGGGAAGGAGAAAGGTCATCCGACCTCCCCACAATTACCTTTACTAAAGAAGATGCAATAAGTGTCATCGTGGGACATGATGATCCCATGGTCATTACTATCATATTGGCCAACGCTAATCTGCACAAGGCACTGGTAGACCAAGGAAGCTCCGTGGATATCTTGTTTAAATCCACCTTCGACAAACTCGGCATACAAGAAAAAGAGCTCAGAGCATATCTAAACAGCTTGTTCAGACTGGGAGACACTCCAATCCAACCACTTGGATAGATCTCACTGCACACAACCTTTGGAAAGAGAACCCGGTCAAAGACACTCAACATAGACTACATCGTAGTCGACGTGAGCTCAGCTTACAACGCCCTAATAGGTCGGACAACACTGAACCAGCTCGCCGCAGTGGTTTTGACTCCACATCTGTGCATGAAGTTCCCAACTCTGGAAGGGATCGCCATGATAAAAGGAGATAAAAAAATTGTGCGACGCTATTTCAATGAAAGTCTGAACCTTAAAGGAAACCCCAAAGGAGAGGAAGTCAACACTATTAAACTCGGGGGAGTTCGAGCTCGTGAGGAACTTCGTCCACAACCAAAAGGCGAGACTGAAGAGGTCCAAATCAGGGATGCCTGAGATAAGACGACAAATGTCGGGGCAACCTTAAAGGGAGATTTAAAAGAATCTCTGACACAATTCCTAAAGGATAATGCCAATCTCTTTGTGTGAAAGGCCGCAGACATGTCGGGCATAGATCCCAAACTAATGTGCCACAAACTGGAAATATACCCAGGATCACGGCCAGTGCAACAGAAGCGTAGGAAACTCAGACCAGAAAAGTCCCAAGCTATGGAAGAACAGGTACAAGCCTTACTGGAGGCAGGGTTCATAAGGGAGGTTAAATACCCACTATGTCTAGCCAATGTGGTCTTGGTAAAAAAGTCAAATGGGAAGTGGCGGATGTGCACTGACTACACTGATCTCAATAAAGCCTGCCCAAAAGATCCCTACCCACTGCCAAGTATAGATGCTCTAGTGGATGCCTCTTTCGGATACAAATACCTCTCCTTCATGGATGCTTATTCAGGGTACAATTAAATCCCAATGTATCCACCCGACCAAGAAAAGACCTCGTTCTTAACCCCAAAAGTGAACTACTGCTATATCGTCAAGCCATTTAGGCTCAAAAATGCAGGAGCTACATACCAAAGATTGATGAACAAAGTCTTTGCAGACCACATTAGGAAATTAATGGTGGTTTATGTAGATGATATGCTGATAAAAACACAAAGCAAGGAATCCTTGTTGCCCGATCTAACCAAAGTGTTCGACACCATCAGAAAACATGGAATGCGACTTAATCTTGTAAAATGTGCCTTTGCGGTAGAAGTTGGCAAATTCTTGGGCTTTATGCTCACGCAAAGAGGAATCGAGGCAAACCCAGATTAATGTCAGGCTATACTCGACATGAAAAGCCCAACTTGCGTCAAAGAAGTACAACAGCTCAACGGAAGACTTGCAGTCCTGTCCAGGTTTCTAGCCGGCTCAGCCATCAGATCTCTTCCCTTTTACGCCACGTTAAGGAAAGGAAAGAGGTTTGAGTGGACAACAGAGTGTGAGAAAGCCTTCCAAGATTTCAAAAAATTCTTGGGGCAACCACCAGTTCTTACCCGACCACGAGAAGGAGAAGTACTCGTATTATACTTCGCAGTGGGAAATTAGGCGATCGCTTCAGCACTTGTCAGAGAAAACAAGGTGAGCAGCAACCCATCTACTTCATCAGCAAAGCTTTACAAGGGGCCGAACTGAACTATCAAAAGATAGAAAAGTTTGCCTATGCACTCATACTCACTTCTCGACGACTTCACCCATACTTTCAAGCACCACTATCAAGGTTCGGACCAACCAGCCCATAAAAGGCATCCTACAGAAGACAGACTTAACGGGAAGAATTTTGCAATGGGCGATCGAGTTGTCCGAATTCGATCTTTAATATGAAGCCCAAACAGCCATCAAATCATAGTACCTAGCCGACTTCATTGCCGAGTACACTGATACCCCGGAAACTCCCACAAGATGGAATCTCTACATTGACGGCTCTTCAAACAAAACCGGGAGTGGCGCAGGTGTCATAATAGAAAGCGATCAGGGAACCCAAATCGAACTCTCACTAAAATTTGATTCCTTGCTTCAAATAATCAAGTTGAATATGAGGCATTAGTGGCTGGTTTGAGGCTGGCTAAGGAGGTAGGAGCCCAAAAGCTCAGAATCTTCAGTGATTCACAAGTAGTTACCTCACAGATAGAAGGAAGTGATGACAAGTCATCTTATGCTAGTTTTACAAGAATTTTTCACTTGTTCCATTAGGTTTTATGCACTTTCTTGCACAATAAGTAAGTGATTGGAGTGGATTTTCATGATTATTTTGAATTAATCAAACATAATTTATTTTACACAAAATCATAAGGTTTATGATATAATTAATTGATTTTATGAATGATGCAAAGACCTTGTGAATTTGGTGATACTTTGATTGTTTGTTTGGTTGCTTGTAGGTGAAGAAATAAAGAAAAGAGGGAAGGCCAATCAGGGAAGCGTTATGTTCACAAAGAGAACACTACGCTCAGCAACATTTTGGCTAGTGTTCATTAGCAAAGTGAACGCCACGTTCACTAAGTGAACGTTTTCGGGAAAATAGGCCAAGGAAGAAAGGCGCGCATCAAAGATACTAAGCAGCACTCAACCAAGGGAGTGCTAGGCAGCGCTCAAATAATGAACATAGCGTTCAATAACTGAACGCCCATGAAGACAAATGCGCACCAAGGCGTGCAACAAGGAAAACGTTCAACAAGTGAACGCTAGAAGAGAAATTGAGCACGTGAAGGGGCACGCTTGGCAAAGTGAACGGGACGTTCAATTTAGGCACGGAGCGCTCCACTGGAGCTTCACAAAATGCACCCTGACCCATGCCACCAAGTACAATTTTGAATCCATTTCTTCACAAATCCAAAGGCCCATTCTAAAGTGCTTAGTGACTAAAATAGAAAGTATATAAATAGGAGCAATTTTGATTGGGGACCGGACCTTTACTTCATTTTTATTTTACTTTTACTTTTGGCTCTCTTTTAATTTTCTTTTGAATTTTGGGGAATTGGGATTAGATCTGAGTTTTGTTTTCTGCTTTCATTTTATTTTCCTCTGCAACTTCTATTTTCTGTTTTGGATTTTGAATTCAGATTGAAGAACACCACTGAATTTCTTCATCTGAGAATCATCTTTTGCTTTTCTTTCTTATAGTTCTGAGAATTGGAGAATTGGATCTAAATCTTCTTCTCTATTTTCATTTTATTTCTTCGGCAACTTCTTCTTTACTTTTTGGTCAAGAGAGTGATTGAGATCTAAATTTGCTTTCTATTTGGTTACTTCACTGAATTTGTCAATTTCTCTTCAATATTTCATAGTTGAGCTAGTCTTTCTTGCTGTTTGATTCTTCTACAAATTTTCCATTTCTGTTTTGCTACTGAGATCCAGATCTGAATCTCTCCATTTCATAGTTCTCTGATTTACTTCAATTTACATTTTCTAGTTCAATTTGAATCCCAATACCCAAATTCCTTTATTCTTGATGCAATTTAAGTTTCTTGTCAATTTAGATTAAGCAATTTAAGTTTCTTGCACTTTAAGTTTCAGTTATTTACATTTCTTGTAATTTAAGTTTCAGCTCTTTTACTTTCTTGTATTTTAAGTTTCTGCAATTTACTTCTTCTGCACTTTAAGATTTTGTCAATTTACCTTCTCCCTTTTAGTTTCTTGCAATTTTACTTCTGTCAATCAATGTTTCACTCAAATCATCAAATATTAGCTTAACTAAATTCATCACCTAACTAAAGTTGCTCAATCCATCAATCCCTGTGGGATCAACCTCACTCTTGTGAGTTATTACTACTTGATGCGACCCGGTACACTTGCCGGTGAGTTTGTGTGGAATCATTTTTCCCTCATCAGGAAGCTACCAAGCTAAGGACCCTACCATGAAGAAATATCTCGACAAAACTAGAGAACAACTCGGGCAGATCAGGGAATATGAGGTCCAACATATACCTCGAGAACAGAATGCTCGGGCAGATGCACTCTCAAAACTAGCCAGCACCAAACCAGGGGGCAATAACAGAAGCCTCATCCAGGAAATATTACAAAGCCCATCAATCACAGAGGAAGAAAGGGTCCTAGACATATCTGGTCTGGATTAAGGGTGGATGACCCCTATTATCAACTACCTCAAGACAGAAACACTCCCCACAGATAAGAAGGAGGCAAATAGGCTGATACGAGAAGCACAGTACTACACTATGGTGGGTGACATCTTATATAGGAGAGGGATCTCAACACCCCTCCTAAAATGCATACACAGTGGCATGTGTGGCAACCACTTGGGGGCACGAGCTCTTTCCAAAAAGGTACTCCGAGCTGGATTCTTCTGGCCAACCTTACACAAAGAAGCGACAAAGTTCGTCAAGACATGTCCACCATGTCAGAAGCATGCTAACTTCCACATCGCTCCACCAGAAGAGCTCATCAGTGTAACTTCACCCTGGTCGTTCGCAAAAGAGGGGCTAGACCTCCTCGGACCCTTTCCGCAAGGATCGGGACAAGTCAAGTTCCTCATTATAGGGGTAGACTATTTCACAAAATGGATTGAGGCAGAGCCCCTAGCCAAGGCCACCGCTCAAAGAAGTCGGAAATTTCTATACAGGAATATTATTACAAGGTTTGGGGTCCCTTACTCCATCACCACAGATAATGGCACTCAATTTATTGATACAGGTTTCAAGAACTTGGTAGCTGACTTGAAAATAAAGCACCAATTCACATCCGTAGAACACCCACAAGCTAACGGACAGGCAGAAGCTGCCAATAAAGTCATACTAGTCGGGTTAAAATGGAGACTACAGGCTGCAAAGGAAGCTTGGGCCGAAGAGCTCCCACAAGTCCTATGGGCATATCAGACAACTCCGTATTCCATCACAGGAGAATCACCCTTCCGACTTGCTTACGGAATGGAGGCAATGATCACAGTGAAGATAGAGAAAGGATCCCCCAGAATGATCCTCTACAATGAAGAGATCAACTCCCAAAATCAAAGGGAAGAACTCGACCTACTATCCGAGGTCCGAGAAAGAGCTCGGATTAGAGAGGAAGCATCAAAAGTGTCGAATGGCTTCAAGGTACAACCGGAAGGTAGTCCAGCGAAGTTTCGCCATCAACAATCTCATCCTAACTAGAAGTTTCGTACATCGGAGCAGGACGATCAGGAGAAGGGAAGCTAGCAGCTAATTGGAAAAGGCCTTATCGAGTTATAAAGGTACTGGGAAAAGGCTACTACAAGGTGTTCGACCTCGAGGGGCGATAGCTACCAAGGTCATGGCATGCCTGTAACCTAAGAAGGTACTATAGTTAGAAAGTGATAAAGATCTTAGGTCAAGGTGCACTCTTTTTCCTGAAAAGGTTTTTCAATGAGGCGCCAGGCCAAGATCTACAAAATTGCCCGACTTAGAAGGGTAAGCACTTATATGTATATATTCTTGCCTATTTAATATTTCCTACTTGAATAAAGTTTTTTAGATTCCCTAAAAAAGTTTCCTACCAAGACGCATTAATCTGAGTGCAAGAATTCATCGCCCGATTACGACAAAGTCGACAAGATAAATACCAAATTCATCGCCCGATCACGACAAAGTCGACAGAATAAAAACCAAATTCATCGCCCGATTACAAAGAAGTCGGCAAGGTGAAAGCAATAAAAACAAATTAATGCAAGAAGTTATAAAAAGTAATCCATAAAAAGTGGCTTGACGAGGTCTGACTAAAAATGGACTACTAAAAATAACTTAGGAAGGATCGACAAAGAAGAAGTCGGACCAAACTGACCAACGCAAAAAGTTATAAAAAGTAATCCATAAAAAGTGGCCTGACAAGGTCTGACTAAAAATGGATTACTAAAAATAACTTAGGAAGGATCGACAAGAGAAGTCGGACCAATGAAAAGCGTGCGTTAAAAGGAACATAGCTTTGCCCAAAAAGCCACAACTCCATGACAAGGCTATCAAAATTGTTCAGACTAACTAAAAAGGTTCTACGAGAACACCGAAAAAGTGGTCGGACAAATTAGCCCCAAGGATGACCTCGACCAAAGCAGAGAGTGGAGAAAACTAGAAATTATCAAAAGAGGTCGGACAAGCAGAATACCAACACTCTATAAAGATCAACAAAAAGGGCAAAGGTATCCAAAGTATATCAAAAGAAACACAGCCATCATTAAAGACTCAGAAGGCGACCTAAAGGAGGGCCTCAAGAGTTCAAAGTATTTTGTTTTTCTACTTATAAAGTTGCATAGAAGCAATTAAAAGTCAAGAGAGCCAAACCATAGACAAAGTTACAAAAAACATAGTTCAAAAGCCCAGAAATCGGGCTATACAGATAAAAGCAAAGAAATCATAAGGGGTTCAAAGTTTCCCCAGTAGTAGCATCGGTGGCTGGAGAAGGAGGAATGATCTTCATGGGGGTGGCGTCCACAGTCCCATCCTCCGGATTAAGAATTTGACAATCAGGATCAGGTTCGGAATGGTCGACCTCAGTAGAAGGATTCGAAGAAGTCGTGGCTGCAGAAGCCTTGGCTGGCGGCGTAGGAGGAGGCCCGTCATCTTCATCATCCGGAACAGGCACTATTTTGCCATCCTACACCACATTGTCCAGGGTGAAGAGAGTGAGGTCAAGTTTAGGAGTGACAACTCGGACCTGTGCCTTTAAGTTTTCATAAGCACTCGTCACAGTATCTACAAGATGACCTTGGAGATCGGCGTAATCCGCACGGGCAGAATCAAGCCTCTCCCTCAGCTCCAACACCTCGGCATAAGTGCGGGTGTAACTCTCCTTATGTTTCTTCGCCATTTCCTCCGCCAAGTTTGCAGTCGCCTTAGCCCTGGTAGCCCGGGACTTCTCCTTCTCCAAATCCAACTCCAGCTTAATAATCCTAGCATCAAGCTCATCCTTCACCCCCTTGATTCTATCAAAATCCGATTTAGCATCCTCCAGAAAAGCCTTAGTCGCATGGACTGGGGAACCCTGAACAGTACAGAATAGGGATGAAGGATGGACACATCATCCATTGGAAGTCGACCATAAGGAGCAATTTGATTATCAATAAACCCCACGGCATCAAAGTGAGGGGCATCCAAGTCATAAGGATCAACAGTCTTTTGTTTTTTAGGAGGAGGACCGGCAGTAGGAGAAGAGGCAGCACCAGAAGATGGTCGAACTGGGTCAGAGGGGACAATCTGGACCTGAGGGGTTGGAATAACCTTCCTCGACCCAGAAGCATCGGATGTTGGTTTCTTTGGAGGAACCTGAGAAGACTCTCCCTCTGCAGTCTTGGCCGAGATGTTTTGGGCAGCTGTTGCTTTCTTAGCCCTACGAAAATGTTTCATGGAGTCCGTAGATTTCACCATCTCTGCAAAGAAGGAACCAAGAAAACAAGTCACAAATAAGATGGAGGTAAAAATTCAACCACAAAGTAAAACCATAAAAGAAGTTGGCCACTACCCAATTCGGCATGAAGAAGGGAAGGATCTCCTAGAAATTTCTTCGTGTCGAGATAGGGAGGCTCTCCCCAATTTTCCTCCAACACATGCACAAAGGCCTGCTCGACCTCATCTAGACTTTCCCAAGAATACTTAGCCACTACCACATTCTTTTGTCATCACAAAGCGAAGGTAGGTTCATCATTTTCATCCAAAAAGAAGGGTCGAGTTCCCTCAACAGCTCGGACCTTGAAATAGTAGTTTTTAAAGTCCCTAAAGGACTCATCATACATAGAGAACACTTTCTTTCCTTGGGTAGCTCGGAAAGAAATCCAGGAAGCTTTCTTCTTAGCTTCCCCAGGTTTCATCAACACAAAAAGATAAAGAAAAAGAGTTTGGGTAGGTCGGATATCCAATTCCTGACACAACAATTGGAAGATTTTTATGAAGCCCCAAGAGTTCGGGTGGAGCTGAGAAGGAGCTACATTGCAGGACCACAACAACTCGGTCTCAAAAGGGGTAAAAGGAATGGTAATATTCAACTGAGTAAAGAAATAGTCATAAGCATAGAAAAAGGGACGTTCCCCTTGAGTCAAAGAAGGAAAACTAACCCTCTCCTCAAGGTCAGGTGACACTAACTCATAATTTTTCTCTTGATCCCTATCACTACAAATCCTATGGTGCCTCCTAAGTCGCACGCAATACTCAGGGTCAGCAACTGTAACACACATCAAAACTATGGAGTCCAGCCAGTCAGACATGCCGTCCGGGATCTTAGTAGACATCTCAACAATATTTTTGCGAGAAGACATAGGTCAACTATTCCTACAGGAAGAAAAAGAAAAAGTGGGTTACTACCAAACAACTCGGACAAATATGAAAACAATTCGGACAATAACATATGAACGTCAAGAGTCAGACACGACAGTAAAAGGGAAACCCCAGGATTCATACTAAAGTCCAGGGGCACCCTTTGGAGGCAGTAACAAGGCAAGAACCAGGAAAGAAGGAAATCGATGGTCTATGCCCTAAACATCTCGCAACAAGAAAACACAATCCTTCTCTAGTAACATCACTCCACACAAAGCAGCAAGAAAGTCATCATCACCAACAAAATCATCAAAAGCTACAACCTTTCTTTACCAACAGTTCAAACTAAAGTGGTAAACCCAGAGACGAGAACATGCAAGGACAAAAGAAACAGAAACTGTGATAATAAAACCCTAAGGAAGCAAAAACTACCAGGCACACGCATCACAGCAAAAGAATGCAGGGATCACCACAAAGATGCAAGCTTTTTCGGAAAGTCGCGAAAACAAAACGTCGAAAGAAAAGACACAATCTTTTTTCAAAAAGGGTCAAGATTCTCAGAGATAAAATCAGTAAAAATCACATGCAAACAGTGAAGAACATACAAGAAGGCGACTAACAAAAACATAAAAGGAAAAAGAAAACCAACCTGTGGAGGATGAAGAAGCAAGCGAGAGGGAAGGATCAGGAAGAAACAAGCGACCAAATCTGCACCAACAAAATGCTCTCGAGCAAAGGAGATGGAAAGCTTGGGGGAGTGTAAACCAGAGGATATCAGAAGGAGTGAAATGCCTTGCAAATGATGAGCAAAGAAGACGAAGAGAAGTTAGAGAAAAAAATTGTAGAGTGACACTTTGAAAAATTTTAAAAATGAAGTAGCAAAGAAGGAAAAAGGAAACGGCGAAGGGATATTTATGAGCTTTTAAACCCTCGCACGTTTCTAAGAAAAGTGCAACGCGCACTACAATTAAAAAGGAAGAGAAACGCTTCTCATCCAAGGAGCCTCAACCGGAGATTAACCCAAAGGCAAAATGCTCGAGCTTGACTTCTCAAAAGATCGAAGTTTGAAGACACGACCCTAAAAAGTAAAGATCGAGCTCAAGCAGGGTTACTGTTCATACCCTGGGTCGAGCTATCCGACCTAGGCTGATTGAAGACAAAGCGAGCGACCTCTTTGGGTCAGATCCACTGACCTCTTCTTAAAAGAGATCGGCCAAATCGCCATAAGAAGCCTAAGAAGGCCCAAACAAAGGGACATAGCCCAATCTAAAGGCAGCTAAAGCCTAGAAAGATAAAGGCGGTCCCCCTTTAGAGATAAGATGACTTCACTTAAAGATAAGATAAGATAACTAACTTATCTTATCTAGAAACGTCAGCCCACACTACTATAAATACACTGGAGCACCCAGGTATAACTCAGACTCTGATTTTACATAAAATATCTGTTTAAAGTTCATGCTAACTTAAGCATCGGAGTCTCTTGTAGGTACCACCACCCTCCGGTGACGAAGGATCAGCAGCACCTCCAAGTCCAACAAGTCGGACACGTCAGCTCCAACCACCACCGCAAATCTCGACCGAGATCGACCTACAGTCTCAGGTAACCCTCGGAACAGATAGGTTAATTGAAATCTATGTGTATGTATTCAATATGTTATAATATTAATGCAATGATTTAAATTCACTTTATATCACTTTAGAAATATCTCACTTCTCTCAAGAGCCAAATCTTTTTTTATGGTTTATATCACTTGATGAACTTGATTTTGTTATCATGCACATAGTTGTCAGAACTAAATCGGTGATCGAACCGATCAGGCTATTGTGTCACTGGGTCACTAGTTCAATCAATGGGTCACTAGTTCAACCGGTTAACCCAGTCCCACATAAGTAAAACATGTAAAATAACCAAAAACTTAAAAATTAAAATTTTAAAAATATATCTCCAATAATATTTTTATAAACATTAAGTCTCAAATCCTAAAAATAAGTAATACCAAAATGAACATAAATTTTATTATTACTATTACATTAGTATCTCAGTTTAACAAAATGAAAATAACAATCTATGGATTATATCCAAGTAGTAGTTACAAAGTCTGGATATCTTTCTTCGTCTGACAAATCTGGAGCTATATCCTGATTGGTTTAATTTTGATTTGCATTTTTCACAGAATTATTATTAGCTTCATCATCATCTCGATCATCTTCCAAATTCAATTGTTCTAGTATTTCAATAATGTTTCACAAATCATAATCAATAATAAGGCAAAATATTTGGTTAAAGCATTACAAAATCATCCCTAACAAAAACATACCCAAATCATCTAAAGTTGACTGAAGAGACATATTTGCAAGATTATTCCGTAAAGAATCAACTTCTTTAGGAGTTAAAAATGATGGTAAATCTTCCATTATCCATTCTGAATGATTCTCAAATGTAACAAGACAAATTGGATCATAACTTTGCTTTCTCATTCAGTTTCTATATTATCAATTAACTTGATTATTCTTATTATGAATAAAAATTTAAAATAATTCCTTCAAGAAAGAATAATAAAAATTACCTTTGTTGTAGCCTTAAGTTGTAATGAATATAAACAAGATCATTAAGTTTTTGATGCTCTAACCGATTCCTTTTCTTTGAGTGAATGTGTTCAAAAATGCTCCAGTTACGCTCACTTTTGCAAGTTTGGTGCTCTACATCCATAAAATTCTCACCATTGATCTTAACATAAAAAAAAATAATATATCACAATCATAAAAATCATAAACATATTACAATCATAAAAGACTAATTTTAATAAAAAATTTACCAGACATCACTGTGGTTCTTTCACGTATTACAGACTGTCTTCCAAAGTCTTGCTCAGCATTCTTAAAGATTCTCATCTCACTTGCCAATTTAGAATTTAAATCTGCATCAACGTAAGCATATCTCCCAATGACATCTAGTAGGCTAGAAGTTGTTCACTTGTGCTTTTCAAGTTCTCCAGCATTAAATCGAAAAGCTGGATTTAACCAATAACTAGCAGCATGAAGGTTTTTTCGAAGTTGTGAATCCCAATGTGTATCTAAAATCTTCAAATAAGGATCAACAACCCTTTTTCTTTTTTGAAACCTCTTCACCATCTCTTCCCTAGCCTTATAAATAGCTTGATAAAGAAAACCCATTGCATCACTATCTTCACTATCCACAATATGCAATACACGAACAAGTGGCTCAGTAAGCTTAACAATATCAGTTCATTGATTCTAAAATTTAGAATCTAAGACTTTATCCACAAACTTTTTAGCTTGGCTTCTTTAGACTAAGCTGAGCTTGTCCATTCTCTAAGGTCGGTTCGGTTCTGATAACACTGATCATGCATGATATTTATTAATTCCTTCCGCAGAAAAATACAAATATAAAACAGAGAATAACTAATATCTCAACTTAAAAGATTTTACCCATATTATTATTACATGGTTTGTTCCATTTGAGAAATGATTGGGAGTAATATTTTTTTTCAAAGGTAGAATGGTTATTCATTTCATTAGAAAACAATTTAATGTCCAAATGAGACAAAAAAGAAAGAGAGAAGTGGATATTCCCAATGCTCAAAAACAATGAGCAATATAATATAATAGAGAAAAAGAAGTAAATCCTAATTCAGACATAATAGAAAAATAAACCCTAATTCATAAGATTAGACTAGGAAGACGTAGCAGCTGAAGCCAGGTTCTCTAGAATGTTCCTCGCAAAACCATCATTCCACGGGGGTTCTGTAAATCCGGGTAAAGATGAAATCATTCCTCGCTCTTCATATATTCTAGCAATAAACTTCCAACGCCAAGAGGTGCTGTGAGTCTGCTGGGTTCAGAGTCAGGTATTGCTTTTTTTTTTTTTGTCTATTACTGGAAGAAAAATATAGCATGTTCTCCAATGTTAATTCCATTAAATGGGCTCCTTATCCACACCTCCCTAGATTTTTCGCAAGTGAACATGCAGTGGATGACATATTTGACGCCATTGTTATAGCGGGGGCATGTTGAAGATCTTGGAATTTGTTTGTGGAGGAGCTCCATCACCGGAAGATGCTCATAAATATCTCGCTAGGGGAAGAGCATGATCTTGTAGGGGAGCTTCAGTTTCCAAAAATCTTGCCATACATCTTGATGCTGGAGAAGATTTAGGTAGAACTCATTCGGAAGGTGAAAAAAATGGTAAGCTACTTTGTATTCAGATTAGACTTCATTATTCTTTGATTTGTGTAGAAACCAAATAATTTTATCCTCCTCTTCTCCAATTTTGATTGTTGAGATTTGTTGCCTGATGTGAATTGGAAATAGGTTCTCAAGAATTTGTTGATTCCACTCCTTATTTGTTAACAGCTCACTCACCCGAGCAAATGGTTGATTTAGGCCAAATGCATATAGAGACAGAGGGGGATAAAAGGTTGTAAAGGAGGAACCCATGGATCAGAGAAGATACTAACAGCAAATCCTATGCCAATTTTCCAAAAGAGTCCTTTCTCTGTGACCTTGCGTCCCTCGAGTATGCTTTGCCGTCCCCACAAAGGTGCATTACCTCTCTCTGCTTGCATAATGTCACTGTATCGAAAGTACTTTCATTTAGGCATTCTAGCTAGTAGTGAGTTTGAGTGAGTTGCTATTCACTAACATTGCTTGCCAAGTAACGCCAAATTTTGTGCTCTGAGATCTTTAAAGCCCAAGCTCCCTTCCTTTTTAGGCCTAGACATGACATCCCAGCTAATCCATGACATTTTTCATTCTTCACCTTTTTTCCTCCACCAAAATTGAGTTAAAATCCCATGAATATTATGGATGAGAGAGTCAGGGAGTTTAAAACATGGCAGATTGTAGATGGGGACAGCCTTACCAACTGCCTTGAGTAGTACGTGGCGGCTGCCAACTGATAGTAATTTTCGTTTCCACCCTTCAACTCTTTTGCACACTTTGTCTTTAATCATTCCAAAGGTAGATTTCTTCGATTTTTGTACATTGGATAGTAGTCCTAAATATTATTCCTGAGCTCCTATATGCCTAATATTTAGGCATTTGGCTATTGTAGCTCTAGTACTTGGGGGAGTATTATTTCTGAAAAAGACGGCAGACTTGCTAAGGTTGACTTTCTAACCACTAACTTGTTCATATTTCTCCAATAGTTCCAAAATTTTATGGCAAGTGTAGACGGATGCTTTACAGAATAGGATAAAGTTGTCAGCAAATAGTAAGCTTGCTCTAATCGAAGTCTCCCTACCATTTCAAGGTCCAACAAGTTGTTCCCATTAATGAAATTATTGAAAGCTACCATTGATGATCCCGAAGCTATGTTTCCACCCTCCTTTTCTTGGAGACTTTTAATAGGATTGAAATCACCAAGAATAAAAGCTTTACCTTAAAACTGTTACAACACTATTGGTAATTTCTGGAATTGTTCCAATTGGTTAGGCTCTGAACAACTAAGATGAACCCATATTAGCCCCCACTCCTCTTATTTAGATGCATCATTAACTCTGGCAGTAATAAAAAAAATCATCCGAATCCATCACCGTCACCTCTATCCATTCCTTCCATGCCAATGCAAGTCCTCCCGTAGTCTCTGATGGATTACAAAGAAACCATTTAATAAATCCGCATGCCCTCAGCTTACTTTCCATTTGTCAAGGTTGGTTTTTGGTTTCACAGAGAAAACTAACCTCGAGGGAGTGGGATTTACACATCCCTTTCAAATGTTGGAATGCCAAGTGTCTTTTCAAACCCTGACAATTTTAGGTTAACACTCTCATGGCTCCTACAGCACCGCTTAACGGCCTATGCCCTCCACCTCAGCAATAATTGTTTGTACCTCGCTTAGGAAAATACATTTGATTAGATCACTGTTTTTCTTGCCAATAGATCACCTTTTGACTCTGCTAAAAGCAGAACCTCCCCTTGATTTTCTTCTAGCTAGTTACTTGAGTTTAACGCTCCTCTCACAAAGCTTCTTTTTCTCTACACAAATCTCTCTATTTTGACTAGCTACTTATAAGGATATTTCCATGAATACCTGATGTGATAAGAATTTAGTGTTGGCTTGGAATTTTCTCAAAATAGGAATTACTTCGTTAGTAGCATAGTCTAAACCAACAATAAACTCTCACAATCAAAGTTTTAATATTCAAATTTAAATTAACCGAGAGTATTTAGACTCCCGGGTCATTCTTTCCTAGGAGTTGCAATGAAATGTTCAATTATTGACTATGGGAGGATAGGGATTAGATAGCAATATAGGCAAGAAAATTAAAAGGCAAGAAATTAAATAAGCATGTAAGGAATTAAACATCAAAGCAATTAAAGTCAAAGGCAATTAATCAAAGAAAAGGGAAATTCAAATGCAAAAAAACATCTTGGCATGGATTGGGAGCTAAGGCTACCTATCCTAGCCATTGACCACAAACATATGATGATTATGAAGAGTTAATCCTACTTAGTCAACCCTACATCGAGGATAAGTCAAATAGGCATAGTTGATTCCAATCCATAAGTCCTAGCCAACTCTACTAATGGAAGGCTTAGAGTCAATGGAAACTGTTCCATGGGTTACCTGAAACTGTAGGTCGATCTCGGATGAGATCTTCTGTACTAGTCAGAGATGACGTGTCCGGCTGGCTAGTTGCGGCCAGAGCTGTTGTGTCCGACTTGTTGGACTGGCTGTACCTCTGATCCTTGGTCACCGGAGGGTGAGGGGTACCAGCAAGAGACTCCGATGCTTAAGTTAGCATGGGTATTAAACAAGTTTTTAGTAAAATCAGAGTATGAGTTATACCTGGGTGCTCCAGTGTATTTATAATGATGAGAAATGACCTTCTTGGATAAGATAAGTTAGTTATCTTATCTTATCTTATCTTATCTTTGGGTGAAGTCAGCTTATCTTCAACGGAACCGCCCTTCTCTCTGTAGGCTTGAGCCGCCTTTGGATTTGGGCTGTGTTCCTTGAGTTGGGCCCTTTTTGGGCTTTCCTGTCGATTTGGCCGACCTCTTTTGGAGAGAGGTCGGATAGTCTGACCTAAAGAGGTCGGTCGCTTTATCTCCAATCATCCCAAGTCGGATAGCTCAACTCAGGGTATGAACAGTGCCCCTGCTTGAGCTCGGTCTTTTTGTTGAGGTCGAGTCCTTGACTTCGGTCCTTTTCTAGTGAAACCGAACTCAAGCATTTTGTCGATTCCTTTCTTTGTAGAGCCTTTTTTGAATACGAAACGTTTTTCCTTTCAAAGCGCGCGCTTTTATATCAGCGCTTTGGGAACGTGCGAGGGTTTAATGCCCTCATTAATTGACTTCAAATGCCCCGTTTCCTTTGGTTTGGATTTTGCCATCAGAAACGGTTTCTCTTCTTCGTTTTCCTTGGTAACCTCTCCCTTTGCTCTCTCATTTTCTGTTTTTTCCCTAGATTTTCACAGTTTCTTCCGGCGAATTTTTTCCGTTCGAGGGTCGGCTCTGTCGCTTCTTTCTTCTCAGCTTCCTTTCGAGGTTTTCTCCTATTTTCCAGGTTCAATTTTTTCCTCCTCTGTCATTTTTATGTCTGATTTTGAGAAAGTTTAATTTTTGCTTGGAGAAAGCTTGGATCTTGCTGCTTTTACTGCGCCTAATTGTTGCGTATTTTGGAGTTTCTTCGCCTTTTGTATGAATTTCTTCGCCTTTCTTGTTGCCTGATGCTTTTAGGGTTTTTGCATGTTGTCGCCATTTCTGCTTGTGCTTTGGATGATGGTTTTTGCTTAGTTCACAAAAAGGGTTGTGTCTTTGACGGTTCTCTGCTTGGCATATTTGATGTTGGCTATGCTCTTCGCTGATAGACTGTAGAAAGATAGTGGTTTAGATAACTTTTGTGTTTCTACTTTTCTTGTCTGCTTATTTGAAACCTTCTTTTCTTGTTTGATGATTGCCGGGACGTAAGCTGTAGAAATTTCCTGAAACCTTGCTTTGTTACTGCCTCCAAAGGATGCCCCAGGACTTTGGTTTGAGTCTTCGGGTTTTTCTTTTCTGCTTGTTTGCCTGTATCATATTAGTCGAGTCATTTTGATCCTCGTCCGAGATGCTTTTTAGTAATCCAATCTTCTTTTCTTATTGTAGGATTAGTCGACCTCATGTCTTCTCGCAATAACATTGTAGAGATGTCTTCCAAAGTTCCCGAGGGGATGTCTGATTGGCTGGACTCCCTTGTCCTGATGTGTGTCTCTGTCGTGGATGCTAAATTTTGTGTAGAGTTGAGGAAACGTCATAGGATCTGTGGTAACAGTGCTCGGGAGAGGGATTATGAGCTTGTAGCTCCTGACTCTGATGAGAGGGCTTGTTTTCCTACTTTCGTCGAGGGGGAGCGTCCCTTCTTCTACGCCTATGAATATTTCTTCAGCCAGTTGGACGTTACTTTTCCTTTTACTGCTTTCGAGACCGACTTGTTGTGGTTATGTAACATTGCTCCATCCCAGCTTCTTCCAAATTCCTGGGGTTTTATCAAGATATTTCAACTTCTTTGCCAAGAGTTAGGCATAACACCTTCTCAAACTCTTTTCCTCTATCTTTTTGTCTCGGCCAAGCCTGCGGGTTCTTCCAAAAAGAAAGCTTCCTGGGTTTCTTTCAGATCGGCCCAGGGTCATAAAGTTTTTGCCATGTATTATGAGTCTTTTAAATATTTTAAGAATTATTTCTTTTGAGTTCGTGCTATTGAGGGGGTCCGCCCCTTTTTTCTTGATGAGAATGACGAGCCTGCTTTTCCTCTAGAGTGGCAAAAGAATGTGAGAGTGCCACGTTATACATGGGAGATGCTTAATGAGGTTGAGCGGGCTTTTGTAGTTGTTCTTGAAGATTTGTGGGGAGAACCACCCCATCTGGATACAAAAAGATTCTTGAGTGATCTATCTTTGGTTCGAACTGCTTTGGGTACTGTCTGACTTATTTCTATATTTGTTTCTGAGTTTTTCTTCTCCTATGTTGTAACTCGTCATTATGGTTGATTCTGTATTTTTAGAGATATCGAAAAACAATGATTCCATGAAGACCTACAAGAAGGCAAAGAAGGCGGCCGGAGAGGGATCTTCTCAAGTTCAAGTGAAGCCGCCCGTGCCGGGTTCTCCTGGGCCGAGGAAGGTGATCCCCACTCCTCGGGTTCATCTGGCTGAGCCTCCTCAATCTTCTGCCGCTGCTTCTGGTGCTCCTCCTAACAAGAAGCAAAAAACAACTGAGCCTTTCAACCTTGATACCCCTGATTTTGATGCGATCGAGTTCGTAGATCAGCAAATTGGTCCCTTTGGTGCCCTTCCTATGGATGATGTGTCGCTCCTTCGCCATCTGGACTTTATAACTCGAAGCAGTGTTAGGATGGCATATATGGGGGCTGCCCTATACCGAACTGCTCAAAATCTTCCTCTCCATGCCACCAAAGCCTTTATGGAGGAGGCTAAACAGGAGTTTGATCGGATGAAGGGCCTGAAGGAGGAGCTTAAAGTAAAGGTAGCCAAGCTGGAGAAGGATCTGGAGAACGAGAAGGAGAGTTCCCTTTCTCTGGCGGCTTCTGTGAGGCTAGACGAGGACACGACACTGAGGCATAAGGACAGCTATGTGACAGCTTATCGGGAGGTGGTGCGCCTGAAGGAGGAGTTGGAGAATGCCCGAGCTGATTACTCCGAGCTCCAAGGTCATCTTGTTGGCAGCGTAACTGCTGCCTATGAGAACTTGAGGAAGCAGGTTCGGATTATTGCTCCCGAGGCCGACCTTACTCTCTTTAGCCTGGATAATGTTGTGAGGGATGGTAAGATTGTCCCTGATGACCAGGATGATGATGATGTTGAACTTCCCCTTGTGTCTTCTGCCAAAGTGTCGGCCTCTTCAGTTCCTCCGGTTGTGTCTGATCCAGATTGCCAGATTCTGAACCGGGATGATGGAACCGTGGATGCTGTTCCTATTCGTACTGATGCTGCCGAGAGGGCTCCTGATCTTTGCTGATTTCTCTTCGGGTATTTGTGTAGTTGGCCCGGCTTGTGGGCTTTTAAACTTTTTATATGTAGTTTGAATGTTTTGCTCGACTGTGGATACTCCTTTGGGTTGCTTACCTAGCAACTTTTGTTTTGAAAAACAACAAGTAGTTTTCAAGCTTTTGGGCCTGACCCTGAAGCTCGTTATAATATCGTATTTTATCATGCTCGTTTGCACTTGTCTTAGCACTTGTTGCTTGTTGGTTGGATCCTTTGAGATCGTGGATGTGGGGGTCCAACTTGTTTCTCGGTTTTTTTGCTCTTGCTTTGTATTTCTAGCAATCCGTAACCGATTTCTTTACGTTGGTCCTCTTTTCCATTACTGTTGCAGTCCTCTTTCTTGGACCTTTGCTAGGTCTCTTTCAGGGACTTCTTTTATAACTTGTTTGTAGGAGGTCGACTTCTTTATGTCCATCTCTTCTAAGTTATTTTGCAATCCTCTTTCTTGTACCTTTGTCAGGTATCTTTCAGGGATTACTTTTATAACTTGTTCGTTTGTAGGAGACCGACTTCTTTATATCGATCTCTTCTAAGTTATTTCGTAATCCTCTTTCTTGGACCTTTGTCAGGTCTCTTTCAGGGATTACTTTTATAACTTGTTTTGTTGTAGGGGACCGACTTCTTTATGTTGATCTCTTCTAAGTTATTTCGTAATCCTCTTTCTTGGACCTTTGTCAGGTCTCTTTCAGAGATTACTTTTATAACTTGTTTTGTAGGAAACCGACTTCGTTAGGTCGATCTCTTCTAAGTTATAGCAATTCCTCTTTTATAAGGTTGGCCAGACCTCTTTCCAGGGATTTTCTGATAACTTGGGTTGACTTGGTCCGACTTCTCAACGTCGGCCAGTCTTTAAGTTATTATTTAGCAATCCATAAGACCTCGTCAGGTTCTTTTTCGGATCACTTTCGATAACTTCTTGCGTTATTTTGTGTTCATCTTTGCCGATTTTTAGAAGGTGATTTCTGTCTTTGTTTGGTCGACCTTTAGATGAATTGCGTTTTTATCTTTATTGGTCTTCCATCGTGATCGTGCAGTGAATCTGTTTTTCACTTTCTGCCGATCTGTTGCTTTATAATCGGGCGATGAATGCTTCAGATTAATGCGTCTTGAGAATTTGTAGAATATCTAAAATATATTTTATTCAAAAGAAAATGCAAATATATACATGCGGGAGTTTTTCATCCCTTTAAGTCGAATAATTTCTAGATCTCAACTTGGTGCTTCATTAAAAAACCTTTTCAGGAAAAAGAGTGCATCCTATGACGAGATCTTCTAGCTATAGTACCTTCTTAGGTTGCAAGTGTGCCATGATCTGGGGAGCTCTCGTCCCTCGAGTTCGGACAGTCTGTAGCAGCCCTTTCCAAGTACTTCTGTAACTCGGTAGGGTCCTTTCCAGTTTCCTGCCAGCTTTCCTTCTCCAAGTCGAGTTGTTCCAATATCATTTCGGATTAGGATGAAATCATTCTCAACGAAACTTCTTGGCACTACCCTCTGATTATACCTCGAAGCCATTCGGCGCTTTAGCGCTTCTTCCCTGATCCGAGCTCTTTCTTGGATTTCTGGAAGTAGGTCGAGCTCTTCTCTTTGAAGCTGAGAGTTGGCTTGTTCATTGTAGTGGACCACTCTAGGGGACCTTCCTCGACCTCTACTGGGATCATTGCCTCCACTCCGTATGCTAATCGGAACGGTGATTCGTTTGTGGTGGAATGTGGCGTGGTTCGATATGCCCATAGGACCTGTGGAAGTTCTTCAGCCCAAGCTCCCTTTGCATCTTGCAATCTTCATTTTAACCCAGCCAATATGACTTTGTTGGCAGCTTCAGCTTGCCCATTGGCTTGAGGATGTTCGACGGATGTGAACTGGTGCTTTATGTTCAAGTCGGCTACTAATTTCCTGAAGCCTGCATCTGTGAATTGAGTGCCATTGTCTGTGGTGATGGAGTATGGAACCCCAAACCTTGTGACAATGTTCCTATATAGGAATCTCCGACTTCTTTGAGCAGTGGCGTTGGCTAGGGGCTCTGCCTCAATCCACTTTGTGAAATAGTCTACTCCGAGTATGAGGATTTGACTTGTCCTGACCCCTGGGGCAAGGGTCCGAGAAGATCGAGTCCCCATTTTGCAAATGGCCAAGGCGAAGTTACGCTGATGAGTTCTTCTGGCGAGGCGATGTGAAAGTTGGCATGTTTCTGGCATGGGGGACATGTCATTACAAATTCTATAGCTTCCTTTTGTAGAGTTGGCCAGTAAAATCCCGCCCGAAGTACCTTTTTGGTGAGAGCTTGTGCCCCGAGATGATTGCCATAAATACCGCTGTGTACTTCCTCTAAAACTTCCCTTGTGTTAGAAGTCGGCACACATTTTAACAATGGTATTGAAATCCCTCTTTTGTATAGAGTGTTGTTTATGATGGTGTAGTACTGAGCCTCCCGTTTTAACCTTTTTGCTTCTTTCTCATTTGAGGGGAGTGTTTCTTTTTTGAGGTAATTAATTATGGGGGTCATCCATCCTTGATCCTGACTTGTTATAGCCAGGACTTTTTCTGCTTCAGAGATTGACGGGTTCTGTAGCATTTCTTGGATGAGGCTTCTATTGTTGCCCCCTGGTTTGGTGCTGGCTAGCTTTGAGAGTGCATCAGCTTGGACATTTTGTTTGCGGGGTATGTGACAGATCTTATATTCCTCGAGTTGTCCGAGCTGTTCTTTGGTTATATCCAAATACTTTTTCATGGTGAGATCTTTGGCTTGGTAACTCCCTATTATCTGTGAGGTGACTACTTGTGAGTCGCTGAAGATGTTAAGTTTTTGAGCTCCAACCTCTTTAGCCAGCTTCAAACCAGCTAGTAACGCCTCATATTCTACCTGGTTGTTTGAGGCCGGGAACCTAAATTTGAGGAAAAGCTCAACTTGGGTTCCTTGGTTGCTTTCTATTATCACACCTGCGCCGCTTCCAGTCTTATTTGAAGACCCGTCCACGTAGAGATTCCATTCTATGGGGGTTTCCCGGGTATCTGTGAATTCTGCAATGAAGTTGGCCAAGTATTGTGATTTGATGGCTGTCCGAGCTTTGTATTGGAGGTCGAACTCGGATAACTCGACTGCCCATTGTAAAATTCTGCCTGCTAGATCTGTTTTCCGCAATATCCCCTTTATGGGCTGGTCGGTCCGAACCTTAATGGTGTGGGCCTGGAAGTATGGGGGAAGTCGTCGAGATGTCAGTATGAGAGTGTAGGCGAATTTTTCTATTTTTTGGTAGTTCAGCTCGGATCCCTGCAGCACTTTACTGATGAAATATACAGGCTGTTGCCCTTTGTCGTCCTCTCGAACCAGTGCTGAGGCTACTGCCTGACTTCCTACTGCAAGATATAATACGAGTGGTTCTTCCTCTCGAGGTCGAGTTAGGATAAGCGGTTGTCCCAGGGAGTTTTTGAAATCCTGGAAGGCTTGCTCGCATTCTGTTGTCCATTCGAACTTCTTTCCTTTCCTTAAAGTGGCATAGAAGGGGAGAGATCTTATTGCTGATCCTACTAAGAATCTAGATAAGGCTGCCAATCTCCCGTTGAGTTGTTGTACCTCTCTGACACAAGTCGGGCTCTTCATGTTGAGTATGGCCTGGCATTTGTCTGGATTTGCTTCAATTCCTCTTTGTGTGAGCATGGAACCTAAGAATTTGCCCGCTTCTACTGCAAAGGTGCACTTTGTGGGATTGAGTCGTATGTCATGCTTCCTTATAGTGTCGAATACTTGGGCCAGGTCGGACAATAATGTTTCTTCGCTTTGTGTCTTTATTAACATGTCGTCCACGTATACTTCCATGATTTTTCCGATATGATCTGAAAAGACTTTATTCATTAGCCTTTGATAAGTAGCTCCCGCATTCTTGAGGCCGAAAGGCATCACAATGTAGCAGTAATTTGCTTTTAGCGTTAAAAACGAGGTCTTTTCTTGATCTGGTGGATACATGGGAATTTGGTTGTATCCGGAATATGCATCCATAAACGAGAGGTATCTATATCCGGAGGAAGCATCTACCAGGGCGTCGATACTTGGGAGTAGGTAAGGATCTTTTGGGCAGGCTTTGTTGAGGTCGGTGTAGTCGGTGCACATTCGCCACTTCCTGTTTGATTTTTTCACCAAGACAACGGTAGCTAGCCATAGTGGGTACTTGACTTCTCTTATGAATCCTGCCTCCAGTAGTGCTTGTACCTGTTCTTCCACAACTTGGGATCGTTCTGGTCCGAGTTTTCTTCGTCTCTATTGTACCGACCGAGATCCTGAATAGACCGCCAACTTGTGGCACATTAGCTTGGGGTCTATGCCTGGCATATCTACAGCTTTCCATGCGAAAAGATCGACATTATCTCGCAAGAACTGTACTAGTGATTCCTTTGCCTCTCCTTTCAGGATCGTGCCAATGTTAGTCATTTTGTCCGAGGTGTCTCCGATCTGAACTTTCTCTATTCCACCTTCGGGCTGTGGGCGGAGTTCTTCTCGTCTCTGAATTCTACCAAGCTCAATTGTATGGAACTCTTCTCCTCTGCTTCTGAGGTTTAGACTTTCATTATAACAGCGGCGTGCCATCTTTTGATATGCTTTTATTGTAGCTATCCCTTCTGTAGTTGGAAATTTCATGCACAAATGTGGAGTTGAGACTATTGCACCGAGTTGGTTTAGTGTTGTCTGACCTATTAAGGCATTGTAGGATGAACTCACGTCGACCATGATGTAGTCTATCTTGAGCGTTCTGGACCGATTCCCTTTTCCGAAGGTTGTGTGTAGTGACACGTATCCCAGTGGTTGTACTGGGGTATCTTCCAGTCCGAACAGGCTGTTCGGGTATGCTCTAAGCTCTTTTTCTTCTAGGCCGAGTTTGTCGAAAGCAGTTTTGAATAAGATGGCGGCAGAACTCCCTTGGTCTATTAATGTGCGGTGGAGATTGGCGTTTGCCAGTATGATGGTGATGACCATGGGATCGTCGTGTCCTGAGATGATACCGGATGCGTCTTCTTTGGTGAACGTGATTGCAGGGATGTCGGGTGCTTCCTCCTTCCCTTCGACATGATATACTTCTTTGAGGTATCTTTTGCGGGATGATTTGGAGATTCCACCTCCTGCAAATCCTCCGTGTATCATATGGACATGTCTTTCTGGCGTGCGAGGTGATTGCTTAGCTCGTCCGACGTCTTCATCTCTTCGTCTTTTTCTTTGTTCATCATCTCAGGTGGCTAGATACCGATTTAGTTTTCCTTCCCTTACTAACTTTTCTATGATGTTTTTTAAGTCGAAGCACTCGTTGGTGGAATGTCCTCGGACCCGATGATATTCACAGTACTCGTTCCGATTTCCTCCTCCTTTTTTGCCTTTGAGTGGTCGAGCTGGGGGTATCTTTTCTGTGTTACAGACTTCTTTGTAGATATCCACAAGGGACACCCGAAGAGGGGTGTAATTATGATATTTTTTTATTTTTTTGCCCGTTCGATCTTCCTTCTTCTTGGATTCTTTATCTTTATCTCGATAGGTGAAACCGGATTTCGAGGCTTCTCCAAGTTGAGAATTTTCTTCCATGTTGATGTACTTCTCTGCCCGCTCTTGTACCTCGTCTAGGGATGTGGGGTATTTCTTTGATATAGATTGGCTGAAGGGTCTTTCTCGTAGGCCATTGATGAGGCCCATGACGGCAGCCTCTGTTGGTAAGCTTTGTATGTCTAGGCACGTTTTGTTGAATCTTTCCATGTAGTTGTGGAGACTTTCCCGCTCTCCTTGCTTAATACCTAGTAGACTGGGGTGTGCTCGGCTTTGTCCTTCTGGATGGAGAATATTGCATCTGAGGCCTCCGTGAGATACATCCTGCTTCTGAAATTGCTAAGATGATGGCTTGGATCCGATGTGCCGTCGTACGGAGTCATGTTGGGAGCTTTGAAGTCCTTTGGGACTTTAGCTTTCATGATCTCCTTGGTGAAGGGATCTTTGTCCTTGTGGGAGTCGTCATCATGACTTTTGGCTTTGAGATCAGCCTCGAGCTTTAGAAGCTTGTCCTCTAGCTCTCGTCGTCGCCTAGTTTTTCTCCGGAGGTTTCTCTCAGCTTCTTGTTCCAGCTGTTTAAGGCGATTCTGTTGCTTACGGATAGCTTCCAAAATTTCTGTGTTTGGGGGTTGCTTATTTCCCCCGTTTTGAGGTGTGTCTTTGGAGGTGGCGTCCGTGTCTTTGTTTGGCGTTCTGTCCACCAAACCAGAGTTGTGATCGTTGTCATGGTTGTCCGCCATGGTGATGGGATGACTTCCAGGTTCCCCGGCAACGGCGCCAATGTTCCGAGGGTTACCTGAAACTGTAGGTCAATCTCGGATGAGATCTTCGTACTAGTCGGAGATGACGTGTCCGGCTGGCTGGTTGCGGCCGGAGCTGTTGTGTCTGACTTGTTGGACTGGCTGTACCTCTGATCCTTGGTCACCGGAGGGTGGGGGTACCTGCAAGAGACTCCGATGCTTAAGTGAGCATGGGTATTAAACAGGTTTTTAGTAGAATCAGAGTATGAGTTATACCTGGGTGCTCCAGTGTATTTATAATGGTGAGAAGTGACCTTCTTGGATAAGATAAGTTAGTTATCTTATCTTATCTTATCTTATCTTATCTTTGGGTGAGGTCAGCTTATCTTCAACGGAACCGCCCTTCTCTCTGTAGGCTTGAGCCGCCTTTGGATTTGGGCTGTGTTCCTTGAGTTGGGCCCTTTTTGGGCTTTCCTGTCGATTTGGTCGACCTCTTTTGGAGAGAGGTCGGATAGTCTGACCTGAAGAGGTCGGTCGCTTTATCTCCAATCATCCCAAGTCGGATAGCTCGACTCAGGGTATGAACAGAAACCAAATTAAATCAACTAACTACTCTAATATACCAAACAAGAATAGACATCAATGACTTAAGGGTCACCAAAGTCTCAATTCCAATCCAAGAGTGAAGAAAAACTAAGTAAAAACTAAGCCAAAACTTTTATCAAACACTTGGTGTGCATGAAAATAAAATCAAATTAAATTGTAATAAAATAAAATCTAACTACCAAGGGCAAGGAAATAATAATAACAACTAAAGAAAGCAAGAATTAACATGAAAACATAAATTTCATTAATTGGAATTAAATTCAACAAAAGTGTTCATAACAAAAAAATGACAAAAATAAAGGAAATAACAAGAGAAATGAAGAAGAACAAGACAATAGAACATGAAAACATAAAGAAAACTACACTAGGACAAGAATTAAAAGCTGAAAATAAAGGAAATTAAACTAAGAAAACCTAAATTCTAGAGAGAGGGGGGAGCTTCTCTCTCTAGAAAACTAATAGAAAAATATAGAAAAGCTAAACCTAATTGCCCCCCTTCTTTCCTCTTCACTTTGGCTTGAAATAGCTTCAGAAATGGGTTGGATTGGGTTTTGGAGGCCCAGAATTCGCCCCCAGCGATTTGCAATTAATGAGCTCACGTGACACTGTCACGCGTACGCGTGAGTCACGCGCACGCGTCACTTGACGAAATTCACTCCCACGCGTCGCCAAGCTTGCATTTGTGCGCGCGCACGAACCGCTTGTGTGCCACGGATGCTGAATCTTCCAAACTCCATTTCCTTCATGGTTTCTTCTCTTTTGCATGCTCTTTTTCTCACTTCTTCAACCCATACTTGCCTTAAAAACCTGAAATCACTTAACAAATACATTAAGGCACCAAATGGGATTAAAGTGAATAAAATTTGACTAAATTAAGCACAAAAGATCATGTTTTCACTTTCAAGCACAATTTAGGAAGAAATCATGAAACTATGCTATTTCAATGGATAAATGCAAGAAAAGTTGATGAAATAATCCACCCAAATATAGCAAATAATTGTCATGAAATGTGAATTCATCACATCCCCATACTTAAACAATAGCATGTCCTCATGCTATACCAAAGGAAGTTAAGAAGGGGAATTAACATTTATTCAAAGCAAGGAAACTACCTATATGCAATCTACCTATATGAATGCAACCACTTAGTCAAAATAAATCAAATTCCAAGAATACATATATACACATAAGGGCTAAAGCAATTCAAATCTACAATTGACTTGAGTTATTGGAAAGAGTTAACAACTTGCAAGATAAGTAATAATAAAAGGTGAAAACATAGAATTTGAGCAATCGAACCCCTCACCGAATGTGTATACACTCTAATCGCTCAAGTGTTTAGGATTGATTCACTCAATTCTCTTCTAATCATACTTTCTAAAGTTTGTTCTTCATCTAACCAATCAACAAATACTTAATGTACTTATGAAAATATCATGAGGTCTTTTCAAGGTTGTAATGGGGCTAAGGTAAAAGGTAAGGATGTATATATGGCTAGGTGAGCTTGCAATTGAATCTTTGATTAGCCTAAATTATCACCTAACACACACACAACCTATAAACTTCTAATATCAAACTTAGCTACCCATAATCTCACTTTTACATATACACACACTCATGCATCAAATTTAATTCCATCACATATGCATTGATTATTATTGAATTTCACAAAGGGGTAATTTTGTCCCCTTTTCATTATTTTTCTCTTCTCTCTTTCTCTTTTTTTTTATACCAACTCATCAACGCATAAGGTTTCTATAATATTACATGAGCATGTTCCCAAATTTCTAACATTTTTCAATAAACATAAAACACATTTTCATCACCCAAATTCTCACATTTTCTCCACACTTAATTATCACACACTCTCACTAACTTAAGCTACTCAAAGATTTAAATAAAGGACATTTCATTGTTTTTCACTTAAGGTTAATGATGTGGCAAAATAAAGAACAAAAGGAGATTAAAAATGCTCAAAGTGGCAAATAAAGGTAAATAAAATGGTAGGCTTTTTGGGTTATGTGAGCTATAATGAAGTGTTGACCTTAATCACATAATTGCACAAATATACAGTAAACCATGGACATATAGAATTAAACAAACCAAAGATTGCAATCATAGAGAAGAGCAACATACACAAGAATGAAAATAGTGGTTATATGAAGTAACCACACAATGAGGCTCAAAACTCACATGCTTGTATGTTCTTAGCTCAAAAACATGTTCCACAATGTGGTTCAAGCAAGTTTCAATTAAACAAATATCAACTCAAATCAATTACGATGTCAATGCCCTATTAAGAATGTTTTTTTTTCTTGGACACTTTTATTAAATTAACTAAGCTTATTATATGTATGAAAAGACATGCAATAAACCAAGAAAAATGCAATTAAAGTTATAAAATATATACAACTAAGAAAGAAAAATGCAACTAAGAATTCAAAAAGAGTGAAAAAGTGTTTGGATTAGAGTATGTCACCCAAGATTGTCGATCAGTGACGACCTCCCCACACTTAAGGGTTTGCACGGTCCTCCGTGCATTCAATGGTGAGCAAGGGGGATATGGCGACTTCGGATTGCCACCTTCAGTTGGTAGATCAATCAGTTGCTGCGTGCTCTTCCTCCCACTTCCCTTTTTGCTTATGGTGACTCATCCATGAAGAATAGAAAATAAGATAGTAAGATGAGTGAATGCAAAAATAAGGAAGCATGGATTGTTGGAATGAGGTGAGAATCACTAGAATGAGTGAGGGATTAGTTTTGTGACATGAAGAAAACAAGTGTGTGTATTCTAAGTTGCGGTTTAGAACACACACACTAGCATGGAAAGCTATGTCACAATTACACAAAAGAACATGCACCTCACTCAATATAGTGTGCTTGGAATACTTAAAAAGAAAACTTGTAGGTTAAGATAAACAAACAAGCAATAAAGGAGCATACAAGTATTCAAGCAAGAATTAAGCAATTGTGAATTGGATAATAAAGCAACACCTAATTGACATGAAGTGGAAAATATGGCAAATATAGTCCACAAAGCTTAAAAAGCTCAAAAAATGCCATTAGGTAGCTTATGATCCAATTTCACAATTCTTAATGTTAATGCATCAAATAGGTGACTTAAATAAAAATCAATCGTAACAAGCATACCTAAAAAAAATGCATCAAGAAAGAACAAATTGCCTAACTTAGATAATGAAATCAAATTACATGGTGTCCAAAACATGCAATTTAGAAATCCAAAAGCATCATCAAAGGCAATGTTATGAGTACTTGGTTTGTACAAAGTTAAACATGAAGAACTCAATACCAAAAAATAAAGTATGACCTCAATGAAGATATCCAACAATATTTAGCAATACACATATCAATAATTCAGCAGCAATGTCTCACAGAATCAACAAATCAACTCAATTATCCAACACTTAGCACCAAAATGGAAAGTTAAACTAACTAACTAAGCAAATAACTAACTAACTAACAAGCAAACAAACTAAGTAAATAACTAACTAAAAGTGATCATGGTGGGTGGTGAATGGTGGTTGAAGAAGGGAAATAAGAGAGGAGAAGAGACAAGGAGAAAAGAAGTAGAGAAAAGAGAAGAAAAGAATAGTGTGAAACAGGGGAGGGGGTCACGCGTACGCGTATGTGACGCGTGCGTGTGGTGCCTGCGAAAATGGGGATCCACGCGTACGCGTGAGGGGGAGAAAATGGAAAGTGATGCGTACACGTGAGGAACGTGTACGCGTGACGTGCAAAAATTCTAGAGATTGAGCGTTCGCACTATGTGTGCTAACGCTGCAGACAGAGGCCTTGAGCTGATGTGTGCCCACGCACAGACCTGTACCCATGCACAGAAAGACTAATTTTTTTTTTGAGAAAATAAAGCGTCAAATTGCCAACTATCTCGCCGTCTGTGCGTAAGCAGACAGGTCCGTGTGCACGTACAAGAGACAAAAAGATGGGGGATGCGGACGCACAAGGCGTGCGAACACTCCCAGCAGAAGGGGCATAAGCTGATGTGCGCGCACACAGATGGGTACGCACGCACAAGGTGCCAGAAAAATAGGGTATCGCTTACGCACAAGCCGTGCGGGCACTACGAACAGGGGGTGTGCAAAGGGGTGTGCGTACGCACATGGAGGTGCGTGCGCACAGGTACCAAAATTTGGGGGTTGTGCGTACGCACGCACATGCTCTGTTTTTTCCAAAAAAAAATTTTAGAGCTCTAAGGCAGCAACTTTGAGCTTAACAAAAGGTTTTCAACCCCAAAACATCCAACATTGCAAAATTACCTTATTCAAACTAAAATTTAACCTACCAAAGCTTGAAATTAAACTAAACCTAAGCTAACCAAGACAACCAACATGCAATAAACCAAAACTATAAACAAGGAAGATTGGAAAAATGTTACCATGGTGGGGTGTCTCCTACCTAGCACTTTGGTTTATTGTCTTTAAGTTGGATTTATGGAGAGCTTTAATCTTGTGCTTATATTCATCTTGGAGGTTCCAATAATTCTTGAATCTCCAAAATTCCCAATTGATTGCACCAAGCTTTGATGGAGTGTCCAACAAGCTATAAGCTCCCAACAAGAAAAACAAAAAGAAAACAAGAAAAACATATTCACAATATCAAACAAAAAGCAAAATATTCACATATCAACATATTCACAATAGCTAAAAATAAGCAAGCAACATATGTACAATCAACCAAAAATAAGCTATTTACACTATTCACATATGCACAATAGCCAATAATAACACCATTGCAACTCCCCGGCAACGGCGCCAATTTGATGTGATAAGAATTTTGTGTTGGCTTGGAATTTTCTCAAAATAGGAATCACTTTGTTATTAGCATAGTCCAAACTAACAATAAACTCTCACAATCAAAGTTTTAATATTCAAATTTAAATTAACTGAGAGTATTTAAACTCTCGGGTCGTTCTTCCCTAGGAGTTGCAATGAAATGTTCAATTATTGGCTATGGGAGGATGGGGATTGGATAGCAAAATAGGCAAGAAAATTAAAAGGCAAGAAATTAAATAAGCATGCAAGGAATTAAACATCAAAGCAATTAAAGTCAAAGGCAATTAATCATAGAAAAGAGAAATTCAAATGCACAAAAACCTCTTGGCATGGATTGGGAGCTAAGGCTACCTGTCCTAGCCATTGACGACAAACATATGATGATTATGAAGAGTTAATCCTACTTAGTCAACCCTACATCGAGGATAAGTCAAATAGGCATAGTTGATTCCAATCCATAAGTCCTAGCCAACTCTACTAATGGAAGGCTTAGAGTCAATGGAAATCAAATTAACTAACTACTCTAATATATCAAATAAGAATGGACATCAATGACTCATGGGTCACCAAAGTCTCAATTCCAAGCCAAGAGTAAAGAAAAACTAAGTAAAAACTAAGCCAAGCATTTTATCAAACACTTGGTATGCATGAAAATAAAATCAAATTAAATTGAAATAAAATAAAATCTAACTACCAAGAGCAACGAAATAATAATAACTAAAGAAAACAAGAATTAACATGAAAACATAAATTGCATTAATTGGAATTAAATTCAACAAAAGTGTTCATAACATAAAAATGACAAAATAAAGGAAATAACAAGAGAAATGAAGAAGAACAAGATAATAGAACATGAAAATATAAAGGAAACTACACTAGGACAAAAATTAAAAGCTGAAATTAAAGGAAATTAAACTAAGAAAACCTAAATTCTAGAGAGAGGGGGGAGATTCTCTCTTTAGAAAACTAAGGGAAAAACATAGAAAAGCTAAACCTAATTGCCCCCTGCCCCTTCTTTCCTCTTCACTTTGGCTTGAAATAGCTTCATAAATGGATTGGATTGGGTTTTGGAGGCCCAGAATTCGCCCCCAGTAATTTGCAATTAATGAGCTCACGTGACACTGTCACGCGTACGCGTCTCCAAGCTCGCACTTGTGCGCGCGCACGCATTGCTTGTGCGCACGCACGGATGCTGAATCTTCCAAACTCCATTTCCTTCATGGTTTCTTCTCTTTTGCGTGCTCTTTTTCTCACTTCTTCAACCCATACTTACCTTGGAAACCTGAAATCCCTTAACAAATATATCAAGGCACCAAATGAAATTAAAGTGAATAAAATTTGACTAAATTAAGCACAAAAGAGTATGTTTTCACTTTCAAGCACAATTTAAGAAGAAATCCTGAAACTATGCTATTTCAATGGATTAGTGCAAGAAAAGTTGATGAGATCCACCCAAATATAGCAAATAAAATTCATGAAATGTGGATTCATTAATACCTCTCTCTCCTTGCTGTTTGTGTTGGCTATCCATGTCTCATCCGTGCACTGTGTTACTTCGTTATTATTGGATTGTATGGACTTTGAACTAGCCCTCACTAATTTATCCTTCTTCTTCTCCTTCATAGCTACCTGAGAAGCTATTGACTAGCCAATCCGGCATAGGTTTATTTTTGGGTATGTTTCTCGGCAGGCATTATACTTCTTCCTCCTTCATCCCATCATCACTTTCAGTTTCAATTTTCCTCCTACTTTGATCAGTCTTGATCCAGTCTCCAATTTTATTTGTTTTACCAAACTTGCTGTTGAATCTTTCATAAGTTTTGGGTAGGCTCCCAGCTCATGCCCTAATTGAGCATAATAGGTACAGTGATTGCCAATTTTCTTATATCTTAGGCCTATCTTCATTATTTGCTTATTTGGATCAATTAGCCGAATGCTATCTATAATTTTCTGGGAGGCATCAAAATCAATTTTAGCTTTGATGATTTTGGATTCACCCCCTCTTACCTCATAGAAACCTATCTCCATAATCCTTCCCACCTTGTCTGCCAACTTTCTTCCAGCTTCTATCTTTTTAAAATTCTCAAGCAATTCCCACATTTGAAGCCAAATTGAAAACGATTGAATCGGACTTACCTCATTCTGATTTGCCTCACTCTTTCTACGTAGATGAAGAATGTAATCTTTGAACAACCACGAAAAACCTCTCTCAATCCTCATCAATTCCAATTCAGAATCAAAGAAGAACTGAAACTGATTGTCTCCCCTATCTGTAGCCCAAAAATCTTAAGGCCTGCTCTAAATAGCCCTAAAAGTATTTTTCATAGTGCCTGTTGAAAATTTCTTGTCTACATAAATATGTCCCATGAGACTTTTGGAGCAAACTTCCTTTCCTTTTCTTATGTCATTCTCCTCCACTTCAATCACATTATCAATCTTTCCATCACTACCAACATCCACCACCTGATCAAGATCACCTCCTGTCTCCAAAATCTAGTATTGATTGTTGTGGTCAACAGAGCATGATAGTGTGAAAAACACTCCTGTAAAGAACAAAAACCCTAACAGAGCACAAAAACTCTAGTGGCATCTTTTTTGAGTATGAATTATTTTTGGCACATAATGATAGTATGAGTTATAGATAGCATACCTAATAATAATAACCATCTTAATTAATAAAAAAAATTATTCAAAGCTTTATTTCTTGTTTAAAAATTAAAAGGAAATTAAATTAAGATTAGAATAATTGTTTAGAATTTAAGCATTTCTAATTGCATTTTATTTCCTGAATTTTGTAGTGTGAATTATTTTAGTTCAATTCTTAAACTTCAAAAATAATTGCACATCAACAAACGTCTAACTAAAAAAAAAATCGCATATTACTTAAATAAATATAGTAAAAATATGGCTCTATGCATTTTTGGTAAATTTTGTATTGACAGATCTTTGAGGTTTCAGATGTTCAGCGAAAAAGATTATAACTTTCACCGATAAAAGTGATGATTGTATAAATAGATGGAACGATAATGTTGTTCATCTTTTAAATTAAAAGACTAATTTTAGCTTTTGTTGAGTTTTTTAATTTAATAATATCATTTAATTATTTTTTAATTGAATCATTTTTTATTTTTTAGATCACATATTATTAATAATTAGATTTAATTTAATTTTTATCAACTAAAGTTTTTTAATTTTTTTTTCACAAATAAGGTAAGATAGTTACTTTTGTTTCTTTTATCTTTCATTTTTTCTTTTTGAATGTAGAGGTGAATATCGTCTTCAATTTGCTATCATTTTCTCTCTTTAGTTTTTTGCTTAAGTTACTTTGCTCCCATGATATTTTTCTTTTTCTTTTTACGTAAAGTGAAATCAAAATCCATGCACATTTTTTTTTTATTCTTATTATTGTTATTGTCATTATCATGGCTGTGTTGTCGTTCTCATCACTTTTCTTGTTAGCATAATGACTGATTAAAGGATGAATTTTGATAGATCTAATGATACCATTTAAAATTAACATAGAAAAGTTAGAAACCTTTAAAGTTTATACGTGCCTCATCAAATTAAAACTATAATGGATGAAATTAAAGCATGCATGCATACCACAAGAGTTCCAACTAATGCTATGGCTATGGTCTTGAATTTTCCGAGTGAGGCATCAGCTACAAAGGCACCACCGCACCAATAATTGATAGGCAGTTGCCAACTCCGGACCATATGCTTATAACATTTGCGGCATCAACTTGCCCCATGTGGAACACTTTCAACAGATACACCATCAAATTTAGCATCATCGCAAACATTGGTACCCTCTCAATTGCCTCACTTCCTGCATGTATCCACAATAATCGTAATATAAAGTCTAATAATTAGCTCAATTTTGATTCTTGATAACATTTATCATCAATAATGTAATGCATGCAAATGATTTAGTGATATATACATTATACAGCACACTTATAATTTAAAACCATATGTATATTTCACTTACAATTTAAAATTTTATACTTTATACTTCCATTATATTTTAATATTATATAATATAATTTTGTTCAACATCATTTATTTTTGTGTAAATATTATAATATCTATCAGAATATATTTTTAAATGTAATATTTTAATATTTTGTTATGGATAATATCAAAAGTTGTATATATTAATTAAACATATGTTCCATCAATTTTACTCCATTATTTTTTGGGTAAAGATAAAGTTGGATTGGGTCCTTAAGGACCGGTAAGATTGGAAGTGAATCAAATTTACTCTTTAATTAATTCGTAAGTCTACTCAAACTTAATTTCTTAATAATACATGTGTATTTATCGAAGGATTATTATGTATTCATAACGTGCAACGAAAGAAGAGAAAGTAATTATAAAGATTTATTTTGTGCTTAAATTTTATTCAAATAAACAATATATAGATCAGATCTAAATACCTGTGTACGCTAGTAAAAATCACTTTCTCCTTCGATGGTACGAAGGCGCTATGCGTATCCACACGGAAACTAACCTTTGCTGTTAACTCCTTGACCAATGGACATCTGATCTAAATTGAAAAACCTTTTGCAACTCTTTGTACACCATAAAATTCTTCTCCAAGAATGAGGTCCACATACGTTTACGTGTGTAGAGGTAAAGGAATAAAACTCTTGTGTTTTATTCTCATCTATTTCCTCTACTTTTGGCATACATATATAGCATGAGATTTGTTACTGATTTTAAATTTGAATCTCAATTCAAATTTAAATCATATCTTACTATTTTAAACATAAATCTTTCAAATTTATGAATCATATATATCATAACTCAAGATTTCATACAAATTTATAATTCAAATTTAGAAATAAAATAACTAATTATTCTCAAATCTTATTTAATATTCTCAATTATCATATTATTATTATTATATTCTTGATGCTAACAAAGAATACAATAATATTCCATCTGAATTAATATAATTATTTATTTGATCAAATTAAAATCATAATTAAATAATTTTATAATAAAGATTAGAAAACTCATTAATGTGTGACCCCATAGGTTGGCGTCTAGCAACACTTCTCGACGACCCGATAGTATGAAGTAATATATTTTTACTAAGAACCCGAACAAAGTATAATTCCTTCCATCTTTCCAGCTCTTGGTTAACCCTTAGAATATGGTTTAATTGTCAAATTCTAACTTGTTATCATTATTATAATGAACTGTGAATGACTTAGGAACTCTTTTTCATTTATTCAATCTCCTTGACCAAGGTTTTATTCATCTCAGTCATTATAACCATAAAGCTCAAACTTTACTGAGAGAGTTGACAGATTCTTTATTGACTAATCATTAATTCTACAAGTATTTAAATCATACCCAATATCCATTCAACTAGCACCCTATGTATTAGGTGTCCGGAATTAAAGTGTAATAAATATATCGTCAATTACCATGATAGTCGCAAGTCAAAGGAATTCTATTACTATGTTCATTTTTAGAATATTTTATTGACAAATATACAGTAATAATAACCATTAGGAATTCTCAAAGTGAGTCAGTTCAATGGCCATATCTCTATATGCATCATCTATATATATAATTTAATAAATAAGATATATTAATCTTCATCCAATAAAAATCATTATATATATTGATCTTTTTGAATTATTAATGTCCCTTTTAATAATTCCATGACCAATAATTTATATTTAATTATAAAATATTTATTTCTCAATATTATGATCATCACAATGATAAATTTCTAAATTTAATCAAGAACGTTATTATATTAATATTTTAATATAATAACAATAATAAATTATTTAACACATAATTTATTGCATTATAGTTATACTATTTATTCTCAACACTTATTTTATATATTTAATTCATAATAAGTGTACTTATTTTACATGTGTACTTATTTTTGTGAATTTGAGTCCATTTGTAAATTGTTGATGAGTTAATTTAAATTTTATAATTAAGCTCAATTCTAAATAAATTGAATCATGAATTAAGCTGAATTTTTGGGTTAAATTTAATTTAGTCTAATTAAATAATTATTCTTTTTCCAGGGAGCTCATTAGCAAAACATTAACAAAATTAGAGTATGATAGATTTCGCTATGACCGGACTCGACCTATGTGCTTTTCTAGTAGAATGCTTAAAAGTAGCCACATCACATTTTCCCTCGGCTTGATAAATTTGACGTCGAGAATTTAGTTTTGGTCAAATTGATGCATATTCATGGTATTTAATTATTTTATTTTAATAGTTAATTATTTAATTATTTACTTAGTTTATTTTGGTTGATAGAGTTTATATTAAAGATAAACCGAGTAAGTTAAACATTTTTCGTTATAATGATATTGTTTATGTACTCTGTAATAAAAAAGTAAAAAGTGTACTGTATATCATTTATTTATCGTATGTGAGTTTTTATGGAAAGTTTGGTATATACTTAAATTTATGATGTTGGTCATTCTTAGATAAATTTGGACACTATAAAGCAACATTTTAAAAATTGGATAGTTGTGTCATCAATAAAAAAAAGAGGACCCTAAAAAACGACTAATAGAATTTTTTACTGTCATTTGGAGTATTTGATTAAAAAGTGTTAGCAAAATATTTTACATCATAAATAACTCGACCATGATCAGAATGACCTATATAATAGGTAAGTCAATAATATGTGAGTCGAAGTATTATAGTATATGGGTTGTTTCATGAGAATGTAGGTCGAAGTATCATAACACATGGATTATTTCATAAGAACGTTAGTACAAGGGTTTGTCTTATCATAGCAAGTAGAAAAAAATTAATTAAAAGGAGGAGTCAAGTTAATGACTTCTCCACCATTAGAAAATTTCAATATAGGATATACAGGAGGCGCAACTACTACAAGGAACAACCTCTTGTACAATCCTGCACCTCCTCCTGGTTACCCCTAGTAGGTATACCAACTAATTATAACCCTTTATATTTAGGGTCAGTTCCTATGTCACAACTTAACTTAACAATGCCAAACATCTTTTTGACACAAGGCATAGGGTCAGTTCCTATTCAGACAACGAATCGACGATAGTCATCACGATTTAGTCAGTATGCTTACTCAACAGATGGATACAGTGTCGAATTCTATGATAGAGAATAACAATGCTAGAATAGAGCAAGTTGCTCGACGAGTTGATGACATTACAGGAGCAATTAATCTACCTTTTGTACCACCTATAGGTGGGATGAATATCAATAATTCTCCTATAATGCTAAATAGGGAAGATGACCCAAACAGGATATTGAATGAGGTTAAAGCAAATAATACTGCTCAAGCCTATGGTTAAAACATAATCCAAGCTGTCAAACAAATCTTAAATAGAGCAGGGTTAAATATAGGGGTAACAAATCAACCTTACTTCAAATCTCCTTTTTCCGATTATGTTTTACAAGCTGAACTCCCCAAAGGAGTCAAAACTCCAAAGTCCCTCACCAAATTCGCAAGTGAGAGTAGGGAATCGACTGTCGAGCACGTGGCTTGTTATACAGTCGAAATAGGATAAATAGCTAGTAATGAATATTTAAAAATGAGATACTTTCCTTCTTCTCTCACAAAGAACGCCTTTACTTGGTTTTCAAACCTGCAACCTAACTTGATTCATAGTTGGGTTCAGTTAGAAAGAAGCTTCTATGATCAGTTCTTTAGAGGTAAAATGAAAATAATGTTGTCCGACTTATTCACAGTGAAGAGAGAAAAAGCAGAGTCCATCGATGACTACTTAATACGATTCAAAAATATGAGAAACAAGTGTTTCACTCCTATTCCTGAATTCAAAATAGTCAAGATGGCCATCAATAGTCTCAATTTCAATATTCAAAAGAAATTAGTAAATCAGTAATTTTTAGATTTGGCTCAGTTAGTTGATAAAGTACAGCAAATTGAAAAACTAAATAAAGAAAAAGAGGAACTAGAGTCAAGTAAAAGAAAACCTTTCTTTAACAAGAAAGTAAATTATGTTGACTATATGAGTAAAGAAGAGTTGAACAATGAATTTGCCTTTTACTGTAGAATTAAAAGATGGACCCTCATATGTGTGTCGATCTCTTAATCCAGCAAAAGACAAAACTCCTTTGTCAGAAGAAAGAAGTTATTCTTTTGATTTGACAAAAACTAAGTAAATATTTGACATGTTATTAAAAGACAAACAACTTGTACTCCCTGAAGGGAAGAGAATGTCCTATATTTCTGAAATTAGAAATAAAAAGTTTTGTAAATTTCATCAAATATTTAGGCACTATACTAATAGTTGTGTAGGTTTCAGGGACTTAATACAAAATGCTATTGAAGATGGTCTACAAAAGTTTGTAGAGAAGTCTCAAAGAAAAGTAGATTCTGATCCTTTCCAGTTCACAATGAATTTCACTGAAATAGAGAAAATGACTTTCTCAATCAACATTGCCTTTGTCGAGCCCATGGAAAAAGGGTCAGTTCGAACTCAATATGTTCGAAACAAAAAGACCGATCTATCCAAAGGCAGGAGAAGACTTGTTGGATTTTTTGCTAAGGCAAAGAAAAGAAAAAGAGAATGTCGTCGTACACCCTCAATGTAGTGTCCTATTCAACACATCAGCTACTAAGGCTTTCTCCTCTTATAAAAAGAGTAGGGAGCGGGTTTACCAAGAAGAATTAAGGTAAGCCCAATTAAAGCAGGGAGGTAAGAGTAGAGACTCTTCTAGTGCGCTTGTCAAACAATAGATGCGCACTATCATCACATTCAATTAGAAACCCCAAGGAGTGTCAAATCGAACTAGAGTTCCTCCCTCTAATGTGTTAAATAATAAATAGGTACAGAATAATGTTCCAAATTATTTGAGAAATTATAATCTCAACGTTCCTAGAGGAGGTTTTGGAAATTGGGCTGGAAACTAAAAGAGAGGTGCTTCTCAATGAGGGGCATGCAGAAGAGGTGATAGTCAAGCCCAATCTCGACACGACTTCCAAGATAGAGCTCCCTTTATTCCAAGAGTTGTGGCTCAAGAACGGGGGACTTATGTCGACACAGAAGGTCCATATTCAGAGTTGATCAAAGAGGGCAAGTCGCCTCAAAAGCAAGAATAGAAGAAGGATAAAACATCCTTGATGATCAAAGGCCAAGAGTCAAAAGACGAGTCGAAAGAAACCTCGTTAACCAAGCCAGTTCCCAAGGAGAAAGAAGAGGAAGAAGCATCGACAGAAACGTTCGACTTTGGATTCGAGGATGACCTAGATGTGATGTTTGGAAAAGCTAATTTTGTATATGGGGCCACAGTGTCTGTTCTCCCTTTTGACTTCCAGGATAACCCTGAGGGGCCTTGGAATTGTCTCCAAGGAGATTGTGATGATGTTATTCCAAGAGACGAATACAGGTTCATTGAGAATGGATTAATTAAAGAAAGGTTATTCGAGAGACATAATGAAATCACCAAAAGTCATCTTGGACCTTTGCATATTAAAGCTAAGGTCAAAGGACATGTGATCAATCGTATCCTGGTTGATGGAAGAGCAGTGATTAATTTACTACCTAAAAGTATGCTTCCTTTGTTCCAAAAGACAGTTGAAGATCTGATAAAAACAAACTTGGCTGTCTCTGGATTCAATGGTAAGTCGCAACAACCTTGGGAATGATCCCACTTAAGGTCTAGGTAGGAAGTGTGAAACAACCAACAATTTTTATAATAATGCCTACCAAAGCAAGTTTTAACATGTTGTTTGGAAGAGATTGGATCCATGGAGTAGGGGCAATATCCTTGGCCCTACATCAGAAATTGGTGCTTTGCGATGAGGATAGAAAGATTAAAGAGATCAAAGCTAATGACGGCCCTTGTTATGTTGAACAGATGAATGTCAGCTTCAAAGAATATCATACTAGTGTTCAACCACTTGATATTGATATGAGCACTTTTGACCTCACTCTCATCAAACGTTGCTATATTGGGGGTCATGGCATGAAGTTGGTCCCCAAGGTCAAGGAGAACTTGGCCAAAAAATACACATAATGGATATATATATATATATATATATATATATATATATATATATCGAGCCATTGAACTCGACTCTCAACCTACATGGCTAAGAAGAAGGAGTCCACAGGTGAACGTGCACTAGATTGTATATATGATCTCGATCCCTTAGAGTTTGAGAAGTCTGATTTGTTTTCATGAGATTTGCACAATAAAAAGGTTGAAGTACAAGATCCTCCTGATGGAGTTGACATTGGTGTAGAAGGTCAAATTACTTATGTAAGTAAGTGCTTAGACCTGTTTTCAAAGAAGAGCTAGTAAAGGTGTTGAAGAAATACCAAGATTATTTTGCGTGGCAATATGAGAAGATGCCTGGATTGGATAGATCTCTAGTCGACCATAAGCTTCCCATCCTTGAGAACTCTCGACCTATTAAGCAAGCTCTAAGACGTTTTGCCCCTGGAATCATGGTAAAATCAAAGAGGAGGTCGAACATCTGCTAAAAGCTGGATTTATTTGAACAGCCAGGTATGTCGAATGGATTTCTAATATTGTACCTGTAATTAAGAAAAATGAAAAACTAAGAGTGTGTATTAATTTCAAGGATATGAATAAAGCTGCCCCGAAAGAAAACTACCACATGCCGATCGTAGAAATATTGATCGACTCTGTGGCAGGAAGTGAACTTCTGAGCTTCATGGATGGATACTTGATGCATGAGCATCTTTAGCATTTTTTCTAGTTAAATCTCCAAATAAAGTTAATGAGCTTGCTCTAAGTTTCATATGTGCTTTGTGTTATGTATTTTTGTAAGAAAATGATTGAAAAAGCACTAGCAAAAGCAAAGAAGAAAGACAAGAAGGCAATGGTCATCCCTGAGACGCCATAAGCTTGGGCGTGCCGCGCCAAGAACAAGAAAGCTCCAGGGACAACGGTGTGCCACGCCCAACCACTGACATACCACGCCTTCAACCATGCTCCTCCAGGGAACCATCCTCAAGCATGGCGTGCCATGCCCTCCACTTTGGTGTGCCATGCTTCAGGGATCCTTCACAAACCACTGGTGTGCCACACCATCTACATGCCATCCATACACCTTCGACCTTCATCATTGGCATGGCACGCTAGGCCAACATCTAGGGAGCCTCCATCAAGCTACCATGAGGGCGTGACACGCCATCTACATGCTACTCACACACTTTCGATGGTGCCCAAGGCTAAGTCATTGGCGTGCCACGCCCTGCTCCCCTTCTACATGCCTTTGTGCCCCTCAAGCTCCAAAACAAGGGTGTGCCATGTCCAAACCACGATGTGGCACGTTGGGCCAAAGCCCAGAGACCTCAATGCTTTCCAATCTCCTTAAGTGGACGCCATTCTACACGCCAACTTCACCCAAATCCAAGACTAATGTGCATGCCCCATGACTTTAATGCATAACAAGAATCGAAGACACCAAGCTTTAAGTTTTAATTACAAGGAAGATCATTAGTTAGTTAAGATTTTTTAGGAAAGATTTGATTTGATTTTGTTTTGAATTAAAAATTAGGTTTAGGTTAGATTATAAATAAGTCCAAAGAGTTTCTCGTCAAACACTTTATTTTTCTAATTTTGAATCCTTGTTTTTGCTTCTGTACTATGAGTCACTAATCTCCTCTCTTAAGATTAGGAGCTCTATTGATTTTGATGGAATAATGTTATTGTTTTTCTACTTTTGATTAATGCATTGATATTTTTATTAGGAAGCAAGTTTTGTTCTTCATCTTAAGGGTTTGAATGTATGGGAAGATAATTCTAATCTAATTTGAATTCTGTTATTACCTTGGAAAAGTTGATTATCAGAATTAAGCTTAAAACTTCTTCTCATAATTCTTGGAGTTTTTAAAACTAGTTTTGATAAGTGACATAAAATCAACTAGGATTAATCCTTAAGAATTTGGTAGATTTAAATCAGAAATTGTGCTTAACCTCTTATCATAACAAATTGATCAAGGAATTGACAGTTTCTAAGATTAAGAGAAATTGATTCACCAAGGTATTGGGGTTTGATTAATTATGGTTTGTCATAAGATACATCTCTGCATGATCAAAGTGGATTGCAAGAAGTATTTTTTCTAAAGCTTAAATGTCTCCAAAGCCTTAACGTTTTTATTCATATTACTTTTCTACATCATTCATATCTGCTCTGTTTTAAATTCTCTGTTTTTGACACTTAACTTCCTCAAACATTTTTGTACTTTGTCTAATTAGAATAATCAATCAATCATTGCTTACTCGGTTCGTTAATCCTCGTTGGAATGATATCCACTCACCATGGTATCACTTGATATGATTCGGTGTACTTATCAAGTTGGTTTTGTGACCATTAATACTCAAGATATAATCAGATATTCATTTCCCAAGAAGGTATGTCGAAAATAGATTTTCGATGTCCAGGGGCTATTGGTACTTACAATGGTTTGTCATGCCCTTTGGTTTAAAGAATGTAGGAGTCACTTACCAAAGAACAATGAACTCTATTCACCACGATTTTATTGGTAAGTTTATGAAAATTTATATTGATGATGTTGTTGTGAAATTGGAATCAAAACAGTTTCATTTATATAATTTAGAAATGGATTTTAAGCGAATGACACATGATCGACTTAAGATGAATCAACCAAAATGTGCTTTAGGTGTATCTGATGAAAACTTCTTGGGATTTATTATGCAGAAAAAAGGGGTAACTGTCGACAATAACAAGTGCCAGGCTATTTTCGTTTAATCACCTTCCAAGAATAAGAAAGAACTTCAATCTTTCTTAGATAAAGTAAACTTTTTCTAACGTTTCATTTCAAATTTGTCTGGAAAAACAAAAATATTTACCCCTTTATAGAAATTAAAATAGGGAGAGGAGTTTAGATGGGAGGAGGAACAGCAAAAAGCTTTCGATCAGGTAAAGCAGTATTTGACTTCACTACCAATTTTGGCACCTATCAGGCAAGAATCGACCACTAAAGTTGTATATAGCTACATCAGATACAACTTTAGGGAGCATCCTGGCCCAAGAAGATGATGAGAATGAGGGAGTAGTTTACTATTTAAGTCAAATGTTGACTGATGTGCAGTTGAAAAACTTTTCTTAGTCCTTTATTTCTCTTGTACTAAACTTAAAAGTTATCTAATTGAATAGAATGTTTATATTGTCTCGAAATTTCATATTATTAAATACATGCTTTTTATCCAATATTAAGAGGACGAATTGGAAAGTGGTTGTTAGGCTTAATCGAATATTCTCTATTTTATGTCCCAGCCAAGGTTGTCAAAGAGAAAGTGATTGCTGACTTTCTAGCAGATCACCTTTGCGTTAATATTAATCAATAATCCATAGTTGGATACATAGAGCTCAAACCTTAGAGGTCATTTTTTGATGGATTGAAACATCAAAATAGGGTAAAAGTTAGAATAGTAATAATCACTCTTGACAACATATTGACAAAATTAGTAGTTCAACAACTGGCTAGAAACTATCGAGTTATTAGTCAAAATTTATCCAAGTATTTTGTGGTAGCCATTCGTCTCTTAGCTGAATTCGACTCAGTTTCAATAAAGCATATATTTAGAGAGTCGAATCAAAAAGCTAATAAACTTACTCAAAAGACTTCTATTTATAAAATATCTTTCAAATTGATGAAAGAATTTAGTCAGATCAAGACTAATTTGACTCTTTTAGAAATAAGAGGGGTTTGTTGTGTGATTACTCTTGATCCAAGTGATTGGAGATACAAGATCTTTGATTTTCTCAAAAATTCTAATCAAAGAACAGATCAAAAAACTAAATATCAAGCTTTGAGCTTTGTATTAGTTGGTGGAGATTTGTTCAAGAAAAATTTTAATGGTTCCTTGGTCCAATGTATAAGTGAGCAAGATGCTTACTTGGCAATGGTTGACGTGCATAAGGGTATTTGTGGAGCTCATCAATCAGGTCAAAAGATGCATTGGATCCTATGTCGACAAGAATTGTGTTAGTATTTAATGATGAAGGATTGTATTGAGTTTGCTCGACTTTGGGTTTAGTGTTGTCCGACCTATTAAGGCATTGTAGGATGAACTCACGTCGACCATGATGTAGTCTATCTTGAGCGTTCTGGACTGATTCCCTTTTCCGAAGGTTGTGTGTAGTGACACGTATCCCAGTGGTTGTACTGGGGTATCTTCCAGTCCGAACAGGCTGTTCGGGTATGCTCTAAGCTCTTTTTCTTCTAGGCCGAGTTTGTCGAAAGCAGTTTTGAATAAGATGGCGGCAGAACTCCCTTGGTCTATTAATGTGCGGTGGAGATTGGCGTTTGCCAGTATGATGGTGATGACCATGGGATCGTCGTGTCCTGAGATGATACCGGATGCGTCTTCTTTGGTGAACGTGATTGCAGGGATGTCGGGTGCTTCCTCCTTCCCTTTGACATGATATACTTCTTTGAGGTATCTTTTGCGGGATGATTTGGAGATTTCACCTCCTGCAAATCCTCCGTGTATCATATGGACATGTCTTTCTGGCGTGCGAGGTGATTGCTTAGCTCGTCCGACGTCTTCATCTCTTCGTCTTTTTCTTTGTTCATCATCTCGGGTGGCTAGATACCGATTTAGTTTTCCTTCCCTTACTAACTTTTCTATGATGTTTTTTAAGTCGAAGCACTCGTTGGTGGAATGTCCTCGGTCCCGATGATATTCACAGTACTCGTTCCGATTTCCTCCTCCTTTTTTGCCTTTGAGTGGTCGAGCTGGGGGTATCTTTTCTGTGTTACAGACTTCTTTGTAGATATCCACAAGGGACACCCGAAGAGGGGTGTAATTATGATACTTTTTTATTTTTTCGCCCGTTCGATCTTCCTTCTTCTTGGATTCTTTATCTTTATCTCGATAGGTGAAACCGGATTTCGAGGCTTCTCCAAGTCGAGAATTTTCTTCCATGTTGATGTACTTCTCTGCCCGCTCTTGTACCTCGTCTAGGGATGTGGGGTATTTCTTTGATATAGATTGGCTGAAGGGTCTTTCTCGTAGGCCATTGATGAGGCCCATGACGGCAGCCTCTGTTGGTAAGCTTTGTATGTCTAGGCACGTTTTGTTGAATCTTTCCATGTAGTTGTGGAGACTTTCCCGCTCTCCTTGCTTAATACCTAGTAGACTGGGGCGTGCTCGGCTTTGTCCTTCTGGATGGAGAATATTGCATATGAGGCCTCCGTGAGATACATCCTGCTTCTGAAATTGCTAAGATGATGGCTTGGATCTGATGTGCCGTCGTACGGAGTCATGTCGGGAGCTTTGAAGTCCTTTGGGACTTTAGCTTTCATGATCTCCTTGGTGAAGGGATCTTTGTCCTTGTGGGAGTCGTCATCATGACTTTTGGCTTTGAGATCAGCCTCGAGCTTTAGAAGCTTGTCCTCTAGCTCTCGTCGTCGCCTAGTTTTTCTCCGGAGGTTTCTCTCAGCTTCTTGTTCCAGCTGTTTAAGGCGATTCTGTTGCTTACGGATAGCTTCCAAAATTTCTGTGTTTGGGGGTTGCTTATCTCCCCCGTTTTGAGGTGTGTCTTTGGAGGTGGCGTCCGTGTCTTTGTTTGGCGTTCTGTCCACCAAACCAGAGTTGTGATCGTTGTCATGGTCGTCCGCCATGGTGATGGGATGACTTCCAGGTTCCCCGGCAACGGCGCCAATGTTCCGAGGGTTACCTGAAACTGTAGGTCAGTCTCGGATGAGATCTTCGTACTAGTCGGAGATGACGTGTCCGGCTGGCTGGTTGCGGCCGGAGCTGTTGTGTCTGACTTGTTGGACTGGCTGTACCTCTGATCCTTGGTCACCGGAGGGTGGGGGTACCTGCAAGAGACTCCGATGCTTAAGTGAGCATGGGTATTAAACAGGTTTTTAGTAGAATCAGAGTATGAGTTATACCTGGGTGCTCCAGTGTATTTATAATGGTGAGAAGTGACCTTCTTGGATAAGATAAGTTAGTTATCTTATCTTATCTTATCTTATCTTATCTTTGGGTGAGGTCAGCTTATCTTCAACGGAACCGCCCTTCTCTCTGTAGGCTTGAGCCGCCTTTGGATTTGGGCTGTGTTCCTTGAGTTGGGCCCTTTTTGGGCTTTCCTGTCGATTTGGTCGACCTCTTTTGGAGAGAGGTCGGATAGTCTGACCTGAAGAGGTCGGTCGCTTTATCTCCAATCATCCCAAGTCGGATAGCTCGACTCAGGGTATGAACAGAAACCAAATTAAATCAACTAACTACTCTAATATACCAAACAAGAATAGACATCAATGACTTAAGGGTCACCAAAGTCTCAATTCCAATCCAAGAGTGAAGAAAAACTAAGTAAAAACTAAGCCAAAACTTTTATCAAACACTTGGTGTGCATAAAAATAAAATCAAATTAAATTGTAATAAAATAAAATCTAACTACCAAGGGCAAGGAAATAATAATAACAACTAAAGAAAGCAAGAATTAACATGAAAACATAAATTTCATTAATTGGAATTAAATTCAACAAAAGTGTTCATAACAAAAAAATGACAAAAATAAAGGAAATAACAAGAGAAATGAAGAAGAACAAGACAATAGAACATGAAAACATAAAGAAAACTACACTAGGACAAGAATTAAAAGCTGAAAATAAAGGAAATTAAACTAAGAAAACCTAAATTCTAGAGAGAGGGGGGAGCTTCTCTCTCTAGAAAACTAATAGAAAAATATAGAAAAGCTAAACCTAATTGCCCCCCTTCTTTCCTCTTCACTTTGGCTTGAAATAGCTTCAGAAATGGGTTGGATTGGGTTTTGGAGGCCCAGAATTCGCCCCCAGCGATTTGCAATTAATGAGCTCACGTGACACTGTCACGCGTACGCGTGAGTCACGCGCACGCGTCACTTGACGAAATTCACTCCCACGCGTCGCCAAGCTTGCATTTGTGCGCGCGCACGAACCGCTTGTGTGCCACGGATGCTGAATCTTCCAAACTCCATTTCCTTCATGGTTTCTTCTCTTTTGCATGCTCTTTTTCTCACTTCTTCAACCCATACTTGCCTTAAAAACCTGAAATCACTTAACAAATACATTAAGGCACCAAATGGGATTAAAGTGAATAAAATTTGACTAAATTAAGCACAAAAGATCATGTTTTCACTTTCAAGCACAATTTAGGAAGAAATCATGAAACTATGCTATTTCAATGGATAAATGCAAGAAAAGTTGATGAAATAATCCACCCAAATATAGCAAATAATTGTCATGAAATGTGAATTCATCACATCCCCATACTTAAACAATAGCATGTCCTCATGCTATACCAAAGGAAGTTAAGAAGGGGAATTAACATTTATTCAAAGCAAGGAAACTACCTATATGCAATCTACCTATATGAATGCAACCACTTAGTCAAAATAAATCAAATTCCAAGAATACATATATACACATAAGGGCTAAAGCAATTCAAATCTACAATTGACTTGAGTTATTGGAAAGAGTTAACAACTTGCAAGATAAGTAATAATAAAAGGTGAAAACATAGAATTTGAGCAATCGAACCCCTCACCGAATGTGTATACACTCTAATCGCTCAAGTGTTTAGGATTGATTCACTCAATTCTCTTCTAATCATACTTTCTAAAGTTTGTTCTTCATCTAACCAATCAACAAATACTTAATGTACTTATGAAAATATCATGAGGTCTTTTCAAGGTTGTAATGGGGTTAAGGTAAAAGGTAAGGATGTATATATGGCTAGGTGAGCTTGCAATTGAATCTTTGATTAGCCTAAATTATCACCTAACACACACACAACCTATAAACTTCTAATATCAAACTTAGCTACCCATAATCTCACTTTTACATATACACTCACTCATGCATCAAATTTAATTCCATCACATATGCATTGATTATTATTGAATTTCACAAAGGGGTAATTTTGTCCCCTTTTCATTATTTTTCTCTTCTCTCTTTCTCTTTTTTTTTATACCAACTCATCAATGCATAAGGTTTCTATAATATTACATGAGCATGTTCCCAAATTTCTAACATTTTTCAATAAACATAAAACACATTTTCATCACCCAAATTCTCACATTTTCTCCACACTTAATTATCACACACTCTCACTAACTTAAGCTACTCAAAGATTTAAATAAAGGACATTTCATTATTTTTCACTTAAGGTTAATGATGTGGCAAAATAAAGAACAAAAGGAGATTAAAAATGCTCAAAGTGGCAAATAAAGGTAAATAAAATGGTAGGCTTTTTGGGTTATGTGAGCTATAATGAAGTGTTGACCTTAATCACATAATTGCACAAATATACAGTAAACCATGGACATATAGAATTAAACAAACCAAAGATTGCAATCATAGAGAAGAGCAACATACACAAGAATGAAAATAGTGGTTATATGAAGTAACCACACAATGAGGCTCAAAACTCACATGCTTGTATGTTCTTAGCTCAAAAACATGTTCCACAATGTGGTTCAAGCAAGTTTCAATTAAACAAATATCAACTCAAATCAATTACGATGTCAATGCCCTATTAAGAATGTTTTTTTTTTGGACACTTTTATTAAATTAACTAAGCTTATTATATGTATGAAAAGACATGCAATAAACCAAGAAAAATGCAATTAAAGTTATAAAATATATACAACTAAGAAAGAAAAATGCAACTAAGAATTCAAAAAGAGTGAAAAAGTGTTTGGATTAGAGTATGTCATCCAAGATTGTCGATCAGTGACGACCTCCCCACACTTAAGGGTTTGCACGGTCCTCCGTGCATTCAATGGTGAGCAAGGGGGATATGGCGACTTCGGATTGCCACCTTCAGTTGGTAGATCAATCAGTTGCTGCGTGCTCTTCCTCCCACTTCCCTTTTTGCTTATGGTGACTCATCCATGAAGAATAGAAAATAAGATAGTAAGATGAGTGAATGCAAAAATAAGGAAGCATGGATTGTTGGAATGAGGTGAGAATCACTAGAATGAGTGAGGGATTAGTTTTGTGACATGAAGAAAACAAGTGTGTGTATTCTAAGTTGCGGTTTAGAACACACACACTAGCATGGAAAGCTATGTCACAATTACACAAAAGAACATGCACCTCACTCAATATAGTGTGCTTGGAATACTTAAAAAGAAAACTTGTAGGTTAAGATAAACAAACAAGCAATAAAGGAGCATACAAGTATTCAAGCAAGAATTAAGCAATTGTGAATTGGATAATAAAGCAACACCTAATTGACATGAAGTGGAAAATATGGCAAATATAGTCCACAAAGCTTAAAAAGCTCAAAAAATGCCATTAGGTAGCTTATGATCCAATTTTACAATTCTTAATGTTAATGCATCAAATAGGTGACTTAAATAAAAATCAATCGTAACAAGCATACCTAAAAAAATGCATCAAGAAAGAACAAATTGCCTAACTTAGATAATGAAATCAAATTACATGGTGTCCAAAACATGCAATTTAGAAATCCAAAAGCATCATCAAAGGCAATGTTATGAGTACTTGGTTTGTACAAAGTTAAACATGAAGAACTCAATACCAAAAAACAAAGTATGACCTCAATGAAGATATCCAACAATATTTAGCAATACACATATCAATAATTCAGCAGCAATGTCTCACAGAATCAACAAATCAACTCAATTATCCAACACTTAGCACCAAAATGGAAAGTTAAACTAACTAACTAAGCAAATAACTAACTAACTAACAAGCAAACAAACTAAGTAAATAACTAAATAAAAGTGAGCATGGTGGGTGGTGAATGGTGGTTGAAGAAGGGAAATAAGAGAGGAGAAGAGAGAAGGAGAAAAGAAGTAGAGAAAAGAGAAGAAAAGAATAGTGTGAAACAGGGGAGGGGGTCACGCGTACGCGTATGTGACGCGTGCGTGTGGTGCCTGCGAAAATGGGGATCCACGCATACGCGTGAGGGGGAGAAAATGGAAAGTGATGCGTACACGTGAGGAACGTGTACGCGTGACGTGCAAAAATTCTAGAGATTGAGCGTTCGCACTATGTGTGCTAACGCTGCAGACAGAGGCCTTGAGCTGATGTGTGCCCACGCACAGACCTGTACCCATGCACAGAAAGACTAATTTTTTTTTTGAGAAAATAAAGCGTCAAATTGCCAACTATCTCACCGTCTGTGCGTAAGCAGACAGGTCCGTGCGCACATACAAGAGACAAAAAGATGGGGGATGCGGACGCACAAGGCGTGCGAACACTCCCAGCAGAAGGGGCATAAGCTGATGTGCACGCACACAGATGGGTACGCACGCACAAGGTGCCAGAAAAATAGGGTATCGCTTACGCACAAGCCGTGCGGGCACTACGAACAGGGGGTGTGCAAAGGGGTGTGCGTACGCACATGGAGGTGCGTGCGCACAGGTACCAAAATTTGGGGGTTGTGCGTACGCACGCACATGCTCTGTTTTTTCCAAAAAAAAAATTTTAGAGCTCTAAGGCAGCAACTTTGAGCTTAACAAAAGGTTTTCAACCCCAAAACATCCAACATTGCAAAATTACCTTATTCAAACTAAAATTTAACCTACCAAAGCTTGAAATTAAACTAAACCTAAGCTAACCAAGACAACCAACATGCAATAAACCAAAACTATAAACAAGGAAGGTTGGAAAAATGTTACCATGGTGGGGTGTCTCCTACCTAGCACTTTGGTTTATTGTCTTTAAGTTGGATTTATGGAGAGCTTTAATCTTGTGCTTATATTCATCTTGGAGGTTCCAATAATTCTTGAATCTCCAAAATTCCCAATTGATTGCACCAAGCTTTGATGGAGTGTCCAACAAGCTATAAGCTCCCAACAAGAAAAACAAAAAGAAAACAAGAAAAACATATTCACAATATCAAACAAAAAGCAAAATATTCACATATCAACATATTCACAATAGCTAAAAATAAGCAAGCAACATATGTACAATCAACCAAAAATAAGCTATTTACACTATTCACATATGCACAATAGCCAATAATAACACCATTGCAACTCTCCGGCAACGGCGCCAATTTGATGTGATAAGAATTTTGTGTTGGCTTGGAATTTTCTCAAAATAGGAATCACTTTGTTATTAGCATAGTCCAAACCAACAATAAACTCTCACAATCAAAGTTTTAATATTTAAATTTAAATTAACTGAGAGTATTTAAACTCTCGGGTCGTTCTTCCCTAGGAGTTGCAATGAAATGTTCAATTATTGGCTATGGGAGGATGGGGATTGGATAGCAAAATAGGCAAGAAAATTAAAAGGCAAGAAATTAAATAAGCATGCAAGGAATTAAACATCAAAGCAATTAAAGTCAAAGGCAATTAATCAAAGAAAAGAGAAATTCAAATGCACAAAAACCTCTTGGCATGGATTGGGAGCTAAGGCTACCTATCCTAGCCATTGACGACAAACATATGATGATTATGAAGAGTTAATCCTACTTAGTCAACCCTACATCGAGGATAAGTCAAATAGGCATAGTTGATTCCAATCCATAAGTCCTAGCCAACTCTACTAATGGAAGGCTTAGAGTCAATGGAAATCAAATTAACTAACTACTCTAATATATCAAATAAGAATGGACATCAATGACTCATGGGTCACCAAAGTCTCAATTCCAAGCCAAGAGTAAAGAAAAACTAAGTAAAAACTAAGCCAAGCATTTTATCAAACACTTGGTATGCATGAAAATAAAATCAAATTAAATTGAAATAAAATAAAATCTAACTACCAAGAGCAACGAAATAATAATAACTAAAGAAAACAAGAATTAACATGAAAACATAAATTGCATTAATTGGAATTAAATTCAACAAAAGTGTTCATAACATAAAAATGACAAAATAAAGGAAATAACAAGAGAAATGAAGAAGAACAAGATAATAGAACATGAAAATATAAAGGAAACTACACTAGGACAAAAATTAAAAGCTGAAATTAAAGGAAATTAAACTAAGAAAACCTAAATTCTAGAGAGAGGGGGGAGATTCTCTCTTTAGAAAACTAAGGGAAAAACATAGAAAAGCTAAACCTAATTGCCCCCTGCCCCTTCTTTCCTCTTCACTTTGGCTTGAAATAGCTTCATAAATGGATTGGATTGGGTTTTGGAGGCCCAGAATTCGCCCCCAGTAATTTGCAATTAATGAGCTCACGTGACACTGTCACGCGTACGCGTCTCCAAGCTCGCACTTGTGCGCGCGCACGCATTGCTTGTGCGCACGCACGGATGCTGAATCTTCCAAACTCCATTTCCTTCATGGTTTCTTCTCTTTTGCGTGCTCTTTTTCTCACTTCTTCAACCCATACTTGCCTTGGAAACCTGAAATCCCTTAACAAATATATCAAGGCACCAAATGAAATTAAAGTGAATAAAATTTGACTAAATTAAGCACAAAAGAGTATGTTTTCACTTTCAAGCACAATTTAAGAAGAAATCCTGAAACTATGCTATTTCAATGGATTAGTGCAAGAAAAGTTGATGAGATCCACCCAAATATAGCAAATAAAATTCATGAAATGTGGATTCATTAATACCTCTCTCTCCTTGCTGTTTGTGTTGGCTATCCATGTCTCATCCGTGCACTGTGTTACTTCGTTATTATTGGATTGTATGGACTTTGAACTAGCCCTCACTAATTTATCCTTCTTCTTCTCCTTCATAGCTACCTGAGAAGCTATTGACTAGCCAATCCGGCATAGGTTTATTTTTGGGTATGTTTCTCGGCAGGCATTATACTTCTTCCTCCTTCATCCCATCATCACTTTCAGTTTCAATTTTCCTCCTACTTTGATCAGTCTTGATCTAGTCTCCAATTTTATTTGTTTTACCAAACTTGCTGTTGAATCTTTCATAAGTTTTGGGTAGGCTCCCAGCTCATGCCCTAATTGAGCATAATAGGTACAGTGATTGCCAATTTTCTTATATCTTAGGCCTATCTTCATTATTTGCTTATTTGGATCAATTAGCCGAATGCTATCTATAATTTTCTGGGAGGCATCAAAATCAATTTTAGCTTTGATGATTTTGGATTCACCCCCTCTTACCTCATAGAAACCTATCTCCATAATCCTTCCCACCTTGTCTGCCAACTTTCTTCCAGCTTCTATCTTTTTAAAATTCTCAAGCAATTCCCACATTTGAAGCCAAATTGAAAACGATTGAATCGGACTTACCTCATTCTGATTTGCCTCACTCTTTCTACGTAGATGAAGAATGTAATCTTTGAACAACCACGAAAAACCTCTCTCAATCCTCATCAATTCCAATTCAGAATCAAAGAAGAACTGAAACTGATTGTCTCCCCTATCTGTAGCCTAAAAATCCTAAGGCCTGCTCTAAATAGCCCTAAAAGCATTTTTCATAGTGCCTGTTGAAAATTTCTTGTCTACATAATAAATATGTCCCATGAGACTTTTGGAGCAAACTTCCTTTCCTTTTCTTATGTCATTCTCCTCCACTTCAATCACATTATCAATCTTTCCATTACTACCAACATCCACCACCTGATCAAGATCACCTCCTGTCTCCAAAATCTAGTATTGATTGTTGTGGTCAACAGAACATGATAGTGTGAAAAACACTCTTATAAAGAACAAAAACCCTAACAGAGCACAAAAATTTTAGTGGCATCTTTTTTGAGTATGAATTATTTTTGGCACATAATGATAGTATGAGTTATAGATAGCATGCCTAATAATAATAACCATCTTAATTAATAAAAAAAATTATTCAAAGCTTTATTTCTTGTTTAAAAATTAAAAGGAAATTAAATTAAGGTTAGAATAATTGTTTAGAATTTAAGCATTTCTAATTGCATTTTATTTCCTGAATTTTGTAGTGTGAATTATTTTAGTTCAATTCTTAAACTTCAAAAATAATTGCACATCAACAAACGTCTAACTAAAAAAAAATCGCATATTACTTAAATAAATATAGTAAAAATATGGCTCTATGCATTTTTGATAAATTTTGTATTGACAGATCTTTGAGGTTTCAGATGTTCAGCGAAAAAGATTATAACTTTCACCGATAAAAGTGATGATTGTATAAATAGATGGAACGATAATATTGTTCATCTTTTAAATTAAAAGACTAATTTTAGCTTTTGTTGAGTTTTTTAATTTAATAATATCATTTAATTATTTTTTAATTGAATCATTTTTTATTTTTTAGATCACATATTATTAATAATTAGATTTAATTTAATTTTTATCAACTAAAGTTTTTTAATTTTTTTTTCACAAATAAGGTAAGATAGTTACTTTTGTTTCTTTTATCTTTCATTTTTTCTTTTTGAATGTAGAGGTGAATATCGTCTTCAATTTGCTATCATTTTCTCTCTTTAGTTTTTTGCTTAAGTTACTTTGCTCCCATGATATTTTTCTTTTTCTTTTTACGTAAAGTGAAATCAAAATCCATGCACATTTTTTTTTTATTCTTATTATTGTTATTGTCATTATCATGGCTGTGTTGTCGTTCTCATCACTTTTCTTGTTAGCATAATGACTGATTAAAGGATGAATTTTGATAGATCTAATGATACCATTTAAAATTAACATAGAAAAGTTAGAAACCTTTAAAGTTTATACGTGCCTCATCAAATTAAAACTATAATGGATGAAATTAAAGCATGCATGCATACCACAAGAGTTCCAACTAATGCTATGGCTATGGTCTTGAATTTTCCGAGTGAGGCATCAGCTACAAAGGCACCACCGCACCAATAATTGATAGGCAGTTGCCAACTCCGGACCATATGCTTATAACATTTGCGGCATCAACTTGCCCCATGTGGAACACTTTCAACAGATACACCATCAAATTTAGCATCATCGCAAACATTGGTACCCTCTCAATTGCCTCACTTCCTGCATGTATCCACAATAATCGTAATATAAAGTCTAATAATTAGCTCAATTTTGATTCTTGATAACATTTATCATCAATAATGTAATGCATGCAAATGATTTAGTGATATATACATTATACAGCACACTTATAATTTAAAACCATATGTATATTTCACTTACAATTTAAAATTTTATACTTTATACTTCCATTATATTTTAATATTATATAATATAATTTTGTTCAACATCATTTATTTTTGTGTAAATATTATAATATCTATCAGAATATATTTTTAAATGTAATATTTTAATATTTTGTTATGGATAATATCAAAAGTTGTATATATTAATTAAACATATGTTCCATCAATTTTACTCCATTATTTTTTGGGTAAAGATAAAGTTGGATTGGGTCCTTAAGGACCGGTAAGATTGGAAGTGAATCAAATTTACTCTTTAATTAATTCGTAAGTCTACTCAAACTTAATTTCTTAATAATACATGTGTATTTATCGAAGGATTATTATGTATTCATAACGTGCAACGAAAGAAGAGAAAGTAATTATAAAGATTTATTTTGTGCTTAAATTTTATTCAAATAAACAATATATAGATCAGATCTAAATACCTGTGTACGCTAGTAAAAATCACTTTCTCCTTCGATGGTACGAAGGCGCTATGCGTATCCACACGGAAACTAACCTTTGCTGTTAACTCCTTGACCAATGGACATCTGATCTAAATTGAAAAACCTTTTGCAACTCTTTGTACACCATAAAATTCTTCTCCAAGAATGAGGTCCACATACGTTTACGTGTGTAGAGGTAAAGGAATAAAACTCTTGTGTTTTATTCTCATCTATTTCCTCTACTTTTGGCATACATATATAGCATGAGATTTGTTACTGATTTTAAATTTGAATCTCAATTCAAATTTAAATCATATCTTACTATTTTAAACATAAATCTTTCAAATTTATGAATCATATATATCATAACTCAAGATTTCATACAAATTTATAATTCAAATTTAGAAATAAAATAACTAATTATTCTCAAATCTTATTTAATATTCTCAATTATCATATTATTATTATTATATTCTTGATGCTAACAAAGAATACAATAATATTCCATCTGAATTAATATAATTATTTATTTGATTAAATTAAAATCATAATTAAATAATTTTATAATAAAGATTAGAAAACTCATTAATGTGTGACCCCATAGGTTGGCGTCTAGCAACACTTCTCGACGACCCGATAGTATGAAGTAATATATTTTTACTAAGAACCCGAACAAAGTATAATTCCTTCCATCTTTCCAGCTCTTGGTTAACCCTTAGAATATGGTTTAATTGTCAAATTCTAACTTGTTATCATTATTATAATGAACTGTGAATGACTTAGGAACTCTTTTTCATTTATTCAATCTTCTTGACCAAGGTTTTATTCATCTCAGTCATTATAACCATAAAGCTCAAACTTTACTGAGAGAGTTGACAGATTCTTTATTGACTAATCATTAATTCTACAAGTATTTAAATCATATCCAATATCCATTCAACTAGCACCCTATGTATTAGGTGTTCGGAATTAAAGTGTAATAAATATATCGTCAATTACCATGATAGTCGCAAGTCAAAGGAATTCTATTACTATGTTCATTTTTAGAATATTTTATTGACAAATATACAGTAATAATAACCATTAGGAATTCTCAAAGTGAGTCAGTTCAATGGCCATATCTCTATATGCATCATCTATATATATAATTTAATAAATAAGATATATTAATCTTCATCCAATAAAAATCATTATATATATTGATCTTTTCGAATTATTAATGTCCCTTTTAATAATTCCATGACCAATAATTTATATTTAATTATAAAATATTTATTTCTCAATATTATGATCATTACAATGATAAATTTCTAAATTTAATCAAGAACGTTATTATATTAATATTTTAATATAATAACAATAATAAATTATTTAACACATAATTTATTGCATTATAGTTATACTATTTATTCTCAACACTTATTTTATATATTTAATTCATAATAAGTGTACTTATTTTACATGTGTACTTATTTTTGTGAATTTGAGTCCATTTGTAAATTGTTGATGAGTTAATTTAAATTTTATAATTAAGCACAATTCTAAATAAATTGAATCATGAATTAAGCTGAATTTTTGGGTTAAATTTAATTTAGTCTAATTAAATAATTATTCTTTTTCCAGGGAGCTCATTAGCAAAACATTAACAAAATTAGAGTATGATAGATTTCGCTATGACCGGACTCGACCTATGTGCTTTTCTAGTAGAATGCTTAAAAGTAGCCACATCACATTTTCCCTCGGCTTGATAAATTTGACGTCGAGAATTTAGTTTTGGTCAAATTGATGCATATTCATGGTATTTAATTATTTTATTTTAATAGTTAATTATTTAATTATTTACTTAGTTTATTTTGGTTGATAGAGTTTATATTAAAGATAAACCGAGTAAGTTAAACATTTTTCGTTATAATGATATTGTTTATGTACTCTGTAATAAAAAAGTAAAAAGTGTACTGTATATCATTTATTTATCGTATGTGAGTTTTTATGGAAAGTTTGGTATATACTTAAATTTATGATGTTGGTCATTCTTAGATAAATTTGGACACTATAAAACAACATTTTAAAAATTGGATAGTTGTGTCATCAATAAAAAAAAGAGGACCCTAAAAAACGACTAATAGAATTTTTTACTGTCATTTGGAGTATTTGATTAAAAAGTGTTAGCAAAATATTTTACATCATAAATAACTCGACCATGATCAGAATGACCTATATAATAGGTAAGTCAATAATATGTGAGTCGAAGTATTATAGTATATGGGTTGTTTCATGAGAATGTAGGTCGAAGTATCATAACACATGGATTATTTCATAAGAACGTTAGTACAAGGGTTTGTCTTATCATAGCAAGTAGAAAAAAATTAATTAAAAGGAGGAGTCAAGTTAATGACTTCTCCACCATTAGAAAATTTCAATATAGGATATACAGGAGGCGCAACTACTACAAGGAACAACCTCTTGTACAATCCTGCACCTCCTCCTGGTTACCCCTAGTAGGTATACCAACTAATTATAACCCTTTATATTTAGGGTCAGTTCCTATGTCACAACTTAACTTAACAATGCCAAACATCTTTTTGACACAAGGCATAGGGTCAGTTCCTATTCAGACAACGAATCGACGATAGTCATCACGATTTAGTCAGTATGCTTACTCAACAGATGGATACAGTGTCGAATTCTATGATAGAGAATAACAATGCTAGAATAGAGCAAGTTGCTCGACGAGTTGATGACATTACAGGAGCAATTAATCTACCTTTTGTACCACCTATAGGTGGGATGAATATCAATAATTCTCCTATAATGCTAAATAGGGAAGATGACCCAAACAGGATATTGAATGAGGTTAAAGCAAATAATACTGCTCAAGCCTATGGTTAAAACATAATCCAAGCTGTCAAACAAATCTTAAATAGAGCAGGGTTAAATATAGGGGTAACAAATCAACCTTACTTCAAATCTCCTTTTTCCGATTATGTTTTACAAGCTGAACTCCCCAAAGGAGTCAAAACTCCAAAGTCCCTCACCAAATTCGCAAGTGAGAGTAGGGAATCGACTGTCGAGCACGTGGCTTGTTATACAGTCGAAATAGGATAAATAGCTAGTAATGAATATTTAAAAATGAGATACTTTCCTTCTTCTCTCACAAAGAACGCCTTTACTTGGTTTTCAAACCTGCAACCTAACTTGATTCATAGTTGGGTTCAGTTAGAAAGAAGCTTCTATGATCAGTTCTTTAGAGGTAAAATGAAAATAATGTTGTCCGACTTATTCACAGTGAAGAGAGAAAAAGCAGAGTCCATCGATGACTACTTAATACGATTCAAAAATATGAGAAACAAGTGTTTCACTCCTATTCCTGAATTCAAAATAGTCAAGATGGCCATCAATAGTCTCAATTTCAATATTCAAAAGAAATTAGTAAATCAGTAATTTTTAGATTTGGCTCAGTTAGTTGATAAAGTACAGCAAATTGAAAAACTAAATAAAGAAAAAGAGGAACTAGAGTCAAGTAAAAGAAAACCTTTCTTTAACAAGAAAGTAAATTATGTTGACTATATGAGTAAAGAAGAGTTGAACAATGAATCTGCCTTTTACTGTAGAATTAAAAGATGGACCCTCATATGTGTGTCGATCTCTTAATCCAGCAAAAGACAAAACTCCTTTGTCAGAAGAAAGAAGTTATTCTTTTGATTTGACAAAAACTAAGCAAATATTTGACATGTTATTAAAAGACAAACAACTTGTACTCCCTGAAGGGAAGAGAATGTCCTATATTTCTGAAATTAGAAATAAAAAGTTTTGTAAATTTCATCAAATATTTAGGCACTATACTAATAGTTGTGTAGGTTTCAGGGACTTAATACAAAATGCTATTGAAGATGGTCTACAAAAGTTTGTAGAGAAGTCTCAAAGAAAAGTAGATTCTGATCCTTTCCAGTTCACAATGAATTTCACTGAAATAGAGAAAATGACTTTCTCAATCAACATTGCCTTTGTCGAGCCCATGGAAAAAGGATCAGTTCGAACTCAATATGTTCGAAACAAAAAGACCGATCTATCCAAAGGCAGGAGAAGACTTGTTGGATTTTTTGCTAAGGCAAAGAAAAGAAAAAGAGAATGTCGTCGTACACCCTCAATGTAGTGTCCTATTCAACACATCAGCTACTAAGGCTTTCTCCTCTTATAAAAAGAGTAGGGAGCGGGTTTACCAAGAAGAATTAAGGTAAGCCCAATTAAAGCAGGGAGGCAAGAGTAGAGACTCTTCTAGTGCGCTTGTCAAACAATAGATGCGCACTATCATCACATTCAATTAGAAACCCCAAGGAGTGTCAAATCGAACTAGAGTTCCTCCCTCTAATGTGTTAAATAATAAATAGGTACAGAATAATGTTCCAAATTATTTGAGAAATTATAATCTCAACGTTCCTAGAGGAGGTTTTGGAAATTGGGCTGGAAACTAAAAGAGAGGTGCTTCTCAATGAGGGGCATGCAGAAGAGGTGATAGTCAAGCCCAATCTCGACACGACTTCCAGGATAGAGCTCCCTTTATTCCAAGAGTTGTGGCTCAAGAACGGGGGACTTACGTCGACACAGAAGGTCCATATTCAGAGTTGATCAAAGAGGGCAAGTCGCCTCAAAAGCAAGAATAGAAGAAGGATAAAACATCCTTGATGATCAAAGGCCAAGAGTCAAAAGACGAGTCGAAAGAAACCTCGTTAACCAAGCCAGTTCCCAAGGAGAAAGAAGAGGAAGAAGCATCGACAGAAACGTTCGACTTTGGATTCGAGGATGACCTAGATGTGATGTTTGGAAAAGCTAATTTTTTATATGGGGCCACAGTGTCTGTTCTCCCTTTTGACTTCCAGGATAACCCTGAGGGGCCTTGGAATTGTCTCCAAGGAGATTGTGATGATGTTATTCCAAGAGACGAATACAGGTTCATTGAGAATGGATTAATTAAAGAAAGGTTATTCGAGAGACATAATGAAATCACCAAAAGTCATCTTGGACTTTTGCATATTAAAGCTAAGGTCAAAGGACATGTGATCAATCGTATCCTGGTTGATGGAAGAGCAGTGATTAATTTACTACCTAAAAGTATGCTTCCTTTGTTCCAAAAGACAGTTGAAGATCTGATAAAAACAAACTTGGCCGTCTCTGGATTCAATGGTAAGTCGCAACAACCTTGGGAATGATCCCACTTAAGGTCTAGGTAGGAAGTGTGAAACAACCAACAATTTTTATAATAATGCCTACCAAAGCAAGTTTTAACATGTTGTTTGGAAGAGATTGGATCCATGGAGTAGGGGCAATATCCTTGGCCCTACATCAGAAATTGGTGCTTTACGATGAGGATAGAAAGATTAAAGAGATCAAAGCTAATGACGGCCCTTGTTATGTTGAACAGATGAATGTCAGCTTCAAAGAATATCATACTAGTGTTCAACCACTTGATATTGATATGAGCACTTTTGACCTCACTCTCATCAAACGTTGCTATATTGGGGGTCATGGCATGAAGTTGGTCCCCAAGGTCAAGGAGAACTTGGCCACAAAATACACATAATGGATATATATATATATATATATATATATCGAGCCATTGAACTCGACTCTCAACCTACATGGCTGAGAAGAAGGAGTCCACAGGTGAACGTGCACTAGATTGTATATATGATCTCGATCCCTTAGAGTTTGAGAAGTCTGATTTGTTTTCATGAGATTTGCACAATAAAAAGGTTGAAGTACAAGATCCTCCTGATGGAGTTGACATTGGTGTAGAAGGTCAAATTACTTATGTAAGTAAGTGCTTAGACCTGTTTTCAAAGAAGAGCTAGTAAAGGTGTTGAAGAAATACCAAGATTATTTTGCGTGGCAATATGAGAAGATGCCTGGATTGGATAGATCTCTAGTCGACCATAAGCTTCCCATCCTTGAGAACTCTCGACCTATTAAGCAAGCTCTAAGACGTTTTGCCCCTGGAATCATGGTAAAATCAAAGAGGAGGTCGAACATCTGCTAAAAGCTGGATTTATTTGAACAGCCAGGTATGTCGAATGGATTTCTAATATTGTACCTGTAATTAAGAAAAATGGAAAACTAAGAGTGTGTATTAATTTCAAGGATATGAATAAAGCTGCCCCGAAAGAAAACTACCACATGCCGATCGTAGAAATATTGACCGACTCTGTGGCAGGAAGTGAACTTCTGAGCTTCATGGATGGATACTTGATGCATGAGCATCTTTAGTATTTTTTCTAGTTAAATCTCCAAATAAAGTTAATGATCTTGCTCTAAGTTTCATATGTGCTTTGTGTTATGTATTTTTGTAAGAAAATGATTGAAAAAGCACTAACAAAAGCAAAGAAGAAAGACAAGAAGGCAATGGTCATCCCTGAGACGCCATAAACTTGGGCGTGCCGCGCCAAGAACAAGAAAGCTCCAGGGACAACGGTGTGCCACGCCCAACCACTAACATACCACGCCTTCAACCATGCTCCTCCAGGGAACCATCCTCAAGCATGGCGTGCCATGCCCTCCACTTTGGTGTGCCATGCTCCAGGGATCCTTCACAAACCACTGGTGTTCCACACCATCTACATGCCATCCATACACCTTCGACCTTCATCATTGGCATGGCACGCTAGGCCAACATCTAGGGAGCCTCCATCAAGCTACCATGAGGGCGTGACACCCATCTACATGCTACTCACACACCTTCGATGGTGCCCAAGGCCAAGTCATTGGCGTGCCACGCCCTGCTCCCCTTCTACATGCCTTTGTGCCCCTCAAGCTCCAAAACAAGGGCGTGCCATGTCCAAACCACGATGTGGCACGTTGGGCCAAAGCCCAGAGACCTCAATGCTTTCCAATCTCCTTAAGTGGACGCCATTCTACACGCCAACTTCACCCAAGTCCAAGACTAATGTGCATGCCCCATGACTTTAATGCATAACAAGAATCGAAGACACCAAGCTTTAAGTTTTAATTACAAGGAAGATCATTAGTTAGTTAAGATTTTTTAGGAAATATTTGATTTGATTTTGTTTTGAATTAAAATATAGGTTTAGGTTAGATTATAAATAAGTCCAAAGAGTTTCTCGTCAAACACTTTATTTTTCTAATTTTGAATCCTTGTTTTTGCTTCTGTACTATGAGTCACTAATCTCCTCTCTTAAGGTTAGGAGCTCTATTGATTTTGATGGAATAATGTTATTGTTTTTCTACTTTTGATTAATGCATTGATATTTTTATTAGGAAGCAAGTTTTGTTCTTCATCTTAAGGGTTTGAATGTATGGGAAGATAATTCTAATCTAATTTGAATTCTGTTATTACCTTGGAAAAGTTGATTATCAGAATTAAGCTTAAAACTTCTTCTCATAATTCTTGGAGTTTTTAAAACTAGTTTTGATAAGTGACATAAAATTAACTAGGATTAATCCTTAAGAATTGTGTAGCTTTAAATCAGAAATTGTGCTTAACCTCTTATCATAACAAATTGATCAAGGAATTGACAGTTTATAAGATTAAGAGAAATTGATTCACCAAGGTATTGGGGTTTGATTAATTATGGTTTGTCATAAGATACATCTCTGCATGATCAAAGTGGATTGCAAGAAGTATTTTTTCTAAAGCTTAAATGTCTCCAAAGCCTTAACGTTTTTATTCATATTACTTTTCTACATCATTCATATCTGCTCTGTTTTAAATTCTCTGTTTTTGACACTTAACTTCCTCAAACATTTTTGTACTTTGTCTAATTAGAATAATCAATCAATCATTGCTTACTCGGTTCGTTAATCCTCGTTGGAATGATATCCACTCACCATGGTATCACTTGATATGATTCGGTGTACTTATCAAGTTGGTTTTGTGACCATTAATACTCAAGATATAATCAGATATTCATTTCCCAAGAAGGTATGTCGAAAATAGATTTTTGATGTCCAGGGGCTATTGGTACTTACAATGGTTTGTCATGCCCTTTGGTTTAAAGAATGTAGGAGTCACTTACCAAAGAACAATGAACTCTATTCACCACGATTTTATTGGTAAGTTTATGAAAATTTATATTGATGATGTTGTTGTGAAATTGGAATCAAAACAGTTTCATTTATATAATTTAGAAATGGATTTTAAGCGAATGACACATGATCGACTTAAGATGAATCAACCAAAATGTGCTTTAGGTGTATCTGATGAAAACTTCTTGGGATTTATTATGCAGAAAAAAGGGGTAACTGTCGACAATAACAAGTGCCAGGCTATTTTCGTTTAATCACCTTCCAAGAATAAAAAAGAACTTCAATCTTTCTTAGATAAAGTAAACTTTTTCTAACGTTTCATTTCAAATTTGTCTGGAAAAACAAAAATATTTACCCCTTTATAGAAATTAAAATAGGGAGAGGAGTTTAGATGGGAGGAGGAACAGCAAAAAGCTTTCGATCAGGTAAAGCAGTATTTGACTTCACTACCAATTTTGGCACCTGTCAGGCAAGAATCGACCACTAAAGTTGTATATAGCTACATCAGATACAACTTTAGGGAGCATGCTGGCCCAAGAAGATGAAGATGAGAATGAGGGAGTATTTTACTATTTAAGTCAAATGTTGACTGATGTGCAGTTGAAAAACTTTGCTTAGTCCTTTATTTCTCTTGTACTAAACTTAAAAGTTATCTAATTGAATAGAATGTTTATATTGTCTCGAAATTTCATATTATTAAATACATGCTTTTTATCCAATATTAAGAGGACGAATTGGAAAGTGGTTGTTAGGCTTAATCGAATATTCTCTATTTTATGTCCTAGCCAAGGTTGTCAAAGAGAAAGTGATTGCTGTCTTTCTAGCAGATCACCTTTGCGTTAATATTAATCAATAATCCATAGTTGGATACATAGAGCTCAAACCTTAGAGGTCATTTTTTGATGGATTGAAACATCAAAATAGGGTAAAAGTTAGAATAGTAATAATCACTCTTGACAACATATTGACAAAATTAGTAGTTCAACAACTGGCTAGAAACTATCGAGTTATTAGTCAAAATTTATCCAAGTATTTTATGGTAGCCATTCGTCTCTTAGCTGAATTCGACTCAGTTTCAATAAAGCATATATTTAGAGAGTCGAATCAAAAAGCTAATAAACTTACTCAAAAGACTTCTATTTATAAAATATCTTTCAAATTGATGAAAGAATTTAGTCAGATCAAGACTAATTTGACTCTTTTAGAAATAAGAGGGGTTTGTTGTGTGATTACTCTTGATCCAAGTGATTGGAGATACAAGATCTTTGATTTTCTCAAAAATTCTAATCAAAGAACAGATCAAAAAACTAAATATCAAGCTTTGAGCTTTGTATTAGTTGGTGGAGATTTGTTCAAGAAAAATTTTAATGGTTCTTTGGTCCAATGTATAAGTGAGCAAGATGCTTACTTGGCAATGGTTGACGTGCATAAGGGTATTTGTGGAGCTCATCAATCAGGTCAAAAGATGCATTGGATCCTATGTCGACAAGAATTGTGTTAGTATTTAATGATGAAGGATTGTATTGAGTTTGCTCGACTTTGGGATCAATGCCAAAGGTATCCACCAATCCAAAGAGTCCCTGCCTCAGAGTTACATGCTATAATCAAGTCTTGGTCATTTAGAGGATGGGCTCTCAACCTAATAGGAATGATTTATTCTCCTTCGACTAAGGGGCATAAATTTATTTTGGTAGCAGTGGAGTATTTTACTAAATGGATAAAAGTTGTACCCATGAGAGAAGTTACTCAAGCAAAAATAATTGATTTCATTGAGGAGTCGATCATTTATAAATTTGGCATTCCCCAAACTTTGATCATGGACCAAGGAACTGTGTTTATTGGTCGACAAATAAGAGTTTGCCGAGTCGAGGGGAATGAACATTATACATTCGAGGTGTTCACCTAAACCCTAAACCCTAAATCCTAACAAGGTACTTATATACTTGGTTAAAAATCATATAGGGAGACAACCTCGAAATAGGCATAATACTTTGAGTCAAGTGTTATGGACATATAGGTGTTCACCTAAAAAAGCTACAAGTTCGATACCTTATGAGTTGGTATATGGCCATAAGGCAATTTTACCACTTGAAATAAATTTACAAATTATTAGAGTGGCGAAACAAAATGACTTGCCTGTCAAAAAATACTGGTCGAGTATGATGGATGAATTAGATGAACTAGATCAATCTTGACTAACTAATTTAAATATAATAATTTGACAGAAAGAATCTATAGCTAAGTCATACAATAGGAAAGTAAAGAATAAGCGATTTGCAGTCAACGAATTGGTTTCAAAATTAATCCTTCCCACTGAATAACTTAAAGAAAAATGGTCATTGGTAGAGGGAATCATGCCGATTCAGAATTTAAACAAAATGATTCCGTTGGTAGCATAGTCCAAACCAGCAATGTATCCTGTCAATCAAAGTTTGAATTAAAGAATGTCATAATTTAAAACCAATTTAATCTGAGAGTAGAATTCCGAGTCGTTCTTCCTAGGAACTAATGACCACTAGCGCACAACTTTGGTTGTGAAAATCGAGGGGGTTTTCTATAAGGAAGCAAACAATCAAGAAATAAAAGAACGATCAAAATTTCAATTAATAAACTAATAAAGGAATTAAAGAACTATCTATGTAATATGGACAAGTAATGCTTTAAAATGATGGAAATGTAGTTCAAAACAAAAATGGAACCGTTGACTTGGGATGAGTTAGGGAATACTTTCCTTATTGCAACCACAACTATGACAATTATGATAGATTAATCTCACTTAGTTAACCCTTAACATCGAAGAGCAAGTCAAGTGAGCATAGTTATTCTTAATCCACAAATCCTAACAAACTTACTAATTACCTTAGTAAAAAGCTAGCGTTAGTGGAAACAAGAACAATTAACAATCCATGAATCATCACTAAATGTCAGACATTACAATTCTAATATCCCATATGCTCATTTCTCCCAAGCCAAGGAATGGAATTTTACCTCATAATCAAAATTGACATTTTTACAAACACTTGGTGGGCATAATTATAAAACATGGCAAAATTAGGAAAATGGTAAACTATGAACTACAAATGATCAAAATCAACACTAGTAACTCAAACAAACATATAATAACCAAAAATCATCAAGTTCATCAACTAGAATTCAAAGATGCAAAAATATGTATATATTAACAAAATGTATTTAACTATAAGAAAGTGTAGCTCAAGTGTAGTAATTAAAGAGAAAATTAAGAGATACTTATAATGGTGGCAAGAAAAAATCTAAGATCAAAAATAGAAATAGCACTTTGCAAGATAAACCCTAATGCAAACCCTAGGAAAGTTGAGAGAAAACTAAGAGGAAAAAAACTAAAACTTAAAGCCTCCGAAAACTATCTAGTACTACTAATGACATGCTATGTTTCCTCTAGTGTTGACCCCTCCATATGAGCTCTAGGCCATCATATTTAGGCCTCCAAAGCCTTCAGTTTGTTAGCCACGTGACTTTTTAATGAAGTCACCCGTTGGTACTTGTGTGTACACACAAGTGGCTGTGCGCACGCACACTTCGAAATGCTTTTCTCCTTTGTTTCTTCATGTTTCCTCCTACTTGCATGCTCCTCTTCCCTTCTAATCAAGCCATTCCTATCTATTTCCCCTGAAATCACTTATCAAAGACATCAAGGTATCGAATGGGATGTAAATAGAATAAAAATTGATTAATTTAAGCACAAAAGAGCATATGTTCACACTTAGGCACAATTCAAGAAGAAAACACAAAAGTATGCTATTTAAGGGAATAAATGTGGATTTATATGATAAAATCCACTCAATTTCAACCAAAATTTATCATCAAATGTGGACTTATCAATTTTTCCACACTTAAACACTAGTATGTCCTCATGCTAATCACAATCAAATGAGAAAAGTGAAAGGGCAAACAACTTATTCAATGTACTAACTACATGCATGCAACTATCCTAAATATTACCTACTCATATCTACTCTAAGGTCTCTACCAAAATTTGGCAACAAACAATGGAATTCCAATCAATCCAAAGCAAGTCTTATGGCTCAGACAAGGCATCAATGCAATATGATCAATGTCCAAAAATTTGAATTGAAATTTTCAAAAACTAACAAGCAACTCGCAAGAAGATACAATATAAAAGATGAAAACATATAATTGAGCGATCGAACCCCTTACTGGATGTGTATACACTCTAATTGCTCAATGTTTAGGGCTTAATCACTCAATTCTCCTTTAATCATATTTTTTTCTAGAATTTGCTAGTCATCTAAAAATCAACACACACTTGATGCATGAATACTGTAACACCCTAATATTCAAATCCTTATGCTCAAGTCATAAGTCAATGATACTACGGTGGTACGACTCTCAAAGTGGATTTTTAATACGTAATTATAGATAAAATTGAAGGGAGTATTAATCGAGAAGCCTGAAAGGAGTAAAAATAAATTGGCGAAGTCGTATCACTCACGCATCGACAACTATAAGATAAAGCGTGAACTAAGACGATATAAAGATAAAGGCATAAAGGAGAGTAAGAGAAGGATAGCATATAGATATATATAACATGAGTAGATAGCCACTAGTCGCGACCCGCAAAGTTTAGGTCGGCTAGGGTACAGTATAACAGTAGTTGACAATAGTATCTCCTAATCTCTCCCAAAGAAACATAAGAGCCTCTATAGGCAAGTCCAAAAGAGTTCAATACATAATATAAGTTTTTCAAAATAAAGGTGGAGATATTCTAAGCAAATTATAAAGTAGAGAATATAAAGATCTTCGCCATCTCTCATATGTACCACAACTCACTTATGAGCACCTGGACCTGTATTTGAAAAAAAGACATATATACGGAATAAGAACCCCCGACCCATGGATTCCCAGTACGGTAAAAGTGCCAAATAAATACAATGCATTGTAATAAAAACTCACTAAGCATCCTAAACTTCTTTTCACCAAACATTCACCTATGTTCTCACCAATCCATAAATAGACAACTGTCATAAGGGATGCTAGAGCTGATTTATCTTTCTCATGCTTCTCAATGCCTAACTCTCTAACAAACCAGGATCAGAATTATAAACAAAGCCATCCCCAACAATCCTGTCTCGGCAATATCATATCAATACTTCATATTCTCACCTGGAGTAAGTGAAATCACTTCACTGCGTCTACCCAAGGAGCTCAACTTATCTCATTATCAACCTAGAGCAGTGAAATCACTTCACTGCATCCACCCAGGGAACTCAATTTATCTCTTTCAATAATCATCATTTCAAATTAATCATATCATTATTTTGTCTCAACAAGATCAGCCTTCAGCGTCAACCGACACCAGCATGAGGGACCTCTCAGTTGTACAAACACAAACAATGTAGACAAGTAATACACAATTAAGGTACAAGTTGAACAGATAGCATATAGTCAGGTAACATAGCATATATGATATAGCAATCCAAAACAAATAGGCAAACCCAAACAATTCAAATATATGCAAATGATGTATGCCTGCCCTATGGCGGATGAGTCTTATCTGTCGGTTATAAAGCCAACCCGACAAGTCCTGGTAGCTAACTCTTCATACCCTGGACCGAGCTATAAGGTCCAGGTCAGACGAAGACGAAAACGACTGACCTCTTTTAAAGGTTGGCTCGTTACCGACCTCTTCCGAAAGAGGCCGGCCAAATCGCTGTAAAGGCCCAAGTATGCCCAAACAAAGGACGCAGCTCACTCTAAAGGCGGTTGGCCAGAAAGATAGGGTGACTTCGCTCAAAGATAAAGATAAGATAACTAACTTATCTCAAAGAAGGTTACTCAACACTACTATAAATACACTGGAGCACCCAGGTATAACTCATACTCTGATTCTACACAAAAAAACCTGCCTAAAGCGCATGCTAACTTAAGCATCGGAGTCTCTTGCAGGTACCACCACCCTCCAGTGATCAAGGATCAGCAGCACCACCAGATCCAACAAATCGAACACAACCGCTCTGACCCCATCAGAAGGTCTCATCTGAGATCGACCTCTGGTTTCAGGTAACCCTCGAAACATTGGTGCCATTGCTGGGGAACCTGGAAGTCATTCCATCATCATGGCGGAGAACCTTGACAACGATCACAACTCCAGTTTAGAAGAAAGAATGCCACTTAAAAACACAGATGCCATATCAAAGGATACACCTTAACCCAAGGGGGACAAGCAATCTCTAGACACAGAAATTTTAAATGTCCTCCATGAACAGCAGGATCGCCTCAAACAGCTCGAGCAAGAGGCCGAGCATCAGCGGGATGCTGAAAGAGACCTCCGGAGAGAAACAAGATGGCGTCGAGAGCTAGAGGACAAGCTTCTAAAGCTCGAGGCCGACCTCAAAACCAAAACCACTCGATCCAGTCATGAAGATAGCCCCTACAAGGACCAAGACCCATTCACTAAAGAGATCATGAAAGCTAAAGTCCCAAAGGACTTCAAAGCTCCTGATATGACCCCATACGACGATACGTCTGATCCAGGCCATCATCTCAGTAATTTCAGAAGCAGGATGTATCTCACAGACGCCTCGAACGTAATTCGATGTAAAGCTTTCCCGACAACTATAACTAAAATGGCAAAAAAGTGGTTTGACAATTTGCCTCCAAGATCAATCACAAGTTTTGACGACCTGTCCAAAAAGTTCCTCGCTAGGTTTTCCATCCAGAAGGATAAAGCCAAGCACGCTCCAAGCTTGCTGGGAATTAAACAGGGAGATCGAGAAAACCTTCGCAGCTACATGAAAAGATTCAACAAAGTATGCCTTAACATACAAAGTCTTCCAACAGAAGCGGCCATAAGAGAAGGACCTTTTAGCTACTCAATATCCAAGAAACACCCAACATCTCTAAACGAGGTTCAAGAAAGGGCGGAAAAATATATCAATATGGAGGAGAACTCCCGATTAGGAGATAGCTCAAAAATCGGATTCTCCTACCCACCACGGGACAAGGATGAAAAATCCAGGAAGAAAGAAGACCAACCCACTGAGAAACCTAGAAAATACCACAACTACACCCCTCTTCGGGTATCTCTTGTGGATGTCTACCGAGAGATACGCAACACTGAGAAGATCCCACCGCCTCGCCTGATTAAACACAAAAGAGGAGGAAGTTGGACAGAGTACTGCGAATACCACCAAATCTACGGATATTCTACCAACGAGTGCTTCGACCTAAAGAATGTCATAGAAAAATTGGCACAAGAAGGGCGACTAGATCGATTCTTAGCCAATAAAGCGGATGAACCGAGAAAGAGAAGAAGGAATGAAGAGGTCGGACGAGTTGAACGTCCACCTCACACCCCCGAGAGACATGTTCATATGATAAATGGAGGATTCGCAGGAGGAGGGATCTTTAAATCATCTTGCAAAAGACACCTTAAAGAGGTATATCCTGTCGGAGAAGGGGACAGGTCTCCCGACCTCCCCATTATTACCTTTACCCAAGAGGACGCCACCGGCATCAAACTCGCCCACGCTAATCTCCACCGAACGTTGGTAGACCAAGGGAGCTCCACAGATATCTTGTTCAAATCCGCCTTCGACAAGCTCGGCCTGCAGGAAAAAGAGCTCAGAGCATATCCGAATAGCTTGTTCGGATTTGAAGACACCCTAATTCAACCACTCGGGTACATCCCACTCCACACAACCTTTGGAAAGGGAGATCGGTCTAGGACGCTAAGCATAGACTACATCGTAGTTGACGTGAGCTCAGCCTGCAACGCCCTAATAGGTCGGACAATGCTAAACCAGCTCGCCGCCGTGGTCTTCACTCCACATCTGTGCATGAAGTTCCCAACTCCATAAGGGATCGCCACGATAAAAGGAGAACAAAAGCTTGCGCGACACTATTACAATGAAATTCTGAACTTTAAAGGCAACCCCAGAGGAGAGGAAGTCAACACCATTGAACTCAGGGGAGTTCGAGTTCGCGAAGAACTTCGTCCACAACCTAAAGGTGAGACCGAAGAAGTCTAGATCGGGGATGCCCGGGATAAAATAACAAATATAGGGGCAACCTTACAAGGAGACCTAAAAGAGCTACTAATACAGTTCTTAAAAGATAACTCCGACCTCTTCGCATGGAAGGCCGCAGACATGCTTGGCATTGATCCCAAGCTAATGTGCCATAAGCTGGCAGTATATCCAGGATCTCGGCCAATACAACAGAAGCGTAGGAAGCTTGGCCCAGAAAGGTCCAAAGCTGTGGAGGAGCAGGTACAGGCTTTACTAGAAGCAGGGTTCATAAGGGAGGTTAAATACCCATTGTGGCTGGCCAACGTCGTCTTGGTAAAAAAGTCAAATGGAAAGTGGCGGATGTGTATTGATTACACCGACCTCAATAAAGCCTGCCCAAAAGATCCTTACCCGCTCCCAAATATAGACACTCTAGTGGATGCCTCTTCTGGATACAAATACCTCTCCTTCATGGATGCTTATTCAGGATACAACCAAATTCCAATGTATCTACCTGACTAAGAAAAGACCTCGTTCTTAACCCCAAGAGCTAATTACTGCTATATAGTCATGCCTTTCGGACTCAAAAATGTAGGGGCTACATATCAAAGATTGATGAACAAGGTTTTCGCTGATCACATCGGAAAGCTAATGGAGGTTTATGTAGATGACATGCTGGTAAAAACACAAAGTGGGGAATCGTTGTTATCCGACCTCACTAAAGTGTTTGACACCATAAGAAAGCATGGGATGCGACTTAACCCCTCAAAGTGCACCTTCGCGGTAGAAGCTGGCAAATTCTTGGGCTTCATGCTCACCCAGAGAGGAATTGAGGCGAACCTAGACAAATACCAGGCTATACTCAACATGAAAAGTCTGACCTGCGTCAAAGAGGTACAACATCTCAACGGAAGACTGGCAGCCTTATCCAGATTCTTAGCTGGATTAGCTTTACAATCTCTCCACTTCTATGGAATATTAAGGAAGGGAAAAAGGTTCGAATGGACCCCATAGTGTGAACAAGCCTTCCAAGATTTCAAGAAATTTTTGGGACAACCACCCATCCTTACCCGACCACGGAAAGGCAAGGAACTCGTATTATATCTCGCCGTAGGAAGTCGGGCAATAGCTTCAGTGCTAGTTAGAGAAGACAAAAGTGGGCAACAACCCATTTACTTCATCAGTAAGGCTCTACAAGTGGATGAACTAAACTATCAAAAGATAGAGAAGTTAGCCTATTCCCTCATACTCACTTCTCGACGACTCCGTCCATACTTTCAGGCTCACACAATCAGAATACGAAACAACCAGCCTATTAAAGGCATCTTACAGAAAACAGATCTAACTGGAAGAATCCTACAATGGACAGTCGAGTTGTCCGAATTCGACCTCAAATATGAAGCTCGGACAGTTATTAAATCACAGTATCTGGCCGACTTCATCGCAGATTACACTGACACCCCGGCTACCCCCATAGAATGGAATCTATATGTAGATGGCTCCTCAAACAAAACCGGGAGTGGCGCAGGCGTAATTATAGAGAGTGACCAGGGGACCCAAATTGAGCTCTCCTTAAAGTTTGAGTTCCTCGTCTCAAATAACTAAGCTGAATACGAGGCACTACTGGCTGGTTTAAGGCTGGCTAAAGAGGTAAGAGTTCAAAAGCTTACCGTCTTCAGTGATTCACAAGTAGTCACCTCACAAATAGAAGGGAGCTACCAAGCTAAGGATCCCACAATGAAAAAATACCTGGACAAAACCAGAGAATAGCTCGGACAATTCGAGGGATATGAGGTCCGACATATACCTCGGAAATAGAATGCCCAAGCTGGTGCACTTTCAAAACTAGCCAGCACCAAACCAGGGGGCAATAATAGAAGCCTCATCCAAGAAACACTACAAAGTCCATCAATCTCGGAGGAAGAAAAGGTCCTAATTATATCAAGTCAGGATCAAGGATGGATGACTCCCATAATCAACTATCTCAAGTCTGAAACACTCTCCACATATAAAATGGAGGCAAAAAGGTTAGTACGGGAAGCACAGTACTACACTATAATCAACAATGTCTTATATAAAAGAGGGATCTCCACACCCCTCCTAAAATGCATCCCGACCTCCGCAACAAGGGAAGTCTTGGAGGAAGTTCACAGCGGCATGTGCGGTAACCATCTTGGGACATGGGCTCTTTCTAAAAAGGTACTTCGAGCTGGGTTTTTCTGGCCGACCTTGCAAAAGGAAGCGATAGAGTTCATCAAGACGTGCCCACCATGGCAGAAGCACACTAACTTCCATATAGCTCCAGCTGAGGAGCTTATCTGCGTTACTTCGCCCTGGCCATTTGCAAAGTGGGTGCTCGACCTCCTTGGATGCTTCCCCCAGGGGTCAGGACAAGTCAAATTCCTCATTGTAGGTATAGACTATTTCACAAAATGGATTAAGGCAGAGCCGTTAGCTATGGCCACCGCCCAAAGAAGTCAGAAATTTCTATACAGAAATATTATCACAAGGTTTGGGATTCCATACTCCATCACTATAGATAATGGTACTCAATTCACCGACACGGGTTTCAGAAATTTAGTAGCTGACCTAAAAATAAAGCACCAATTCACCTCCGTAGAGCACCCACAGGCTAACGGACAGGCAGAAGCCACCAACAAGGTCATATTGGCAGGGTTAAAATGGAGACTACAAGATGCAAAGGGAGCTTGGGCTGAAGAGCTCCCACAAGTCCTATGGGGATATTAGACAACACCACACTCCACCACAGGAGAATCACCATTTCGGCTTGCTTACGGAATGGAGGCAATGATCCCTGTAGAGGTAGAAGATGAATCTCCTAGAGTGATCCTCTACAACGAAGAAACCAACTCCCAAACTCAAAGGAAAGAGCTCGACCTACTTCCAGAAGTCCGAGAAACAGCTCGGATTAGAGAGGAAGCACTAAAGCGTCGAATGGCCATAAGGTATAATCAGAAGGTAGTCCAGCGAAGCTTCGCTACCAATGATCTCATCTTAATCCGAAATGATATCGGAGAAGGTCGATCAAGAGAAGCGAAGCTAGCAGCCAACTGGAAGGGACCATACCAAGTTGTAGAAGTACTAGGGAAAGGTTACTACAAGGTGTTCGACCTCGAAGGACGAGAGCTACCAAGGTCATGGCATGCCTGTAACCTAAGAAGGTACTATAGTTAGAAAATAGTAAAATATCTTAGGTCAAGACGCACTCTTTTTCCTAAAAAAGGTTTTTCAATGAGGCACCAGGCCGAGATCTAAAAGATTGCCCGACCTATAAGGGTAGGCACTAACATGTACACACTTTTATCCATATCTTCATTTTATTATCATTTGAATAAAGTTTTCAGATTCCGTAAAAATTTTCCTACCAAGACGCATTAATTTACGTTGAAAAGAAAAATTCATTGACCGATCATAAAGAGGTCGGCAAGGTGAAGCAAGAAAGCTTGGATTAATGCAAGGAGTTATAAAAAGTAACCCATATAAAGCGACCTGACGAGGTCTGACTAGAAATGGGATTACTAAACATAACTCGAGAAGGCCCGACAGAGAAGTCGGGCCAATATGAAAGGATCACTAAAAAGGGACAAAGACATCTTGCAAAAGAAAGGCCAAAAGTGCTTCGCTAAAAGGTATAAGTCTTGAAGAAAGACATTACTTAAAAAGTGGAGGCACAAATCAAAACGTTGCTAAAAAAGTCATCCAAACCAACTATAAAGAAAAGGTTCCCCGTTAGAACAATACCTAAAAGGTTGTTAGATTATGACTAAAAAGCCCGAACAAGTGAAGACAAATAGATCGGCACCCAAAAGGCGTAACCCAAAGGGACAAATACGACCTCAACAAAGGGAACAAATGAAATGCTCAGCTAAAAGGTGTAAGTCCTAATAAAGGATGTTACCTAAAAAGCAAAGGCACAAGTCGGAAGAAGGCTGAAAAATTCTTTCAACAAACTATAAAAGGTTCCACAAACGGAACAATACCTAAAAAGATTGTTGGAGTACGACTAAAAGCCTGGATAGCAAAAGCACACAGGTCGACGACAGCTCAAAGGTCCCAAAGGTTGAAAGGCCTAAAGCCGAAATACCTAAACTAAGGGCGTACGACACTCCTGAAAAAGGTGCTACTCAGAAGAGCACAATCTTAAAACAAGGCTAACGTCCAAACTAACTAAGAGGGGTGTTATACCTAAAGTTAGTTCGACTAAAAAGTCCGGACGGCCAGATATAGCAGATAAAAAGAGGATGTCAAGGCAGCCAAAAGTCATAGTCCAGGAGACTCAAGGTACCTCTAATCAAAGAAAGGCTACACAGATACAAACATATCAACATCAAATTCATCATTATGCACATAAAACATTAAAGACTCAAAGGCTGCCTAAAGGGCAGCCGAAGAGTTTAAAGTGTTGTTTTTAAAATAAAAAGTTACTAGGAAGCAACTAAGCATCAGAGGTCATCCACAAAAACTTATGAGTTCAACAAAAATCCATAGACAGGACTACACAAATACATAGCCAAAACAAAGGTATAAAAAGAAATCATAAAGGAGCCAAAGTTGCGTCAGCAGCTACATCTTTAGGGGAAGGAGGCATGGTCGCGAGCGGGGTGGCATTAACAACTCCATCCGACCCACCTAGAATCTCCACCTCGGGCTCTGGCTTAGGGGGGACCACCTCGGCAGAAGGAGTTGAAGAGGCTGAAGCTGCAAAAGCTTTGACTGGTGGCACAGGAGGAGGATCCTCATCTTCATCATCTAGGGCAGGCACGATCTTGCCATCCTCCACCACATTATCTAGACTGAATAAAGTGATGTCGAGCTCAGGGGCAAGAACCCGGACCTGGGCCTTCAAATTTTCATACGTATCGGTCACGCTGTCCACCATATGACCTTGGAGTTCAGCATAATCAACCTGGGTGGACTGAAGCCTCTCCCTAGTCTCCAACAGCTCGCCATATCTATGGGTGTAGCTTTCTTTCGAGTTCTTAGCCATCTCCTCGGCCAAGTTAGCCGATGCTTTAGCAGCAGTAGCCCGGGCCTTCTCCTTTTCAACATCAAGCTCCAACATCGCAACCTTAGCATCCAACTCATCCTTTAAACTCTTTACCTTATCAAATTCAGTCTTGGCTTCCTCCATAAAAGCCTTAGTAGCATGAACTAGAGACTCCCTGATAACCCGCGATAAAGCCACACCAACATTGGCAATTCGAATACTGTTACTTGCAACAAAATCGAGGTGATGGAGAATCGACACATCATCCAAGGGAATCCTTCCATGAGGAGCAATCAGTTCCGTGGCAAAAGCCACACCATCAAACTCTTTATTGTTCAGGTCATAAGTTCCCACAGTCTTTTGCTTCTTAGGAAGAGGACCAACAAAGGGAGGGAAAGAAGCAGCACCAGAGGTATCAATAGGAGGAACGGTAGAAGCTGTTCAAACTCCTGGGGTCGGGATGATCTTCCTCGGGCCCTGAGAGTCAGAAGTCGGTCTCTTCGGGGGCCCTTGGGAAGACCCTTCCCCCAATGTCTTTGCCGTCAAGTTCTGGGCAACCGTCGCCTTCTTGGCCCTCCAGAAGGCCTTTATAGAGTCCGAAGATTTAGCCATCTCTGAAAAGAAACCAGAAAAGATATTAGACAATTGGAAAGGGATAAATCGACAAACAATGGAAGAAAACTATCAGAAAGAAGTCGGACGCTACCTAGTTCAGCACGGAGGAGGGAAGGATCCTCTAGAAACTTCTTTGTATCCAAATAAGGAGGCTCCCCCCAATGCTCCTCTAAAACGTCCACAAAGGCTTGCTCTACCTCACTCAGACTCTTCCAAGGGTACTTGACCACTACTACATCTGTTTGCCACCATAAAGGAAAGGTGGGCTCATCATTCTCATCCAAGAAAAAATCACGAGCATCCTCAATAGCTCGGACTTTGAAATAGTAATTCTTAAAGTCCTGAAAGGACTCATCAAACATCGAAAACACCTTTTTCCCCTGAGGAGCTCGGAAGAAAATCCAAGAGGCCTTCTTCTTGGCCACCCCAGGCTTGGTCAATAGAAACATGTAAAAGAAGAGAGATAGGGTAGGTTGAATACCCAACTCTTGACACAACAACTGAAAGATCTTTATAAAACCCCAAGAGTGCAGATGAAGTTGAGAAGGGACCACATTACAGGTCCATAAGAGGTCGGTCTCAAAAGAAGTAAAAGGGATCGTGATATTCAGCTGACTAAAGAAATAGTCATAAGCATAGAAGAAGAGGTGTTCTCCCTGAGTTAAGGGAGGGAAGCTAACCCTCTCCTCAGGGTTGGACGACAATAGTTCATAGTTCTTTTCACCATCCCTATTGCTACAGATCCTATGGAACCTCCTAAGTCTCTCACAGTATTCTGGATCGGCCACGGTAACACACATCAGGACTATAGAGTCTAGCCAGTCGGCCTTGCCAGTGGGGACCTTGGTAGACATCTCAACAATATTTTTTCGAGAAGACATACAGCAAACTACACCTACAGCAAAGGAAGATAACAAGGGGTCACTACCAAACAACTCAGATAGAATCGGAAAGAGAAGGAACAACCAAAAGACAAAGAGGTAGGGTAACAAAAAGGGCACCCCAGGGTCTACGAAAACAAGAAATTATCAGCAAAACCCAAGGACACCCTTTGGAGGCAACAGTACGAAAGCACAGAAACAACGCAAAAAATCAAAACCCTACAACTTTCAGACAAAAGCAAACTATCGAAGATAGCAACAGAGACCTAAAAGCGCGCATATTTTCTTAAAACAGAGTAGCACGGATAAAGAAAATCACAACTTTGATCAAGAACAAGGACGCAATCTTTCCATAAAGGTTTAAACTTTTCAACACAAACTCAATAAAGATCAAGACTTTGCGCGTGCAGACAAGCATGCAACTATAAAAGCATACATAAAGATAACTATTAAAAGAATAGATATGAAGTAAAGCACCAACCTATGAAAGAAGACGAACGAGCTAGCAGCAAGCCACGAACAATCCCCACTAAAAGATGGAAGCTCCAAAAACCCAAGAAACGAACAATCTTGGAGTGCTGGGGCAAGCAGAAGATGAACAAGAGGAAATTTTCTCTCACTAAGCAAAAGAGAAACTGAAGACGAAGTCTAAACCTTCTTTTCAATTTCAAATTAAGCGGGGAATGAATCGGCAAAGGGAATTAAAAGCCCTATGAAGAGGCTTTTAAGACGCTCGTTTCTGGGAAGTGACGCCGTATTTAAAGCGTCTCGCGTTTCAAAATCATTAAAGATGCGAAGACTTGCCCTAGAAAGGGATGAACCGAATATGACTAAGAGAATGCTTGAACACGACTTCTCTAAAAAAGAGGTCGAAGCTCAAAAAGTGAGCACGACCTCATGGAAAGATCGAAGCTAAAGTAGGGGAACTGTTCACACCCTGGACCGAGCTATAAGGTCCAGGTCAGACGAAGACGAAAACGACCGACCTCTTTTAAAGGTTGGCTCGTTACCGACCTCTTCCGAAAGATGTCGGCCAAATCGCCGTAAAGGCCCAAGTAGGCCCAAACAAAGGATGCAGCCCACTCTAAAGGCGGCTGGCCAGAAAGATAGGGTGACTTCGCTCAAAGATAAAGATAAGATAACTAACTTATCTCAAAGAAGGTCACTCAACACTACCATAAATACACTGGAGCACCCAGGTATAACTCATACTCTGATTCTACACAAAAAACCTACCTAAAGCACGTGCTAACTTAAGTATCGGAGTCTCTTGCAGGAACCACCACCCTTCGGTGATCAAGGATCAGCAGCACCACCAAATCCAGCAAGTCAGACACAACCGCTCCGACCCCATCAGAAGGTCTCATCCGAGATCGACCTCCGGTTTCAGGTAACCCTCAGAACACTAACCATTGGACTGTCCCTCTGTCGTGCATCCCCAACTCGAGTTATTCAAAATCATAATCATAATTCACATCGAACACCCTCACTGGTGTATATTCATGGGGGCGAGCTCATCCGGAACTTTCATAGTGTCCGGCCATACTTACGACATAGGGTCAGCAGAGTATCGAGCCTCAACCTGGAGCACATGGTGGCTAGCCATTGCCTCTACCCAGGGAGATCCAAAACTCAGATAATTTCACAAATCTCAAATCAACCTCAACTGGGAGCAAGTGGGGGCTAACCACTGCATCTACCCAGGCAGGTATATCTCACCACATCCCGGAGCAAGTGGGACGAAACCACAACCCTTGTGTCTACCCAGGGAGCCTCTATACTAACCAACCTGGAGTAAGTGGGGCGCAACTACAACCCTTGCATCTACCCAGGAGGTACGTTCTCATATGCCCAGGAGGAACCAAGGAGGGGATCCTAACCTCCCACCATCTCGCTGGGGGCAATTTTACAATACCAGGAGGAATAAAGAAGGGGATCATCGCCTTGCTCCATCTCACTGGGGTTGCACTTTCGAGAAAGAGAGCTTAAAATAAAACAATCATTCAAAGCCATATTTTCATTTTCAGCCATAAATCAATATTTATCATAGCCATCCAGCTCATAACATAACCCATAACCAGCCAACAATCATTATTAAATACAGCTCTTTGGCTCATGGTATACACCGCACTTCCATCACACCCTCAATAACTCATACAACCATCATTACTCATCATTCATCATTGATTCTCACTTTACTTCATCCCCAAGTTATCACATGTCCTAGCTTCTTTTTATTACTAGGCATACTATAAAGACTTAGGACTTAAAGGGTGAGAATGGAGCCTTAAGGGTCTGAAATTCAGCTTTAACAACTCAAAATCAACTCTTGCTAAAAACAGGGTCACGCGTGCGCGTCGCCCACGCACAAGCGTGGAAATCAGAAAAACAAAGGGACACGTGCGCATTGCCCACGTGTACGCATAGGAATCAGAAAAGCAGAGCGACGCGTACTCATGGATGCGTTTTGTGCCCCTCGCACAAAACCAACACAGTACCCACGCAACTCTCGGGATTTTCTATGGGGCATTCGCATCAGCGCAGCGACGCGTACGCTTCGGCCAGGCACACGCGTGGGTGAGTGAAGATCGAGACTGACACGTGCGCATCGGCCACGCATGCGCGTCGGCCACGCGTGCGCGTGGAAGCACGATATCCCAAAAATTTTACTAAGTTAAAAGAAGCTACAGAATTACATTTTCAAACCCCAAACTTCCAACACACATAACGTCGTCTACAAAATTCTTTTTTCAACCATTTCTGAACTGTTGGAAAGATCGTTGAATAAAATTTCATAAGAATCCAATTTTGAAGAATTCCAAACTCCGTGGACCAAGCTACGGACCGCCAAAGTTGCCCAGAAATCAGTTTTTACCCAAAACTAGAAATCACCAATTTTTCCAATGTTTCCAAGCCAAATTCATTTTCACTCATCCAAATGACCACAACCCAATTACATTCACATAATTACACTCAACCAAAACCAAACCTACCTCATCTACACATTTCACCCAAAACTACCAAATTCTACACTTCAATTCCTCAAACCTTATTATTCAATAACCAAATATCCACACATTCAATGTCTAAAATCCATCCAATATCTTATATCATCACATAATACACATATCAACTTACCTTCCTTACTTCTTTCTGGCCTCCGGCCCGAAATTCACGGCTTCCAGCCCAAATTCACAATTTAAATGCATATTAGTACCAACCAATTACACAATCCAAACTTAATCCTAGGGGCATCTTGCCTAGGATTTCTCATCACACCACACAGTACTTAAATGAAATTTAAACCGTACCTCTTGTAGCCAAACCAATTGAGTCTCTTCTTTGGAAGTCTCCACCAACCTTAGTTCCAAGCCTTACCAAGGCCCCACAAGCAATGTCAATCTTCCAATTGTGCACCAAAATCACTCAATACTCTAACATAATCAATTTCACATATATACATCAACCTAGGATTCATGAAAATGATATATCACAAGGATTGGAGGGTTCCTTACCTTAACCCATGAAACTTGATGATGAATATCACCAATGGCTCATACTAGAGTACTCTTAAACAACCAAAATCACAAGATTTTCTCAAAACCCAAACCAAATTCAAAATATAAGAGAAAAATCGAAACAGGGCAGAGGACAGTTAGATACTCACCACAAAACTTAGATAGACTCGAAGAGGAGGAGAAGAGCAATGCGTGGCCGCAAACGGCTCGTCAATCGGAGTTCCGAAGAGAAAGTTATGGTGATTTGAAAATCGAAGAGAGTTAGGTTCCTCTCTTCTCACCTCTCTCTTTTCATTTCAGCAACAAACACACCAAATGAGGGTTATGGTGGCTGAATGGCTTTACGTTAAGGCTTATATATGCTGGGCTTGGGGTCCACTTGGGCCCAATTCACTTGGTTTAGTCCGTTGGCTCAATTTTGGGCCAAAACCTTTAAGATTAGCGCTCTAAATCGCACTTTAAATATTTCTACCTTCCCTAATTAAAACTCCTAATTTCTTAACCTCATTTACTTATAGTCAATTTTCTCAGCTGCAGTACCAGATAGATCTCAGCCGGTACTGCCGATCAAAATTCCAATGCGCATTTTTACGCAGAAAACTATGTTTTTCGACTCAGAAAAATTCACTGAATCCAAATATCATATTTAAATTATTAAATTCCGAGTGCTAAATTTTCTAACCATATTCGCTCATATCTAATTTATTATTTAATTAATTACGGTTAGACCGGGTTTTATAAATACAAATATCATGAGGTCTTTGGAGGGTTTTTATCTCATTTCTCACATTCGCTCATGCATTTTGCTTTCTAATTCTCATACAGATGCATTCTTTATTTTGTAATACTATTATTATCATCATTTTTCATCTTTTTTTTTCAAGAAAAGGGAATGCATATGATTTACTTTATGCATGCATGAGTATTTACCCATTTTCCAAATTTTTCCATAATTACCCAAAATAAACATGTTACCAATGTTTCCAAAAATTTCCCCCACACTTGGTTAACACACTCTACTTCAACCCACGTTAATCAAAGATACAATTCATGGACATTAATAGTTTTTCACTTAGGGAGAATGATGTGTTTTAATTTAGAACAAAAGGAGATTTAAAAGGCTCAAAAGTGGGTTACAAAGATAAATATAAGGGTTGGTTATATGGGTTAGTGACTTTAATTTAAAAAATAGCCTCAATCATACTAAATGCATTTAAAACATCAAATATAGGATATAAAGATTCAAGCAAATCCAATATCACAATCATAAAGGAGTATAGCACACAAGAACAAAATTTGTGGTTGAAAATGTGCAACCATCCATTAAAGCTCAAATCTCACTAGGTGTTTTGTTCTAGCTCTTTTCTATGTTCCATAAGAAGAATACTTCAAGCAAGTTGAAATTTAAGTTTCAAATCTAATCAATGAAACGCTCTAAGAGAGGTTTCCTGAAAATTTCTTGTTGTTTTTACCAAACTTATTTCCTATACCATGCAACATGCAAATGCAAATATTTACTACCATAGAACTATAAGCAACTAAGATATATACAAGCAAACTAAGCAAAGTGCAATAAAATAGAATTTCAACAAATATTCCCAAGAAACAAAATTACAAAAAAACACTAGAACGTATTGCAAAGTGTTTAGAAAGAGAATTTACTCCCCAAAGTTGCAGATCCTCCCCGACACTTAATCAATGCACGGTCCTCCGTGCATGCGCATAATCCGGGAGGGAGAGAACTAGGAGACTCCACCTTCAGCTGGTGGGCACTGGGGTTTGGATTAATCGTCTCCACCATCATCCTCCACAACCGGCTCAGGTGAGGCTGCTGGAATTGGGCCAGTATCTCTTCCTTCTAGTCTTGCCGCCACCCAGTCAAAATGCTTGTGATCAAGGAGCTCAATGTGGCGTATATCATGCAACAAGTCCTGGACCATGTCTTGAAGAGGCCGGATAAAAGGTGTTGGTGTTGATGAAGTTGGTGGTCTTGATGATGATGGCTCAGGCGCTTTCCTCTTAGAGGGTGTCTTCTTTGTGGACCCATCTAAATCTCCAAATGGAATGAATTGGTTACCAATTGGAACATGATGTCTGTAGATCGCCTCTCTACCCCCGCTAGTTTAGCAAATCTCATCATAAGCGATGGAAAGGGAATGTTAAATTTTCTTCATTGGATCACCTTCCACATCGATGTGCGAATCAGGGGCAAGACAGTTATCTTCTTGCTTTCCAAAATAGCCCAAAGCAATACAGCAATTTTAATTCGAATATGGGTAGTATGGGTGCTGGGAAGTATGTAATCGACCACTATTTGTTGCCAAATACATGCCTTGACGGTCAAATCGGAATAAGCAATGCTGACGGGAATAGCTTTTTTTCCTTTGCTATATTTCCAGGATACACCGGGATGGCCAATTTTCTTCAGAATTGGAGCTAAGGGTATCCTCCCCTTAAGCACATCCACTTTGATTCTTGGGTATGCATCCTTAGTATTAAAGAGAAAGAAGTTGAATATTTTCAAAAAAGAAGATGAGAGAGAGAGGTAAGAAGATTTTGAAAAAGAGGAAAGAGAAATAAGAATTAAAGAGACACTAAACTTTTAAAATTAAAATAAGATAAAACAAATAACTAACTAAAAGGATTTGGAGATAAAGAAAAGAAAGATTTGAAAACAAAATAGAAGATTTGATTTTCAAAAATTTTTTTAAATTTAAAAAGAAAGAGACAGTCAAAGATCTAAAATTTAAATTTGGAAAGAAAAAGTCAAACAAAATAAGATAAGAATTTAAAAATTTAAAATAGAAGATTTGTTTTTGGAAAGTTTTGAAATTTAAAAAGAGAAAGTCAAAGAAAGATTTTGAAATTCAAAATTTGAAAAAGTTAAGAGAGAGAGAAAAACAATATAAGATAAGATTTTAAAAATTTAAAGATTTTAAAATTTTAAAAGAAAGAAAAACTAATAAGATACTAGAATTTAAAATTTTAAATTAAAAAGAAAGATAAGATAACCAAATTTTAAAATCAAAGAAAGAGATAAGATAAAGATTTGTTAAAGATAGACAAGATAACAAGAAAAACAAGATTACAAGTCAAGACACCAAACTTAAAATTTTGAATTAAAATAAAAAAATTAAAAATTAAAAGAAAAGAACAACACTAGATGAAAACCAAACTTAAAAATTTTGAAATCAAAGATATTAATTTTTGAAAAATTAGAAAGGAAAAACACTAAAAGACACCAAACTTAAAAAATTTGAAATCAAACAGAGAAGAACATAAAGAAAATTTCGAACACTAAGAAAGAAAAACAAAGGATAATTTTCAAAAAGACTCGAGAAAAGAAATGAAAACCAAAGGGACTGATGATCGAACTTTTGTTGATATAGAATTTCCTCAATTGAATGAATTCTCGTTGTAAAGTATAGTTCTACACCAACAAACAATCCTCCCAATAAAAAATTTGGTTGTCACAATTAACAAACCCCAAATAAGAATTAACCGGAGTATTTAGACTCCGGGTCGTCTCACAAGGAATTGCAATGAAGTACTCAATTATTGGCTATGAAGGGTCAAGGGGGTTTTTGGTTGATAAGAGGGGCAAGAAATTAAATGACAAGAAAAGTAAAGAGAGTAATTAAAGAAAGCAATTAATAAAGAGAGACATTCATGGCAAGGATTGAGAATATATGCTTTCTATCCTAGTCATGCAATGATTAATTCATCTTATTTAGTCAACTCCAACAAATAAGGAGAAAGTCAAACAAGATTAATCAATCATACCACAATAATAACAAGAATTTATCTTATTACGTCATCTCCAACATTGGAAGAAGGTATCATATTATCTTCCATGAGAGAAAGTCTAATAAGACTAGCTAATCTCAATCCAAAAGTCCTAATCAACTCACTAATTAAATTAGCAAAAGATTAGGGTCAATGGAAACATTATTCCAAAAGTCCTAATCAACTCACTAATTAAATTAGCAAAAGATTAGCGTCAATGGAAACAATATTAGCTAACAACTCTAGATCACCAACATGAGTTGGGTTTTCATGACTCAAGATTGCCTAATTACTCTTTCCAAGCCAAGAATGCTCAAAATCTACTCTAAGGCCCAACCAAGCATTTTATCAAACACTTAAAAGGCATACATGGAAAGCATAGTAAAATGTGCAAGAAATAATAAATCTAACAACTATCAATTGCAAGAAATCAACAATAACAACTAAGGTAAACATAAAAGAACTCGAAAACATAAAATTGCATTAAAGAAAATTAAGATCAAACAATTGTTCATAAATATAAAAATGGCAAAATAAAGGAAATGACAAGTAAAACTAGAAGAATAGAGATGTAATAACAAGAAATTAAAAGGAAGAACTAAATCAAAACAAGAATTAGAACATGGATCCAAGAAGAATTAACTAAAACTACCCTAAAATCTAGATAGAGGAGAGGGTCTCTCTCTCTAGAATTCTACCCTAAAACATGATGAAAACTCAACTATGACTACTTGGTTCATTTCTCCTTCAATCCTTGGGTTCAATAGCATCAGAAATGGGTTGGATTGGGCCCAAAATGAGCTGCAAAATCACTGGGGGCGATTTCATTAAAGTGGACCCATGGGCAGAATCGGCGCGCACGCGTACATGGCGCGTGCGCGCCTTTGAGCGCGAAGTAACATATGGAAAATTTTATATCATTTCGAATTCCCAGATGTTAGCTTTCCAACGCAACTTGAACCGCCACATTTGGACCTCTGTAGCTCAAGTTATGGTCGATTGAGTGCGAAGAGGTCAGGCTTGAGAGCTTTACAGTTCCTTCATTTCTTCATGAGTTCTCCCACTTTGCATGCTTTTCTCCTCACTTCTTCCATCCAATGCTTACCTTATGAACCTAAAATCACTCAAAAAACACATCAAGGCATCGAATGGAATTAAAGTGAGTTAAAATTGGCAAAATTAAGGCCTAAAAAGTATGTTTTCACATTTAAGCACAAATCAAGGGAGAATTGCAAAACCATGCTATTTCATTGAATAAATGTGAGAAAAGGTGATAAAATCCCCCAAAATAAGCACAAGATAAACCACAAAATCGGGGTTTATCAAATCTCCCCACACTTAAACCAAGCATGTCCTCATGCTAAGAATAAAGAAGGACAAGAAAAGGGTATGAACATTTATTCAATGCAAATAAACTATATGCACCTATCTATATGCATGCAACTAAATGCAAAATGATTCTACTTACTTGGTTAAAAGTAAATCAATCTCCAAGAATACATATGAACATGTAGGGCTAAGTAGTATGATGATTCATGAATCCTACTGGTGCACGAAATTGTGATCTCAGGCAACGGCGCCAAAAACTCTATACGCACGTCTTAATAAATCGTTTTTCATTCACAACTTTGATACAACTAACTAGCAAGTGCAATGGGTCGTCCAAGTAATAAAACCTTACGTGAGTAAGGGTCGATCCCACAGAGATTGTTGGTATGAAGCAAGCTATAGTCATCTTGTAAATCTCAGTCAGGCGGATAATAATTGATTATGGAGTTTTCGAAAATAAATAATAAATAGACAGAAAATAAAGATAGAAATACTTATATATATCATTGGTGAGAATTTCAGATAAAGTTATAGAGATGCTTTCGTCCCTCTGAACTTCTGCTTTCCTGCTGTCTTCATCCAATCAGTCCTACTCCTTTCCATGGCTGGCTTTATGTAAGAACATCACCATTGTCAATGGCTACTTTTCATCCTCTCTGTGAAAATGGTCCGATGCGCTGTCACTGCATGGCTAATCATCTGGAGGCATCACCATGGTCAATGACTGCATCCTATCCTCTTATGAAAATGGTCCAAATGCTCTGTCACAGCACGGCTAATCATTTGAGGTTCTCGATCATATTGGAATAGGATTCACCCTCCTTTTGCGTCTGTCACTACGCCCAGCACTCGCGAGTTTGAAGTTCGTCACAGTCATTCAATCCCTGAATCCTACTCGGAATACCACAGACAAGGTTTAGACTTTCCGGATTCTCATGAATGCCGCCATCAATCTAGCTTATACCACGAAGATTCTGATTAAGAGATCCAAGAGATAATCATCCAATCTAAGGTGGAACGGAAGTGGTTGTCAGGCACGCGTTCGTGGGGGAATGATGATGATTGTCACGTTCATCACATTCATGTTGAAGTGCGAATGAATATCTTAGAAGCGGAATAAGTTGAATTGAATAGAAAAACAGTAGTACTTTGCATTGATTCATGAGGAACAACAGAGCTCCACACCTTAATCTATGGAGTGTAGAAACTCTACCGTTAAAAATACATAAGTGAAAGGTTCAGGCATGGTTTAATGGCCAGCCCCCATGATCTAAGAACTAGATGTCCCAAGATGTCTAATACAATAGTAAAAAGTCCTATTTATACTAAACTAGTTACTAGGTTTTACAGAAGTAAGTAATTGATGCATAAATCCACTTTCGGGGCCCACTTGGTGTGTGCTTGGGCTGAGCTTGAATGTTACACGTGCAGAGGCTCTTTTTGGAGTTGAACACCAGGTTGTAACGTGTTTCTGGCGTTTAACTCTGGTTCGTAACGTGTTTCTGGCGTTTAACTCCAGACTGCAGCGTAGAACTGACGTTTAACGCCCTTTTGCGTCATCTAAACTTGGCCAAAGTATGGACTATTATATATTTCTGGAAATCCCTGGATGTCTACTTTCCAACGCAATTAAAAGCGCGCCATTGTGAGTTCTGTAGCTCCAGAAAATCCACTTTGAGTGCAGGGAGGTCAGAATCCAACAGCATCAGCAGTCCTTCTTCAACCTCTGAATCTGATTTTTGCTCAAGTCCCTCAATTTCAGCCAGAAAATACCTGAAATCACAGAAAAACACACAAACTCATAGTAAAGTCCAGAAATGTGAATTTAACATAAAAACTAATAAAAACATCCCTAAAAGTAACTAGATTCTACTAAAAACATACTAAAAACAATGCCAAAAAGCGTATAAATTATCCGCTCATCACAACACCAAACTTAAATTGTTGCTTGTCCCCAAGAAACTGAAAATAAAATAGGATAAAAAGAAGAGAATATACTATAAATTCCAAACTATCAATGAAACATAGCTCCGATCAGATGAGCGGGACTTGTAGCTTTTTGCCTCTTGAATAGTTTTGGCATCTCACTTTATCCATTGAGGTTTAGAATGATTGGCATCTATAAGAACTCAGAGTTCAGATAGTGTTATTGATTCTCCTAGTTCAGTATGTTGATTGTTGAACACAGCTACTTTATGAGTCTTGGCCGTGGCCATAAGCACTTTGTTTTCCAGTATTACCACCGGATACGTAAATGCCACAGACACATAACTGGGTGAACCTTTTCAGATTGTGACTCAGTTTTGCTAAATTCCCCAATTAGAGGTGTCCAAGGTTCTTAAGCACACTCTTTTTTTTGCTTTGGACCTTGACTTTAACCGCTCAGTCTCAAGTTTTCACTTGACACCTTCACGCCACAAGCACATGATTAGGGACAGCTTGGTTTAGCCGCTTAGGCCAGGATTTTATTCCTTTAGTCCCTCCTATCCACTGATGCTCAAAGCCTTGGGATCCTTTTTATTACCCTTGCCTTTTGGTTTTAAGGATTACTGGCTTTTTGCTCTTGCCTCTTGGTTTTAAGAGCTTTTGGCTTTTTCTGCTTGCTCTTTCTTTCTATTTGTTTTTCGCTTTTTTTTTTCTGCAAGCTTTGTTCTTTGCTACTTTTTCTTGCTTCAAGAATCATTTTTATGATTTTTCAGATTATCAAATAACATGTCTCCTTGTCATCATTCTTTCAAGAGCCAACATATTTAACATTCTTAAACAACAACTTCAAAAGACATATGCACTGTTCAAGCATTCATTCAGAAAATAAAAAGTATTGTCACCACATCAATATAATTAAACTAATTTCAAGGATAAATTCGAAACTCATGTACTTCTTGTTCTTTTGAATTAAAACATTTTTCATTTAAGAGAGGTGATGGATTCATATTCACTTACTTTAAGGCATAGACACTTAGACACTAATGATCATGTAGTAAGACACAAATATAAATAAACATAAAGCTCAAAAATCGAAAAACAGGAATAAATAGACAAGGAGATTAAGGAATGAGTCCACCTTAGTGAGGATGGCGTCTTTCTCTTCTTGAAGAACCAATGGTGCTTTTGAGCTCCTCTATGTCTCTTCCTTGTCTTTGTTGCTCCTCCTTAGTGATTTTTGATATTTCTATCCTCAGTTGCTCCCAATAATTATGTGGAGGAAAATGTACCTCTGAGGTATCTCAGGGATCTCTTGATTTGCAGTCAAATGTTCAACCACAGAGCTATGGAAGCTTTTGTCTTCCCTTTTCTCTTCTTTTTCTCTTTTTTTTTTTTTTGAGGTTTCTCTGGCCTTAGGTACCATCAATGGTTATGGAAAAACAAACTGCTTATGCTTTTACCACACCAAACTTAGAATTTTGCTCACCCTCGAGCAAGAGAAGAAAGAATAGATGAAGAAGAAGATGTGGAAGAATCTAAGATTATGAGGAGGGAAGGTGGGGATTCTATGGGGTCCACAGATCCTGAGATGATTCTGTGAGGTCCACAGATCTTGAGGTGTCAAGGATTTACATCCCTGCACCAATTAGGCATGTAAAATGCCTTTGCATGCAATTCTGGCGTTTAAACGCCGAACTGATGCTTGTTCTGGGCGTTCAACGCCCAGATGCAGCATGTTTCTGGCGTTGAACACCATTTCTATGCTTGTTTTTGGCGTTCAGCGCCAGATCCATGCTCTGTTCTGGCGTTGAACGCCAGCCAGATGCTCCTTACTGGCGTTTGAACGCCAGTGAACTCCTCCTCTAGGGTGTGCTATTTTTAATGTTGTTTTTTTATTTTTATTCAATTTTTCCAGTTGTTTTTGTGACTCCACATGATCATGAACCTATGAAAACATATAACTAATAAAAAATATAATTAAATAAAAATTAGGTTGCCTCCCAACAAGCGCTTCTTTAATGTCAATAGCTTGACAGTGGGCTCTCATGGAGCCTCACAGATGTTCAGAGTATTGTTGAGACTCCCCAACACCAAACTTAGAGTTTGGATATGGGAGTTCAACACCAAACTTAGAATTTGGTTGTGGCCTCCCAACACCAAACTTAGAGTTTGACTGTGGGGCTCTGGTTGACTCTGTTTTGAGAGAAGCTTACTGTGCCTCTTTTCCATGTTTACAGAAGGATGTCCTTGAGTTTTAAACTCAAGGGAGTCCTCATTCAATTGAAGGACTAGTTCACCTCTGTTAACATCAATCACAGCTCTTGCTGTGGCTAGGAAGGGTCTTCCAAGGATGATGGATTCATCCTCATCCTTCCCAGTATCTAGGATTATGAAATCAGCAGGGATGTAAAGGCCTTCAACCTTTACTAACACGTCCTCTACTTGTCTATAAGCCTCTTTTCTTGAGTTTTCTACCATCTCTAATGAGATTTTAGCAGCTTGCACCTCAAAGATTCTCAGTTTCTCCATTACAAAGAGGGGCATGAGGTTTATTCCTGACCCCAGGTCACATAGAGCCTTCTCAAAGGTCATGGTGCCTATGGTACAAGGTATCAAGAACTTTCCAGGATCTTGTATCTTCTGAGGAAATCTCAGTTGATCCAATGCATTCAGTTCATTGGTGAACAGGGGAGGTTCATCTCCCCAAGTCTCATTACCAAATAAATTGGCATTCAGCTTCATGATTGCACCAAGGAACTTGGCAACTTGCTCTTCAGTAACATCTTCATTCTCTTCAGAAGAGGAGTACTCATCAGAGCTCATAAAGGGCGTAAGGAGGTTTAATGGAATCTCTATGGTCTCTAGATGAGTCTCAGATTCCTTTGGTTCCTCAGAGGGAAACTCCTTATTGATCACTAGACGTCCCAGGAGGTCTTCCTCCTTGGGATTCATGTCCTCCCCTTCCTCTTTGGATTCGGCCATGATGGTTATATCAATGGCCTTGCACTCTCCTTTTGGATTTTCTTCTGTTTTGCTTGGGAGAGTACTAGGAGGGGTTTCAGTGATCTTCTTACTCAGCTGGCCCACTTGTGCTTCCAAATTTCTAATGGAAGACCTTGTTTCATTCATGAAACTCACAGTGGCCTTAGATAGATCAGAGACTAAATTTGCTAAATTAGAGGTATTTTGTTCAGAGTCCTCTGTCTGTTGCTGAGTGGATGATGGAAAAGGCTTGCTATTGCTAAACCTGTTTCTTCCACCATTATTAAAGCCTTGTTGAGGCTTTTGTTGATCCTTCCATGAGAGATTTGGGTGATTTCTCCATGAGGGGTTATAGGTGTTTCCATAAGGTTCACCCATGTAATTCACCTCTGCTATTGCAGGGTTCTCAGGATCATAAGCTTTTTCTTTAGAAGATGCCTCTTGAGTACTGTTGGATGCAGCTTGCATTCCATTCAGACTCTGAGAAATCATATTGACTTGCTGAGTCAATATTTTATTCTGGGCCAATATGGCATTCAGAGTATCAATTTCAAGAACTCCCTTCTTCTGAGGCGTCCCATTACTCACAGGGTTCCTCTCAGAAGTGTACATGAACTGGTTATTAGCAACCATGTCAATGAGTTCTTGAGCTTCTGCAGGCGTTTTCTTTAGGTGAATGGATCCACCTGCAGAAGTATCCAATGACATCTTAGCTAATTCAGACAGACGATCATAGAATATATCCAGGATGGTCCATTCTGAAAGCATGTCAGAAGGACACTTTTTGGTCAGTTGCTTGTATCTCTCCCAAGCTTCATAGAGGGATTCACCTTCTTTCTGTCTGAACGTTTGAACATCCATTCTAAGCTTGCTCAGCTTTTGAGGAGGAAAGAACTTGGCTAAGAAAGCCGTGACCAGCTTATCCCAAGAGTTCAGGCTATCTTTGGGTTGAGAGTCCAACCACATTCTAGCTCTGTCTCTTACAGCAAAAGGGAAAAGCATGAGCATGTAGACTTCAGGATCTACTCCATTGGTCTTAACAGTATCACAGATCTACAAAAATTCAGTTAAGAACTGAAAAGGATCTTTAGATGGAAGTCCATAAAACTTGCAGTTCTGCTGCATCAGAGAAACTAATTGAGGTTTCAGCTCAAAATTGTTTGCTCCAATGGTGGGGATGGAGATGCTTCTTCCATGTAAATTAGAATTAGGTGCAGTAAAGTCACCAAGCATTCTCCTTGTATTATTATTATTTTCGGCTGCCATCTCCTCTTCTTGTTCAAAAATTTTTGAAAGGTGCTTGCTGGATTGTTGTAATTTAGCTTCTCTTAGTTTCCTCTTCAGAGTCCTTTCAGGTTCTGGATCTGCTTCAACAAGAATATTCTTGTCCTTGCTCCTGCTCATATGAAAAAGAGGGAACAGAAAAATAATAATAGGGATCCTTTTTACCACAGTATAGAGGTCCCTGTGTGAGTAGAAGAAAAGAAGAAGAAAAGAATGTAATATAAGGAAAGAAACACAAGGGTGAGGAGAGCAGAGATGTGAGATGAAAAGAAGTGTTAGTAGATGAATAAATAAATATAAGAAGATGAGAGAGAAAGAGAATTTTTGAAAATTATTTTTGAAAAATGGTTAGTGATTTTCGAAAATTAAAAGAAGAAATAAATTAAAATTGAATTTTGAAACAATTAGTTAATTAAAAAGAATTTTTGAAAAAGAGGGAGATATTTTCGAAAATTAGAGAGAGAGGGTTAGTTAGGTAGTTTTGAAAAAGATAAGAAACAAACAAAAAGTTAGTTAGTTAGCTGAAACAAATTTGAAAATCAATTTTGAAAAGATAAGAAGATAAGTTAGAAAAGATATTTTAAAATCAAATTTTTGAAAAAGATATGATTTTAAAAAAGATAAGATAAAAAGATATTTTTGAAAAGATATGATTGAAATTAGTTTTGAAAAAGATTTGATTTTTAAAATCACAATTAATGACTTGATTCAGAAGAAATCACAAGATATGATTCTAGAACTTAAAGTTTGAATCTTTCTTAACAAGCATGTAACAAGCTTGAAATTTTTGAATCAAAACATTAATTGATGATGTTATTTTCGAAAATTATGTGATAAAAATAAGAAAAAGATTTTTGAAAAATATTTTTAAAATTTTCGAAAATAACTAAGAAAAATGAAAAAGATTTGATTTTTGAAAAAGATTTTGAAAATGATAAGATTTTTAAATTGAAATTTTGATTTGACTCATAAAAACAACTAGATTTTTAAAATTTTTTTTGAAAAAGTCAATCCAAATTTTCGAAATTTATGAGTGAAAATGGGAAAGATATTTTTTTTATTTTTGAATTTTCAATGATGAAAGAGAAAAACATGAAAAAGACTCAATGCATGAAAATTTTTAGATCAAAATGATGAATGCATGCAAGAATGCTATGAATGTCAAGATGAACACCAAAAACACTTTGAAGATCAAGATGAACACCAAGAACTTATTTTTGAAAATTTTTTTATGCAAAGAAAACATGCAAGACACCAAACTTAGAAATCTTTAATGCTTAGACACTAAGAATTCAAGAATGCATATGAAAAACACCATACAACACAAAAAAATATAATATGAAGATCAATCAAGAAGGTTTATCAAGAAAAAAAATATAATATGAATTTTCGAAAAATGCAGAGAATTTTTAGAAAAAATGCAGTTGACACCAAACTTGAAATTGACTCAAGACTCAAACAAGAAACACAAAATATTTTTGATTTTTTTATGATTTTGTGATTTTTTTGTATTTTTATTTTATATTTTTCGAAAATTAGTGTGAAAAAGAAAAATAAGGATTCCAAAATTTTTAATATGAATTCCAGGAATCTTGCACTCTTATTCTAAAGCTCCAATCTGAGGGTTAGACATGGCTTAATAGCCAGTCAAGCTTTAGCATGTAAATCTTTTGGATCTGGAACAACAGCAGGTGGATTAGCAACAACTAGCTTGCTCTTGATAATGTTGGGTTGGAAGCCCCAGTCCAAATGAATTTAGACATGACGTTACAGCCAGTCAGGCTTCAACATGCTTCATGAAACACTAGAATTCATTCTTAAAAAAATTTTAGAATAATTTTCGAAAACAGATGAGAAATTTTTGAAGGATTTTTGAAAATTTTTTGAAAATAAAACAAAAAGAAAATTACCTAATCTGAGCAATAAGATGAACCGTCAGTTGTCCAAACTCGAACAATCCCCGGCAACGGCGCCAAAAACTCTGTACGCACGTCTTAATAAATCATTTTTCATTCACAACTTCGATACAACTAACCAGCAAGTGCACAGGGTCGTCCAAGTAATAAAACCTTACGTGAGTAAGGGTCGATCCCACGGAGATTGTTGGTATGAAGCAAGCTATAGTCATCTTGTAAATCTCAGTCAGGCGGATAATAATTGATTATGGAGTTTTCGAAAATAAATAATAAATAGACAGAAAATAAAGATAGAAATACTTATATATATCATTGGTGAGAATTTCAAATAAAGGTATAGAGATGCTTTCGTCCCTCTGAACTTCTGCTTTCCTGCTGTCTTCATCCAATCAGTTCTACTCCTTTCCATGGCTGGCTTTATGTAAGAACATCACCATTGTCAATGGCTACTTTTCATCCTCTTTGTGAAAATGGTCCGATACGCTGTCACTGCATGGCTAATCATTTGGAGGCATCACTGTGGTCAATGGCTGCATCCTATCCTCTTGTAAAAATGGTTTAAATGCTCTGTCACAGCACGGCTAATCATCTGAGGTTCTCGATCATACTGGAATAGGATTCACCCTCCTTTTGCGTCTGTCACTACGCCCATCACTCGCGAGTTTGAAGTTCGTCACAGTCATTCAATCCCTGAATCCTACTCGGAATACCACAGACAAGGTTTAGACTTTTCGGATTCTCATGAATGCCGCCATCAATCTAGCTTATACCACGAAGATTCTGATTAAGAGATCCAAGAGATAATCATCCAATCTAAGGTGGAATGGAAGTGATTGTCAGGCACGCGTTCGTGGGGGAATGATGATGATTGTCACGTTCATCACATTCATGTTGAAGTGCGAATGAATATCTTAGAAGAGGAATAAGTTGAATTGAATAGAAAAACAGTAGTACTTTGCATTAATTCATGAGGAACAGCAGAGCTCCACACCTTAATCTATGGAGTGTAGAAACTCTACCGTTAAAAATACATAAGTGAAAGGTTCAGGCATGGCGAATGGCCAGCCCCCATGATCTAAGAACTAGACGTCCCAAGATGTCTAATACAATAGTAAAAAGTCCTATTTATACTAAACTAGTTACTAGGGTTTACAGAAGTAAGTAATTGATGCATAAATCCACTTCCGGGGCCCACTTGGTGTGTGCTTTGGCTTAGCTTGAATGTTACACGTGCAGAGGCTCTTTCTGGAGTTGAACGCCAGGTTGTAACGTGTTTATGGCGTTCAACTCTGGTTCGTAACGTGTTTCTGGCGTTTAACTCCAGACTGCAGCGTAGAACTGGCGTTCAACTCCATTTTGCGTCATCTAAACTTAGCCAAAGTATAGACTATTATATATTGCTGGAAATCCCTGGATGTCTACTTTCCAACGCAATTGGAAGCGCGCCATTTTGAGTTCTGTAGCTCTAGAAAATCCACTTTGAGTGCAGGGAGGTCAGAATCCAACAGCATCAGCAGTCCTTCTTCAACCTCTGAATCTGATTTTTGCTCAAGTCCCTCAATTTCAGCCAGAAAATACCTGAAATCACAGAAAAAGACACAAACTCATAGGAAAGTCCAGAAATATAAATTTAACATAAAAACTAATAAAAACATCCCTAAAAGTAACTAGATTCTACTAAAAACATACTAAAAACAATGCCAAAAAGCATATAAATTATCCGCTCATCACCTACCAATTTAAATATCAAAATAAAGTTCAAATAGACTTGCAAGAAGAAAGCTCATGAAAGCTGGGAACAAGAAATTGAGCATCAAACCCTCACCGGAAGTGTATCCGCTCTATTCGCTCAAGTGTATAGGGTTGATCCACTCAATTCTCTTTTAATCATGCTTTCCATGATTTGTTTTTCATCTAACAATCAACAATTATTCAATGCATGCATACATTCATCATGAGGACTTGTTCATAGGTTGTAATGGGGCTAGGGTCAAGGTAGGATACATATGATCAAGTGAGCTTGAAATTTGAATCTTTGATTATCCTAGGATCTCACCAAACACATATAACAACCTATATAATTCTAATACAATACCTAGCTACCCATGATTCCAACTTTTTCACATACTCATGCATTCTCTTTAATTCCCATTCCATATGCATTGATTTTTATTGAACTTTACTTTGGGGCATTTTTGTCCCCTTTTTTTATTGTATTCTTTTTCTATATATTTTTCTTTTTCTTTTTCTATATTTTTTTCTTTATATATATATATGTATATATATATGTTTTTTCTACATTTTTTTGAAAAGTATATACAAACATATCAATGCATATGGTTTTACATATGGTGCATGAGCATGTACCCAATCCCATGATTTTCGACAAAAATAAAAAAATACACTTTTACTTCAACCAATGTCCCAAGGTTCCCATACCCAAATGATACACACCCTCACTAGCCTAAGCTAATCAAAGATCCAAATTAAGGACATTTATTGTTTTTCACTTAGGGGTAGTGATGTGCTATAATTAAGAACAAAAGGGATTCAATAGGCTCAAAATTGGCTAACAATGGTTGATGAAAGGTAGGCTATTTGGGTAAGTGGGCTATTTGAACAATGGCCTCAATCATATAAATGCATGTATACATGGAATAATGGACATAAAGAATCAAACAAATCAAAGATCACAATCATAGAAAGAGAGTAATACACACAAGAATAAAAAATAAGTGGTTATAAGATGTAACCACACAATTGGGCTCAAAACTCACATGCTTGTGTTCTTAGCTCAAAAACCATGTTCCAAAATAAATTCTTCAAGCAAGTTTGTCACAAAAAAAAAATTTCAAATTGGTAGGGTGTCCTAAAAACAGTTTTCTTGGAAAAGAAATCATCACCCTAACCAAGTAGTCCTAACATAAAAAAATGGTCAAATATGTACAAATTTTAACTATCATGCAACCTATCATGCAATGCAACAACTAATCTAACAACGACAAAAATTAAAAAATTAGTGTTGAAAAAGGAAGTAGTTACCCATGGAGGTCGGTCAGACGACCTCCCCACACTTAGAAATTTGCACCGTCCTCGGTGCATGCAAAGAAAAGCAAGGTGGACGGGTTGCTATAATTGATGAGTTTCTTCAAAGGGTTGTGCAGATGAACTTGTTTGTTGCCCCATTAGAAGCTTTTCCATTCCTTTCCTTCTTGGTGGCCAACCTAAAAGAAAAGAAAAAGAAAGAGAATTAAGCCTATAACAAAGATATGAAAGCAATTAGAACATAGGCGGGGGCTAATGCCAAGTAAGAGTAAGGTTCTCACTACATGTTAGCTACGCATGTAAGTGAGAAAATAATATAAGCTAAGGCATATTAACTAACACTTGATGCAAGAGAGAAGTCAAAGCATGAAGAGCACTCAAAGGCATCAAGTTCAAATAGAAAGAGTGGGTCATGAAAGACATGCAAGTTTATATCAATGCACAAAGGGTACAAGGATCATACAAGATTAAGCATTGATTTAAAAGTTTCATCACCCAACAATATCAAACAAGTCAAGAAGCACCAAGATTAACCAAGAAATTCTCAACAACTGAGTAAAAGTATTCAACACCATTATTAAAATAAAAAACTTAGAAAAGAAGATAAGAACAAGCTATAAAAATAAAATTAAAATGCAATTAATGAAAATAAGCAAATGCAATAAAAGGAAATGGAAGAAAAGAAAATTTTTTTTGACCAGCGCGGACGCGTCATGCACGCTTCCGCGCCGATGCGCAGTTGGCCAGAGCGCGCGTATGCGCCAGGTGCGCGCACGCGTGGGTTGCAGGCACAAAATAGGCACAAACTGGGCATAACTCTCTGGTTTTTGGCTGAGAGGGAAGGTAGCGCTATCGGTGCGCACGCGCACAACATGCGTCCGCGCGCATTGCGCAATTAACATCAACGACGCGTACGCGCCAGATGCGCCCACGCGCGGGTGGTTTATGCCTCAAGCATGGTGCTGGAGCTATGTAGGCGCAAATCTCGGGTCAATGTATGGAGGAGTGAGATTTTTGCATCCACGCGTACGCGTACATGGCGCGTTCGCGTGAATGATCGAAAATGCTTGAGGCACGCATACGTGCCAGGTGCGCGCACGTGCGGGTTGGTGCTCTGTTTTTCAAAATTTTTTCATGTTCTTGCACCAAACCAAGCATTCTAAACCTCCAAACAGCTACCCAAACACCATAAAACCTTATTTAACATACCAAACTACCAAATAAGCTCAACAAACAAAGCAAAACATGAAATTAAACTAATTACCAATATGTACAAAAGGGAAAAATGAAAAGAATTTACCATGGTGGGGTGTCTCCCACCTAGCACTTTTGTTTATTGTCCTTAAGTTGGACTTATAGGGAGATCCTCATCAAGGTGGCTTGTGCTTGAAGCTATCCTTGAACATCCACCAATGCTTGAGTCTCCAATAAGCTCCATTCTTCAATTTTAATATCTTCAAGCTTTGATGGAGTTCTTCACAAACCATGAGCTCCCAAAATTGATTCTCCTTGTGCGATCTGGGATCCCACACTTTGTTTTGACACTCATCCTTAATTTGATCATCATTATTCCATCCAGGTGGCATAACCTTAGAATTCTCAAAGAAGCTTCCAAACAACCTTCTAGACCCATGCCATTTGGTTTTACACCAAACCTTGCAATCAAACTTTGAGCATGCAACCATAATGAACCTAGAATGATGTTTTCAACCACTACACAACTCTCTCCTACTCTTAACTCCACAAAGAGCTCTAAGTTGACCATCATTTTCAATCAAACCATATTCAAGTGAGAAAGTAAATCTTAGGGATAAGAATTTTACCCACTTGAATGTTGTGTTAGATGATGGTGACTTAGGAAGGGAGACCTCCCCACACTTAGCCATTGCGAAGTCCATTCTCTTATGCTCTTCTTTGATTATCTCCACCTCTTCACAAGCTTCTTCAATTTCAACCTCTTCCTCTTGGTAGCTTCCTTCCAATTCAATCTCTTCTTCATTGCTTACCAAGGGTATGGGAGGTGAGGTATCTTCTTCCTCACCTTCTATGTCAAAACTAATTGGGGAGGATTCAATTGAACATAAGAATTCTTCAATGATTGAATCCATCTCTTGGTCAACCTCTTCAAAGGCTTCAACCACTTCTTCCAGCTCAATTGTCTCATCTTCTTCCCCTTGTGGCAATTTTTTCTTCAACTCCTCTTCTTCACCTTGAAGCTCTAAACTCACTCCCTCACTATGCTTCTTGGTTGCTTCTCCACATTCGTCAATGGGAGTGCCTTGGTTGCTTAAGCTTAGTCGGGAGGAGGCCATATTGCTAACGGCTTCCACTAGGATAGCCATCTTGGCTCCTAGCATTTTAAACTTCTTTTCATCCTTGAAGAACTGAAGATTGATGGTTTAGAGGTTATAGTAAACTCTCGTTGTGAGTATAGTTACTAAACCAAGCAATCAACCTTTCTTACAAACGTTTTGGTTGTCACAAGTAACAAACCCCTTTGAAATTGATAACCGAGTATTCAAACCTCGGGTCGTCTTCTCAAGGAATTGTAGGGAGGTATGTTCTTATTATTGGTTATGAGTCATGTAAGGTAGGGGTTTTAGAAAGTAGGGAAGCAGTATGTTGAATGATAAGAAAAATAAAATAATAATAATAAAATAAACTCTTGGCAAGATATTAGAACTGGAGGTCCTATCCTTATCAATTGTGATGAAATTTGGATTTTAATCTCACTTTGTTAACCTCTAACTATGAAGGTAGATCAAGTGGATTAATTAGCTTAATCCTCAGGTCCTAGTCAATTCCTATGGAAAGACTAGAGTTATTGGAGCAACTCCCAATTTCAATCACTGCTTTATTGACAGCTCAAGCGTTACCAATTTACTTAACCAAAGTCAAAAGGAAGAAAGAAATATCTAAATTAAATTGAAAGCAATCTTAAACAGAGCAAAGCAATCTTAAATCTGAAATACCTCAATTAACATTAATTAAGAAAATTATATGTAACATGGAAGAGTTCATAAATTAAATTGGAAAAATAAATAAAAATAAAGAACCTGGGATTGAGAGTCACTCCTAAAACTAAGAGAAATCCTAAATCCTAATCCTAAGAGAGAGGAGAGAACTTCTCTCTCTAAAAACTACATCTACTCCTAAAGTTGTGAATTCTGAAAGCTTCTTGATGAATGGATGCATTCCCCCACTTTATAGCCTCTAATCTGTGTTTTCTGGACCGCAAACTGGGTCAAAAACAGCCCAGAATTCGCTGGTTGCGAATTCAAACACGCTGATTTTCGTCACTGCGATGCGGCCGCATGGAGCACGCAGTCGCGTTACCTAGCGTCAGGGAAACTATGGCATATTATATATCAAATCGAAGCCCTGGACGTTAGCTTTCCAACGCAACTGAAACCGCATCGTTTGGACCTCTGTAGCTAAAGTTATAGCTGTTTGAGTGCAGAGAGGTCAGGTTGGACAGCTTAGCAATTTCTCCAACTTCTTGTATTCCTTCCATTTTTGTATGCTTCTTTTCCATCCTCTGAGCCATTCCTGCCCTATAATCTCTGAAAACACTTATCGCACATATCAAGGCATCTAATGGTAATAAGAGAGGATTAATAATTAGCAATTTAAAGGCCAAAGAAGCATGTTTTCAATTAAAGCACATAATTAGGAAGGCAAATGTAAAACCATGCAAATAGTATGAATAAGTGGATAAAGAGTAGATAAAAACCACTCAATTGAGCACAAGATAAACCATAAAATAGTGGTTTATCAACCTCCCCACACTTAAACATTAGCATGTCCTCATGCTAAGCTCAAGAGAAGCTAAAAAGATGAAGAGGAATGGTAGAATGTATGAAATGCAACCTATCTATATGAATGCAACTACATGTAAAATGTTTCTACCTACTTGGTTAAAAATAAATAAATTCTCCAAGACAAATATAAATCAGATTCCATTAATTCAAATCATACAAAATAAGGTACAAGTAAACTTGTAAGAAGATAGCTCATGAAAGCAGGGAACATAGAATCAAGCATTGAACCCTCACTGGTAGTATATATCACTCTAATCTCTCAAGTGTCTAGGGTCAATCACTCTACTCTTCTCTAATCATGCTTTCTAAACTTTGTTATTCATCTAACTAATCAACAAATATTTAGTATATCAATGCAAACATCATGAGGTCTTTTCAAGGTTGTAATGGGGCTAAGGTAAGGGTATAAGGATATATGTATGGCCAAGTGAGCTTTATAAAGTGAATCCTTGATTAGTCTAAGATCTCACCTAACATATACATACTTTATATAATTTTAAAATACTTTACCTAGCTACCCGAATTTTTCCACTTTTGTATTACATGCTCATGTATCAAACTTATTTTTGAATCTTGTCCCATGTGCATTGATTCTTTTATTTTGCATTTGGGGTAATATTATTTTTTTCTTTTCTTTTTTTTTGTTGTATCCCATTATTTAATTACTTAATTTTTTTGAATATATTTTTTTTAATGCACATGGTAATTTAATTATTTTGATTTCATATGAGCATGCTTCCCAAATTTTCAAATAACTTATTCAATTTAATTCCCTATTTTTTTTTCATATCATCCCATGTTCCCATAAAATTCCCCACACTTAAATTATACACAATATCTATCTTAAGCTAACCAAGGATTCAACTTGGGATTTTTATTTTGTTTTTCTGCTTAAGGCTAGTAATGTGGTTATGAAATAGAAGGGGGTTAAAAAGGCTCAAGGTGGCTAACAAGGGTGATGTAAAGGGTAGGCTTATTTGGGATAAGTGAGCTAAAATCAAACAATGGCCTCAATCATATGCAAACATGTAAATACACTCAATATTGGACATATAGAATGGAACAAAGTAAATATTGCAATCATAGTGAAGAAAACATACAAGAATAAAAATTTATGGTTAAATAATGTAACCATGTAAATAAGCTCAAAATCTCACAGGTTGTGTGTTCTTTAACTCAAAAACCATGTTCCAAGTACAACTTCTGATAAGTTTAACACAAAAATTTTGATTTTAAATTAGTGAAAATTTTTCAAAAATAGGGTCTTTAAAAAGAAACTTATTATTTCTCAACCAAGCAGTAGCTAAATGCATAAAATCAAACAAACATGCAATTAAACATGCAAATGCAATAATGAATAAACAAAGAAAATAAAACAATGGTGTTGAGAAGAAAATACTAACCCATGGAGATCGGTATCGACCTCCCCACACTTAAAGATTGCACCGTCCTCGGTGCATGCTAAGATGTACAAGTAGATGGGTTGTTTCAACTGTTGCTTTTCTCTAAGGATTGTGCAGATGGACTTGTCTGTCTCCCCATGTAAACGTCTTCCGGTTCTCTTCTGGGTGGCCATCCTGAAAGAAAAAGGGAAGAAGAGTAACCCAGAAATAAAGATAGGAAAATAAATACAGTATGGGTGGGTAAATGCCAAATAATAAGGGTCTCAATTACATGGTAGCTACAATATACAAGTGAGAAAATAATAGAAGCCATGGCATGCCAGTGGTACAAAATGTACAACAATGGGGAAGAGAGTGGGGAAGGAGAGATAATATAAATTCATGTCAATGCAAAAGTAATACAGATATAAAAGATTGGCATTGATATAAATAATATTACCTATCCAGAATAAAACAAGTCATAAGCACCAAGAAAATACCAGAAAAGATGTAACAGTTGAGTAAGAAATTTTTAACACCAATGGAAAAATAATAAATTTAGAAAAGAAAATAAAAATATGCACAAAATTAAGATGCAATGAATGAAATATGCAAATAAATTAAGTAAAATAAAATAAAAGATAGGAATAATGAGAAGGGAAAGAAGAGAAAAGAAAGAAATAATAATAAGGGAAAACAAAAATAAGGATTTGGGGAGAAAAAGATATGATAATTGGCAGATTGGGAAAACTGTGCGGCGCAAGCGACGCGGTCGCGTGGGGCACGCGGTCATGCGACTTGCGCTTAAACTCAATGACGCGGTCGCGTCGGTCACGCGGTCGCGTGACCCGTTTTATGCTACTAGCGCGAGGGCAGCCTCGCTCTCGCACAACTCTCTGTTCAAAATCATTAATTGCCAAATATTAGGTGACGCGATCGCATGGGGCATGCGATCACGTGAGTGGCCACTTAGTAGGATGTGACGCGGCCGCGTGGGGCACGCGGTCGAGTGAGATGGACTGCGCGTCCAGCGCCAGTCCAGCACCACTCTAGCACAACTTTCGGCTGTGCACCATTATTACGTCGAAATCCTGGTCACGCGGCCGCGTGGGGCACGCGGTCGCGTGGGATGATTTGTGCCATTGGCACGCCTCCAACCACGCTCTCGCGTGAATCTCTGTTCAATTTATTATTCTCCCATCTCCTTGCGACGCAGACGCGTCGTTGATGCGGTCGCGTCGCGTGCTCATTTTTTTTATATATATGCAATATGCAGATGCAAATGCAGTGCTGATATGGATGTTATGAATAATTCCAGGTTCAATAATAATATAATAAAATAAAATAAAAAACAAACAAAACGAAATAAAATTAAAATTGAGAAAGGAATGATTATACCATGGTAGTTTGTCTCCCACCTAGCACTTTTAGTTAAAGTCCTTAAGTTGGATATTTGGTGAGCTCCGTGTTATGGTGGCTTGTGTTTGAACTCATCCAGGAATTTCCACCAATGTTTGTATCTCCAGTAACCTCCGGGGTCCCAAACTAAGCATGTAAAGCCCTTAAGAAGCTTCAAACAGATTCTTAGGCTCCCGGGGTAACAAGTGTCAGAGCAGATTCCAAGATCCCAAATTTTGCTTTTACACCCATCTTTGTTGGGATCTGTATTTTTCCAACTGGGTGATAAGTAATTTGAATTCGCACTGCAGCTACCAAACAGCTTCCTAGACCCATTCAGTTGAGCTTTACACCAACCTTTGCGTTTAAACTTAAAGCTTCCAACCATGATGAACCTTGCAGGACAATTCTTACCACTGGCCATCTTCCTCTTACTCTTAATGTTACAAAGAGTTCTAAGTTGACCATCTGTCTCCAGTAGCCCATATTCAAGTGGAATTAGAAAGCTAAGGGATATGAATTTCACCCACTTGAATGTTGTGAAGGATGATGGCAACTTAGGGGGAGGTATTTTTGATGAAATTGCAAGCTCCACTCCCTTGTGCTCTTCTCTGATAATTATCACCTCTTTGCAAGCTTCTTTAATTTCAACCTCTTCCTCTTGGTAGCTTTCTTCCAATTCAATCTTCTCTTCATTGCTTTCCAAGGGCATGGGAGGTTGTGCTTCTTCTTCTTGAATCTCCATCTCTTGATCAACCTCTTCCAAGTCTTCAACTGTGATATGCCTTGGAGGTTGTACACCCTTCTCAACATCAATTTCGATTGCCTTGGAAGGAGGTTCTATAACTGGACTTTCCCATGGAGGTTCTGCATCTCCTAAGTCTTTAACCACTTCTTCTTCTTCAATAATTCCGGCTTCCTCCACTTGTTCCAGTACAAATTCATGCTCTTTACTATCCACTGGAGTTTCTAATATCTCCTTCATGCTACGTTCTTCATTAGATTGCCCACATGAAGCCATGAGGGTTCCTTGAGTGTTTGAACGTTGGGAAGCTAATTGATTTATCGCTTGTTCCAATTGACGAATGGTTGCTTGAAATCGATCCACTGTTTCCTTGAAATGATCCTTTGTCTCTTGATGCACTCAGCTTTCATAAATAGGATCATAGTGCTCTTGGATTGATGGATATGGAGATAGTGAATATTGAAGTGGTGGTTCTTGTGAGTAATTGGGTTGGAATTGGGGTGGCTCTATATATGGTTCATATGGCTCATAAGATGGTTGGTATGGTGGTTGAGGGTTAGGGTCATATGGAGGTGAATGACGGAAAGGGGCTTGTGAGTATGGTGGTCCAAAGTCATGTTGAGGAGAGGATTCATAGGCATATGGTGGTGGTTGTTGATAGTCTATTGGAGATGGTTGTTGCCATGAGGGTTGATCAAATCCTTGTGGCTCCTCCCATCTTTGATTGTTCCAACCTTGATGCCTGTTCTCATTGTAATTTCTTCTTCCTACAACATTATTGTAACCAGACTCATAGCCAAAGGGGTGAGAGTTCATAGTAGCAAATAAAAATTAAAAACGAAAAAAACAAATTTAAATTAAAAGGTTATTTAAATTTTGAATTTGAAAATTAAATTTTGAAATTTGAAATTTTGAAATTTTGAAATTTGAATTTTGAAATTTGAATTTTAAATTTTTTTTAAATTTGAATTTTGAATTTTGAAATTTGAATTTTGAAATTTGATTTTTGAAATAAGATAAGATAAGATTTTGAAAAAGATATGATTTTTTTGAAAAAGATTTAAATTTTGAAATTTTTTTAATGTAAATTTCGAAAATTTTAATTAAAATAAAGAGAAAAGATATTTTTGAATTAAATGAGAAAAGAGAAAAACAATAAAATGACACTAAACTTAAAAATTTTAGATCAAAACAAAGAAAACAACTAAGAACAACTTGAAGATCAAGATGAACACCAAGAACAAATTTTTTGAAAAAAATTTTTAATAACTAAATAAAAACCAATAACCTCTTAATTTACGAAAAAGCAAAAATAAAAAAAAAATAAAAATAAATAAACAAGTAAAAAGCAAATATTTACAATAACCAATAATAAGGCACACGTTTGCAATTCCCCGGTAACGGCACTATTTTGAAGAACTGAAGATTGATGGTTTAGAATTTATAGTAAACTCTTGTTGTGAGTATAGTTACTAAACCAAGCAATCAACCTTTCTTACAAACGTTTTGGTTGTCACAAGTAACAAACCCCTTTGAAATTGATAACCGAGTATTCAAACCTCGGGTCGTCTTCTCAAGGAATTGCAGGGAGGTATGTTCTTATTATTGGTTATGAGTCTTGTAAGGTAAGGGTTTTAGAAAGTAGAGAAGCAGTATGTTGAATGACAAGAAAAATAAAATAATAATAATAAAATAAACTCTTGGCAAGGTATTAGAACTGGAGGTCCTATCCTTATCAATTGTGATGAAATTTGGATTTTAATCTCACTTTGTTAACCTCTAATTATGAAGGTAGATCAAGTGGATTAATTAGCTTAATCCTCAGGTCCTAGTCAATTCCTATGGAAAGACTAGAGTTATTGGAGCAACTCCCAATTTCAATCACTGCTTTATTGACAGCTCAAGCATTACCAATTTACTTAACCAAAGCCAAAAGGAAGAAAGAAATATCTAAATTAAATTGAAAGCAATCTTAAACAGAGCAAAGCAATCTTAAATCTGAAATACCTCAATTAACATTAATTAAGAAAATTATATGTAACATGGAAGAGTTCATAAATTAAATTGGAAAAAATAAATAAAAATAAAGAACCTGGGATTCAGAGCCACTCCTAAAACTAAGAGAATTCCTAAATCCTAATCCTAAGAGAGAGGAGAGAACCTCTCTCTCTAAAAACTACATCTACTCCTAAAGTTGTGAATTCTGAAAGCTTCTTGATGAATGGATGCATTCTCCCACTTTATAGCCTCTAATCTGTGTTTTCTGGGCCGCAAACTAGGTCAGAAACAGCCCAGAATTTGCTGGTTGCGATTTCAAACACGCTGATTTTTGTCACTGCGACGCGGCCGCATGGAGCATGCGGTCGTGTCGCCTAGCGTCAGGGAAACTATGGCATATTATATATCAAATCGAAGCCCCAGACGTTAGCTTTCCAATGCAACTAGAACCGCGTCGTTTGGACCTCTGTAGCTAAAGTTATAGCGGTTTGAGTGCAGAGAGGTCAGGTTGGACAGCTTAGCAATTTCTCCAACTTCTTGTATTCCTTCCATTTTTGCATGCTTCCTTTCCATCCTCTGAGCCATTCCTGCCCTATAATCTCTGAAAACACTTAACGCACATATCAAGGCATCTAATGGTAATAAGAGAGGATTAATAATTAGCAATTTAAAGGCCAAAGAAGCATATTTTCAATTAAAGCACATAATTAGGAAGGCAAATGTAAAACCATGCAAATAGTATGAATAAGTGGGTAAAGAGTAGATAAAAACCACTCAATTGAGCATAAGATAAACCATAAAATAGTGGTTTATCAATCCTCCTCTTGTTGCCTTGAGATATGAGATTCAAGATCTCTCAATTCCAACATGGAGGCTTCATCGGGAGGTGATGGTGGAAGAGAAGGTTCATTGTTAGGGGGGAAGGTTTCATGATTGGAAGATGGTTCATTTTGGTAAGGGTATAGAGATGGTGTATATTGAGGTGGTTCTTGAGGGTAGTTGTGTTGGAATTGTGGTGGTTCCATGTGTGGTTCATATGGTTCATAAGGTGGTTGATATGGTGGATAAGGATTAGGGTCATATCGGGGTGTTTGGTGGTATGGGGCTTGTGAGTAAGGTGGTTCAAAGTCATGTTGAGGGGGTGGTTCATAGGCATATGGTGGTGGTTGTTGACAATCACAATAAGGGTCACCACATTCATTAGATTGATATGCATTAGGATGAGAGTTATACCCATAAAAATCCGGAGATTGTTGTTGCCAAGAAGGGTGATCAATCCTTTGAGGCTCTTCCCATCTTTGATTGTTCCATCCTTGATGCACATCCTCATTGTAGTTCCCATTACCTACAACATAATTTGAGCCAAACTCATAGCCAAAGTGTTGAGAATTCATAATAGCAAATAAAAATAAAAGCTACAAAAATAAGCAACAAAGTCCTAAAGCTAACAAAAACTAACAAATAAGCAAAAGGCAAACATATTCACAATATTCACAATAGCCAATAATATAACACCATTGCAACTCCTCGGCAACGGCGCCATTTTGATGATCAAACTTTTGTTGATATAGAATTTCCTCAATTGAATGAATTCTCGTTGTAAAGTATAGTTCTACACCAACAAACAATCCTCCCAATCAAAAATTTGGTTGTCACAATTAACAAACCCCAAATAAGAATTAACCGGAGTATTTAGACTCCGGGTCATGTCACAAGGAATTGCGATGAAGTGCTCAATTATTGGCTATGAAAGGGCAAGGGGGTTTTTGGTTGATAAGAGGGGCAAGAAATTAAATGATAAGAAAAGTAAAGAGAATAATTAAAGAAAGCAATTAATAAAGAGAGACATTCATGGCAAGGATTGACAATATAGGCTTTCTATCCTAGTCATGCAATGATTAATTCATCTTATTTAGTCAACTCCAACAAATAGGGAGAAAGTCAAACAAGATTAATCAATCATACCACAATAATAACAAGAATTTATCTTATTACGTCATCTCCAACATTGGAAGAAGGTATCATATTATCTTCCATGAGAGAAAGTCTAATAAGACTAGCTAATCTCAATCCAAAAGTCCTAATCAACTCACTAATTAAATTAGCAAAAGATTAGCGTCAATGGAAACATTATTCCAAAAGTCCTAATCAACTCACTAATTAAATTAGCAAAAGATTAGCGTCAATGGAATAGCTAACAACTCTAGATCACCAACATGAGTTGGGTTTTCATGACTCAAGATTGCCTAATTACTCTTTCCAAGCCAAGAATGCTCAAAATCTACTCTAAAGCCCAACCAAGCATTTTATCAAACACTTGGAAGGCATACATGGAAAGCAAAGTAAAATTTGCAAGAAATAATAAATCTAACAACTATCAATTGCAAGAAATCAACAATAACAACTAAGGTAAACATAAAAGAACTCGGAAACATAAAATTGCATTAAAAAAATTAAGATCCAACAATTGTTCATAAACATAAAAATGGCAAAATAAAGGAAATGACAAGTAAAACTAGAAGAATAGAGATGTAATAACAAGAAATTAAAAGGAAGAACTAAAAAACAAGAATTAGAACTTGGATCCAAGAAGAATTAACTAAAACTACCCTAAAATCTAAAGAGAGGAGAGAGCCTCTCTCTCTAGAATTCTACCCTAAAACATGATGAAAACTCAACTATGAATACTTGGTTCATTCTCCCTTCAATCCTTGGATTCAATAGCATCAGAAATGGGCTGGATTGGACCCAAAATGAGCTGCAAAATCGCTGGGGGCGATTTCATTAAAGTGGACTGACGGGCAGAATCGGCGCGCATGCGTACATGGCACGTGCGCGCCCCTGAGCGCGAATTAACATATGACAAATTTTATATTATTTCGAAGCCCCGGATGTTAGCTTTCCAACGCAACTAGAACCGCCTCATTTGGACCTCTGTAGCTCAAGTTATGGTCGATTGAGTGCGAAGAGGTCAGACTTGACAGCTTTACGGTTCCTTCATTTCTTCATGAGTTCTCCCACTTTGCATGCTTTTCTCCTCACTTCTTCCATCCAATGCTTACCTTATGAACCTGAAATCACTCAACAAACACATCAAGGCATTGAATGGAAATAAAGTGAGTTAAAATTGGCAAAATTAAGGCCTAAAAAGCATGTTTTCACATTTAAGCACAAATCAAGGGAGAATTGCAAAACCATGCTATTTCATTGAATAAATGTGAGAAAAAGTGATAAAATCCCCCAAAATAAGCACAAGATAAACCACAAAATCGGAGTTTATCAGGGACACCAAACTTAAAACTTTGACATAAGACTCAAACAAAAGAAAAAGATAACTAAAGAGAAAAAGTTTTTTTTTTTGAAAAAAATTTTTGAAAAAGAAAATAAGAAACACAAAAAAGAAAAACAAGTAAAAGTACCTGATCTAAGGAGAAAGACAACCATTAGTTTGTCAATCACAAATAATCCCTGGCAATGGCGTCAAAAACTTGGTGTGCAAATTTGTGACTCGCACAACTGAACCGGCAAGTACACCGGGTTGTCCAAGTAATACCTCAGGTGAGTGAGGGTCGAATCCCACGAGGATTGTCAGATTGAGCAAGCTGTGGTTATCATGCATATCTTAGTCAGGGAAATGGAAAGATAGTTGTTGTTTGTTGTAAGTGCATGAACAAGCAATAACAATAAAGCATAGAAACAATACTGAGGAATCAGTTAAGGCTTCGGAGATGCTTCTTCTTTCGGATTAATACGTCTTACTAACTACTCCAACAATGAGTGATTCATTCAATGGCAAGGCTGTAAGTGATTAAGCCATGGGTCGTGGTCATTAATCTCCTCTAATCCAAACCAAATGCCCGAACAGGTTAGCCAGTCTGGCAGAAGGTGAAGCTCACGCAATTCAATCTCTAATGATCCTACTCAAAATGCCACAGATAAGGTCGGATCTTCCGGATCGGAGAATGACGCTCTATGATTCTAGCCCTTAGAGCCACAGGAACCTCAATTACACATGACTAACGAGATTTCATGTCACATATCCCAAGATACACCCTCCTAACCATTGATGCTCAAATCCTTGGATCCTTGCTCTTTTGATTTTTCTTTTATGAGCATTCTTTTTCTTTTTATTTTTCTTTTTCCTTTTCTGCTGCTTTTTCTTGCTTCAATAATCAATATTTTTTATTTTTCAGAGAGTCAATAATACTTCTCTGAATCCTTTGTTCTTTCAAAAGTCAATACACTCAACTTCAATATCAATCATGCACTGTTAATTCACATTCAGAAATAAATGCAAGGCCACCACATTAAAATAATTGGAACAACTCATGATAAACTTAAAATTTATGTATCTCACTAATTCTTTCGCAAATAAATTTTTCTTTTAAGCATGCTGAGGGATACAGAGGATATCTTATAACCAAAGTAAAACAAGAAAATAAAACTAGAAAAGAAAAAATACTAAATGTGATCATGAACATAGAAAAGAAAACAGATAATAAATTAAAGTACAGTGAGAATAGAAATAAAACAGATAGAAATGTAATGGGACTCAACAACCTCAGTGATGGCGGCTGCTGCTTCCCCTGGAGAACCTCTGGTGGAATAGAAATATATCCCTTGAGCATCTCAGAAATCTCTGGTGGAGGCAGCTGCACATGCTCTTGCTGTGGTTCATGTGAAGGCTCTCTCACATGCTCCATCTTCCTCTTTGTGATGGGATTATCCATTTCAATGAGGACATCTCCAGCTATGCCAATTCTGGCTAAATTGCGTAGGCGATATATGAGGTGTGGGAATGCTAACTTCGCTTGAGTGGAGGTCTTTTTAGCTACTTTGTACAACTCTTGAGATATCATCTCATGTACCTCTACCTCATTCCCAAGCATAATGCAACGAATCATTACTGCCCGGTTAATGGTAACCTCTGATCGGTTACTTGTGGGGATGATAGAGCATTGGATAAACTCCAACCATCCTCTGGCCACAGGCTTAAGGTCAAGCCTACCCAGTTGGTAGGGCTTGCCTTGTGCGTCGCTCCTCCACTGTGCTCCTCCACACAAATGTCTGCCAGGACTTGATCCAACCTTTGGTCGTAGTTGACCCTTCTTGTGTAAGAGTGTGGATCTCCGAGTATTTGTGGCAATTGTAGCACCACTCTCACACTTTCTGGGATGAAATTCAAGAGTTGCTCTTGGACTATGGTGCGCCAGTTTTTAGGGCTTGGGTTCACACTTTTATCGTGGTTTTTGGTGACCAAGCATTGGCGAAGAATTCTTGCACCATTAGTGTTCCGACCTCTGAAATAGGATTAGTCAGAATTTTCCAATCCCTTCTCCAGATCTCTTGTTGAATCTCTGGATATTCCCCTTTCTTGAGCTTGAAGGGGACCTTGGGAATCATCTTTTTATGCCTTACCACATCATAAAAGTTATCGTGGTGCACCTTGGTGAGAAATCTCCATGATTCCCAAGGTTCGGAAGTGGAAGCGGGAGCTTTTCCCTTTCTCTTTCTTGAGTCTTCGCCGGCTTTTGGTGCCATACTTAGGAATGGTAGAAGTCAAAAAGCAAAGCTTTTGCAACACCAAACTTAAGAAGTTTGCTCGTCCTCGAGCAAATATGAACCAAAGAAAAGAAAAGAGTAGAAGAAAGAAGGAAAAGATAGAGATAGAGGGAGGGAAGGGCTTCGGCCAAGTAGGGGAATGGTGAAGAAGAAGAGTGTGTAAAGTGTATAGGGTTAGATGGACAAAGTGTTGAGGAGGTGTGTGAAATAAGGTTTGTATGAGGTGGTATTTATAGGGGTGGAAGGGTGAGAGTTCGGTTATGGGGGGAAAGAATGGGTGGGAATAGTTTGAATTTGAAGTGGGTGGGGTTGGTGGAGAATTAAAGTGATGAGATTTATGATAGTTTTTTGGGGAATAGTGTGTATGAGGAAGAGGAAAAGTAGGGTGTGGGTTTCAAGTTTTAGAAAAAGTAGGAGAGAGAAGAAAAAGGTAGGGTAAGTGGGGTACGTAGAGATTCTGTGGGACCCACTAACTGAGAAGTTTCCAAACACGAGCTGCCTGTCCCATACCTGGCGTTCAATGCTAGGAATGGGCATTAAATGCCCATTACGGGTCAAAAGGTTGGCCCTGGCTGCTCCCTATGGGGCATTGAACGCCCAGGCTATTCCCTCTCTGGTGTTCAACGCCAGCAATGTGTCCCTGAGGGGCATTGAACGCCCAGACTGCTCCCTATCTAGCATTCAACGCCAGAAATAGGCTCCTCATTGGACGTTGAACACCCATCTTCCTCCTTGTCTGGCATTCAAGTTCTCCCCAGGGTGTTCTGTTTTCAATTCTAAATGTCTTTGTCACTGTCCTAAGTGCTGTACACGATCACAAACAACAAAAAGCAAAGAAAAACTATAGAGAATAAACTAAAAACAAAATCAAATGAGAATAAACAAAAGAAAAAAAGCAATAGTACTCTAATCATGGTTGGGTTGCCTCCCAACAAGCACTTCTTTACCGTTATTAGCTTGACAGAAGGCTCCATTACAGAGGTAGGTAGGGGCTCAGATCTTCACCCCTTACAGTGAACTTTCTTTCGGTGTTCTCATGAATGAGCTCCACATACTCTAGAGAAAAGATTCTACTCACTGTGTGTGGAATGACTGGACTCTTGGTGAAGACAACTCTCATGCTAGGTGAGAGGCCTTCAGTGGGGATCTTCTTGTCCCTCTAGCCTTTAGCTACCTTCTTCTCAGTACCTTCCTTCCCAATGCTTGATGATGGTTGCCTAATACCAAACTTAGAATTGGTGTCTAGGGGCTCTGTAAAGCTCTGTACTGAGAGGGAAGGTTGAAACACTATATGTTGTACAATGGTACCTCCTGTATCAGAAGGAGACTGAGGCTTGGGGATCTTGAACAAGATACAGTCCTCATGCAACCTCAGAACTAGCTCTCCTCCTTCCACATCAATTATGGCCTTAGCAGTGGCTAGGAAAGGCCTTTCAAGGATGATGAATTCAATTCTGTCCTCCCCAATATCTAGGATCACAAAATCCGCAGGGATGTAAAGGTCTTCAACCTTCACTAGGACATCCTCCACCATGCCATGTGCCTTTTTCAGGGACTTGTCTGCCATCTCCAATGAGATCTTAGCACGCTGCACCTCCAGAATTCCTAGCCTCTACATTATAGATAGAGGCATAAGATTGATGCTTGAGCCAAGGTCGCATAATGCCTTCTCAAAGGTGATGGTCCCTATAGTACGGGGAATCAGGAAGCTTCCGGGATCCAGCAGCTTCTGAGGATGCTTCTTTTGGACCAAGGCACTGCACTCTTTGGTTAGTACCACAGTCTCATCTACCTTTGAGGCCTTCAATCATGCCATGGAAGGGGTAGCCTTCTCCAATTCCTCTGCCCGAGAGGAATTGGCTTTCAGCTTCCTAAGGATTTCCAGGAACCGAGCAAATCGCTCCTCCTTAGGCTCCTCTTCCTCGTCTAAAGAAGAGTATTCTTCAGGTTTCTCTCTCAGTAAAGGGGCGTGCAAGGTGACTATGTCAGTCTCCTCATGAGCTCTGATTTCCCTGAGCTCCTCAATAGCAGGCTCCTCTTTGGGTTCAATCACAACCTCTATAGTGAGGGCCTTGCACTCTTTCCTTGGATTCACCTCTGTGTTGCTGGGAAGAGTGTTGGAAGGAATCTCTGGGATCCTCTTGCTCAGCTGACCAACCTGTATCTCCAGGTTACTGATGAAAGACCTAGTTTCTGCCAGGAAACTATGGGTGGTCTTGGAGAGGTTAGAGACTATAGCAGCCAAGTCAGAGAGGCTCTGCTTGGGTGTCTCCATCTGCTGCTGAGATGGTTCATAGGGTCTATTACCGAACCTGTTCTGGTTTATTCCACCCTGACTGTTATTGAAGCTTTGTTGACACTTCTGCTGATTTCTCCACCTGAAATTGGGGTGGTTCCTCCATCCTAATTGAAAGTATTTGAATAGGGATCGTTGTTGGAGTTTTTGGAGGCATTTCCCATATAGTTCACCCCCTCCATGGTGGTTGATGAGTGAAGATTTTGCACCGATTTGGATTTTCACACTTAAGATAACTTTTGTTGCAAGTATAGACCAAACCGGCAATTTAAATCACAAACATCAAAGTTTAAAATTTCTAATTAACCGAGAGTATTCAAACCTCGGGTCGTTCTCCCTAGGAACTAGTGCCAACAAGTGCACAATTTTGGTTGTGAGAAGCAAATGGGTTTTCAATGATGGAAGTAAACAAACAAATAAAGAGATAAAAGAACAAGACAAAATTACAATTAATAAACTAATAAAGGAATAAAGGAACTAAGTATGTAATATAGACAAGTAATGCTATAAAATGAGGAAAAATGGTTCAAAACATAAATGAAACCTTGACTTGGGATGAGTTATGGAATCCTTTCCTTGCCATAACCACAACTATGATTATTATGATGGATTAATCTCACTAAGTCAACCCTTACATCGAAGAGTAAGTCTAATGAGCATAATTGTCATTAATCCACAAATCCTAGCTAAATTACCAAACTAGTTGGTAAAAAGCTAGCGTTAGTGAAAATAATAACAACTAACAACCCAAGAATTATCACTAAATGTTGGATATTATGGCTCTAGTAATCCATAAACTCACTTCCCCCAAGCCAAGGGGTGGAAAACTAGCCTATAACTAAGATTGGCATTTCATCAAACACATAGAGGGCATAATCATAAAACATGGAAAAATTAGGAAAATGGTAAAAGCTTTGAACTACTAATGATCAAAATCAATAAAAGCATTCAAACAAACATAAAAAAGCCATCAAACATCAAATTAAATAACTAGAAAGCCAAAATTGTAAGACTATGTATATATTGACAAGGAAAAGTAAATTAGAAGAGAGTGTAGAACAAGTGTAGTAATTGAAAGAAAAATTAAAGAAATACTTACAATAAGATAGCAAAATCCAAAAGCAAAACTTGAACTATAAAATGCTACAAACCCTAATTAAGAACCCTAAGAGAGAATTTCCTAATCTACACTACTCCTACTCCTACTATGTGTTTTTCCTATTCTAAGATGGCTCTCTTCATATGGCATGAAGTTCCCTTCATATAGCACTTGATTTCAGCATCCAAGCCTTCTGAAATGGGCCAAGGGAGCCCCAAAATCGCGAGCCACGTGCTTCATTAATGAAGTCACGCGCTGGTACCTGTGCATACGCACAGATGTGTGCGTATGCACACTTCGCTGAATTTCCACTTGTGCGTACGCACAGAGGGTTGTGCGCACGCACACATGCTGATTTCTTTCTTGTGCGTATGCACGTAGGGTTGTGCGCACGCATGCATGGCTGTGTGCTTCCTCTTTGTTTTCTTCATGTTTTCTCCCTTTGTACAAGCTTCCTTCCACTTTTGCATATCCATTCTTGCCTCTTTTATCTGAAATCACTCAACAAACATGTCATGGCATAAAATGAAAAAAAAAATGAAATTAAATTGCTCAATTTAAGCACAAAAACATATGTTTTCACATTTAGGTTCAATTTAAGGATCAAACACAAAAGTATCCTATTTTGGTGCTTAAGTGTAGGTTTATGTGATGAATTCCACTCAAATCAAGCTAAAATATCTCATCAAATATGGACTCATCAATTCCCCCACACTTAAACAATAGCATGTCCTCATGCTAAACCAAACAAGGAGAATGATAAAAAGGGAAACAACTTATTGAATGCAACTACCTATATGCATGCAAGTATACTATATACTATCTATACCTATATATACTATAGTATCCTATTGAATTGCTGAAAACAAACAATCAAACTTCCAAGCAAGTATATAGACATATAGGGCTAAGCAAAGAATTAATTCAATGCAATCAAAATCTAGAGAATTGATTTAACTCATCAAAATGAAGCAACTTGCAAGAATACATAATAAGAAGTATGGAAACATAGAGTTGAGTGATCGAACCTCACTAGGTGTGTATACAATCTCAACGCTCGGTGTTTTAGGGTTTAATCACTCAAGTACCTCACTCAACCTATATGCACCAAATCACAAAAATGCATTCTAACCACCGATTGCTTCTTTTCACACACATTCATGCCTTAGTTTCTATTCAAAACACATATGCATTCCTTATTTATTTTTTTCTTTTCTTTGGGGCGACCTTTGTCCCCTCTTATTATTTTTTTCATTTTATTTCTCTCTTTTTTTTCTTTTTTCTAAGACAAATGCATATGGTTAAGGCAAATTGATACATGAATGTGCACCCATTTTCTATTTTTTTTCTTTTTCAAAGCATATCCAATACAAACTTTTTCATTCACTACCAATGTTTCCCAAAATTCTCCCCCACACTTAAATGAAACACACTCCTCAACCTAAGCTAATCAAAGATACAATTCAAGGTAATTCATGGTTTTCTGCTTAGGGTTATGATGTGCTAACAATTAGAACAAAGGGGATTAAGAGGCTCAAAAGGGTTAACAAAAGTAGATGCAAGGGTAGGTCCATATGGGTGAGTGAGTTTAGTAAAAAAATGGCCTCAATCATGCTAAATGCATTCAAAACATCAAACATTAGAAATAAAGAATCAAGCAAAACCAAGATTACAATCATAGAAGGAGCATAGCACACAATGAACAAAAATAGTGGTTAAAATGTGTAACCACTCAATATAGGCTCAAATCTCACAAGGTATTTATTCTATCTCTCTTCTATGTTCCAAAAAATCATTCAAGCAAGTTTAAAAATAATTTTCCAAATCAATTCAATAGAACGCCCTAAAAACAAAATTCTTGGAGACCTTTGTTGTTTTTTTCACCAAAATTATTTCATATATGTATGTATGTTGTGATGGATGCAATCTTCAAAATTTTCTAGTTCTTTTCCTAATTTTCAACAACCAAAACCTGACATGAACAATTACGACAATATTGAACTAGGCATTATGATATTCACATCATCCAATCACAACTTCTATCTATAAAATATATACCATGCAAAAGATGCAAAATGTAATAGATATGAACTATGAAGAAAATACAATGCAACAATAAAAAATATTCCATATATCTACAAGAAACATAATAAAAGAAAACAAAAAACGAAAAACAAAAATGAAGTTCAAAGTGTTCGGAAAAGAAAAGTTACGCCCCAAAAATGGCGAATTCTCCCCCACACTTAAGCGGTTGCACGGTCCTCCGTGTACGAACACAATCCGGGGGCAATGTCTCTCAAGAGCTCCACTTTCAGTTTGCAGATGCGGGGGCTCGGGTTGCATGGAAATTGCCAAGTTCAATGCATTCTCGGCATCTCCATCCTTGGTGTCCTCCTCCTCTCCCGGCTCCATGCCGTTATATCTCATCCTCAAAAAAGAGTGAATAAGGTATAAATAGGAATCATAGGGCAAGTAGCACAAAATGGTAAAGGTGGGAGCTAATAAGTATCTAATTGAGGAAGTTTGCATAGTGGTGTGGTATGATGAAAATGAGCCGTATGTGTATTCGAATTATGCGCGCGGTTAGAATACACACAACGGCCGGTTAAAACGGCATCCACACAATCAAAAAGTAATAGCATGTGTTCCTCAATTAAGTAGCCTAGGTTGCAGGTAAAGAATAAGAAAAACTTAGGGCCCAAGCAACCCTAGGTAACCACAAAAGTGAATTGAGTGATTGATATATTGGATATTGTGATTATGCAAGTGAAAGCGCAAGATTGATATAAAAGCACAATAAACAATAACCAATCCAATAACGAACAGAAAACTCCTTATTCATCATGAAACATAAAGAAAGAGTTACATGGTAAGATACTTGTTACAAAAAAATGACAAGCTTGATAAGAATCAAGTTGAGTTACTCAAACAAATGCAAAGCATTAACAAGGAGTAAGTATCGGTCATGTGATGAATTTAACTTTAAAAATCATGATGAACAAGTAGTTTTAACTCAATTCACTCAGTTCAATGCACTTACATAATTTTTCTTAGTGGTACAGTCAAAACATGAGTTATCAAACCCACTAGGTGCTTGCATATTAAAGCAAAGTATATGTGCTTTGATGAAGTTCACTCAAGAAGCAACCGAATCAACCTTAATCAAACACTTGTAACTTATTCAAAATCAACTAAAGAAAAACTAATATAATTATTAAAATAAAAATGAAATGCAATGAAAACTAAGTAAAACAAGTAGAGAAACATGGAAAAGGCAAGAGAAGAGAGGGATGGAGGGTTGGAAGTGTGTTAGCGCTTAATTCAAAGTGCAATAAAAATTTGGCCCAAAATAACACTTGTGCGTACGCACAGAGATGTGTGCGCATGCACACCAGGTGAAACAGGGGAGACGTGCGCTCGCACAAGGTGTGCGAACGCTCTGAACAGAGAGGGGAACAAGACTCATGCGTACGCACAAAACACTTTTTTTTAAAGGATCATGGGAGCGTGCGCACACAGATCCATGCGCACGCACAGGGGAAAAAGTGAATGGAATAAAAGTGGAATTAAATTGCTCAATTTAAGCACAAAAACGTATGTTTTCACATTTATGTTCAATTTAGGGATCAAACACAAAAATATGCTATTTTGGTGCTTAAGTGTAGGTTTATGTGATGAAATCCATTCAAATCAAGCTAAAATATCTTATCAAATACGGACTCATCAGTGGTTCAAGTGTTATCACCTATGTCCACCTCATAGCCTGTCTCTAGACAATAAGCATCTGAGCTCTGTGTCCCACTCAAGTGCTGAGTGATCATGTTGATCTGCTGGGACATCAGCTTGTTCTGAGCCAAGATGGCATCTAAGGTATCCACTTCTAAGGCACCTCTCTTCTGAGCAGCCCCATTGTTCACCGAGTTCCTCTCAAAAGTGTACATATACTGGTTGTTGGCAACCATGTCGATGAGTTCCTGTGTCTCTTCAGGCATCTTCTTGAAGTGGAGGGATCTACTTGCCGAGTGGTCCAATGACATCTTAGATACTTCAGATAGGCCATCATAGAAGATGTCTAGTGATAAACCACTATTTTATGGTTTATATTGTGTTTAATTGTGTGGTTTTATCATGATCCTTACCCACTTATTCATTAAATTAGCATGAAATTATAATTCCTTCCTGAATTTATAACATGTTTGAAAACTGCTTCCTAGAGACTTTAATTATGTAATTTTAATTCTCTTTTATTTCATTCGATGACGTGATCTGTGTGTTGAGTGTTTCAGACTTTATAGGGTATGAACGAGTTGGAGATTGGAAAGGAAGCTAGCAAAAATGGAAGGAACACAAGAATTTGAGGAGATAACCAGCGAGAAGTGATGCGATCGCATGGCTCACGTGACCGCGCGAAGGAGAGCAAATCGCAGTGACGCGGCCGCATGGCTCAAGCGGCCGCGCGGATTGGAAAAGCTAAGGCGACGCGGTAGTGTGGACGACGCGAACGCGTGGAAAGGAAAAATGCGAATGACGCGTCCGCATGGATGACGCGATCGCGTGACATGTGCGATCTGCATAATCTGCAGAATTCGCTGGGGGCGATTTTGGACCTTATTTCGACCCAGTTTTCGGCCCGGAACAGCAGACTAGAGCCAGAGAATATGCAGAAACAAAACACAACATTCATTCTACACAATTTTCAATTTTAGATCTAGTTTTTCCTCCTCTAGGTTTTTCTCTCTAGGTTTTTAGAATTTTAATTTTCAATTGGTCTTAGCGTTGGAACATTGAGAAGAGTTATTTCCTCATCAATACTTCGTCATTCTAGTTCGTTCTCTTAACTGGGTTTTATTCTTCCATGTTCTTTGCTTTGTTCAATTTTGTCAATTGAATATTTTCATGATTATTCAGTACAAGGATTATTTCTTCCATTTTAATTTATTTTCCATTCCAATAATCATGTCTTCTTTTAATTTCCTTTCATATGTTATGGATTTATTATTTACAATGAGTGAGTAGTTTCCTCACTTGATAGGGAGTTGATTGAAAGGAACTCTTGAGTTGGAATGATTGAAAGAAAATTTGTAATTGGGTTAACTGTTGGATTGTTATCTAATCACTAACACCAATCCCTTTGAACTAAGTGGGTTGCAACTCGTGAATAGATCTAGCATTCCAACTTGTTTGACTTTCCTTTACCTAGTAAAGGATAACTAAACAGAACAACCATTAATTATAAATTAATCTTGAAATCATTCAATCAACAATAGAGATTCCAACTAATCAACTCCCAGTCAAGGCTTTTAGTTCATATTAATTGAATTTTCTCAATTTAATTTCCCACCTATTTAACTCAACTTCTTGGAACATCTGATTAATAAAATAGCACACTTCTCTGCAACTCGTTGGGAGACGACCTGGGACTTAAACTCCCAGTAATTTTTAAATTAAACTCTCTGTGACATATTTCTAAATTGATAGGTAGATTTTCGGTGAGTTAAGAACTATACTTGCAACATAACTATTTTAATAATTTTTAATTCACCAACTTCTGTGTCTCATCAATTTTTGGCGTCGTTGTCGGGGAATTAAAAATTATTAAAATAGTTACGTTGCAAGTATAGTTCTTAACTCACCGAAAATCTGCCTATCAATTTAGAAATATGTTACAGAGAGTTTAATTTAAAAATTACTGGGAGTTTAAGTCCCAGGTCGTCTCCCAACGAGTTGCAGAGAAGTGTGCTATTTTATTAATCAGATGTTCTAAGAAGTTGAGTTAAGTAGGTGGGAAATTAAATTGAGGAAATTCAATTAATATGAACTAAAAGCCTTGACTGGGAGTTGATTAGTTGGAATTTTTATTGTTGATGGAATGATTTCAAGATTAATTTATAATTAATGGTTGTTCTGTTTAGTTATCCTTTACTAGGTAAAGGAAAGTCAAACAAGTTTGAATGCTAGATCTGTTCACGAGTTACAACCCACTTAGTTTAAAGGGATTGGTGTTAGTGATTAGATAACAATCCAACAGTTAACCCAATTACAAATTTTCTTTCAATCCTTCCAACTCAAGAGTTCCTTTCAATCAACTCCCTATCAAGTGAGGGAACTACTCACTCATTGTAAATAATAAATCCATAACACATGAAAGGGAATTAAAAGAAGACATGATTATTGGAATGGAAAATAAATTAAAATGGTGAAAATATTTAATTGACAAAATTGAACAAAGCAAGGAACATGGAAGAATAAAACCCAATTAAGAGAACGAACTAGAATGACGAAGTATTGATGAGGAAATAACTCTTCTCAATATTCCAATGCTAAGACCAATTGAAAATTAAAATTCTAAAAACCTAGAGAGAAAAACCTAAAGGAGGAAAAACTATATCTAAAACTGAAAACTGTGTAGAATGAATGTTGTGTTTTGTTTCTGCATATTCTCTGGCTCTAGTCTGCTGTTCCGGGCCAAAAACTGGGTCGAAATAAGGTCTAAAATCGCCCCCAGCGAATTCTGCAGATTATGCAGATCGCACATGTCACGCGATCGCGTCATCCATGCGGACGCGTCATTCGCATTTTTCCTTGCCACGCGTTCGCATCGTCCACGCTACCGCGTCGCCTTAGCTTTTCCAATCCGCGCGGCCGCGTGAGCCATGCGGCCACGTCACTGCGATTTGCTCTCCTTCACGCGGTCGTGTGAGCCATGCGATCGCGTCACTTCTCGCTGGTTATCTCCTCAAATTCTTGTGTTCCTTCCATTTTTGCTAGCTTCCTTTCCAATCTCCAACTCGTTCATGCCCTATAAAGTCTGAAACACTCAACACACAGATCACGGCATCGAATGAAATAAAGGAGAATTAAAATTACATAATTAAAGTCTCTAGGAAGCAGTTTTCAAACATGTTATAAATTCAGGAAGGAATTATAATTTCATGCTAATTTAATGAATAAGTGGGTAAGGATCATGATAAAACCACACAATTAAACACAATATAAACCATAAAATAGTGGTTTATCAACCTCCCCACACTTAAACATTAGCATGTCCTCATGCTTAATTGAAGGAGATAAGGAAATAAGTATGAACACGTAGAAATTCATGAAATGCAATGCAAGCCTATATATATATATAAATAAATGCAACTATATGATTCTTGCCCACTTGATCCAAAGTAAATAAGCTCTTTAAAACAATTACAAATCAAATTCCACTAATTCTATCAGTATACAATAAAAACAGATAAAAGTGCAAGAAGATAGCTCATGAAAGCAGGGAACATGAAAATTCAAGCATTGAACCCTCACTGATAATGTATGTACGCTCTAATCTCTAGTGTATAGGGTAATCACTCTATCCTTCTCTAATCATGCTTTCTAACTTTTGTTCTTCTCCTAACCAATCAACAACAGTTAATATACCAATGCAAACATCATGAGGTCTTTTCAAGGTTGTGATGGGGCTAAGGTACAGGTAGGGGGATACATTTGGTCAAGTGAGCTAATAAATTGAATCTTTAATTAACCCAAGCTTCAACCTAAGACTATGTATTTTTTTAATGTAATCTTAAAGTTCATACCTAGCTACCCAGAATTCCCTTTTTTTATCCATACTCATGTATTAACTTTTTATTTGATTCTATCATATGTGCATTGATCTTTGAATTCTGAATTTAACATTGGGGTAATTTTTGTCCCCTTATTTATTTATATAAATTTTTTTTCTTTTTTTTTTGACATTAAAATAAATATAGCTTATCAATGCACATAGATTTTTAATTCTTATAGTTTCACATGAGTAGGTATCTAAATTTCCATTAAATTCTCATGACACATTCCCTTAACAACTTTTATTCCCACAATTTCCCATACTTAACTAGCACATACAATTCTATCTTAAGCTAACCAAAGATTCAATTTGGGATATACAATTATTTTTCAGCTTAAGGTTAGTAATGTGGTAAAATATAGAACAAATGGGATTTAGAGGCTCAAAGTGGTTAACAAAGGTAATTGAAAAGGGTAGGCTTAATTTGGATAAGTGCGTTTAAACAAATAATGGCCTCGATCATGTGCAAGTATGCAAATATAATAAATATTGGACATATAAGATAAAACAAAATATAGATTACAATCATAGAGAAGTAAACACACAAGAAAGAAATAATTATGGTTAAATAATGTAACCATACATAAAGGCTCAAATCTCTCACAGGTTGTGTGTTCTTTAGCTTAGATGTCATGTTCCAAATACAACTCAAGCAAATTTATCATAAAATTTTGAAAAATTAGTGAAATTTTGTTCCAAAGATAGAGTCTTAAAAGAAACTTATTGTCTTTTCAATCAAGTAGAACATGCATGCAACTATCCTAACCTATGCAATTTATTCTATTCTATAAAAGAAAGAAAATCTAACTAAAATATCCTAATTATTGGTGCTAGAAAAGAGAGATTACCTCCGGAAGTCAGGTACTGACAGACCTCCCCACACTTAAGGCTTTGCACCGTCCTCGGTGCCGTCTGTCAGGAACAGGGGTGGGCTGGTAGCAGTATCTCCACAATCGAGACCGTCATGGCTCCCTGTGCTGGTAAAAGAGGTGGAGTCCGGGGTATCCGAGTCCCTGAAGTGTCCCTTGAGTAGCTCCTTGAGGTGTTTGAATCGGCGCTCGTTACGGTGCTCTCTCATCTTTGCTTTCTGTTCTTGCCGATCCAACCTTTCGATTATCTGCTGGAGCAATTCATCAGTTGTAGGTGCTTGTGGGGTTGAAGAAGGATTATCTTCAACTGGAGTAGTAGGAAGGCTTGTAGTGGCTGCTGAGAGTCTGAGGTATTTCCCGTTAGGGACATACTGATCATCCCGCGGAATCACGGCTTTGGTGTCCCCAGTTCTGTAGGAGACTCCGGCTGTTGAGACAAGATCTGAGACCAAGGCGGGGAAAGGTAAGTTACCCACAATTTGTACGTGTTCCATAGCATTCCGGATATGTCTTGAGAGATTCAGAGGTTGGTCTGTAAGGATGCACCAAAGTAGAACAACCATGTCCGCAGTGAAGGAGGACTCATAAGTGCTCAGAAAGACGTAATAGGACATGATCTGTGCCCATACGCGAGCCTCCAAGGTAAGTGCTGAAGCCAAGAATCTCTTAGGGCGGGTACGGTGGTATCCGTAGATCCAACGGCTGCCAGGTAATGCGATAACTCCGAGAATGGAGTCCCAGTCAAATTGGTACCACTGACGCTTAAGTGCGGCATTTTGGAAGGCGTCCATTCCTTCTGGAATAGAGGGAAGACTCAGAGCTTGCTGAATGGCCTCTTCGGTGATGGGGACTTGCTTCTGCCGGACATAAACAGACTGCAGGGTTGGCATGTAGAAGTTAGAGTAGAACTCAACTACCCAAGAAAGATTGACCTGCCTTGGTTGTCTCCGTAGGAAACCCCATTGTCTTCGTGCAATTTGCGGCTCAACAAAGGAAGCAATATTGGACGGGAGGATAAGAAGGTATTCATTGTTATAGTTTCGTTCTGCCAGGATAGGGAACATCTGCTCACAGTAGCGATTGGAAAATCGCGCAGTGTCCTTTGCTGGAAAGGCTTTCTCCTTCTCATCAACCTTTATTATCCTCTTAACTCTTTTTGTTGAGGGCTTGACTGCGGTTGAAGAAGGCTCTGCTACTAATGCTCTTTTAGTTCCTCTTCTTGCTGGTGGTTTGGAAGTAGCTTTCTCTTTTCCTTTCTTGGTGGCCATCCTGAAAGAAGGGAAGAGAAAGTAAATTAAATTTAAAGAGATATACAGCAAGGAAGAAAATGGAAAAGAGGGGGATGGATGCACATTAAGATATACTGACATTAACACATGCTCGCGAGTACACGTGAAAAGCCAACAATGGAAAATAGCTAGTGCATATAAAGAAAAGTGACTGCAAGGTGTTTATTGGCATGCCGGCAAAGGGCATGAGTAGCATAGACCAAGCAATACTTTGTAACAAACCATCACATTTGTATTGACAATTAAATTCAATTAATACAATAGTAAAGGGAAGTTGTAAAAAGCAAGCATTGAATAGTATAACAATATAGAGAAGTGCATAATGCCATTTGAGCTTTTTCACAAACACATAGCATGCATGTTGAATAAGGTATAGAAAATATGAAGGTGAACATGCAAGAAATCCCTTAAATAGAATAAAAATAATTGTCAAACAATTTGCAACAATCCACAAGCATATAATGAAGGATAATGACTCAAAAAAGAAAAACAAGTAAATTTCTAACACCATGTAAAAAGGAAAAAGAAAAAGAAAGAAAATATGAATAATGAAAAGAAAAAGAAAAGAAAAGAAAATACATATAAAATAATAAGAATGATAGAAAAAGAAAGAGGGAAGAAGAAAGTAAAACCTTGTTAATGGATGTGAGATAGAGAGTGAAAGGTAAGATAGAAGGGGGAAGGGGGAAGGAAGAAATAAGGAGGGAAAAGAAAAACTAGGATTTGGAGGAGAGAAAGATAAGATAATTTGGCAATTTAGGTTGAGCTGTGCGGCGCACGCGACGCGGCCGCGTGGGGCACGCGTTCGCGTGAATGCGCTTCAAGTAAGGTGACGCGATCGCGTCGGTCACGCGGTCGCGTGACCCATGTTAAAAATTAATGATTTTGATCAGAGATTTGTGCGAGAGCGAGGCTGCCCTTGCGCCAGTAGCATAAAATGGGTCACGCGACCGCGTGACCGACGCGACCGCGTGACCGACGCGACCGCATCATTGAGTTTAAGCGCAAGTCGCGCGACCGCGTGCCCCACGCGACCGTGTCGCTTGCGCCGCACAGTTTTCCCAATTTGCCAATTATCATATCTTTTTCTCCCCAAATCCTTATTTTTGTTTTCCCTTATTATTATTTCTTTCTTTTCTCTTTTTTCCCTTCTCATTCTTCCTATCTTTTATTTTATTTTACTTAATTTATTTGCATATTTCATTCATTGCATCTTAATTTTGCGCATCTTTTTATTTTTTTTCTAAATTTATTATTTTTCCATTGGTGTTAAAAATTTCTTACACAACTGTTACATCTTTTCTGGTATTTTCTTGGTGCTTATGACTTATTTTATTCTGGATAGGTAATATTATTTATATCAATGCCAATCTTTTATAGCTGTATTACTTTTACATTGACATGAATTTTTATTATCTCTCCACGCTCTCCCTCACCGTTGCAAAATTTTTGCACTCTTGCTTTGCCATGTACTTCTACTATTTTCTCACTTGCATGTTGTAGCTACCATGTAATTGAGACCCTCATTATTTGGCATTAATCAACCCATATTTTAATTATTTTTTATCTTTATTTTGGGTTACTTTTCTTTCCTTTTTCTTTCAGGATGGCCACCAGAAAGAGAACCGGAAGACGTTTTACCTGGGAAAGACAACAAGTCCATCAGCACATTCCTTGATGAGAAAAGCATCAGTTGGAACAACCCGTCCACCTGCACATCTTAGCATGCACCGAGGACGGTGCAATCTTTAAGTGTGGGGAGGCGATACCGATCTCCATGGGTTGGTATTTTCTTCTCAAACACCAATATTTTATTTTCCTTGTTAGTGTTTCATTTGCATGTTTGATTGCATGATTATTTGATTTTGTGCATATTTTACCACTTGGTTAAAGTAATATTTTCTTTTTCAAGAAACCTTTTAAGAGCATTTCACTAATTTGAAAAAAAAATTTAATGTTACACTTGTTTGAAGAGATATTATACTGGAACATGGTTTAGAGCTCGAACACACAAAACCTGTGAGATTTTGAGCCTATTTGAATTTGTTGTATTTTACCAACCAATATTTTATTTTTGGTGTGTGTTTTTCTCTCTAAAATTGTGATCTTTGTCTTGCTTAATTCTATATTTCCATGGTTTGATGTATGCATACACTTACATGATTGAGGCCTTTGTTTTACTGAGCTTACATACCCATATGGCCTTACCTTTCATTATCCTTTGCAAACCAATTTGAGCATATTTTACCCTTTTTTATTCTTTATTTTAGCTCATCACTAACTCTAAGTGGAAAACAATAATGTCCTTAATTTGAATTCTTAGTTAGCTTAGACTAGTGAGAGTGCTCATGAATTAAGTGTGGGAAAAAGTGGGTTTGAAAATGTTTGGTTTAAGAATTGGGTGTTATATATCTTTATGAAAATGTGAAAGAAATAGGACATGTTCATGCATTCAATAAATTAATCATATGCATTAAGAAACACAAAAAAGAAAAAGAAAATATATATATATATATATAAAGAGAAAAAAAAGAAGAAGAAAAAGAGAGAGAAAAAGAAAAGAAAAAGAGCAATTAATAAAAGGGGACAAAATGCCCCAAAGTAAGTGGTGAAAGCAATGCATATGAGTTGTACTTGAAATTAGAACACATGAATATGTGGAAAACATTGTTAATGGATGGTTAGATGTTGTATTATGATTACATGGATTGTTTAAGTTAGGTGGAAAGTTTAAGTTAATTAAGGATTCAGATTTTAGTCCACTTGACCAAATACAATCCTACCTTGACCCTAACCCCATTACAACCCTTAAAAGACCTCTTGATATGTGTATCTGTGCATTAAATTTATGTTGATTGTTAGATGAAGAGCAAGCCTTAGAAAGCAAGGTTAGTGGAGAATTGAGAGAATCGAACCTAAAACACATGAGTGATTAGAGTGTATACACTACCAGTGAGGGTTCGATGCTCAATTCCTTGTTCCCTGCTTTCATGAGCTATTTTCTTCTTGCAAGTCTATTTGTACTTCATTTTTATGATTTGAATTAGTGAAATCCAGTTCATATTTCCTCTTGAAAGATTTGTTTACTTTTAACTAAGTAGGTAGAAACATTTTGCATGTAGTTACATTCATAGGTTGCACTTCATACATTCTACCATCCCTCTTCATCTTTATAGCTTCTCTTGAGCTTAGTATGAGGACATGCTAATGTTTAAGTGTGGGAAGGTTGATAAACCACTATTTTATGGTTTATCTTGTGCTCAATTGAGTGGGTTATATCAACCCTTTACCCACTTATTCATAATATTTGCATGGTTTTATATTTTCTTCTTGATTTTGTGCTATGATTGAAAACATGATTCTTTAATCTTATATTTGCTTATTATTAATCCTCTCTTATTACCATTAGATGCCTTGATATGTGTGTTAAGTAATTTCAGAGATTACAGGGCAGGAATGGCTCAGAGGATGGAAAGGAAGCATGCAAAAGTGGAAGGAATACAAGAAGTTGGAGAAATTGCTAAGCTGTCCAGCCTGACCTCTTCGCACTCAAACGGCTATAACTTTAGCTATAGAGGTCCAAATGGCGCGGTTCTAGTTGCGTTGGAAAGCTAACGTCCAGGGCTTCGATTTGATATATAATATGCTATAGTTTTCCTGACGCTAGGCGACGCGACCGCGTTGAACTTCAATTGGCAAGATAACAATTAACAATTATGCTGTTGAATTGGATAACTCCTGAGTTACTGATTTCTTAACCAAAACCAAAAGGAAAAGAGTAAATCTACTGGAATAAAAATATCTTCAGATGGGAAGCAATAATCATGTAAATAAAAGAAAGCAATATTAAACTGAAATACCTCAAATTGCATTAACAAAAGAACTTAAATCTAACATAGACATGCATAAATTAAATTGGAAAAATAAATAAAAGAACATTGAACCTAGGATTGAGAGTCACTCCTAAAACTAAGAGAAGTCCTAAATCCTAATCCTAAGAGAGAGGAGAGAACCTCTCTCTCTAAAAACTATATCTACTCCTAAAATTATGAATTATGAAAGCCTCCTCATGAATGGATGCATTCCTCCACTTTATAGCCTCTAATCTATGTTTTCTGGGCCAAGAACTGGGTCAGAAACAGCCCAGAATTCGCTGGTCTCGAATTCAACCACGCTGGAATTCCGTCACTGCGACGCGACCGCATGGAGCACGCGGTCGCATCGCCTAGCGTCAAGAAAACTATAGTATATTATATATCAAATCGAAGCCCTGGACGTTAGCTTTCCAACGCAACTGGAACCGCGTCGTTTGGACCTATGTAGCTAAAGTTATAGCTGTTTGAGTGCGAAGAGGTCAGGCTGGGCAGCTTAGCAATTTCTCCAACTTCTTGTATTCCTTCCACTTTTGCATGCTTCCTTTCCATCCTCTGAGCCATTCCTGCCCTGTAATCTCTGAAATTACTTAATACACATATCAAGGCATCTAATGGTAATAAGAGAGGATTAATAATAAGCAAATATAAGATTAAAGAAGCATGTTTTCAATCATAGCACAAAATCAAGAAGGAAATATAAAACCATGCAAATATTATGAATAAGTGGGTAAAGGATTGATAAAACCCACTCAATTGAGCACAAGATAAACCATAAAATAGTGGTTTATCATCTAGCATGGTCCAATCTGAAATCATGTCAGGAGGACATCTCCTGATCAGTTACTTGTATCTTTCCCAAGTTTGATAGAGGGATTCAACCTCTTTCTTTCTGAAGGTTTGTACTTCCACCCTAAGCTTGCTCAGCTTTTGGGGTGGAAAGAACTTGGTCAAGAATCCATTGACCACCTTCTCCTAGGTGTCTAGGCTTTCCTTAGGCTGAGATTCTAGCCATATCCTTGCTCTGTCTCTTACAACAAAGGAGAAGAGCATGAGCTTGTAGACTTTTGGATTTACTCTGTTAGTCTTGACAGTATCACATATCTGCAAGAAGTCAGATATAAATTTGTTTGGATCTTCCTGTGGAAGTCCATGGAACTGACAATTCTATTGTACTAGAGTGACCAGTTGAGGTTTCAATTCAAAGTTGTTTGCACCAATGGCAGGTATGGAGATGCTGCGCCCATAGAAATTAGAGTTGGGTATAGTGTAAGATCCTAGGACCTTTTTTGCGTCACCCCCATTATCTGGGTTAGTTGCCATTGTTATATCTTCAACTTCTTGTTCTAGAGCTCCTGTGAGATTCCTTATGCCTCTGCTAGCCTGAGCTTGTTGTAGACGCCTTCTTAGAGTTCTTTTTGGTTCAGGATCTGGATCTGGATCAAGGAGAGGTTCTTTATCCCTACTCTTGTTCATAAACAAGAAGAAAGAAACCAATAAGAGAAAAGAATGGAGTCTCTATGTCAGAGTATAGAGGGCTCCTAGTGAGAGAGTTAGATGAAGAGAAAAGAAAAAGGAACACGTCTTTTAATTAGAAGGATTTTCGAAAATAAAGAGAGAAAGAATTAGAATTTTTGGAAAAGATGAGAGAGAAAGAGGTTGAATATTTTTGAAAAAGAAGAAGAGGGAGAGAGGTTAGAAGATTTTAAAAAAGAAGAAAGAGAAATAAGAATTAAAGAGACACCAAACTTTTAAAATTAAAATAAGATAAAACAAATAACTAACTAAAAAGATTTGGAGATAAAGAAAAGAAATATTTGAAAACAAAATAGAAGATTTGATTTTCGAAAATTTTTTGAAATTCAAAAAGAAAGAGTCAATCAAAAGATCTAAAATTTAAAATTGGAAAGAAAAGTCAAACAAGATAAGAATTTTAAAATTTAAGATAGAAGATTTGTTTTTGGAAAGTTTTGAAATTTAAAAAGAGAAAGTCAAAGAAATATTTTGAAATTCAAAATTTGAAAAGTCAAGAGAGAGAAAAACAATATAAGATAAGATTTTAAAAATTTAAAGATTTTAAAATTTAAAGATTTTTAAATAAAAAGAAAAGATAAGATAACCAAATTTTAAAACCAAAGAAAGAGATAAGATAAAGATTTGTTAAAGATAGACAAGATAACAAGAAATACAAGATTACAAGTCAAGACAACAAACTTAAAATTTTGAATTAAAATAAAAATATTTCGAAAAAATTAAAAATTAAAAGAAAAGAACAATACTAGATGGAAACCAAACTTAAAAATTTTGAAATCAAAGATATTAATTTTCGAAAAATTAAAAAGGAAAAACACTAAAAGACACCAAACTTAAAAATTTTGAAACCAAAGATATTAATACATCTTACTAACTACTCCAACAATGAGTGATTCATTCAATGGCAAGGCTGTAAGTGATTAAGCCATGGGTCGTGGTCATTAATCTCCTCTAATCCAAACCAAACGCCCGAACAGGTCAGTCAGTCTGGCAGAGGGTGAAGCTCACGCAACTCAATCTCTGATGATCCTACTCAAAACGCCACAGACAAGGTCGGATCTTCCGGATCAGAGAATGACGCTCTATGATTCTAGCCCTTAGAGCCACAGGAACCTCAATTACCCATGACTAACGAGATTTCATGTCGCATATCCCAATTAGCCTAAGTAACTTGTTGGAACCCGTGATGTACTCTCAAGCTGTAGCTCAATACTATCCGGGTCATGACTCGTAAAGAACTCATGTAGAACAAGGGGTCATACTTTCGTTCCACCCCATATTCATAAAGATGAAGAACAACAATACATCATAGAATAGAATCAAACATATATTAGAGTAGAAAAGTAATTGTATTAATCCATAGGAATCCGCAGATCTCCTAATCTTAACCTAGGAGTTTATCCGCTCATACTATACAGAAAATAGTGTATGATAAGTTCTGAGGGGATGAGGATCCTAAACATGGGAGATCTTCACCTATATATACTAATCTAATAATTAAAAATTACAAAAGTGATATAAACTAAGCAGAAAGGTGTGAAAATTCACTTCTGGGCCCACTTAGGTGAGTGTCTTGGGCTAATCTTGGCGTCCAACTTGAGGAATGGGTGTTGAACGCCTATTAAGGGGGTGTCCACGCTGCCTTGTGCTCCCTTAGTGGCGTTGAACTCTAGGTTTGGGCGTTCAACGCTAGCCTTGGTCCTCTTGGGGCATTGAACGCTGGAAAAGGTGTAGTTTGGGCGTTCAACGCCCGTTTTGGGCAGTGCAATCTAAAAAAAGTATATACCATTATATATTGCTGGAAAGCTCTGGAAGTTAGCTTTCCAACTCCATTGAGAACGCCTCAATTGGTCCTCGGTAGGTCCTAAAAAGCTCGTTTGAATGCATGGAGGTCAGGATTTTACAACATCTATACTCCTTTTTTGGCCTCTGAATCAGACTTTGTCAAAACGTGCTAAATTCACCCAAAATTTAGCTAGAATCATAGGAAAAACAAAATAGCTCAAATTAGTATCCAAAAAGTGAATTTTTCATTAAAACCTACTAAAACATCATAAAACTTAACAAAATATACTAAAAACACTAAGAAAGCAGTACTAAAAGGTGTATAAAATATCCACTCATCAGTGCATCCTAAAGAGGAGAGATAAAAATAGGTTTCAAGTAGAACAATGAGGAAGCACAAACAATCTAAAGAAAAATCCAAATGCTTAAGTTGCAAGTCTAAAGAATTGAGATACAAGTAATCTTGAGCAAACACAAGGTGACTTGATTCAATTTTTTGAGAAAATACGTATTGGAGTTGTGGAAATAAAAAGCTCATTATTATGAAAGTTCACAACAACAATAAATATTTAAGCAAAGTGGAATATCATTTGTTCATTTGGAAGATGTGAGAATCACATAAACAATGTGGTTGAGTTAAAGCAAAAGATGTCTGATCAAAACATCAATGTATAAGCACTTGTAATGTGATTACTCTATGTCAATTACTATGATGAACAATGGATAATTTAATTCAATTAAGGTCAATTCATTCATAAACAAGTCACCCATTAACAATGAAGCAAAGTCATGTAAGACATGGGTGATTAAAACTTCCAATTCAATGACTCAAGAAATACATTGATAAATTCAAGTTAATCATCATCAAGATTCATTTTTAACATTGTACAAATCATGGAATATGCCGAACAAGAAATAAGTTGAGTGCATATGATGGCTATTTCATATGAATCAAGCAAAAATGTCACTTGGGCAATTCATTTAAAACTTAATGTGCATTGTGCAAACACATCAAATTTAAGCTCAAATTCAATCAATAACAACCCAAGAATTCAGAAATCAAACATTTGCAATACAATAGCAACTAATCAAGACAATAAACTTAATCTAATTCATTTTATTGAAATTAAAACAAGCTAAAAAATTAACATAAAAAGAAATAAAACTTGAAAAGAAAAGGATGAAGAATGTAAGAAGAGAGGATGAATCAGTGGCACTTTTGATAGCCACTGTGAGGTCACAGCGGTCAGATCGCTACAGACACACCAGATTTCTCAGAGGACGGAAAAGCTCACTGGTGGAAAGGAAAAGAAAGAAAAGGAGAAGAAGAGGAAAGAAGGAAAGAAGAAAGAAAGGGGGTGGTGGCGGTAGCTAGATGGCAGCAGCGCGCCGGCGGCAGGGTCACTGAAAGGGGCTGGGCAGATCATGTGTGCGTGCACACGCATGTGTTTGCATGCACACAGAGCAAAATGTCAGGGGTTCAAATGCACAGGGGCCTACGAGCGCTCCCAACAGAAGGAGTGCAATTGAGTTGGCGTATGCACGAATGGGTGCATACACATAGATTGTAGAAAAGGGTTTGTGTGCGTACGCACAAGAGGGTGCGAACGCACAAAGCACGAAACAAACTGGGATGCACATGCACAGAGAGGTGCGAGTGCTCCCAATAGGGGCTGTGTAGGCTAGTGTGCGTACGCACAGGTGGGTGCGCACACACAGGATGCAGAATTTGGTGATTGTGTGCGTACACACAAGGGTGTGCGCACGCACGATGCCCTATTTTTCCAAACTTTTTTTCTCAAATCCTAAGTTACTAAGCTTTAGTTCAACCAAAGTTCAATCCTCAAACATTTAAAATTCATACATTCATGATCCATATGCAAATTAATCTATCTATGCTCAAAAATTAAGCTAATCCTAAGTGAACCATCATATCAAAAGGGCAATTAAGTCAAAATAAAAACAAAAAGAGAAGGGTTAGAACAATATTACCATGTTGGGGTGTCTCCCACCTAGCACTTTGGTTTAACATCCTTAAGTTGGACATGCATGAATTCAATGATCAACATTGAAACCTCTCCGAGGAGGAAAATCTCCAACTCCTTGGCATGCTTGGATTGTGTGTGGTCCAATGCTATAGGCTCCTTGACAACCTTTTCTTCTTCATGTCCCACATTAGGCTCAACTACTGGCTCTTCAATTAGATCACAACCAAAGATAGAATATGCTTCATGGTTTGGTTTCTTGGCTCCCTCCAAGGTGAACTTCACCACTCTCCCCTCGGCTTCAAATGAATAAGACCCTGAAAATGCATCTAACTTGAACCAGGATGTCTTCAAAAATGGCCTCTCAAAGAGGATAGAAGATGGCTTGTCCGAATCAATCGAACGAGTTTCCAGAATGTGAAAATATACCGGGAATAGCAATTCTTGAATATTTACCAAGACATTCTCCGCAATTCCCACAACCGACACAATACTTTTGTCCACCAACACAAATCTTGCTCCAGACCGCTTCAATGGTTACACGTTCAACTTTTCATAGATATGGAGGGGCATGATGCTCACACAAGCTCCCAAATCGTACATATAATCCATGAACTTCATCCCACCAATCACACAAGTTACTAGGCAAGGACCGGAATCACTACACTTTTTCAGAATAAGAGAAGAGATAGAGTCATTTACCGGATTCTTACCTAACTCATCAATTTTCTCCTTGTGTGTGCAAACATCCTTTAGAAATTTAGCGTATTTTCGAACTTGTTGGATGGCTTGAAAAAAAGGGACGGTAATTTCCACATAAAGATTTCTACTACATTGGGGTCAAAGTCTTCATGCTTCTTAGCCGTTTTAGCTACCGATGGAAAAGGAATTCATATGGGCTCCTCAAGGGGATTTTTCCTTTTGGGTTCCTTGACCTTCAATACATCTTCCTCTTTTCTTACAACATCCTCCTTCTCACCTCCTTCAACCTCCACATCCTCTTCTATTTCTTCATCGTGGGTTTCCTTGCTCACACTCGTAGGCTTAAGATCAACTTCATCCAATTTGGTACCACTCCTTAAGGTAATAGCATTAATGCTTCCTTTAGGATTTGGTTGAGGTTGAGAAGGTAGGTCACTAGAGGTTGAAGCTTGGTGGGTGTTATGATTGGTTAAAAGAGGAAGAGTCAAACGGGATAAGGCTTCGGCGATGGTTTCCATGTATGTTTCTTGCTTCTTATGAAATTCTCTTGCTCTTGCATGAAGCTTTGAAGTGCATCATTCATATGAGGTTGGTCTTAAGAGGGAAGTTGATTATTTTGGGGAAGGTTGGCATAGTGTGTGGTGGTTGATATCTTGCTTGAGGTTGGGAATGTAATTGTTGATTGGTTTGTGAATGGGTGGATTTTGTGGTTGATATGATTGGTAGTGAGTTTGGGGTGTTTGATAATAAGGTTGTTGGCCTTGAGTAGGTTGATGATAATAAGCTTGTTGGTTGGAGTAAGGTTGAGCTTGAGAAGGTTGATTCCACCTTTGATTTGAGTTGTCTCTCCAACCTTGACCTTGGTTTCCACCATAGTGGTAAGACCCTTGATTGCCTTGATTAAAATTCGACCTTTGTAGATGAGAATTTGCCACCACCAATGTGTTGTCCTCTTGGATTTGAGGACACTCATCGGTATAGTGACCATTGCAAGCACAAATACCACAAGATCTAGAGGGCCCCTCAATCCTAGGAGGTTGAGGTGGAGCTAGCAACATTTGTGAAATTTGTTGACCTTGAGTAATTTATCTTAGCAAGACCATCATTTCACCAAGTGTCTTAGTCAAGATAGCATCACCAGAAGGTGAGACTTCACTTATGGCCTTTGGTTGGGTATTCCTTGTCCTTAGATGTTGAGTTGAATCCGCTAAATTCGCAATGACCTTCCAAGCCTCCTCTGTGGTTTTGTTCTTAGTGAGAAATCCTCCACTTGAGGCATCAATGAGGAGCTTGTTTTGAGGGACTAAACCTTGGCAAAAATAGCTTATGAGCATCAATTCACCAATGAAGTGATGAGGACAAGATTTCAAGAACTTCTTGAACCTTTCCCAACATTCATAAAGGGTTTCTCCATCTTATTGCATGATGCATGAGATTTCTTTCCTTAAACGATCCATCTTTTGAGGTGGGAAAAACATTTCAAGAAACTCCTTGCGTAACAAATCCCAATTAGTGATCACCTCCTTAGATTGGGTGTAAAACCACTCTTTCGCCTTTCCCTCCAAAGAGAAATGGAAAGCCAAAACTATGATGGCCATCTCATCTGAGCCATGCCTTCTTGCAGTAGAGCACACAACTTGAAAATCTTTTAAGTTCTTGAGGGGGTCTTCACCCAGTAACCCATGATATTTCGAAAGCAAGTTGATCATACCCGTCTTAAGCTCAAAGTTGTTATTTAAATCTGGATATCGAACTTGTACTGGTTGCAAAGTGATGTCCGGGGCTCCGACCTTGATAAACCACTATTTTATGGTTTATCTTGTACTCAATTGAGTGGTTTTTATTAACTCTTTACCCACTTATTCATACTATTTGCATGGTTTTATATTTCCTTCCTAATTATGTGTTTTGATTGAAAACATGCTTCTTTGATCTTATATTTGCTTATTATTAATCCTCTCTTATTACCATTAGATGCCTTGATATGTGTGTTAAGTGTTTTCAGATATTATAAGGCAAGAATGGCTTGGAGGATGGAAAGGAAGCATGCAAAAGTGGAAGGAATACACGAAGTTGGAGAAATTGCTAAGCTGTCCAGCCTGACCTCTTCGCACTCAAACGGCTATAACTTTAGCTACCGAAATCCAAATGACGCGATTCTAGTTGCGTTGGAAAGCTAACGTCCGGGGCTTCGATTTGATATATAATATGATATAGTTTCCCTAATGCTAGGCAACGCGACTGCGTGATCTATGGGCCGCATCGCAGTGACGAAAAAAACCAGCGTAGCAAAATTCGAAACCAGCGAATTCTGGACTGTTTTCGACCTAGTTCGCGGCCCAGAAAACACAGATTAGAGGCTATAAAGTGAGGGATTGTATCCATTCATAAGAGGCTCTCATAATTCACTTCTCATGATTTAGATTAGTTTTGAGAGAGGTTCTCTCCTCTCTCTCTTTTAGGATTTAGGACTTCTCCTAGTTTTAGGAGTAACTCTCAATCCCAGGTTCTTTATTTTTATTTTTCCAATTGGCTTATGAAATTTTTCATGTTAGATTTTACTACTTTGAATGTATTTTATTTGAGGTATTCCAGATATTTGTGATTTATATTTTAGCTTTTTACATTTTTGGTTTTGGTTAAGAAATCAGTAACTCAGAAGTTATCCAACTCAACAGCATAATTGATAACTGTTATCTTTGCTAATTGAACTGAGCTTCAATAATCCCAACCTTTTCTTAGGAAATAAATAGGATTCAAAGATCAAACTAATTAGTCCCTTGACTTACCTTTACTTTAGTAAAGGTTGACTAAGTGGAATTGAGATTCAACTTTCATTGTTGTTGATAAGAATAACTAAGTCTGGACTTCCAATTTCTCATACCTTGCCAAAAGTTTGCTTTACAGTTATTTATTTATTTTTATTGCTTTGAAAATATACCTGTGCCCATTGCCCAAACTCCAAATTTCTCCAATTTACAAACTCATAACCAATAATAAGAACATACCTCCCTGCAATTCCTTGAGAAGACGACCCGAGGTTTAAATACTCGGTTATCAATTTTAAAAGGGGTTTGTTACTTGTGACAACCAAAACGTTTGTACGAAGGGATTTTTGTCGGTTTAGAGACTATATCTACAACGCGACTGTTTTTATGAACTTCTTTACTGGAAAAAATCCTAACGTCAGGCCTCCTTGAGACTGATTCTTCGAGGTGGCACCGCCATATTGTTGTCACCTAATTCACTTATAGAAATTTCAGCACTTCCAACAGAAGAATACAAGGTTCTCTCATTTAATGAAGAATAAGAATCACGGTTAGAAAGTGATTGTGAATCGGGTTGCTCTTCAAGAGAATCCGATTCACTATGCACAAATGCTAACCGACGCCGAGCTTGCCTAAGATGAGTTAAAGTTCTTTCTATTTTAGGGTTAAAAGGGGCTAAGCTCGGGTATGAAGCAACCGTGTCATTCAACTGAGGAATCAATAAAATCATGCAATCATCAAAAGCAAAACAAGAGTAAGGAAGTAAACAAAAATGATCTAATAGTAAATAACTACCAAAACTATCTAGATAAAAGTGTTAATTACCAATTAGTGTCAAGTGACAAACAAAAATCAAGTATTCACACTATTCACATATTCACAACAACCAAAATCATAGCACTCATCGCACTAGATTCCCCAGCAACGGTGCCAAAAACTTGGTAGAGAGAATTATGCCAATTCAGAATTTAGACAAAACGATTCCATTGGTAGCATAGTCCAAACCGGCAATGTATCCTCTCAATAAAATTTTGAATTAAAGAATGTCACAATTTAAAACCAATTTAATCCGGGAGTAGAATCCAGGGTCGTTCTCCCTAGGAACTAATGACCACAAATGCACAATTTTGGTTGTGAAAATCGAGGCGGTTTTCTATAAAGAAGCAAACAATCAAGAAAAAAAGAACGATCAAAATTTCAATTAATAAACTAATAAAGGAATTAAAGAACTATCTATTTAATATGGACAAGTAATCCTTTAAAATGATGGAAATGTAGTTCAAAACAAAAATGGAACCGTTGACTTGGGATGAGTTAGGAAATCCTTTCCTTGTTACAACCACAACTATGATAATTATGATGGATTAGTCTCACTTAATTAACCCTTAACATCGAAGAGCAAGTCAAGTGAGCATAGCTGTTCTTAATCCACAAATCCTAACTAACTTACTAATTACCTTAGTAAAAAGCTAGCAATAGTAGAAACAAGAACAATCAACAATCCACGAATCATCACTAAATGTTAGACATTACAACTCTAGTATCCCATATGCTCATTTCTCCCAAGCCAAGGAGTGGAATTTTATCCCATAATCAAAATTGACATTTCCACAAACACTTGGTAGGAATACTTATAAAACATGGCAAAATTGGGAAAATGGTAAAAACTATGAACTACAAATGATCAAAATCAACACTAGTAACTCAAACAAACATATAACCAAAAATCATCAAGTTCGTCAACTAGAATTCAAAGATGAAAAACTATGTATATATTAATAAAATGTCTTTAACTATAAGAAAGTGTAGCTCAAGTGTAGTAATTAGAGAGAAATTAAGAGATACTTACAATGGAGGCAAGAAAAAATCTAAGATCAAAAATGGAAATAGCACTTTGCAAGATAAACCTTAATGCAAACCCTAGGAAAGTTGCGAGAAAACTAAGAGAAAAAAACAAAAACCTAAAGCCTCCTAAAACTATCTAATACTACTACTAATGACATGCTATGTTTTCTCAAGTGTTGACCCCTCCATATGAGCTCTAGGCCATCAGATTTGGGCCTCCAAAGCCTCCAATTTGCGAGCCACGTGACCTTTTAATGAAGTCACGCACTGGCAGTTGTGCATACATATAGATGTGTGTGTACGCACTGATAAACCCATATTTTATGATATATTTTGTGCTTAATCTGAGTGATTTATTCAATCCTTCACCCACTTATTCATATTAATTGCATGGTTTTACTTTCCCTTCCTTATTATGTGATGTATGTGACAAACATGTTTCCTATGCTTAAAAATAATTATTTTGATTACCCTTTATTTCCATTCGATGCCGTGATTCGTGTGTTGAGTAGTTTCAGATCTTCTAAGGCAGGAATGACTTAAAGGATGGAAAGGAAACATACAAAATGGAAGGAAAGCACAAAACAGAGTTTTTGAAGAAACTGGCAGCCACGCGATCGCATGGGCGACGCGGCCCATGCCAAAGCGGAAAGGCATTGACGCGGCCGCATGACTGACGCGACCACGTGACAAGGAAAACTCTGAATGATGCGATCGCGTGACCCACGCGGACGCGTGACAGAGGCCACGCACCAGAAATTACAGAAAACACTCATAGCGAATTTTGAAGCCCTTTTTGGCCCAAATCCAAGTCCAGAAGGCATAGACCAGAGGTTATGATGTGGGGGAATGCATCCATTCAAGGAGAGTCTCCAATTAGTTAGTTTTCCATGATTTAGATTCAGTTTTGAGAGGGAGATTCTCTCCTCTCTCTTTAGGATTAGGATTTAGATTTAGGATTTTATGCGCTTTCAAGATTATCTCTTTTTATCAGGTTCAATATTCCTTTTTATTATTTTCCTAATTTTATTTATGAATTCTTCTATGTTACAGATTACTCTTTGAATTAATGTTATTTGAGGTATTTCAGTTTATTATTGCTTTCTTTTGTTTACATTATTGTTATTCCCATCTGAAGACATTTTTATTCCAGTGGATTTACTTTTCTCCTTTTGGTCTTGGTTAAGAAATCAGTAACTCAGGAGTTATCAAACTCAAGCATGATTGATAATTGTTATCTTTGCTAATTGAACTGAACTTCTATAATCCCAATCTTTCCTTAGGGATTAACTAGGATTCGAAGATCAAACTAATTAGTCACTTGACCTTTCTTTACTTTAAGTAAAGACTAATTGAGTGGAATTAAGATTCAATTTTCATCATCATTGATAAGGATAACTAGGATAGGACTTCTAATTTCTCATACCTTGCCAAAAGTGTGTTTTACAGTTATTTATTTAAATTACAGTCTTTTACTTATTTTAAATTGCAATTTAAATTACTTGTTCTTTATCTTCAAATCCTCGATTTACAATCTCCATAACCAATAATAAGAGCATACTTCCCTGCAGTTCCTTGAGAAGACGACCCGAGGTTTAAAAACTCGGTTATCAATTTTAAAGGGGTTTGTTACTTATGACAACCAAAACTTTTGTAAGAAAGGTTGATTGCTTGTTTTAGAAACTATACTTGCAACGAGAGTTTACTATAACTTCTAAACCATCAATCTTCAGTTCTTTCAAAATGGCGTCGTTGCCGGGGAATTGCAATCGTGTGCCTTATTATTGGTTATTGTAAATATTTTTCTTTTACATGTTTATTTGTTTTTATTTTCTTCTTTTATCTTCATTAGCTACTATGAATTCTCACCCCTCTCGCTTTGAGTTTGGTTCTAATATTGTTGAAAGGAATGAAAGTTATAACAGGAACATGCATCAAGGTCAGAGCAATCAAAGATGGATGGAGCCAAGAGGATCTGATCAACCCTTTTGGCAGCAACACCCTCCAAGATATCATGGACAAAGACCATTCTACAATGCATACCAAGGCAATGGACATGGTGGACAACCTCGTAGTTACCAACAAGCCCCACCTTATGCTTATAGGCCATCCTCTCAACACAACCTTGAACCACCACACCCACAAGCTCCTTTTCACCATTCGCCACCATATAATCCTCATTTACCCCGATTCCAATCCAATTACTCCCAAACACCACCACTTCCCAATGTACCACGTCCAAATCCATCACCCCGAGAATCAGAAGTTCGCCTCAAGGGAACAGTAGATCAACTTCAAACAACCCTTCATCAACTGGAGCAAGCAATAAGTCAATTATCTTCTAGACGTTCGAACATTCAAGGGCCTCCCAGAGCCCTATGTGGGCAATCTAATGAAAAGCGTAGCATGAAGGAGATATTAGAAACTCCAGTGGACAAGACAAAGCATGACTTCATACTAGAACAAGCAGATGAAGCTGTCATTATACAAGAAGAAGAGTTGGTTGAAGACTTAGGAGACGCTGAACTTCCATGGGAACCCAGAGTTATGGAGAATTCTGTCAAGGCCGTTACAATTGATGCTAAAGAGAATAGTGTACAACCCCCAAAGCAAGTCTCTTATGAAGAATTAGATGGAATGACCCAAGAAGTAAATTCTCTTGATGATGATAGTCACAAGTCCAGTTCTTCTAGTAATGAACTTGCATCCGCGAGTGAATTCTCTGAGATCGAAGAATCTTCCCCAAGCGAGTATGAAGATGATACAGAGGTAGATTTTTCCCAACCTCCCGTTTATGACTTGAGTGACGAGGAAGACATAGAAGGCTTTGATCAGGACATGAATACATTTGAAGAATCTTGCAAAGAAGTGAAGAATTTCACAGAAGAGCACAAGGGAGTAAAACTCACAGAACCACTGGAACCACCTATCCCAAGGCCATTACCACCCAATACAAGCTTCAAGTGGGTACAATCCTTAACATTTAGCTTTATTTTTCCACTTGAATATGGTTTGCTTGAAACAGATGGCCAGCTTAGAGCTCTCTGCGGCTTTAAGAGTAAAAGAGAAATGGCTCGTACTCAGAGATGGTGCATAAGGTTCAATAAGGTTCCACGCTTCGACTCGAAGTGTGCGGATTGGTATCATGATCTATCAAATGGATCTTGGAAAACGTTTGGTAATTCTGGTGAGAATCTAATTTCTAAACCGCCCGGATGGAAAAATATAGATCAAGACGAAGGCGGATTTAAAAGCGAAGTTTAGGATCCTGGAATCTATTCTGACACTCGTCACCCTGGGAGCCTGAGAATCTATTTGAAGCTGCTTAGAAGCTTTATATGCCTAGTTTGGGACCCCGGAGGCTATTGGCATTCCAAGCGTTGGTGGAGATTTCTGGATGAATTTAAGCACAAGCCACCATAACAGGAAGCTCATCCAATGTCCAACTTAAGGACTTTAACTAAAAGTGCTAGGTGGGAGACAACCCACCATGGTATGATCGTTCCTTTTTTCAATTTTAATTTTATTCCGTTTTGTTTATTTTTTAGTTTTATTTTATTTTACTTCATTGAACCTGGAATCATGCATAACATTCATATTAGCATTGCATTATGCATTTTGCACAAAAAAAAAGAGGGTGTGCGACGCGACCGCATCATTCATGCGATCACGTCAAGTTGCAAAAAATACTTCCCACGTGACCGCATCATTCACGCGGCCGCGTGATCTAGAGGTCGGTGTAAACATCCAACGACCAGAAAGTTAGGCTGAAATTGTGCGGCCATTGTGTGTTTTGCACAAAATGCCCACGCGATCGCGTCCCTGACGCGATCGCGTCACTTGCACAACATCAATCCCACGCGACAGCGTAAGCAACGCGATCGCGTCGCATGGATTGCACAACACCCCAAAAGGAGACAGAGAGTTGCACTGAAATGACGCTGGAATCGTGCGTTTCACACAATTTCCAGCGACGTGATCGCATGCCCCAGGCAATCGCGTCATTCGCTCCCTAATCCATTCCTTGCGATCGCGTGTCCCATGCGATCGCGTCAACCACCATTTCAGCCCAACCACACGACCGTGTGCCCCACGCGATCGCGTGGATTCAAATTTATAACCCCCCAGTCACGCGAACCCTACCATTCGCGGCCCCCCTCCCCCCAAACCCTTCTCCTTCCTCTCTTCTTCTCCAACCACCCAACCACCACCCAGCCACCATCACTGACCGCCGCCACCCCGCCGACCACCCAGACCCTGTCGCCACGCCACCCCTTTCCTCCTTCCCCTTCTTTTTTCTTCTTCCTTCTCCTTCCTCCCTCCACCGCCACTGCCCCCCTCCGCGATCACCACCCCACCGCGCTGCCGTCACTGCCGCGCCCCCATCCGCCACCCAAGCCCCCCTTCCCTTATTTCCTTCTCTCTCTCCCCCTACCCCCATTGCCCTTCCCGAAGCCTCTGCCTCCAAACAGCAACCGCCGCCACCACCGCCACTATCCCCCAGCCACCTCTCTGCCCCACTCTCCTTAATTCGCCTACCAGGTTCTGACGAACGCCACCCTTCTATCCATTTGTAGTTAATTCATATTTTTCTATTTATGTTCATATTTAGGCTAGTTAGTTATGCATGTTGTAGTGGATTTTAGGTTGTTAGGTAGCCTAGGATGTGGTTAGTGGATTTAGGCCTGTTTAATTGCGCTGTTCGTGTTTCTTGTTTTACAATTTTCGCAATTCTGCTGTTGCTATATGTTAATAATGTTCATATGTTGTTCTTCAAGTTCATTCTTGTTCATACTCTTTAATTGCAATCTGTTTTCATTCATATGAACTATTCTGATTGCTGTTTATTTTCCGGGACAATCCAATTTCAGCCGGAATGCTGCCCAAATTTTTATAAAATGTTTTTGACTTTCATTCATGTTTTGGTTTTGGCTATTTAAACTTTGCTTTACTCTGCTTTTACCAAACCAATTCATGAATGCCAGGGCAAGCTTTCTTATTCTTTTTGATTTCCTAGTTCTTAATCTGTATTTTTGATGTTTAGATTCCAATTTTTGCTATTTCTATATCTATCTGAATCATCATCAACTTAATTTCCTTGTTTGGATATGAGTTACCTATAGCTTCTATTTGTGAATGCCTGTTACTTGGAATATGATCATTATGCCACTTACTTTACCCACTTTTTACTAACTCACTAATTTTAACTTCCTAAACTATTTTTCGTTTCTAACCAAACCTAACCTTTCAAAACATTTCTTCTCGTTTTTCACTTTCTTTTAACTTCTAACCAAGGCATGATGATACTTTTTCTAATTAACTTGAACTGAAGTACATTTTGGATTGTGACATTTTTATTCTCAGTATTCTAACTCTTGTACAATCCTTAATGCAAATTTGCTTAACTCAATCTCCTATTCTATTGCTCCTTTGCCACTTTGTGTTTCTTTTGATTATTTGCCTATTTTGTTTTCCTTTTTTTTTATATCCTGGTTTTCTGTCTTTCAGGATGTCTGCCAGCCAAAGAAAAGGAAAAGCAAAGGATACTACTGGCAAACGTAAAAGAGGAGAATCCGCTATGTCCATCATTGATATCATACACGATGACTCCTGGCGGGAGAAAAACTTTACCCCGCAGGAGAAGGCCGACCAGCTACTCCCTGCTACTGATCCAGTAAAGTTTGCAAACCGATTCTGTGAGCTGAAGTATCCGGTGTTTGCAACCTCCAGGAACCTGTACCTGGAGAGGACTCTGAAGATCCCAAAAGAACTCCAGCAATACACCTCTGATAAGATCAAACAAAGAGGCTGGTTCTTCCTGGAAAGAAACCTGACTGAGGTCAATGCATCTTGGGCATGAGAATTCTACTCCAATTACTTCAAGACTTCCCTAGATGCAGTGAACCTAAGAAGGAAGCAGATTCTGGTCACTGAAGAGGCCATAGAGGATGTTCTGAAACTTTTGCCTAAATCTGATCAGCTGGATAGTTATCAAAAAGCTGAGGAGGATATGCGCTTCATGAAGTTTGATTGGGATGTAGTCAAGGCCAGGATAGCCCTTGACCCGACCGTTCCATGGATCATGGGTCAGAACACCACCATGCCAAAGGGAATCAAGCGGATTTACTTAAATGATGAGGCTCAGCTATGGCACCAGATCCTGAGCAATTTTGTCATGCCGAGTACCCATGAGACAGAGATCCCTGCCGCTATGATCACCCTCCTATGGTGTGTGATGGAGGGTAAGGACCTGTACCTGCCACGCTTCATCCGGTACTATATGGCCAGGGTCCACGTCCGAGGCACTCTTCCCTTTCCTTATCTGATTACACAGCTAGGCCGTCGAGCTGACGTGCCTTGGGAGGATGCTGATGAGAAGCCACCTGCTGCAGAATGCAAGAAGATTATCCCTCACAGCAGGAACTTTCTGGCTTTGGGCTACAGACCTCTATTCCTCACTGCTACTGCTGAGACAGCCACACCATCTGCCGGCCCCTCTTCTTCCACAGCTACCCCTGCTACCACCACTGCACCTCCACCTGCCTCAGAGCCCATCTATCACCTAGTGCACTGCCTATTTCGACGGCTTGACCAGATGGAGCGTCGCAACAAGCAACGCTATGAGCACCTGAAGCTGATGATACGATCTGGCGACATTCCCTCCGAGCCTGACACACCATCTGAGGCATTTGAGGAGGAGACGGATGATCACGAGGCAGAAACCCATCCACAGAGCGAGGCTGCACAGGCAGGCACAGAGCAGGCTGCATCACATCAGAAGGCTTCGCCTCAAATTCAGGCTGTAGACCCAGAGATCCCTATCCAGTCAGCACCTCCTCTGCAGCAGGCAGATCTTCAGACCACCACCACAGAGACTCCAGCTACCCACCCTTCCAGTGATGACACCCCTCCACACCCTGCTTGAGTGAGCATCAGGGATGATGCTTCATTTTAAGTGTGGAGAGGTCGCCATCTCTGGCGTATTCTTTTGGTGACCACTACAGACTCTTTCATTTTATTTTGCTATTTTTCTGTATTTTTTTCTTTATTTTTATTTTTATTTTCCCAGTACTTATACATTGCTATTTTCATGTATGTATACTCTATTTTCTGCATTTCGTATTTTCAGTTCATATTTTAGCCATTTAGTTTAGTAGCAATTCTAACTTATTAGTTATAGAAATTGTGGATTAATTAGTATAGTTTACCCTTTTTAGCATAAGATAGCTTAGTTTAATTTGAAAATATAAAAAGGAAGTAAACTAGAGACTTGAACATAATAGAAACAACCCACACCTTGTATATATAGCATTATATGTTAGTTAGTTAACAACATTTCATCAAGGAGAAACACAAACTTTAAAGCCATTCAAAATAAATTTTACATTGAGAATAATGGGAACTTTTAATTTTACTTGCATGACATACATAATTGATATATGATTTCTGAGTTAGAGAACACACAGCCTGTGAGTTTTGAGCTTAATTGTATGGTTACATTCAAACCATAATTTTTATTCCTGTGTGTTCCACCCTTCTTTTTTTTTTTATTCTGATGTTCTTTACTTTGTTTTAATCTATATGTCCGATTATAGAATAGAAATACATACCAAGAGAGTGATTGAGGCCATTGTTTAATTTTAGCTCACTTATCCCAAATTAGCCTACCCTTTACATCACCCTTGTTAGCCCCCTTGAGCCTTTAAATCCCCTCTTATTCTATAAGCCACAATACTAGCTTTAAGCAGAAAAACAAAATAAAAATCCCAAGTTGGATCCTTGGTTAGCTTAAGATAGAAAGAGTGTAATTGTTTAAGTGTGGAAAACCTATTGGAAACATGGATGATAAAAACAAAAGGTAAAAAAGTTGAAAAGAATAAAATTATTCAAATAAAAATTTTGGGAAGCATGCTCATGTAAAATCAAATAATTGAATTACCATGTGCAATAAAAAAATGTTATTTTTCAGTATTGGAATAAAGGGGATACAAAAGGATTCCCCAAATGTAAAATAAATGCACATGGGACAAAAGTTAAAGTATGAGCATATAACATCAAAAGTGGGAAAAAGTGGGAACATAGGTAAAGAAATTTTGCTTTACAAAGTATGTATGTTAGGTGAGATCTTAGACTAATCAAGGATTCGCTTAATTAGCTCACTTAGCCTTATACATATACCTTTACCTTTACCTTGGCCCCATTACAACCTTAATTAAAGACCTCATGACTTTTGTATGCCTATATTCTATAATTGTTGATTGGTTAGATGAAGAACAAAGTTATAGAAAGGAAAGATAAAAAGAAGAATAGAGTGATTAACCCAATAAACACTGAGTGACTAGAGAGTAAACACAAAATCCAGTGAGGGTTCAATAGCTCATTAACATATATCTCTGCTTGAATTATTAATTGTCTTGCAAGTTTATAAAATATTTTTCTCTCCCATCTCAACTGTAAAAGTGCTTTATCATTATCTAAGGTTTATATATATATATATATATGACTCCTTGAGAATGTGAATTAATTCAACTACATGTAAGCTTTATATACAAGTGAATAAAAATTAAGAATTGCGTGATTCATGTAGGTAGTTGCATTTAGAGTAGATAGCATTGCATGAGATTCCACCACTTTAACCTTAACTTACTCTTTATCTTGGACTTAGCATGAGGACATGCTATTGTTTAAGTGTGGGGAGGTTGATAAACCCATATTTTATGATATATTTTATGCTTAATCTGAGTAATTTATTCAATCCTTCACCCACTTATTCATATTAATTGCATGATTTTACTTTCCCTTCCTTATTATGTGATGTATGTGAAAAACATGTTTCCTATGCTTAAAAATAATTATTTTGATTACCCTTTATTTCCATTCGATGTCGTGATTCATGTGTTGAGTAGTTTCAGATCTTCTAAGGCAGGAATGACTTAAAGGATGGAAAGAAAACATACAAAAATGGAAGAAAAGCACAAAACAGAGTTTTTGAAGAAACTGGCAGCCACGTGATCGCATGGGCGACACGGCCGTAGGACTGACGCGACCACGTGACAGAGGCCACGCACCAGAAATTGCAGAAAACGCTCATAGGGAATTCTGAAGCCCTTTTTGGCCCAAATCCAAGTCCAGAAGGCATAGACCAGAGGTTATGAAGTGGGGGAATGCATCCATTCAAGGAGAATCTCCAAATAGTTAGTTTTCCATGATTTAGATTTAGTTTTCTCTCCTCTCTCTTTAGGATTAGGATTTAGATTTAGGATTTTATGCGCTTTCAGGATTATCTCTTTTTATCAGGTTCAATATTCCTTTTTATTATTTTCCCAATTTTATTTATGAATTCTTCTATGTTACAGATTACTCTTTAAATTAATGTTATTTGAGGTATTTCAGTTTATTATTGCTTTCTTTTATTTACATTATTGTTATTCCCATCTGAAGACATTTTTATTCCAGCAGATTTACTTTTCTCCTTTTGGTCTTGGTTAAGAAATCAGTAACTCAGGAGTTATCAAACTCAAGCATGATTGATAATTGTTATCTTTGCTAATTGAACTGAACTTCTATAATCCCAATCTTTACTTAGGGATTAACTAGGATTCGAAGATCAAACTAATTAGTCACTTGACCTTTCTTTACTTTAAGTAAAGACTAATTGAGTGGAATTAAGATTCAATTTTCATCATCATTGATAAGGATAACTAGGATAGGACTTCTAATTTCTCATACCTTGCCAAAAGTGTGTTTTACAGTTATTTATTTAAATTACAGTCTTTTACTTATTTTAAATTGCAATTTAAATTACTTGTTCTTTATCTTCAAATCCTCGATTTACAATCTCCATAACCAATAATAAGAGCATACTTCCCTGCAGTTCCTTGAGAAGACGACCCGAGGTTTAAAAACTCGGTTATCAATTTTAAAGGGGTTTGTTACTTATGACAACCAAAACTTTTGTAAGAAAGGTTGATTGCTTGTTTTAGAAACTATACTTGCAACGAGAGTTTACTATAACTTCTAAACCATCAATCTTCAGTTCTTTCAAAATGGCGTCGTTGCCGGGGAATTGCAATCGTGTGCCTTATTATTGGTTATTGTAAATATTTTTCTTTTACATGTTTATTTGTTTTTATTTTCTTCTTTTATCTTCATTAGCTACTATGAATTCTCACCCCTCTCGCTTTGAGTTTGGTTCTAATATTGTTGAAAGGAATGAAAGTTATAACAGGAACATGCATCAAGGTCAGAGCAATCAAAGATGGATGGAGCCAAGAGGATCTGATCAACCCTTTTGGCAGCAACACCCTCCAAGATATCATGGACAAAGACCATTCTACAATGCATACCAAGGCAATGGACATGGTGGACAACCTCGTAGTTACCAACAAGCCCCACCTTATGCTTATAGGCCATCCTCTCAACACAACCTTGAACCACCACACCCACAAGCTCCTTTTCACCATTCGCCACCATATAATCCTCATTTACCCCGATTCCAATCCAATTACTCCCAAACACCACCACTTCCCAATGTACCACGTCCAAATCCATCACCCCGAGAATCAGAAGTTCGCCTCAAGGGAACAGTAGATCAACTTCAAACAACCCTTCATCAACTGGAGCAAGCAATAAGTCAATTATCTTCTAGACGTTCGAACATTCAAGGGCCTCCCAGAGCCCTATGTGGGCAATCTAATGAAAAGCGTAGCATGAAGGAGATATTAGAAACTCCAGTGGACAAGACAAAGCATGACTTCATACTAGAACAAGCAGATGAAGCTGTCATTATACAAGAAGAAGAGTTGGTTGAAGACTTAGGAGACGCTGAACTTCCATGGGAACCCAGAGTTATGGAGAATTCTGTCAAGGCCGTTACAATTGATGCTAAAGAGAATAGTGTACAACCCCCAAAGCAAGTCTCTTATGAAGAATTAGATGGAATGACCCAAGAAGTAAATTCTCTTGATGATGATAGTCACAAGTCCAGTTCTTCTAGTAATGAACTTGCATCCGCGAGTGAATTCTCTGAGATCGAAGAATCTTCCCCAAGCGAGTATGAAGATGATACAGAGGTAGATTTTTCCCAACCTCCCGTTTATGACTTGAGTGACGAGGAAGACATAGAAGGCTTTGATCAGGACATGAATACATTTGAAGAATCTTGCAAAGAAGTGAAGAATTTCACAGAAGAGCACAAGGGAGTAAAACTCACAGAACCACTGGAACCACCTATCCCAAGGCCATTACCACCCAATACAAGCTTCAAGTGGGTACAATCCTTAACATTTAGCTTTATTTTTCCACTTGAATATGGTTTGCTTGAAACAGATGGCCAGCTTAGAGCTCTCTGCGGCTTTAAGAGTAAAAGAGAAATGGCTCGTACTCAGAGATGGTGCATAAGGTTCAATAAGGTTCCACGCTTCGACTCGAAGTGTGCGGATTGGTATCATGATCTATCAAATGGATCTTGGAAAACGTTTGGTAATTCTGGTGAGAATCTAATTTCTAAACCGCCCGGATGGAAAAATATAGATCAAGACGAAGGCGGATTTAAAAGCGAAGTTTAGGATCCTGGAATCTATTCTGACACTCGTCACCCTGGGAGCCTGAGAATCTATTTGAAGCTGCTTAGAAGCTTTATATGCCTAGTTTGGGACCCCGGAGGCTATTGGCATTCCAAGCGTTGGTGGAGATTTCTGGATGAATTTAAGCACAAGCCACCATAACAGGAAGCTCATCCAATGTCCAACTTAAGGACTTTAACTAAAAGTGCTAGGTGGGAGACAACCCACCATGGTATGATCGTTCCTTTTTTCAATTTTAATTTTATTCCGTTTTGTTTATTTTTTAGTTTTATTTTATTTTACTTCATTGAACCTGGAATCATGCATAACATTCATATTAGCATTGCATTATGCATTTTGCACAAAAAAAAAGAGGGTGTGCGACGCGACCGCATCATTCATGCGATCACGTCAAGTTGCAAAAAATACTTCCCACGTGACCGCATCATTCACGCGGCCGCGTGATCTAGAGGTCGGTGTAAACATCCAACGACCAGAAAGTTAGGCTGAAATTGTGCGGCCATTGTGTGTTTTGCACAAAATGCCCACGCGATCGCGTCCCTGACGCGATCGCGTCACTTGCACAACATCAATCCCACGCGACAGCGTAAGCAACGCGATCGCGTCGCATGGATTGCACAACACCCCAAAAGGAGACAGAGAGTTGCGCTGAAATGACGCTGGAATCGTGCGTTTCACACAATTTCCAGCGACGTGATCGCATGCCCCAGGCAATCGCGTCATTCGCTCCCTAATCCATTCCTTGCGATCGCGTGTCCCATGCGATCGCGTCAACCACCATTTCAGCCCAACCACACGACCGTGTGCCCCACGCGATCGCGTGGATTCAAATTTATAACCCCCCAGTCACGCGAACCCTACCATTCGCGGCCCCCCTCCCCCCAAACCCTTCTCCTTCCTCTCTTCTTCTCCAACCACCCAACCACCACCCAGCCACCATCACTGACCGCCGCCACCCCGCCGACCACCCAGACCCTGTCGCCACGCCACCCCTTTCCTCCTTCCCCTTCTTTTTTCTTCTTCCTTCTCCTTCCTCCCTCCACCGCCACTGCCCCCCTCCGCGATCACCACCCCACCGCGCTGCCGTCACTGCCGCGCCCCCATCCGCCACCCAAGCCCCCCTTCCCTTATTTCCTTCTCTCTCTCCCCCTACCCCCATTGCCCTTCCCGAAGCCTCTGCCTCCAAACAGCAACCGCCGCCACCACCGCCACTATCCCCCAGCCACCTCTCTGCCCCACTCTCCTTAATTCGCCTACCAGGTTCTGACGAACGCCACCCTTCTATCCATTTGTAGTTAATTCATATTTTTCTATTTATGTTCATATTTAGGCTAGTTAGTTATGCATGTTGTAGTGGATTTTAGGTTGTTAGGTAGCCTAGGATGTGGTTAGTGGATTTAGGCCTGTTTAATTGCGCTGTTCGTGTTTCTTGTTTTACAATTTTCGCAATTCTGCTGTTGCTATATGTTAATAATGTTCATATGTTGTTCTTCAAGTTCATTCTTGTTCATACTCTTTAATTGCAATCTGTTTTCATTCATATGAACTATTCTGATTGCTGTTTATTTTCCGGGACAATCCAATTTCAGCCGGAATGCTGCCCAAATTTTTATAAAATGTTTTTGACTTTCATTCATGTTTTGGTTTTGGCTATTTAAACTTTGCTTTACTCTGCTTTTACCAAACCAATTCATGAATGCCAGGGCAAGCTTTCTTATTCTTTTTGATTTCCTAGTTCTTAATCTGTATTTTTGATGTTTAGATTCCAATTTTTGCTATTTCTATATCTATCTGAATCATCATCAACTTAATTTCCTTGTTTGGATATGAGTTACCTATAGCTTCTATTTGTGAATGCCTGTTACTTGGAATATGATCATTATGCCACTTACTTTACCCACTTTTTACTAACTCACTAATTTTAACTTCCTAAACTATTTTTCGTTTCTAACCAAACCTAACCTTTCAAAACATTTCTTCTCGTTTTTCACTTTCTTTTAACTTCTAACCAAGGCATGATGATACTTTTTCTAATTAACTTGAACTGAAGTACATTTTGGATTGTGACATTTTTATTCTCAGTATTCTAACTCTTGTACAATCCTTAATGCAAATTTGCTTAACTCAATCTCCTATTCTATTGCTCCTTTGCCACTTTGTGTTTCTTTTGATTATTTGCCTATTTTGTTTTCCTTTTTTTTTATATCCTGGTTTTCTGTCTTTCAGGATGTCTGCCAGCCAAAGAAAAGGAAAAGCAAAGGATACTACTGGCAAACGTAAAAGAGGAGAATCCGCTATGTCCATCATTGATATCATACACGATGACTCCTGGCGGGAGAAAAACTTTACCCCGCAGGAGAAGGCCGACCAGCTACTCCCTGCTACTGATCCAGTAAAGTTTGCAAACCGATTCTGTGAGCTGAAGTATCCGGTGTTTGCAACCTCCAGGAACCTGTACCTGGAGAGGACTCTGAAGATCCCAAAAGAACTCCAGCAATACACCTCTGATAAGATCAAACAAAGAGGCTGGTTCTTCCTGGAAAGAAACCTGACTGAGGTCAATGCATCTTGGGCATGAGAATTCTACTCCAATTACTTCAAGACTTCCCTAGATGCAGTGAACCTAAGAAGGAAGCAGATTCTGGTCACTGAAGAGGCCATAGAGGATGTTCTGAAACTTTTGCCTAAATCTGATCAGCTGGATAGTTATCAAAAAGCTGAGGAGGATATGCGCTTCATGAAGTTTGATTGGGATGTAGTCAAGGCCAGGATAGCCCTTGACCCGACCGTTCCATGGATCATGGGTCAGAACACCACCATGCCAAAGGGAATCAAGCGGATTTACTTAAATGATGAGGCTCAGCTATGGCACCAGATCCTGAGCAATTTTGTCATGCCGAGTACCCATGAGACAGAGATCCCTGCCGCTATGATCACCCTCCTATGGTGTGTGATGGAGGGTAAGGACCTGTACCTGCCACGCTTCATCCGGTACTATATGGCCAGGGTCCACGTCCGAGGCACTCTTCCCTTTCCTTATCTGATTACACAGCTAGGCCGTCGAGCTGACGTGCCTTGGGAGGATGCTGATGAGAAGCCACCTGCTGCAGAATGCAAGAAGATTATCCCTCACAGCAGGAACTTTCTGGCTTTGGGCTACAGACCTCTATTCCTCACTGCTACTGCTGAGACAGCCACACCATCTGCCGGCCCCTCTTCTTCCACAGCTACCCCTGCTACCACCACTGCACCTCCACCTGCCTCAGAGCCCATCTATCACCTAGTGCACTGCCTATTTCGACGGCTTGACCAGATGGAGCGTCGCAACAAGCAACGCTATGAGCACCTGAAGCTGATGATACGATCTGGCGACATTCCCTCCGAGCCTGACACACCATCTGAGGCATTTGAGGAGGAGACGGATGATCACGAGGCAGAAACCCATCCACAGAGCGAGGCTGCACAGGCAGGCACAGAGCAGGCTGCATCACATCAGAAGGCTTCGCCTCAAATTCAGGCTGTAGACCCAGAGATCCCTATCCAGTCAGCACCTCCTCTGCAGCAGGCAGATCTTCAGACCACCACCACAGAGACTCCAGCTACCCACCCTTCCAGTGATGACACCCCTCCACACCCTGCTTGAGTGAGCATCAGGGATGATGCTTCATTTTAAGTGTGGAGAGGTCGCCATCTCTGGCGTATTCTTTTGGTGACCACTACAGACTCTTTCATTTTATTTTGCTATTTTTCTGTATTTTTTTCTTTATTTTTATTTTTATTTTCCCAGTACTTATACATTGCTATTTTCATGTATGTATACTCTATTTTCTGCATTTCGTATTTTCAGTTCATATTTTAGCCATTTAGTTTAGTAGCAATTCTAACTTATTAGTTATAGAAATTGTGGATTAATTAGTATAGTTTACCCTTTTTAGCATAAGATAGCTTAGTTTAATTTGAAAATATAAAAAGGAAGTAAACTAGAGACTTGAACATAATAGAAACAACCCACACCTTGTATATATAGCATTATATGTTAGTTAGTTAACAACATTTCATCAAGGAGAAACACAAACTTTAAAGCCATTCAAAATAAATTTTACATTGAGAATAATGGGAACTTTTAATTTTACTTGCATGACATACATAATTGATATATGATTTCTGAGTTAGAGAACACACAGCCTGTGAGTTTTGAGCTTAATTGTATGGTTACATTCAAACCATAATTTTTATTCCTGTGTGTTCCACCCTTCTTTTTTTTTTTATTCTGATGTTCTTTACTTTGTTTTAATCTATATGTCCGATTATAGAATAGAAATACATACCAAGAGAGTGATTGAGGCCATTGTTTAATTTTAGCTCACTTATCCCAAATTAGCCTACCCTTTACATCACCCTTGTTAGCCCCCTTGAGCCTTTAAATCCCCTCTTATTCTATAAGCCACAATACTAGCTTTAAGCAGAAAAACAAAATAAAAATCCCAAGTTGGATCCTTGGTTAGCTTAAGATAGAAAGAGTGTAATTGTTTAAGTGTGGAAAACCTATTGGAAACATGGATGATAAAAACAAAAGGTAAAAAAGTTGAAAAGAATAAAATTATTCAAATAAAAATTTTGGGAAGCATGCTCATGTAAAATCAAATAATTGAATTACCATGTGCAATAAAAAAATGTTATTTTTCAGTATTGGAATAAAGGGGATACAAAAGGATTCCCCAAATGTAAAATAAATGCACATGGGACAAAAGTTAAAGTATGAGCATATAACATCAAAAGTGGGAAAAAGTGGGAACATAGGTAAAGAAATTTTGCTTTACAAAGTATGTATGTTAGGTGAGATCTTAGACTAATCAAGGATTCGCTTAATTAGCTCACTTAGCCTTATACATATACCTTTACCTTTACCTTGGCCCCATTACAACCTTAATTAAAGACCTCATGACTTTTGTATGCCTATATTCTATAATTGTTGATTGGTTAGATGAAGAACAAAGTTATAGAAAGGAAAGATAAAAAGAAGAATAGAGTGATTAACCCAATAAACACTGAGTGACTAGAGAGTAAACACAAAATCCAGTGAGGGTTCAATAGCTCATTAACATATATCTCTGCTTGAATTATTAATTGTCTTGCAAGTTTATAAAATATTTTTCTCTCCCATCTCAACTGTAAAAGTGCTTTATCATTATCTAAGGTTTATATATATATATATATATGACTCCTTGAGAATGTGAATTAATTCAACTACATGTAAGCTTTATATACAAGTGAATAAAAATTAAGAATTGCGTGATTCATGTAGGTAGTTGCATTTAGAGTAGATAGCATTGCATGAGATTCCACCACTTTAACCTTAACTTACTCTTTATCTTGGACTTAGCATGAGGACATGCTATTGTTTAAGTGTGGGGAGGTTGATAAACCCATATTTTATGATATATTTTATGCTTAATCTGAGTAATTTATTCAATCCTTCACCCACTTATTCATATTAATTGCATGATTTTACTTTCCCTTCCTTATTATGTGATGTATGTGAAAAACATGTTTCCTATGCTTAAAAATAATTATTTTGATTACCCTTTATTTCCATTCGATGTCGTGATTCATGTGTTGAGTAGTTTCAGATCTTCTAAGGCAGGAATGACTTAAAGGATGGAAAGAAAACATACAAAAATGGAAGAAAAGCACAAAACAGAGTTTTTGAAGAAACTGGCAGCCACGTGATCGCATGGGCGACACGGCCGTAGGACTGACGCGACCACGTGACAGAGGCCACGCACCAGAAATTGCAGAAAACGCTCATAGGGAATTCTGAAGCCCTTTTTGGCCCAAATCCAAGTCCAGAAGGCATAGACCAGAGGTTATGAAGTGGGGGAATGCATCCATTCAAGGAGAATCTCCAAATAGTTAGTTTTCCATGATTTAGATTTAGTTTTCTCTCCTCTCTCTTTAGGATTAGGATTTAGATTTAGGATTTTATGCGCTTTCAGGATTATCTCTTTTTATCAGGTTCAATATTCCTTTTTATTATTTTCCCAATTTTATTTATGAATTCTTCTATGTTACAGATTACTCTTTAAATTAATGTTATTTGAGGTATTTCAGTTTATTATTGCTTTCTTTTATTTACATTATTGTTATTCCCATCTGAAGACATTTTTATTCCAGCAGATTTACTTTTCTCCTTTTGGTCTTGGTTAAGAAATCAGTAACTCAGGAGTTATCAAACTCAAGCATGATTGATAATTGTTATCTTTGCTAATTGAACTGAACTTCTATAATCCCAATCTTTACTTAGGGATTAACTAGGATTCGAAGATCAAACTAATTAGTCACTTGACCTTTCTTTACTTTAAGTAAAGACTAATTGAGTGGAATTAAGATTCAATTTTCATCATCATTGATAAGGATAACTAGGATAGGACTTCTAATTTCTCATACCTTGCCAAAAGTGTGTTTTACAGTTATTTATTTAAATTACAGTCTTTTACTTATTTTAAATTACAATTTAAATTACTTGTTCCTTATCTTCAAAACCCCGATTTACAATCTCCATAACCAATAATAAGAACATACTTCCCTGCAGTTCCTTGAGAAGACGACCCGAGGTTTAAATACTCTGTTATTAATTTTAAAGGGGTTTGTTACTTGTGACAACCAAAACTTTTGTAAGAAAGGTTGATTGCTTGGTTTAGAAACTATACTTGCAATGAGAGTTTACTATAACTTCTAAACTATCAATCTTCAGTTCTTTCATGCACACTGGCCGATTCTCAACTTGTGTGTACGCACAAGTGGCTGTGCGCACGCACACTTCAAAATGTTTTTCTCCTTTGTTTCTTCATGTTTTCTCCTACTTGCATGCTCCTTTTCCCTTCTAATCAAGTCATTCCTACCTATTTCCGTTGATATCACTTATCAAAAACATCAAGGTATCGAATGGGACATAAATGGAATAAAATTTAATTAATTTAAGCACAAAAGAGCATATTTTCACACTTAGACACAATTCAAGAAGAAAACACAAAAGCGTGCTATTTAAGGGAATAAATGTGGGTTTACATGATAAAATCCACTCATTTTCAACCAAAATATATCATCAAATGTGGGCTTATCAGTCACCAATATGGAAAGGACCTTTTAAGGTCGAAAAAATATTTGATGACAATGCATATGAATTATGAGATATAAGAATTAATCGACAAGTAGGGCATATTAATGGCAAGTAACTCAAGTTATATCATTGTCATTAAATCAAAAGATGAAATTGATGAGTTCATACAAAACATGGTCGGGGTATCATTAAAAATACAAAAGGATTGATTAAAATAAAGTCAAACTTAAGCTTTAAGTCCTCTTATTTTTTACCTAAGATCGTAGCAGCTTCCGAAACCTTATCTTTGACCTTGTTAGTCTGAGCGACAACCTCGACTATTGCGGAATGACTTGAGGACTTGGAATTATACATTTTGATCATCTTCTGATGTTGAAAGCTGAGAGTCAAGTTAGCTACTGCAATCTTCCCCCTGACTAGCTTTTAGCTCAGCCAGCTCCTTCTCAAGGGTTTCAATTCTTGATACCATAGTCCTCTTTTTGGCTTGACCCTCTGACAGAACTTCTTCAATTTGAGTCTTGGTCGTCTCGTTTTTCTGTAATTGAATGTCATAATGAGCCAGAACCAAAGTCAATTTGCTTAAATTTTCTTCAGTAGCATCAAACTTTGAGATATGATTATAGATATCTTCAATGAAGATACCTAGAGTTGTGTGGACGTCAGTCGGGATCTTTTTATCCAAAAAGCCAAGAGCATCGAGGAGTCGAATCTTCAGTTCAGGTTGCTGTTGATCTCGTCTAGGGATTGATTAATGCAATCGAGAATTGCGTTTACCTTTTCGACAACGAACGGGTCAGGACCTGGTAGTGTTGGAGGTGGAGGAGAGGTAATTTCTTCTTCACAAATCAAAGCTTCAGGCATGGGTTTTTGAGTTAGGGGAAAAAGGTTAGGTTCTGAGTCTGAAGAGGATAGCACCCTGGTTTCCTCTGACGAATATACTTGTCGAGCTTCAAATGAAATGTTAGCAAGGTCAAAGTCGAAGTGCTAAAAATCTAAATCTCCAGTTTCTGGTGCAAGAAGATTGAAAGCAGGATCCAAATCCAATTTAACATTAGCCTAATTTGTGTCTGGGGTGATTGTAGAAGCGGCTGTAGCAGTTGTCGAAACCGGACCTGACTCTCGATGTGTTTCTGCATTACTTCCGATATGAGTGGACACACTTATGTCTACAGGATTTTAAATCCATAAATGAATACAATTCAGCAACGTTCTAAATTACCTCATGAATAAAATTATGAGGAAAATATAACTAATAATGACATGTTAGAGAAAACTTTCTCGATCTTCCATGTCTCAAATGTGCTTCTACAGTAGTATTGAGAAAAATAATTTTAAAAATATTCTTAGCTAATTTCTTGCCTTCTTGTTGATGAACGGAACAATAAGTTGCTTTTAAAAAAATCATGAAGCGCGCCCAGCTGGCGCCACCCCATTTCCTGTAGCAAATGCGGCAAATCATTACCCTATAAGACGTAAATGGCAAGGTTTTAGTAACAAGAAAAATTATGGAAGGAAGAAAAATTATGTTCACAAGAAAGGATCTCACCAGAAGTGGGATAAAAAAAGAAATAATGGCAAAATAAATCAACAGAGGATAAATGTTTCCATTGTGGTGGAAAGGGCATTGGTCACGTACCTGTCATACCCTGAGGCACCTAGTTGATCATTATCAAGCATTCTTGAAAAAAGACGACAAAGAAAAGGAGACAAATTTTGTTTCAAAAGATGTTGCTAAAAATTACACCACTCATTATAAAGTATCTGATTTCTTTGAGGATCTTGAAGGAAATATTGGTCATTTGATCAATGATGGAAAAGTTTGATATTTGGGTTCAATACTTATGTAAATAAATAATGTAAAAAAACTTTTAAGTTTTATTCCCTATGTATTTGAATTTTAAGTGTGATGTATATAAATAATGTTTAATAAAATATTTATGTTTATAAATTTCAAAATTACTAAATATGTCAAGTTCTAAAATAATAATAATAATAAAATTTTTAGTGTATGATACTATGTACAATACTTTTTAGAAAAACGATTTCAATCTAGAAAATAATTTTACTGTGTATATCCTTGTACTCATTTTATTATTATTATTTGTCATTGAGAAAATGGCAAGGACATATAGTGAAGATGTTTGCCTTGCGGATAGTGAAAGTTTGCATACCTTTCTCAAAAGTAATATATATTTTACACATCTAGTACCAAAAGAAGAATATGTTAATACTATTATTAGCTCAGGCAATGTGATAGAAGGCTCCAGAAGAGCTATAATTTTATTTTTCGGAGAAATAAAATTCATAATAAACAATGTACTTTTATCTACCAAGTCTCTAAGGAACTTGTTGAGTTTTAAAGATATTCGCCAGAATGGATACCATATTGAAACAATGAATGAGGGAATCATTAGTACTTATGTATCACAACTCATGATTCAAATAAAAATATTATATTAAAAAAGTTATCTTCACTTTTATCTGGGTTATATTATCCTAAAATTAGTGCAATTGAATCACATGCCATTGTAAACCAGTAGTTTACTAGTCCAAATAAATTTATAATTTGGCATGATCGATTGGGTCATCTTGGAACAACCATGATGCGAAGAATTATTGAAAACTCCCATGGACATTCACTAAAGAACCAAAAGATTCTTAAATCTAGTGAATTTTGTTGTGCTACATGTTCTCAAGATAAGCAAATTTTAAGGCCATCACCAGTAAGGATTAGATTTGAGTCCCCGGAATTCCTAGAAAGGATTCAAGGTGATATATGTGGATCTATTTATCCACCACATGGATCTTTTAGATATTTTATGGTCCTAATAGATGCATCTTCGAGATGGTCATATGTGTACTTATTGTCTTCTTTCAACCTGGCGTTTGCGAGATTACTTGCTCAAATTATTCGATTAAAAGCACAGTTTTCAGAAAATCAAATCAAAGTAATTCGTCTTGATAATGCTAGTAAATTTACTTTCCAAGCCTTTGATGCTTATTAGATGGCTAACGGAATAAGTGTTGAACATCCAGTAGCTCATGTTCACACACAAAAGGGGTTAACAGAATCACTTATTAAATACTTCTAGTTAATTGCTAGACTCTTGCTTATGAGAACAAATCTCCCAACCTCGGCTTGGGGGCATGCTATTTTACATGCTGCAACACTTATTCGTCTAAGGCTAACAAGTTACCATCAATTCTCTCCTCTACAATTAGCTTTTGGCCAGTAGTCAAATGTTTCCCATTTGAGAATTTTTTGCTGTGCGATATATGCTGCAATTGTCCCACCTTCTCGTACCAAAATGAGACCCCAAAGAAAATTGAGGATATATATTGGATATGATTCTCCCTCAATAGTGAGGTATCTTGAGATACAAACTGGAGATGTCTTTAAAGTCTGATTTCCAGATTGTCATTTTGATGAATTAAAATTTTCAACATTAGGGGGAGAGAATAAGCTTCCTAAAAAGGAACTTAATTGAAATGCATCATCCTTGATACATTTAGATCCTCAAGTAGGGTAATGTGAACTAGAAGTTCAAAAGATTATACATTTGCAAAGAATAGCAAATGAATTGCCTGATGCACTTTCTGATACAAAAAGGATCACTAAATCCTATATACCATTTGAAAATGTTCCAATTTGAATTGATATCCCAATTGGACAAATGGCCATTGAAACAAATTCGCATCAGAAGCGTGGTAGGCCTGTCGGTTCCAAAGACAAAAATCCTCGAAAAAGAAAAGAGGTAACTACTATTCCTATTGAAAAGATAAAGACATCGTAAAGACACCTGCAGATGTCTAAAATTCTGATATATTTTTTATGCCAGAATACGTTCAGGTACCTGAAAATTGTGAAAATGACGAGATCTCAATAAATTATGTCTTTATAGGAGAAAAATGGGACCGAAATAAGACAATTTTCAATGAAATATTTGAATATAATATGGCATTAAATATCATGCATGAAAGTAAGAATCTTGAGCCAAGAACAGTCGAAGAATGTTGACAAAGGAATTATTGGCCAAAATGGGAAGAAGCTATGAAGGCTGAGTTAGACTCACTTGCAAAACGTGAAGTCTTTGGACCTATAGTCCGTATACCAGAAGATGTAAAACCTGTTGGATATAGATGGGTATTTGTGAGAAAATGAAATGAAAAAAATAAAGTTGTATGCTACAAAGCTCGATTTGTGGTGCAAGGTTTTTCATAAAGGTCTGGTATAGATTATGAAGAAACAGATTTGCCTGTAATAGATGCAATAACATTGCTTTATTTGGTCAATTTATCCGCATATCATAAACTACATATGCATTTAATAGATGTGGTAACATCCTACTTATATGGATCATTAGATCGTGATATCTATATAAAAGTCCCTGAAGGATTAAAGATATTTAAATCATCCAATGAATATTCACAGGGGTTATACTCAGTCAAAGATGATCTTTATATGGTCTAAAGCAATCTGAACGAATGTGGTATAATTGTCTTACTAAGTATCTGACCAAAAATAGATTCAAGAATGATGATATCTGCCCATGTGTTTTCATAAAGAAATATGCATCTGGATTCATTATAATTGCTATGTATGTTAATGATTTAAATATCATTGGAACCTTTGAAGAGATTCCAACAACTATAAAAGCTCTAAATGAAGAGTTTGAGATGAAAGATCTTGAAAAGGCTAAATTTTGTCTTGGCCTGCAGATCGAAGATACAAAAATGGAATCTTTATTCATCTAACAACGTACACAAAAAAGATCTTGAAGAGATTTTATATGGATAAGTCATATCCATTAAGTATCCTAATGATCGTAAGGTTTTTGGATGTGAAAAATGATCAATTCTGTCCTAAAAACAAAATGAAGATATCCTTGATCCTGAAGTACCATATCTCAGTGCCATTGGGGCACTAATGTATCTTACTAATAATACACGACCCGAAATATCATTTGCCGCGAATTTACTAGCAAGGTATAGTTCCACTCCAACCAGAAGACATTAGAATGGAATCAAACAAATCTTTCGATATCTTCATGGAACAGTTGATATAGGATTATTTTATCCATATGGATCTAAGTCACAACTAGTTGGCTATGCAAATATAAGATACTTTTCTGATCCACACAAAGGGAGATCTCAAATAGGATACGTATTCAAATATGTTGGTACAACTATATCATGAAGGTCCACGAAACAGACGATTGCAGCAACATCCTCTAATCATGCTGAAATACTGGCGATAAATGAAGCAAGTCACGAGTGTTTTTAGCTCAGGAGTTTGATCCAATATATTCTGTCATCATGTGGATTAATTGATCATAAGATAGCTTCAACTATTCTGTTTAAAGATAATACAGCATGTATTACACAACATAAATGTGGATATATCAAAGGTAATAGAACAAAGCATATTTCTCCCAAATTCTTCTTCACTCATGATCTTCAAAATCAAGGAACAATTGATGTCTAACAGATCCGCTCAAACGATAATTTGGCAGATTTATTTACAAAGTTACTTCCAAAATCTTTCTTTGAAAGGTTGGGATGCACCGATTTCGAGATATTAAATAATGGTGACAAAAGGAGGAGGGTGTACTCTTTTTCCTTTAGTCAGGTTTTTTTTCATTGGGTTTTTCTTGACAAAGTTTTTAATGAGGCAGTCCCCATCACAAAGGATATTGTACTATTTTTCCTTTACTAAAGTTTTTTTTCCCATTGGTTTTTCTTTAGTAAGGTTTTAATGAGTTATAATCCTAAATGGGTATCCAAGGGGGAGTGTTGTGATAAGATCAGAACGGATGCCCATTAATATGGGTAGCTAATTTTATTTTTCAACACTGAAGGGCTCAGCTTCTCAAGGCAACCCAAAGTTAATGAAGTTGAAAATATAAACTTCACACACCTAAAAATAGAGAAGCGATATGAGAAATAATACACATAATAAAATATAAAAATATTTTTCTCTCTCTGTACGTGCAATATATATAATATATATGAATCATCTCTATTATAATGAGATAATAATATTGGTGAATATTAATATTAGCACTACAAAAAAAAAGAGATTAAAATGCCATTTATATTATGGAGGTTTTGAAAACCTGCCATAATATTTGGATATTGTGGTGTTTTTTGTTGCTGCCGTTAAGTGATTTGTTCTTAGTGGCGATTTGGATCATTACAGCGGTTCCAACCCGTCGTTATCTCCCATATATATAAAAGCCCAATTCGGCAATTCTATCCCTAATTTCGGAAACACTAGGTCGTTGCTGAAGACGCGTGCGTACACTACTGCTTCCATTGTGTGGCGATCTCTGATCCTATGCGTTCCCTGACGATCTCCTCCGGTGGCATCTCCTCCTCTGGCGACGATCTCCTCCGGTCGGTCTCCTCTAGCTTCTTGCTGTCCTCCTTCTCTGCCAAAATTCTCAGTGCCTCCCTTTCATTCTCCCTTTCCTTCCATTGATGGTACTTCTCTCTCTCTCTCTCTCTATCTCTCTTTCTTTTTGGGTTCGCTTCTCACTCAAAAATTTGTTGTAATGGTGAAAATGTAATGTGAATTTTGATAAGGACAATGTTTGATGATGGAAACCTAGTGCAGGAGAATAGCTTCATATATGTGAGTGTTATTTCTTCTTTTTCCAGCTTCAGTTTGTAAATTATAGCTTAAATTATAGCTTAGATCTTTATAGAACTAATTAACTTGAGTTGATAATAATAATTACTAGTCTCTATGTTCCTGTCACAAATGCAGTTCAAATTTCTACATTAATTATTACTCTTTCTTTGCTATATCATGTAATTTAAGCGCTGGTGGAGTGGAGGATTTGGATATGAACTGTGAATTGGGATCTTAGATCAGAAGCAACTTATTTACCTGCAGAAGCTCAATACTAGCTGGTGAAATCCAACTTGATGCTAACTGCAGTATTGATTTGAACCTAGATTTCAATAGGTATTTTTATTTACTCCTTTTTATTGTTTTCTCCATTTGTTCACTGCTTATTATCAGAGATTTTCTTTATTTAGTCTTTTTCTTTAAGTTGTTGCTTATTAAGATGGAATAAGATTTGATGGTTGTTACTGTTGTTGTCATATATTGATTTCTAATATTGATTTTTGTGTTCAAAATTTCAGATGCTTTGAATTTAATTTAGCTATCAAATTTAATTTTATTAAGAAAATTGCTTAATCTGTATCTGATTTCTGCTGCTGTTCTCATTCACTCAGAGTTTATTAGTGTTTTCATATGTGATGTTGATATCTTTATTCTTTTTGGCAGGGTTCTTCCTAGTAGAAATCTCCAACCTGTAGTATATAGGCTATACTTGGAACTCCTCAAATGACATGCTTTTGAACTTAAATCTCAGATAAAAAGGTCTCATTATCAAAAGTAAGCTTCAGTCTATATAACATTTATCTCTTTCAGAAAATTAGTTAGTATAGCTAATGTATACATGCCAATTAGATTTCTTTACTTTTAAGTCTTTTGGCCGTTCCTTATAAAGATTGAAATTTTAGATATAAACTATTAATAATTATGTGTTGGTAATGTCCAGTTAATTGATTATACGACCAAGTCAATCTTATCTCTTAGTCATGTTGTTGAACCGTTATAAATTTCTATTTTACCCTTATGACAATGTAACATCAGCATTCTAGTGTTCACTGGTGGTTAATCAGAGGTATGATTTGGAAATTGTTATATTATCCTGCATCTATAGCTTTATAATTATATTCATGATTAATTATATTTCTTGCACATATTGGATGCTATTTCCAACTTCCAATAGATACTTCTTGATGCAATTTTTTGTTCAGAACTTCAGATATGCAACTGATTATCAAGCAAGAAATAAATTTAAAAAAAAAAGAAAACAAAAAATCCAAATGGTATTGTTCTACTCAATGACAGTGAACAATTATATTTACACAGTCCTTGGAATTTCAGAATTAGTATAGTTACTCCACACAGTTTTATATTAAATTAGTTTGTATAGATATAAATTGCACCGAAAATGAATTATCAATATGCAGAAGGAGTGTATCTTTTTTTGCACATCATGAAAATTAGTAGAAGCAGCGACTTTTATTTTTAAATTAGCTTTGTTATTCAAATTATTCTACTGTGCCATGCTTATTCTCAATCTTGTTTATTTTTTCTTATATTTGCAGCATAAAGATTTTTGTTCCAGTGACTGTGGTGGCACTCCTGATTTTGATTCCAGCAAATGTGTCAAGTGGGACATTGTTTTTCTTACAAAAAGAATTGGTAGTGAGCGACATTGATAAACTCTCAATATCGAATGTTTCTCCTAAATCCACAAGGTATGGTTACTATTTTAATTACAGATATATTACATATTGCTGGTACTATGATTTAGTACTAATGCAGTTACTTGTTTGTTTCAGATTTTTTGTTCACATAGCATTAGAATACCTGTTCACAGCATGGATTTGTTTCCTGCTTTAAATTTGAACCCCCCCCCCCTCTAAATCTTACGCTTAATTTAGCAGTGACTATATGTACCTCCTCACAATCCTTCATCATTCAATGCTTTGTGTATTTGTTCGATGTTAATTCTCTCATTCTTAAATTAGGTCTTATATTTGTTTCTCCTTTGTTCTAGCTGATTGGATTTGTTATTGATCAAGGCTTAGTTGCCTTAATTGGATTTGTGTTCTTGTAGTTTAATTGGTAACCTATAAAATGAAAGATGCTTAATAAGGTAATAGCTTTATGTTCTTTCATCTGTTAATATATAAATTATATTATACACTCCACTTTTGATGCTAAATTTAATTTGTCTAATTTTAAATTTGTCCAATTTCTTCTTGTTAAGAACTCCCAATCCCAATTTGTTTTGTTCTCTGTGTTTTTCTTCATGATCATTTATGTCAATGTCATCTATACAAGAATAATTAAGAACAACTCAGATTGTATATAAAAATTCTATAAATACAGACTCATGCCTTAGATAATGTAAATATTGATATCTATATTTAGATCAAAATCATCTTCATCAGCAGTCAGGTTATCATTATTAGCTGCCTCAGAAGGAAAATTCGCATTCGAAAAGATCACTGAAAGTTCCTGAATAGTTTAATAAAGTTTATTTTCATGCTAAGTTATATAAGTTACTTTGCAGTTTGCACGTCTCTCTTTATATTATTAATTTTATCATCATGGACAATATGGTCACTTTATTTTTAATTTTATGACTTCCGATTAATTTTAAAATATATAATGTCAGTTAGGCCAATATGTTATATACATGAGCATGCTTATGTGAACCACCTAGCTAGCTTCCTTAGGATTTTGTGTACAATAATTATATTTAATTTAATTTATTAGGTATATATATATATATATACTAAATAAAAAGTTAGGACTCTATATATAATGAATTATATTTTTATAAATGTTGTATTAATTAATTCTTATTGTTCAAATCCTTTAATAATATAATTTGATATTAATCCTAAATTATTAAAAATACGACATTCATATATTTTTAGTTGATTATACATACACACATGATGTATAGATATTGATCGTACATGATATATATATATATATATATATATCATTCTAGTTCACCACATGCATGCTGATTATTTAAAATTTTGAATGTTTAATTTTGATCATTTTAATATATATATATATGTCATTCTAGTTGACCACATGCATGCTGATTATTTAAAATTTTGAATGTTTAATTTTGATCATTTTAATAAATCTGTTGGTGATAATTTTTTATGTGAAACAAGTTTTAGATTTTCTTCAACTCTTGCTGCTAGCTACTTTACTTTGAAAACTTCAAATTTTAATATTTGTTGGAAAAGAAAAAAAAAAGAAAAATTATCATTTGAAAGAGGTAATTATAATTTTTTTATATTTTTTTAAATATTATTTAAGTAAGTTTTTAATATCTAATTTGCATATAAAAGAATAAATTTTTAGCCTTTAGAATAAATATAGATTTTTAATGAATAGATTTTTTAAAATTCCTATTTGTAGTCCCTCTTAGTCATATCAATCGATAAGTCATGGATTGGAAAACCACGAACCACGCATGAGTATAAAGATGGTTTAAACAAGTTTTTGGATTTTGCTTTTGAGTATCGATCTCTCGCGGGTCGTCAGATTAAATGCCCTTGTCCGGTATGTAATATTCTCAACTGTAATATTCTCCGGCCACCTATCACACCATTTCTTTCACTCCTCTTCCTTTCTAAATTTCACTATCTTCCAATTTACATGTCTTTGTTCAGATTTTTCTCTAAATAATGTTCCTGCCACTACTGCTTCCCTTCTACTTCTACTTCTACTTCTACACCACAATGCCTCACAGCTGTTCCTCTTTCCTTCCAAAACACTTAAGAGAGTGAAATATTTCCTAACCACTGTATTTTATTTTAGTATTTAGTAGACCTTATTTTATTGAGTTATTATCTGAAGAGTATATATATTCTAATCAATCGTAGCATCTTATCTCGCTTAGCAATAATCATTTTCTGCTCTAACTTTTTCTTTGAATATTTGGTCGAAATTATGTTTCTTATTTACCTTATTATATTCTTATATTTAATCAAATTATTCTTTTTTTTAAATTTTATATTCTTACATTTTATCCAACTTGTTCTTTTTCTTAAATATTATAGTATTTTCTTGTTTTAATAATGATATTTATCTTGCAGTGGATACTACTAATATTAGCCTATTTTCACCTTGATTCGGAATTCTGATGTATAATATATAGTATTATATATGTAGCTGTTACATTATACCCTACACAAGAATCAATCTTTTATAATATATATCTATCATCATATGTTTTATTCTTTAGTCGCTCAATTACTCATTTATTTATATTTATTTATCTATTTTAGATGAATATGAAGATAGTACACGCCTTTATTTATTAGTGAAGGATGTGCATAAATTACCAGAAGTTTTGCGCATAGTTGTCAATTTTGATAGACAGCGTGCAGCAATAGGAGAAGCAGCCGGACTCCTTGCAGGAGTTTGTGGACAATTGGCCACTGATTGTGTAGCATTTTCAATCAGTTTTGATAAGTGATCAGACATTCCAGAGAGCTTTTCTGAAAATCAATTTAATATTTTTTCCAAGTAAGAAGATTACTTAAACTCTAAAGCTTATTTCTTTGTCATTATTTAGTTATATTGTTAGTTAATATATATTCTTTGTTCCATATTAAAGGTTCGATTTTGCTTCAAAGTGTGTGATAGCTTGGCCAAACAATTTCTGCTCCAATCGCTTGGCGAAAAATGGAGGGAACATAGGATAAAGCTTTGGAATGAGTTTTATGATCTAAGATTGAGTAAAACTGAGATCATAAATAGTACACCAGAAGATATTGCTCTTGATCAATAGGCTTTATTCGTAGAATATCGTTTGAAACTTGAAACTCAAGTAAGTACTTACTCTCCTAGTTAAATGTTGTCCCACTAAAAAGCCTTATATAGTTTGCTGCTGTAAATAGGATATTGAATTCATATGGAATGTTGTGAAAGGTCTTTATATAAAGTTGGTAATAAAAAACCTTTATTCATAGTTTGCTTCCTGCTCATATTTTATTTTATATAGAGTTGGTAATGAACCAGCGATATGTTGAAGGTATGTTATATGTTGAATGCATGTTTGACTCTATTTAATTGTGTCCAAATTTATCTTGCAGAATCTTTGTAAGAGGAATCAAGAAATTTGGCAAAAATAAATAATTTCTCATACTTCAGGTGCTAAATCAATTGCAAGAAGAAGGGCTGAATTGGTAATCATTTCTATGGTTTTGTTTGAATTGGCTGAGAACTGCTATTCTCTAATGCATGATATTGTGTCCTGTATATTATTTTATTATTAAACTAATGCAGATGTTTGACAAGATCCTTTTATTTGCATAACTAATAATATTTTAAGAAAAGGATAAATATGGTCCACTTCTCCAACTAGAAGCCTTTCGAGAGTAATAAGCAGAAATGTCTTTAAGCATTGCAATTTCAAAATCATTCTCATAGTGATCTATTTGCCCTATCCCAATTTCAACAAATATATCTAATATATTCTTTAATAAAGCCTGATCAATGTGCTCCTTTCACGTTTTTTATTAATCTTTAAACAGATAAGGGTTAGTTATCAAAATTTGTAAGCACTGAATGCATAGGAGTCATTTATGTTAGCACCCAATGCATCTCAGTTATTATATTGTTATTGTTAGTTACTTAATTTTATGCATATCTTTTCTTAAATGATATATTTCTTGATTGAGTCTTTCTACTAATCTTGAATTTTAGACAGAAGAGACGGAAAAAGAAGTTAGTAGGGTTCAAATATGGGACATCACTCACAAAAAAATAGATGAAAGTTATATTAATGAAAAGGCTAAAAAAATAGCGGTAAGACTAAAGTGCAATAAATAACTTGTTTGTATTTTTTTCTTTCTTTTTTTATAAGATAATACTATGTTTGATTCTTTCTCTTTCTTTTTATATATGTAGGAAAAGATTGAAGCAAATAATAGTCAACAAGCGGTAGAATCAACCGTTAATTCTCCTCTTGATGCTCTTGGAGTAGTTCTTGGGAATTAAAGAGCACCCTGGTCGTGTTCGTGGTTTAGACATGGGAGCTGTTCCAACAGTTGCTTTCAAGAACAACATTACAAGGATTAATCAGATGAATTTAGGTCCTTCAAATGATGCTGGCACATCATCTACTTGTGGTCTAAATGTGCAAGAAGAGTTGGACACCGTTAAATCGCAATTGTAAGCGCTAGTCTCCTATATTGCTTCTAAGAAAGGAGGTAAAATTTCAGTGAAATTGGCTGGAATGTTCCCTACTCAACAAATTTCACATGTACAAATACAATTTATGTTCTTAATACCTTATTCCATGTGTAATATTTTGACTCTTAAGAAGGAAATGCTTATATTTGTTAGATTTTCAACAATGTAAAAGAATAATAGTCTAACATATAGAATTATTATACAAGGGAGCATGAGATTTTGCAGATTTTTTAGGCTTTTTTTAATTTTAATTGTGTTTTGGTCTGCTGTGTTGAATTTCTGTTAAATCCATTTTGTTACGGTTGAAGGTATTGAGGGGACATAGAAAATTATATACTAGTGTTGTAAGTTGTAAGTTGCAACCATATCCTTGCATTGGAATATTGATAAAGAAAATTGGCTCAGCATTTTGGTGGATATTATTGCCAGGTGATGAGACGCAGAAGCTGGTGAATTAAAAATTATTAAAATAGTTACGTTGCAAGTATAGTTCTTAACTCACCGAAAATCTGCCTATCAATTTAGAAATATGTCACAGAGAATTAAATTAAAAATTACTGGGAGTTTTAAGTCCCAGGTCGTCTCCCAACGAGTTGCAGAAAAGTGTGCTATCTTATTAATCAGATGTTCCAAGAAGTTAAGCTAAGTAAATTGGGATGTAAATTGAGGAAAGTTAAATAATATGAATAAAAGCCTTGACTGGGAGTTGATTGGTTGGAATTTCTATTATTGGTGGAGTGAATGTAAGATTAATTTATAATTAATGGTTGTTCTGTTTGGTTATCCTTTACTAAGTAAGGAAAAGTCAAACAAGCTGGAATGCCAGATCTGTTCACAAGTTGCAACCCACTTAGTTCAAAGGGATTGGCGTTGGTGACAGGATAGCAATCCAACATTTAACCCAATTACAAATTTTTCTTTCAATCCTTCCAACTCAAGAATTCCTTTTAATCAACTCCCCATCAAGTAAGGAAACTACTCATGCATTGTAAATAAAGAATCCATAGCACATAATAGAGAATTAAAAGAAGACATAATTATTGGAATTGAAATTGAATTAAAAAGAAATAGTCCTTGCATTAATTAATCATAAAAGTATTCAAATAACAAAATTGAACAAAACAGGGAACATGGAAGAATGAAACCAAGTTAAGAAAACAAACTAGAATGATGAAGTCTTGATGGGGAAATAATTCTTCTCAATGTTCCAATGCTAAGACCAATTGAAAATTAAAATTCTAAAACCTAGAGAGAAAAACCTAAGAGAGTAAAACTAGATCTGAAATTGTCTCTGAATGAATGTGTTAATTGTTTCTGCATGTTCTCTGACTCTAGTCTGCTGTTCCGGGCCGAAAACTGGGTCGAAATAGGGCCCAAAATTTCCCCCAACGAATTCTGCAGATTATGCAGATCGCACATGTCACGCGATCGCGTCATCCATGCGGACACGTCATTCGCGCTTTTCCTCGCCACGCGTTCGCGTCGTCCACGCTACCGCGTCGCCAGAACTTTTACAATTCGCGCGGCCGCGTGAGCCATGCGACCGCGTCACTGCGATTTGCTCTCCTTCGCGCGGTCGCGTGAACCATGCGACCGCGTCACTTCTCACTGGTTATCTCCTCAAATTCTTGTGTTTCTTCCATTTTTGCTAGCTTCCTTTCCAATCTCCAACTCATTCATGCCCTATAAAATTTGAAACACTTAACACACAGATCACGGCATCGAATGGAATAAAAGAGAATTAAAAATAAATAATTAAAGTCTCTAGGAAGCAGTTTTCAAACATGTAATAAATTCAGGAAGGAAATCTAAATGCATGCTAATTTAATGAATAAGTGGGTAAGGATCATGATAAAACCACACAATTAAACACAATATAAACCATAAAGTAGTGGTTTATCAACCTCCCCACACTTAAACATTAGCATGTCCTCATGCTTAATTGAAGGAGATAAGGAAATAAGTATGAACATGTAGAAACTCATGAAATGCAGTGCAAACCTACACATATATAAATAAATGCAACTATATGATTCTTGTCCACTTAATCAAATGTAAATAAGCTCTTCAAAACAATTACAAATCAAATTCCACTAATTTTATCATTACACAATAAAACAGATAAAAGTGCAAGAAAATAGCTCGTGAAAGCAGGGAACATGAAAATTCAAGCATTGAACCCTCACTGATAATGTATGTATGCTCTGATCTCTAGTGTATAGGGTGGTCACTCTATCCTTCTCTAATCATACTTTCTAACTTTTGTTCTTCTCCTAACTAATCAACAATAGTTAATATACCAATGCAAACATCATGAGGTCTTTTCAAGGTTGTAATGGGGCTAAGGTATAGGCAAGGGTGTATATTTGGTCAAGTGAGCTAATAAATTGAATCTTTAATTAACCCAAGCTCTAATATAACTTGTATACACTTAATGTCATCTTTAAAGTTCATACCTAGCTACCCAGAATTCCCTTTTTCAATCCATACTCATGTATCAACTTATATTTTTGGTTCTATCATATGTGCATTGATCTTCGAATTCTGAATTCAACATTAGGGTAATTTTGTCCCCTTATTTATTGATTTTTCATATTTATTATTTTATATATATATAAAATAATAAATATGAAAAATCAATAAATAAGGGGACAAAATTACCCCAATATAAATAAAGCTTGTCAATGCACATAGATTTTTAATTCTTATATTTTCACATGAGTAGGTATCCAAATTCCCTTTAAATTTTCATGACACATTCCCTTAACAACTTTTGTTCCCACAATTTCCCATACTTAACTAGCACACACAATTCTATCTTAAGCTAACTAAAGATTCAATTTGGGATATACGATTATTTTTCGGCTTAAGGTTAGTAATGTGGTAAAATATCGAACAAATGGGAATTAAAGGCTCAAAGTGGTTAACAAAGGTAATTGAAAAGGGTAGGCTTAATTTGGATGAGTGAGTTTAAACAAATAATGGCCTCAATCATGTGCAAGCACGCAAATATAATAACTATTGAACATATAAGATAAAACAAAATATAGATTACAATCATAGAGAAGTAAACACACAAGAACGAAATAATTATGGTTAAATAATGTAACCATTCATAAAGGCTCAAATCTTTCACAAGTTGTGTGTTCTTTAACTCAAATATCATGTTCCAAATACAACTCAAGCAAATTTATCATAAAAATTTTGAAAAATTAGTGAAATTTTGTTCCAAAGATAGATTTTTAAAAGAAACTTATTGTCTTTTCAATCAAGTAGAACATGCATGCAACTATCCTAACCTACGCAATTTATTCTATTCTATAAAGGAAAGAAAATCTAACTAAAATATCCTAATTATTGGTGCCAGAGAAGAGAATTTACCTCCGGAAGTCAGGTACTGACCGACCTCCCCACACTTAAGGCTTTGCACCGTCCTCGGTGCCATCTGTCAGAAACAGGGGTGGGCTGGTAGCAGTATCTCCACAGGCGGGGCCGTCATGGCTCCCTGTGCTGGTGAAGGAAGTGGAGTCCGGGGTGTCTGAGTCTCTAAAATGTCCCTTGAGTAGCTCCTTGAGGTGTTTGAATCGGCGCTCGTTACGACGCTCTCTCATCTTTGCTTTCTGTTCTTGCCGATCCAACCGTTCGATTATCTGCTGGAGCAATTTCTCAGTTGTAGATGCTTGTGGTGTTGAAGAAGGATTATCTTCAACTGGAGCAGTAGGAAGGCTTGTAGTGGCTGCTGAGAGTCTGAGGTATTTCCCGTTAGGGACATACTGATCGTTCCGTGGAAGCATGGCTTTGGTGTCCCCAGCTCTGTAGGAGACTCCGGCTGCTGAGACAAGATCTGAGACCAGGGCGGAGAAAGGTAAGTTGCCCGCAATTTATACGTGTTCCATAGCATTCCGGATATGTCTTGAGAGATTCAGAGGTTGGTCTATAAGGATGCACCATAGGAGAATAGCCATGTCCGCAGTGAAGGAGGACTCATGAGTGCTCGGAAAGACGTAATGGGACATGATCTGCGCCCATACGCGAGCCTCCAAGGTAAGTGCTGAAGCCAAGATTCCCTTAGGGCGGTACGGTGGTATCCGTAGATCCAACGGCTGCCAGGTAATGCGATGACTCCGAGAACGGAGTCCCAGTCGAATTGGTATCTCTGGCACTGAAGGGCAGCTTCTTGAAAAGCGTCCATTCCTGCTGGAATAGGGGGAAGATTCAGAGCTTGCTGAATGGCCTCTTCTGTGATGGGGACTTGCTTTTGCCAGACATAAACAGACTGCAGGGTCGGCATGTAGAAGTTGGAGTAGAACTCAACTACCCAAGAAAGATTGACCTGCCTCGGCTGTCTCCGTAGGAAACCCATTGTCTTCGCTCAAGTTGCGGCTCAACAAAGGTGGCAATATTGGACGGGAGGATAAGAAGGTATTCATTGTTATAATTCTTTTCTGCCATGATAGGGAACATCTGCTCACAGTAGCAATTGGAAAATCGCGCAGTGTCCTTTGCTGGAAAGGCTTTCTCCTTTTCATCAACTTTTATTATCCGCTTAACTCTTTTTGTTGAGGGCTTGACGGTGGTTGAAGAAGGCTCTGCCACTAATGCTCTTTTAGTTCCTCTTCTTGCTGGTGGTTTGGAAGTTGCTTTCTCCTTTCCTTTCTTGGTGGCCATCCTGAAAGAAGGGAAGAGAAAGAAAATTAAATTTAAGGAGACATACAGCAGGGAAGGAAACGAAAAAGAGGGTGAATGATGCACAGCAAAATGTAGATGACATTAACACATGCTCTCGAGTACATATGAAAAGCCATTAATGGAAAATAGCTAGTGCAGATAAAAACAAGTGAATGCAAGGTGTTTATTGGCATGCTGGCAAAGGGCATGAGTAGCATAGACCAAGCATTACTTCGTAACAAACCATCACGTTTGTATTGACAATTGAATTTAATTAATAAAATAATAAGGAGAATTTGTGAAAAGCAAGCATTGAATAGTAGAATAAAGTAATGTAGAAAAGTGCATAGGGCTATATAGGCTTTTTCACAAACACATGGCATGCATGGTAAGTAAGATATAAAAAGTATGAAATTGAACATGCAAGTAATCCTCTTAAAAATAATAATAATTGTCAAATAAATTGTAACAAGTCACAAGCATATAATGAGGGATAATGACTCAAAAATTTTCTAGCACCATGTAAAAAGGGAAAAAAGAAAATGAAATACAAAAGTGAAAAGAAAAAGGAAGGAAAAAGAAAATAAAAATGTATATAATATCATAAGAATGATGGAAAAGAGAAGAAGGAAGAAGAAGGTAAAACCTTGTTAATGGTGGTGAGAAAGATAGAGAGTGAAAGGTGAGATAGAAGGGGGAAGGAAGAAATAAGGAGGGAAAAGAAAAATTAGGATTTGGGGGAGAGAAAGATAAGATAATTTGGCAATTTAGGTTGAGCCGTGCGGCGCATGCGACGCGGCCGCGTGGGGCACGCGTTCGCATGGGTGCGCGTCAGGTAAGGGGACGCGATCGCGTCAGTCACGCGGTCGCGTGATCCGTGTTACGCTGCTGGCGCGAGTGCAGCCTCGCTCCAGCACAACTCTCTGTTCGATTTATTTTAATTACCAAATTAGTGTGACGCGATCGCGTGGGTCACGCGATCGCATGAGTGTGCGTTATAAAATGGGTGACGCGGCCGCGTCGGCGACGCGGTCGCGTGAAAAGGATTGTGCTTCCAACACCAATCCAGCACTACTCTTGCACAATATCTCAGTGTGCACCCTTTTACGTCGAAAATTCAGGGCACGCGTTCGTGTGGGAGGCCAGGATTCCCATGCGATGCGAACGCGTCAGGGACGCGGTCGCGTGGGTCGATTTGTGCCATTGGCACGCCTCCAGCCGGACTCCAGCCGAACTCTCTATTCGTTTATTTGTTTTCTCCACCCCCTTTGCGACGCGGACGCATCGCTGATGCGATCGCGTCGCGCGACGAAAAACCCTTTTTTTTTTTGGAAATATAAAGACATGTAAATGAAAGAGCACGAAAGCACTAATAAAGAGAAGAGTTATTAAAGAAGAAAAACTAAAAGTGAAGAAAAGAACGATCATACCGCGGTGGGTTGTCTCCCACCAAGCACTTTGCTTTAACGTCCGTAAGTTGGACGCTCCACTAGCTCAATCGGCTGCTATGTGGGGATCTTCCAGGCGGAAGATCTCAAGCTCCTTATTTTTCTGCACCTTCTCACCATGGTATAGCTTCAGGCGTTGTCCATTAACCTTAATAAGTTCAGAGCTTGAAGGATGGCTTAGGTGATAAACTCCATACGGTTCAGCCTTCTCTACTCTGTATGGACCTTCCCATTTTGATCTCAACTTACCGGGCATGAGCCTTAGTCGAGATTTGTAAAGGAAGACAAAATCTCCAGGTTGAAACTCTTTCTTCTTGATGTTCTGATCATGCACAGCTTTCAGCTTTTCCTTGTAAATTCTGGAGTTCTCATAAGCTTCTAGGCGAAGGTTCTCCAGTTCCTGCAGTTGCAACTTCCTTTCAGCTCCGGCGTTCTCAATTCCCATGTTGCACTCCTTAACTGCCCAGAAGGCTCTGTGTTCTATTTCAACTGGGAGATGACAAGCTTTTCCATAAACCAAGCGGAAGGGACTCATCCCAATGGACGTCTTGTATGCTGTTCTATATGCCCACAGTGCATCTTGTAGCCTGGTGCTCCAGTCTTTTCTGTGAGGCTTTACTATCTTTTGCAAGATACGCTTAACTTCTCTGTTTGATACCTCGGCTTGCCCATTAGTTTGGGGATGGTAAGCTGTTGTAACTTTATGGATTATCCCATGCTTCTTCATCAATCCTGTTAGTCTTCTGTTACAAAAATGGGTGCCTTGATCGCTTACGATTGCTCGTGGTGATCCAAAGCGACATATAATATGGTTTCTCACAAAGGAAACAACAGTGTTAGCATCATCAGTGCGGGTAGGAATTGTTTCTACCCATTTGGAAATATAATCCACAGCTAACAATATATAAAAATATCCATTAGAATTTAGAAATGGACCCATGAAGTCAATGCCCCAAACATCAAAAATTTCACAGAAGAGCATATATTGTTGAGGCATCTCATCCCTCCTGGATATATTACCAAATTTCTGGCATGGGGGGCAGGATTTACAAAACTCAGCAGCGTCTCTAAAAAGAGTAGGCCACCAGAATCCGCAGTCTAAGATCTTTCTAGCTGTTCTTTGAGGGCCAAAATGTCCTCCACTCTCAGATGAGTGACAGGCCTCTAAAATGGACTGGAATTCTGATTGAGGCACACAACGCCTAATTATCTGGTCAGCGCCACATCTCCATAAATATGGGTCATCCCATATATAATATTTAGACTCGCTTTTCAGCTTGTCTCTTTGATGTTTAGAAAAATGTGGAGGAAATGTGCGGCTAACTAAATAATTAGCAACAGGTGCATACCAAGGGATTACCACAGATACTGCTTGCAGGTTGTCAAAAGGAAAATTATCATCTATAGGAGTAGAATCATCCTTAATATATTCAAGGCGACTCAAGTGGTCTGCTACTAAATTCTGATTACCACTCCTATCCTTTATTTCTAAATCAAATTCTTGTAACAGCAGTATCCAACGTATAAGTCTTGGTTTGGATTCCTTTTTAGCTAATAGATACTTTACAGCTGCATGGTCCGAATACACTACTACTCTAGTACCAAGTAAATAGGCTCGGAATTTATCCAAAGCAAAAACAATAGCCAGAAGCTCTTTCTCAGTAGTAGTATAATTGGACTGGGCAGTGTCTAAAGTCTTAGACGCATAGGCAATAACAAAAGGATCCTTACCTTCGCGCTGAGCCAGCGTTGCTCCTACTGCATGGCTGGAAGCATCGCACATGATTTCAAACGGCTGACTCCAGTCTGGTCCTCTCACAATTGGGGCTTGAGTTAGAGCAGTCTTCAGCTTATCAAATGCTTGTTCGCAATCCTCACTGAACTCGAACTCAATATCCTTCTGCAGTAATCTGGACAAGGGAAGTGCCACCTTACTAAAGTCCTTAATAAATCTCCTGTAGAAACCTGCATGGCCAAGGAACGAACGGACTTCCCTCACAAAAGAGGGGTAAGGTAAACTAGAAATAACATTCACCTTTGCTGGGTCTACAGAAATACCATTATTAGATACCACATGTCCTAATACAATCCCTTGTTTTACCATAAAGTGGCATTTTTCGAAATTCAATACAAGGTTTGTGTTAACACATCTATCTAATACTCGAGATAATCCATCTAAGCAAAGGCTAAAAGAATCACCATAAACGCTAAAATCGTCCATAAAAACTTCCATACAGTCCTCAATAAGATCAGAGAAAAGACTCATCATGCACCTTTGGAAGGTAGCTGGTGCATTGCACAAGCCAAAGGGCATTCTCTTATAAGCATAGGTCCCAAAAGGACATGTAAAAGTAGTCTTTTCCTGATCCTCAGGAGCTATATGAATCTGGAAATAACCTGTGTAACCATCTAAAAAGTAATAATGTGATTTACCTGACAGACAATCCAGCATTTGATCAATGAATGGAAGTGGGTAGTGATCCTTATGGGTAGCTTAGTTGAGACGCCTGTAATCAATGCAGACTCTCCAAGCATTCTGAACTCTAGTTGCTATGAGCTCTCCATGCTCACTCTTCACTGTAGTGACTCCAGATTTCTTGGGCACCACTTGTACTGGGCTTACCCATTCACTGTCTAAAATGGGATATATGATACCTGCTTCCAATAGTCTGGTCACTTCCTTTTTGACAACTTCCAAGATGGTGGGATTCAATCTTCTCTGGGGTTGACGGACAGGTCTTGCTCCCTCTTCTAGAAATATTCTATGCTCACATACTTGAGGGTTGATTCCCACTATGTCTGCCAAACTCCACCCAATTGCCTTCTTATGCTTCCTCAGTACATCAAGTAACTGCTCTTCTTGTTGAGAAGTCAGTTCCCTTGCAATAATAACCGAAAGCTTCTGCTCATCCTCAAGATAAGCATATTTGAGATGTGGAGGGAGAGGTTTTAATTCTAACTTTTGATCATGGGCAGGCTCTGGATTATCTGGGGCTTGTAAAAGGGCGAAGTGCCCTCACTGTCAGTTAAGAGGGTCCCCACACTGGGACCTTGTCCAGTGTGCCTCTCTTCAAACTCTTCTTCTTGAATTTCAGCCACACTTTTGTCTATGACATCACACTAGAAGATAGAATGATCTTCTGGGGGATTGTTAATGACTCCATTCAGATTGAAGATTACTATGCAGCCATCTATTTCAAAGGAGTATGTTCCTGAAAAAGCATCCAATTTGAATTTTGATGTCTTCAGGAATGGTCTTCCAACTAGGATTGATGATGGCTTGTCTGAATCATTGTGGGGCATCTCCAAGATATAAAAATCAGTGGAAAATGTGAGCCCTTTAATGTTCACCAAAACATCTTCAGCAACTCTAGCCACTGTAATAATGCTTTTATCTGCTAACACAAAACGAGCTGCCGACCTTTTTAAGGGATGGAGCCTCAAAACATCATATATAGACAAAGGCATTATACTGACACATGCTCCTAAATCACACATGCAATCATAAATTACTACACCACCAATAGTACAACTAACTATGCAAGGACCTGGATCACTACATTTTTCAGGTAATCCTCCCATTAAAGCAGATATAGAACTACCTAAAGGAATAGTTTCTAATTCATTAATTTTGTCTTTATGGATACATAAGTCTTTTAGAAACTTTGCATATTTAGGTACCTGCTGAATAACATCAAAAAGGGGAACAATTACCTGCTGCTTCCTGGGCTTCCTTGCAAGTTGTGGAAATGGAACGGGAGTAGTGTTTTCTGTGGTGCCTGCGCTTTTTGGTGCTTCCTCCTGTGGTTGAGCTATCTCTTCTTCAGCTATGTCCTGTATATCCTCTTCCTCTTCAATATCTTCGATTTCTACCACCTCTTCAGCTGAGGCATATTCTGGTGAGCTTGGTTCCTCCTGAATCCTCTCCTGCAGTGTGGTTCCGGACCTCAGGGTGATAGCATTAATGCCTCCCTTTAGATTGGGTAATGGTTGAGAGGGGATTCCAGTGGTGCTTGAAGGTTGGTTACTGGAATTTTGTGCTGATCCAAGCTGTGTCATAAAAGCTTGCATAGTAGAAGTGAAACCATTCAGACTGGCATTAATACTATTCATGATGTTACTTTCCATGGCCAGTTGTCTTTTCTCAAAAGATTGCAGTAGGTCTTCAGTAGAAGGTGAAGAAGAATGGGTAAATTGAGAGGTCTGCTGCTGATTGTTCTGTGGTCCTTGGTTCTGCCTCAGGTGAGGTGCTCTGTAATGTTGATTTTGCTGCCTATTGTTGTTATTGTTCCACCTCTGATTTCCCTGATTATCTCTGCCTCCTCTGTTATTGTTGTTCCTCTAATTCTGGTTTGAATTGTCCTGCCATCCATGGTTATTATTTTCACCTTGATTGTACCCTTGGTTGGGACGGTCATAGAAGTTGTGAGTGGATGCTACCATGTTGTCTTCTTGTTGGAGCTGTGGGCATGCATCAATGTAATGGCTATAATCAGCACAGATTTTGCAAATTCTTTGTGGGACTAGTTGTTGGTTTTGCTGTGGTGGAGGTTGAGCTTGCTGAGCTTGTTGATTCAACTGTATTTGCTTCAGTAAGTTGGTTATTTCACAGATGCTTTGAGTTAGAGCAGCAGTCTCTCTGCTAGAAGATACTTCTGCAACAGCTTTTGAACGGCCTTGCTTTTGTCTATGGTTCCTAGTGGATTCATCTAAATCACTGATCAATTGCCAAGCTTCATCAGTGGTCTTGTACTTCTTCATAGACCCATTGCTGGCACTTTCCAGTATGGTCTTATCTTGGGGCTTCATACCCTGTGTAACATAGCTGAGTAGCACGATCTTGTCAATCATGTGGTGGGGGCATGCTTCCAGAAGATTATTGAAGTGCTCCCAGTATTCAAAGAGAGTCTCATTGTCATCCTGAACAATTGTGGAGATATCCTTCCTTAGCTTATCAGTAACTTCAGATGGAAAGAATTTCTCCAGAAACTCCTTTCTGAGTGTATCCCAGTTGGATACATTTGCTAGAGGTTGAGTGCAGTACCACTCTCTTGCTTTTTCCTCAAGAGAAAACGGAAAAGCTTTCAGCAAAATTGAAGTTTCATCAGTGCCATCACGCCTGACAGTAGAACAGGCTGCCTGGAAATCTCTCAAGTGCTTGATAGGCTCTTGAGCAGGTAGGCCATGAAACTTGGGCATCAAATTTAGCAGTGCGGGTTTTATTTCAAAATCTGTAGCTACCGCTGGATGATGCGCTTGAAACGGTTGCATTGTAAAATTAGGGGCTCCTTCCTCCTGGATGGTAACTCTCCTAGCTGCCATGTTTTCTGCATGTAAAACAACCAAATCAGTAGAACGGGGGCTGGTTTCTTCCTCAGATTCACTTTCAGATCCGCCCTCAGAGCGGGCTAACCGACGCTGTTCTCGCCTTATTCGTGAAATTGTCCTTTCAATTTCGGGATCGAATATTAGCAAGCGCGGATCAGGAAGTGAACGCGTCATTTGACGAAAGAAACATGCAGCTCATAGTAGCAAAATAAAATAAAATGCAAATAAATAAATTCTAATTTATAAAATTAGCACTCTATTGCAACTCCCCGGCAACGGCGCCAAAAATTGATGAGACGCAGAAGCTGGTGAATTAAAAATTATTAAAATGGTTACGTTGCAAGTATAGTTCTTAACTCACCAAAAATCTACCTATCAATTTAGAAATATGTCACAGAGAATTAAATTAAAAATTACTAGGAGTTTTAAGTCCCAGGTCGTCTCCCAACGAGTTGCAGAAAAGTGTGCTATCTTATTAATCAGATGTTCCAAGAAGTTGAGCTAAGTAAATTGGGATGTAAATTGAGGAAAGTTAAATAATATGAATAAGAGCCTTGACTGGGAGTTGATTGGTTGGAATTTCTATTATTGGTGGAGTGAATGTAAGATTAATTTATAATTAATCGTTGTTCTGTTTGGTTATCCTTTACTAAGTAAGGGAAAGTCAAACAAGCTGGAATGCCAGATCTGTTCACAAGTTGCAACCCACTTAGTTCAAAGGGATTGGCATTGGTGACAGGATAGCAATCCAACATTTAACCCAATAACAAATTTTTCTTTCAATCCTTCCAACTCAAGAATTCCTTTTAATCAACACCCCATCAAGTAAGAAAACTACTCACGCATTGTAAATAAAGAATCCATAGCACATGAAAGGGAATTAAAAGAAGACATGATTATTGGAATTGAAATTGAATTAAAAAGAAATAGTCCTTGCATTAATTAATCATAAAAGTATTCAAATAACAAAATTGAACAAAACAGGGAACATGGAAGAATGAAACCAAGTTAAGAAAACAAACTAGAATGATGAAGTCTTGATGAGGAAATAATTCTTCTCAATGTTCCAATGCTAAGACCAATTGAAAATTAAAATTCTAAAACCTAGAGAGAAAAACCTAAGAGAGTAAAATTAGATCTGAAACTGTCTCTGAATGAATGTGTTAATTGTTTCTGCATGTTCTCTGACTCTAGTCTACTGTTCCGGGCCAAAAACTGGGTCGAAATAGGGCCCAAAATCGCCCCCAACAAATTCTGCAGATTATGCAGATCGCACATGTCACGCGATCGCGTCATCCATGCGGACGCGTCATTCGCGCTTTTCCTCGCCACGCGTTCGCGTCGTCCACGCTACCGCGTCGCCAGAACTTTTCCAATTCGCGCGGCCGCGTGAGCCATGCGGTCGCGTCACTGCGATTTGCTCTCCTTCGCGCGATCGCGTGAGCCATGCGACCGCGTCACTTCTCGCTGGTTATCTCCTCAAATTCTTGTGTTTCTTCCATTTTTGCTAGCTTCCTTTCCAATCTCCAACTCATTCATGCCCTATAAAGTCTGAAACACTTAACACACAGATCACGGCATCGAATGGAATAAAGGAGAATTAAAAATAAATAATTAAAGTCTCTAGGAAGCAGTTTTCAAACATGTAATAAATTCAGGAAGAAAAGCTAAATGCATGCTAATTTAATGAATAAGTGGGTAAGGATCATGATAAAACCACACAATTAAACACAATATAAACCATAAAATAGTGGTTTATCACCAGGCCATAAGAGTGTCAGAATTTTTGTTCATTAAATAATTTCATATTAATTTTAAAATTTGACTTTGGAAGCTAGCTTTAACTTTGTTCATTAAATAATTTCAGATTAATAGTTTTATATTCATATTTCTATCATTTTTTATTGTACTCATAATTATATTTTTGTTGTAGGGATTGGATCAAGAGAGTGAGATTCCATCACCAAGAGAGTTAGGAAGTTGGTCTTCTGGAGTGAGCAACAAAGAAACATGATCTTGTATGATACAAATTTTATGTATTAAGTATTATATATATATATATATATATATGTTAAGACGAATTATTGAAAAATATTATCTTTGATACTTTGTTTTTGGATTATGATTTTTGATTTTCGAAGACCATGTATGAATTAAAAATCTTGTTATGATATTTGATTTAAGGTTATGCCTTCTTGGTTATTATGAGATTTTAAAGTTTGAGTTCTAAAAATGTCGCTTTAAATAGGTAGTTTTGATCTCATTTTAAAAAGTAAAAAATTGCCATCATACTTAGATAAAAACGACGGCTAAAATTCACCATTTTAAACGAAAAGTATGCCATCAAACCCTGGTAAAAAGGGCAGTAAGAAACGCCATTTTAAACGAAAAGGGTGCCATTAAACCCAGGTAAAAATGGCGGTTAGAAATGCCATTTTAAACGAAAAGGATGCCATTAAACCCTGGTAAAAACAGCGGTTAGAAACGCCATTTTAAACGAAAAGGATGCCATTAATCCCAAGTAAAAACGGCGGTTAGAAATGCCATTTTAAACGAGAAGGGTGCCATTAAATCCTAGTAAAAACGGCGGTTACAAACCGTCATTTTAAACAACAACAAAATCGCCGTTTTATTTGGTTAAAATGGTGGTTAAAACCGCCATTTTAACCGCCAAAAAACCGCCGTATTATCCACTGGTTATTATGGCGGTTTTCAGAAAACTGCTGTAATAACCAGAATGGCGCCCAGAATTTTAGCGTTTCTTGGGAGCGCCATTTTTGATAATAATGGCGATTGTAACCGCCGTAATTACCTTAAAAAACCGTCATTTTAACTTTTTTTTGTAGTGTAGAATCTTCTATTTACACTTTTTTATTTTATATTTATTTTCTCTTCCTTATTTATTTATTTTATAATAGAATATAATTATACCAGTGTCTTTCAGAGAGGCTCACCAGCTGCCTTATAACACCACGTCTTATCTTCTTTCAAAAAAATGATAATTCCACTCCATATTTGATAATCTTATTCTATATATAATTTTTTTTATATTATATAAATTTTATAATAAAAAATAAATTACTAAATGCTATAATATGATGTCCAATCAAAATTATTTGAGTGGTTCAAATGTTAATGGTAGACATTGCTAAATTTCTAAAGTTGGACTCAATATTAATAAAATTTGAAAAAATAAACTTTGTACATGTATAAATAAGAGATATAGTCTGATATAATATCACAATAACAATATATAAAATATTCTTCTCTCTCTTTATATTTACGTTGCAATATATAATACTAGTAAATATATAGAGTATTCTTTTTTTTTTTTAAATAAAAAGAAAAATTTAGAGATCAAATTTATTTGTTACCTAGGTTATTATTTTTATTAGTTTAAATGCTGATGGTAATTAATTATAATAGGAATACATAAGTAGTATATAAGATTAACCACAAAATATTTTTTTTTAACTTTCTGTTTTCATTCTTTAAAATTTTCAAATGAGAATAACCAATTTTTTTTCTTCTCTCAACTTTCATTCTTCTTCTCTTTTCTGTTTCGTCAAACCATTAACATCACATCTTGAATAGCTTAGGACATAAGATTTTTTTATTATTTGTGCACCTTCTAAGTATTTATTTAAATATTGCTATAGAAATTCAGATCAAATGAGTAAGTCATTTATCAAATATAAAAAAATTTTATTACTTACAAAATATATAATAATTATGATTATTTTTATCGCATTTTTAAATTATTTAGGGATTATTTTATTAATAATATCTTTCAAAACTTTTTTATAAGCAGCTGAATCTTAGTAATTAACCCAAAAAAAAAAGACATTATCAAAATTAGAATGATAATATCTAGTCTTATTTTAATATTATTTTTAGGTTTAATTACTCTACTAGTCTCTATAGTTTTGCACAATTTTCAATTAGGTCCCTATACTTTTTTTTCTATTAATTGAGTCCTTACATCAATTTTTTTTATTGGGTCCCTACACTTTTTTTCCTTTTATTTAAATCCTTGTACCAATTCTTTTTTTTTAGTTGGGTCCTATAAAATTAAGCCAATTACTACTAAGAGGGACTTAATTGAAAAAAAAAATTGGTGCAACGACCCAATTAAAAAGAAAAAAAGTATAGAAACTTAATTAAAAATTTCACGAAACTATAGGGACCAACAGAGTAATTAAACCTTATTTTTATTTGGAAATCTCTCACTGTATATAATCTAATACCATATTTAATGGGTTTTGTTAAATAAGTATGGTTTTACGTACTAAAACAAAGAGTTATGTGTATTTTAAATTAATTGAAGTTTACATTGTTATGATTGTAGTCACAAACTTTGAATTTTTTTTTCCTTGTATTTTTTTCTTCGTTTCATTTTTCTCCTAACGGAAACATAGTGAATTTTACCAAACTTAAAACTTTACAGAAAGCAAATATGATCGGTCCTAAATTCTAGTCAAACACATTCTTTGATTTTTATGAAAAATATAAGAATAAATTATTATTTGTACATACGAATATTCAAAATATCTATAAATCTATTTAGGAAAAAATGAAACTAATATTGAATTTATAAAAGATAAGTTCTAATTTAAAAGATTATTCGAACCCTAAATGGATTGGATTCATCCAAGTATTACCGCAGCACCACCACTATTACCACTGTCACTGTTATGGTGCTACTTATGTTATTTACTGGACCTAAATTTTTTTATCTCAAATCTCAAACCCCAAATCATTTCACCAAAGTCTCAATAATTTTTCCTTTCCACAACAACTCCATTTTTTCTTTTCTTCTTTACTAGCTACAATGTCGATGTTTATGCACAAAAGAGCTTTTTTTCAACATATTTTCGGACTTGTATGTTGCTCCACCACTTTTCTTCACCAATTTCAAAAAACTCATCCCCATCTTCAGTCCCAAAATACTCTTGGTCCTTCTTTGCCTTGTCATGATGGTAGTGTCTTTAACCCCTAGCCACTATCTCTCTATGAAAATCTTTTCAGTTGTTAAATTCGTTATTTCAAAGTGGGCCAACATTCAGATTCACCAACAACCCCTTGTGATGAGCAAGGACTACATCCTCCGAGTTGATCTTCATCTCTGGAATGTTTCTTCTGTTATCTTTTCCAACTTGACCCTTTGGGGGAATGTCAATGAACACCAAGGTCAGGTGGCTGTGGAGGTCCTCTACCTTTTCGTAATAACTAGATTGCATTACTAGAAGCCTATTGTTGGAGGCCACCTGCTTGGCAGATGCCGTGTTTGTTGAGGATAACAATATTACTGAATTTCATTGTTGGGAAGGTTGGGTTAGTAGTGGCAAAGGTTGGGAATTGGAGTGGAGGTGGTAGTGAAAGGTTGGAGATTTGGAGGTGGGGTTGAGTTAGAGTTATAGTTGAAAATTTGGGGTTAGATTAGGTTGGGTTAGGAGGGACAATTTGAAAAAAAAAAATTCTAAACGGTTCTGACGATCATTTTGAAAGACATCGAGATCTTTAATAAAAAAAATACTCTATTTCGACTTCTGATTTTTATTTTTATGAGACTGATTAGTCCCTTTGTCAATATTTTATCTTTGTATTAACAGAATAAGTCTATATAATATGTTAAACTGTTGATTTATTCATTAAAAATCAATTAGGATTGACAAATTCTTTTGTTGGGAGTCTTGTTGTCTTTTAAGGATAATTGTCAAGGTCGTTTAGTTTTTTTAATTTTGTATTACTTTTTTTAAATATATTAGCTAAATTTATGGTGTAAAACTAAGAATTATTAGTGATTTTTAAATTATTTTGACTTATAAAAATTAAATGGAGGATATATTAGTGATTAACGTGTCACATAAGTATGTTTTGAAGATAGAATATTGACAGAAGGGCTAACTAGTCTCACGAAGTTAAATATCAAAGGCAAAAAATCGTATTTTTTAGGGGTTGGGATAGATATTTACTCTTTAAAAATTTTGGATAATTTTTTAGGGATCGAATAATTATGTTTATTGGAGTTTTTTTTTAGTACAACGTTAGTTTTAATTTTTTGTCGATAGATTTGTTAAACATTCTGAATATTCATGAATATAATGGTAGTTTATTCAAATTAAAACTCTAATCTTTTTCTTTTTAAATCATAGCGTGTGTGAAGGACTATTAAACGGCCAAATCCAGGTTGTTTAGTACCAACCCATCTAAATATATGGATTATGAGTTGACTTGTTTACTTTTTTATTTTTTTCACGAATATCATTTTTAAGTTTGAATCATTTATGGCCATCTTGATGGGTTATTTGCTAGCACGTTTATTTTTTTTATTTTAAAAAAAAAGGTCGAATAAAAATTTTTAGATTTCAATTAAAAATGATTTAAGAAAAAAAAGACCACTATTAACCCAAATTTCTTAAACAGAATTTTTTAAGTGTGAGTCGAATCAAGTCGGATTAAAAAATATTGAAAGAAGTATTAGATTTTTTTAAAAATATAAAAAAATTAATTTAACTTGTTATTTTTTCAGGTTAATTAGTTTTAGGCTGTTTAATTCAAAATTTAAATGTGTATAATTTCAAACAAAATTCAATCCATTTAAGTGAATAAATAGACTGGTCCGACGAGTTTCATTCATTTTGTTACCTACACGCACGCCAAACACATATCTTTGTGTTGATGTTCCCTGACTAATTAAAAAAAAATTCCTACTTAAGGAGAGAATGAGAGAATGAGAGAGAGGGAGAAAACACAGAGTGGGGGTAGAACTAAGATATCACATCAATATTTAAAGGATCCTAGTGTTTGTAATCGAAAAGAGTATCATTGCTTGAAAATGAGTCTTTCTCCATCTTTATTGATAATTTACCAATAGATATCTCGAAGAGGGAGTTGTTTTACCTTTTCAACTGGACACGAAGATCAATGATATATATCTTTCTCGGAAGTGAAAAAATGGGATGATATATCTTTTTGCCTTTATACGGTATACGACAAAAGGAGGGTCCTGAAAACTATAGCGGACATGAGTAATATGAGATTACGAGGTAAGACAATATTCGTGAGAGAGGCTATGTATAGAAGGGCAATTGGGGAGAAAGGAAGAAGGGTGCATGATAAAGAATGAGAAAGGTATGAGGTTGAGAACAGAGAGCCTCAATGTGGGAATAATTGATACACTGCTATTTATTTTGTACTAAATTTAGCGAATTTTATCCATTATTCTCACACTTATTCATATAATTTGTATGATTGAAAACATGCTTCTTTGGCTTTAAATTTGCTAATTTTAATTCTCTCTTATTATCATTCGATGTCGTGATATGTGTGTTAAGTGTTTTCAGGTTTCGTAGGGCAGGAATGGCTTAGAGGATGGAAAGGAAGCATGCAAAAGTGGAAGGAACATAAGAAATTGAAGTTTTCAGAAGTTGGCAGCGACGTGCACGCATAAACGACGCATACGTGTGAAAGGTGCAGAAGGCAAGCAACGCATACACGTGGCCGACGCGTACGTGTGAAAAAGCGTCATGTGCTGCAGATATCAGAAGTCGCTGGGGGCGATTTCTGGGCTATTTTTGACCCAGTCTCAAGCCCGAAAGTGCACATTAGAGGCTACAGAGTGGAGCTGGGGGGGAATCATTCATACACTTTTCATTCATACAATTAGTTAGGTTTTAGATGTAAGTTTCTAGAGAGAGAAGCTCTCTCCTCTCTCTAGGTTTTAGGGTCTTTAGGTTTATTTCTTCTCAAATTCAAGTTCAATGTTCCTTTAATTTAGTTTTCTCTCACTTTTAATTGTTTAAGCACTTTAGTTCATCTTCTTCTCTTGTTAATTTCCCTTTTTTGCCATTTTTATGTCTATGAGCTATTGTTACAATTGATTTCTTTTAATGCAATTTATGTTTTCTATGTTTATTGTTTCTCTCTTTAATTATTAGTCATTTATGCTTGCAATTGGTTGCTTGGATTTAATATTCCTTGTTAATTTTTTATATTTTTATTTTGTACCTTCTAAGTGTTTGATAAAATGCTTGGTTGGATTTTAAATTAGAATTTTGTACTCTTAGCTTGGATTGAGTAATTTGGAGACTCTTAAATTGTCAAAGTCTCTTGTTGGTTGGTGATTGAGAGTTGCTAGCTGGCTTAAGCTTCACTAATTCTAGTCTTTGATTAGGACTTGTGAACTCAAGTTGATTTGCTCACTTGACTTTCCTTCAATTGTTAGAGGTTAACTAAGTGAGAGCAATTTGAAATTACCACCCCAATTGACATTGATAATGAGGATAGGAATTCCGATTCTCAACCCTTGCTAGGACTTTTCTTAGTTGTTAGTTTATTTTCTTGTTATTTACATTCCTTACTTATTAAACTTAAAATCCAAAAAGATACAATCTCATAACCAATAATACATACACTTTCCTGCAATTCCTTGAGAGACGACCCGAACTTTGAATACTTCGGTTAATTTTATTGGGTTTGTACTTGTGACAAACAAATTAAATAATATTGATTAAGGTTTAATTGTCGGTTTATAACTATACTTGCAACGTGATATTTTTGTGAAATTCTTTATAGATATTTTTCCCCATCAATAATATGGCTACTCATCCAGATGGAGAAGCGACGATAAAGAATACAACGAAAAAGGACCCTAACGGGAATGAATGGACAAAAAAGGTTGAAATGACAGTTGCAAAAGAGAACGTGGGTTGGCTATCAAGGAGTTTAATAGGAGGAATGAACACAGCCATAGAATTCAATACGTTAAAGAAGGAAATTAGCAAGAATCTGCCTCAGGTTGTTCAAATTAGAGAATTAGGAGCGTATAAGGCACTATTAACTTTTGATATAGTGAAGCATGCGTAGGAGTATTTTACTTTCAAAATGAATAGTCTCCTGCAATTTTTTCATAGTATTTGGAGATGAGAAGAATCAGAACAAAGTGAAACAAGAAGAGTTTGGCTAGAATGTTTTGAAGTATCGCTACATGTGTGGTCTGCAGAAACATTCAAAATGATAGGTGGACAATTGGGGGAAAGTAGTACGGTGTGATGAAATGACAGAATCAAACTTATCGTATAACTCTAGAAGAGTTCAAATTGATACCTGTGTGTTTGATGTTATTAATGAATGGATTCACATCATGGTGGATACTAGTGGGTTTGATGTTTTTGTGAAGGAGGTAGGACGTAAGATTTATGGAGCAAAAATATTTTTGGACGGTGAAAAATCACGAACAATGTAGGCTAACCTGATTTAGGTGACAGAGGAATGGAGACGCCGACGGCATTGTGGGATCCAACGGCAGAATTGGTGGTGGCAGGGACAAGGGACCACGTTGAAGACAGGGATAGAAGAGTAATTTGTGACATATTTTTGAATGACTGTAATCAAGAGAATTTAAAATATTTTAAGGAAAAAAAAGAAAACAAACCCAAATTCATTGAAGGAGATTAATGGAGGAGATGATTGTGAGGATTATGATTTGAGTCGGGAAAGGGATTCAGAAATAACGATTTCTGAGGCACGTTTAAATTGTTGTCGCGGGCTCCACATGGATGATATAAGAAATAGAGAAACATTTACAATGGGCATTCTATTAACAAGATGAATAACCTAATAGGTATTGAAGGCATGTGCTGTTTGAGCCATCTAATTATTGGGTCAACAATTGCAAATGGGAAAGATGGGCTAAGGGAGGGTTGTGTGAATGATGGATGCTGGATTAGAGAGGCTAAAATAGATCGGGCTACTACAATTTGGGTTATTGCTATTCCCGTGGAAGAAGGAATGCACAGCTCTAGGTCCCTTTTGAAGAGCGTTGTGTGATGAGGATTGGCATGGCACAGCGATGCAGGACCCGAGGGAAAAAGGAACGGCGAGAGCTAGCCACCGAGGATCTCGAGTAGAGCCACCTGAGGTCCAAGCCGTGAACCACAATAATGATGGTTCTGGGAACGAGGTTGCGGGAAGGGCGGAAGCGGAGGCGAGTCGGGATGTCAAGACGCCACATATGTTGATGGTTGAAAAAGAGTGCCAAGGAGAAGCTCATGTGCCATTGAATCATGCCAAGAAAGGAAGTTCCAATTTTGCAGGAGAGGGGGTGAATCAAGAGTTGTGACATCAGAGGTTGAGATGGTTTGTAAGGCACAATGAAGATGACAAAGGTGGTGATATCGACAAGGCTGGATCGGAAACTAAACTAGAGCATGTGAATAAGGCGGATGGTGGAAGTTTGAAGTGGGAGGAGCAGAAGAAGGAAAATCTGAAGACCTCAAAGTTAGCAGTGGATTCTGGAGCAGTGTTATATAATAATGACAAAGATATTATGGTAATATTACATGGTCGAAATGAAGAAATCACTAACAGAAAAAAGAGGGCAAAACAGAAAGAAAAAGCGAGAAGGAGCAGACCTAAGATGAGATCATAAGGGGGTATGTCTAAAATGAGCTCAACACTTATGTGCTTATTGAATGTGCCACATTTATATAGATTATTAGATTTTATTAGATTAAAATCAAAGGCTAATATAAAAGAAGAGTATTGATAGGATCTAATAAATATAGAATATCATAGTACATAAATAAATGCTTTAAATGACAATACTTTAATACGCAATACTTTAAATGCCAACAGAATCTTTTATTCTTAAATAATTAAATATAAAATATATAAATACAAAATATCTGAATATTTTTTATTTATTAAAATTAATTATTATACAAAATTTTTTATAATATTAAAAAATTATATTAAAATAATATTTTAAATTGTAACATAAAAATATGAAATAATTAAAATTTTATTTTATATTACTTGATAAATAATTAGATTATTATATTCAAAATTTATTAATTAATTATTTTTATTAAAGATAATATAATTTTTCATAAAAATATTTTAAAATATAATTTACGTATATATAGGATTGTATAATCTATGTGTGTGTATATATATATATATATTATAAAAAATTATATTATATAATAATATCTTTAATAAAAGTAGTTAGTTAATAAATGTTGAATATAATAATACAATTATTTGTCAAGTAATATAAAATAAAATTTTAATTATTTTATATTTTTATATTACAATTTAAAATATTATTTTAATATAATTTTTTAATATTATAAAAAAAATTTATAATAATTAATTTTAATAAATAAAAAATATTTAGATATTTTGTATTTATATATTTTGTAACACCCTAACTACCAAAGCTCACGCTTCCGGCTGCGCGACTCTGATAGCTCGGACATTACAACGACACTTATACTATTTAATACTAAAATATGAGCCTGTTTAAAACTTTAAATCACAAATACCGCTCCGAAAATACTTTTATCCGATAACATACATCCATAGATACCATACAACTTACAAAACTCATAAGGAGTACATCCATATATATATAAATATATATATATAAATAGTATTACAAGCATTAACCAATACAATCCCTATCCCTCTTACAGAATATATCAAAATAAAGGCGAGGGTACAACAAGTAATAATCTAAAGCAATACAGAGCATTTCAATAACTAAATAAACTCTTCGTGACTTCTGTGCCTTATCCTGAAAGGGGAAAAATGTAGGGGGGGTGAGAACATCATCCTCGAAAGGGTTCTCAATAGAGGGTTTTTGGAAATTACTGTAATAGGATACGTGAAGATAAACCGTACCAGTGATTAATAACTGACTTATGCCTCTTTTCAAAAATAACGGTTTACAGTAAAAGAGAAAATCTGAAATCCTTTTCTGAAAGACGAAACTATTCATTTAAAACAATATTTCGAAAGCCTTTCAAAAGGTTTATCTATGCTAAACCAAAAATAGCCTTTCATACGATTCCAAATCATAAACACAAAACCGAAACCAACCATCGGTCCATCTCATTTCAACCACGACCCTAGGCCCAAACAATCCAACGACAACCAGTCACCACAATCCAATAGAGTCCCAGTTGCAAACACAGATAGGAGGTTCAAGCACAAACAAACAGTTACAGCAAGTAGAGCAAGTAGCAAATAATCTCAAATAGTCACAAAGGCAAACCAAATACAATATGCACACCCAAACAATGTCACATAAATGCATATGATGCATGCCTGTTCCTAGTGGCTGATGATATCATCTGTCGGTTATAGAGCCAACCCGACAAGTCCTAGTAGCTAACCATTGGACTGTCCCTCTGTCGCGCATCCCCAACTTGAGTTATACTCATCATAAACTTGATCATAATCATGATTCATATCCATCACCTTCACTGGTGAATATTTACGGGGGCGAGCTCATCCGGGACTTTCACAGTGCCCGGCCACACTTACGACATAGGGTCAGCAGAGTCTCGAGCCTCCACCTGGAGCACGTGGTGGCTAGCCACTGCTTTCTCCCAGGGATCTCGTGCCTCTGATAGTGGAAGTGCAAATCACAATTATCAATAATTCAGCATATACATGCATTCATTCTCATCCATGGATCAACATCCATCTCAACCATCCGGCTCACGGTTCAGTCCAGAATCAGCCAATATTCATAATCATACACAGGCATTCCAGCTCATGGTTCAATCCAGAACCAGCCAATATTCATAATCATACACAGCCATTCTGGCTCACAACAAAACAGCACTTCCACATTCAGCATCATCAATTCGTAAAATTGGCATTTAAGCCATAAATCACTTTTTCTCAAATCGTTTCACTTTGAAATCAAGTTTCAACTCTTTTCAGTCTTGGCTTTTAGAAATCTCGTTTCTCAAATCATCTCAGACTCATAAGCCAAATTTACTCAAAGTGAGTTCCCTTTTTAAAACAGAGCCACTCTCGGCATTCTCTTTCCAAAACTTCCAAAACCATGGCAAGTTAAGGATTTATTTCAAAGTATTCAGAATCACCCATCTAATAATGGGATTTTATAACCAAAAATTTTCCGGCAGAGTCCCAAGTCTTTAGGAGAGAATAACATAACTCATTTCGCCAAATTCATATAAAATCATTAAAACCTTGGCTTTCCGATTTGAGTAATAAAATAGGATCTAAGCCAAACCGAGTCACGTAATCATTTACTTCTTTCAAAGCTGTTTCCTTTACTTAGGCAAAACCAACTTCAACCCCCATGATAAATTCTAGAACGTTTCAACTGTTCAAAATTGTTTTAGTCTTGCAAGAATTCAGAATTTAAAGAGTACTTAAAACATTTCTCAAAACATTTCAAAATGAAACTTGTCAATAGACATCCAGGTTCTTTCAAAGTCATTGAAACTCCTCTAATTGAAACCCTCAAGTCAAATTCAAAGGCATTGCCCTTGTCACATTTAAAAACAGCTTTAAAACATAAGTCTCATCTAAATAACTTTCTCCTGAAAGAGATACAATGCTTTCTTAAGAAGCAAGACTAAATCACAATTTCCTCTTTAATAATTCATTTCAAAAGCATGAATCATCCTTTTCTTGATAATTCAAATAAAATAGTAGAAGTCTTTAACTCATCATTTTTCTAGACAACATTCAACAAAGACTCGGATCTTATACAAATTTTGGCAGCACCTCCCCTAAAACTTGGACTTTTGCCACCCGGTTCGGGTCCCAACTAAACCGTTTCTCATTCCTTTTCAACAGCTCAAAACCAGAAATCAATTCAAAAGCAAGCTAAATGCCTCAGTGGCACATCTCAAGGAAACCATTTCAAAATCAACTCAATATCAACCGATTTAACTCATTCCCAAAGTTTAAAAGAATCAGTTCAGCGATAAATCATTTATCAAAACCAAATCAATTAAAGCAACCCAGGCTGAATTTCAAGAGTATTCTATCTTTCACATCATCAAAATAATTGAATCACTTCAAACCAATCCTCAACGGATTAAACTCATATTTCAAATCTTTAAAGAATCAACTTCCAAACATTACATTTCACAAAGCCGCACAACAATTCAGCCAAACAAACATTCATAAGCTTTCGAGACAATCAAATAATACATAAGGCCGATACAATCACCAAATACACATTTCTCACATCAGTATCCATATGTAATAATTCCAATACATAAAGTATAGTTTTGGAAAGCGCCCCTACCTCAAAACGCAAATCCATAACCTAAACGTCTCATAGAGTCCTTTCCGCCTTAACCCGAACTGACGGCAACCAAAACCTCCGCTCCCAGTCACGTTCGCAATAACCATAGCAACACTAATCGCAACATACAATAATCAGGACTCAACTTCACGTTACCAAAACTCATATTCATTAACCAAACACATACGAATACTAACGCGAGGCATTTCGAAACATAAATTACTTACTAAACTAGCGAAACGAAGTAGCTACGGTTTCGAACAATCCCGGCAACAGCTCCGGCAGCGGCCAGAAGCTTCGGTGGGTCAACTATAAAAACCACGCAGCGTTAAACCTTCTCGAAATCCAAAAAGGCAGAAACCTCAACTAAAATCCTTACCGGCAGAGTTTTCCGGCGACTAAGTTGCATTCTCCAGCGGCAGAGACGGCGAAGCAGCTCGGAACGGCCAGCAGCAGTGGCGGGGCTAACCCAGCACCAACATCCACCATCGTCACCACTTTCCTCTCCGGTCAGACCCAACGGCCGCAACTCAGCCGCAGCAACGATGAAATGGCAGCAAAAGGATCAGCCTCAACCCGCGATGGTGGCTCTCCGGCGCGACACCAGCCACAACAGGAACGGCGGCGGTGAGATCCCAACAGCGACGAGTTTCCCGGTGACAGAACAAGCAGGACTGGCAATGGCAAGGAGGCCTGGCGACGGCAACCCAGGCGGCGATGGTCTCCCCTGTCGCGCTCTCCCTCTCTCTGTTGTGCAAACTCCCATCTCCCTCTCTCTTCGTGCTCGCCGGCAGAGGCAAAATGGCGGCGACTCAACAAGGATGAGCTCCTCTGGTTCGGTGACAGAGGTGCGGCTCAGGTTCCAGGGACAGGACAGCAATGGCAGCGACGGCACGACTCAGCAACCGCGTGGTGACGGCATGAACAGATCCTTCTTCTCCCTTCGGCTAGCAACGGCGGCGACGATGGCAGTGGCACCCACCATGCCGCCTCTCTCTTCTTCCCCCTCTCCTTCTTTCTCCGTGGATTCCTCACCCCACTCCCCCCTTCGGCTTCATTTTTCTTTCAGGGAACACAAAGAAAATTTTGTGTGTTGTTGTTGCTGCGCAGTGAAGGCAGTGAGGAAAGGGGTTGGGGTGCGCAGCGTGGAGGAAGGATGGAAGGGAATAGGTTTGGCAAAATTAGGGTTAGGGGCATTTTAGTAATTTCAAATAAAATTGGGAATAGTATAATAATTGAAACCCAAATTAAATCCAACACTAGTTGTATATAGAAAATACTATTTGTTCACCAATCTTACAAATTATTTTCCATAAAATGCCCAAATTAAAATAATTAGAAATAATATAATTAAACCCTTTATTTTCCAAAGTAACGGTATTAATATTTAAAATAGTAATTATTTAATCCAAATCATATAAAAATCCTTATTATTTCACAACTACCAATTTTATAATATAATTATAGAAAATAATCCAATAATTATCAAACTGGATAATAATCATAACTTATCTCAAATTCAATAAATCAAAACTCGCCTTAATTATCTTTAATAAAATAATTTCTGAAATTAAGGCTATAAATAACTACGTGATTTGAGACTTTATCATAATAAGACTTTTTTCAAAGGTTCTGGGTCTTACATATTTTATATTGAATTATTTAAGAATAAAAGATTATGTTGTCATTTAAAGTATTATGTATTAAAGTATTATCATTTAAAGCATTTATTTATGTACTATGATATTCTGTATTTATTAGAATCCATCAATGCTCTTCTTTTATATTAGCTTTTGATTTTAATCCAATAAAATCTAATGGTATATATAAATGTGGCACATTCAATAAGCATATAAGTGTTGAGCTCATTTTAGATATATCCATAATAAGGGATAATAAGTTTATTGTTAATGTGGGATAATAAGTTACTTAAAGTAAGTAAATGTTATAAAGGGGAGAAATGGTTGTGTGTGATGCGCATGGTTAGTTGATATACTTTGATGGAGCTTGGGCTATACCCAGGCACGGACCCATGCTCATGAATGGGGGGCACTTGCCCCCGGTGTCATTTGATATTTTTAAACCATATATATATAATATGCCCCCATTTTAAATTTTAAATGATCTCACTACAAATAAATTAAGTCCAATTATTAAAAGTCTAAGTCCATTTTATCTTTTTATGATTTTGACTATTAGTTAACCTAATTAAATTTAGTCTTCTTCTCTTTTTAAATCCCAGCTGTCACTCATTTATTCTCTTAAACCCTTTTCTTAGTTTCATATTTTCAATCTTCTTTTTCTATTCCTTGTCTAGTGGTCATCTTCTCTTCATCAAAAGGTAAATTTTAACTTCTCTATTTTGTTTTATATAGCTCTCTATGACTCTATGTATCTTTCAATTTCATTATTTTTATTTTTGATATTTTCAATTGCAAATTTTAATTCAAACAATTATAGTTTAGGTATTAATCTATTTTTTTATTCTCTTCATGAATTTATATATTTTATTTTATTCTCAATTTAGTGATCCTTATTATTTATTTGTTTATCTTTTGTTCTATTCTATTATATGTAATTATATTGTATATAAATTTTTAAAGTGAATTGATCAATTTACTAATTTAGAATATATATATATTTTTATTTTTAGAAATAGTAATGGAAAAATATTTCAAAAGAAAGCTACCACTAGAATCTGAAGTCACTCCATTAGTCTCTTCTAATAAAAAGAAGTTCTTAGAATTCAATGTGAAAAGTCTGGCAGCTGATCCTGGACAACGACCCAAAATTTCAAATTATGATCCAAATGACAGAGATGAAGTTAGACGAGCTTATTTGCAAAAAGGTCCTTGTCAACCAAGAGAACATGATTTTCCAAAAACATATTTTGGAACTTCTCTCCGTAGATTTAATGCTGATTGGTTTGATGAATTTGGCAATTGGTTGGAATATAGTATTTCAAAAGATGCTGTCTTTTGTCTCTGTTGTTATCTTATGAAACCTAATGGTGCAAGTGGTGATGTTTTTGTAAAAGAGGGCTTTTCAATTTGAAAAAAGAAGGAGCAATTATAAACACATGTTGGAAATCATGATAGTGCTTATAATCAAGCTTGAAGAAAATGCGAAGCACTCATGAAGTAAAAGCAACATATTGAAGTTGTTTTTCAAAAGCATTTAAACCAAGCTAAAAGAGATTACCGAACTCACTTAACAGCAACAATTAAGTGCATTAGGTTTTTATTGTGACAACAATTGGCCTTTCGTGGTGATGATGAATCACACAATTCAAACAATCAAAGTAATTTTTTTGGAGCTTCTTGACTTTCTTACTCAACATAATACAGAGATTGATCGTGTTTTCAAAAATGCTCGTGGAAACCTTAAGCTAGTAGCACCTAAAATTCAAAAAGATATTGTTAGAGTTACTACAAGTGAAACTACTAAAGTTATTATTGATGATCTTGGAGATGATTTATTTGTTGTTTTAGTTGACGAAGCTCGAAACATTTCTGTTAAAGAGCAAATGGCTGTTTATTTGCGGTATGTGAACAAAGAAGGGATTGTAATGGAGCGATTTCTTGGCCTTGTCCATGTTTCTAGCACAAATGCGTTGTCGTTAAAATAGCTTTGGAATCTTTATTAGCAAAGCATAATTTAAGTTTAGCAAGAATACGTGGACAAGGTTACGATGGAGCTACTAATATGCAGGGAGAATTTAATGGCTTAAAAAGTTTGATCTTGAAAGAAAATATTTGTGCTTTTTATGTTCATTGTTTTGCTCACCAACTTCAATTAGCACTTGTAGTTGTTGCAAAGAAACAGGTCGAAATTGCACTACTTTTTAATTTGCTTGCTAGTTTGTGCAATATTGTTAGAGTTTCTTGTAAACGTAAAGGCATGCTTCGTAAAAGCCAAATGCAAAAGACAATCGTTGCATTACAAAATGAAGATATTTCTAATGGGCGTGGCTTAAATCAAGAAACAACATTGAAAAGGGCAAGTGATACTCGATGGGGCTCACATTATGGTACAATACTTAGCTTGATTTTTATTTTCTCTTCTGTGGTAGAAGTTCTTGAAGTCATTGAGGAAGATGGAAATAATCCTAAACAAAGAGATGAAACATGTCAATTATTGAATCATATTCAATCTTTTGAATTTGTATTCAATTTACATTTGATGAAAAGTATATTAGGAGTTACTAATGAGTTGTCTCAAGCTCTACAAAGAAGTGATCAAGACATTATAAATGCTATGACAATGGTTAAAGTGTCCAAGCAACGATTGCAAAGTACAAGAGATGATGGTTGGTCCTCTTTGCTCAATGAAGTTTTACTATTTTGTGATAGTCACAATATTCTTGTTCCAAATATGAATAATATATTTGTAACACAAAGAAGATCAAGGCGCAAAATCCAAAAGGTCTCAAACTTGCATCATTTTCAAGTTGAATTATTTTATCAAGTGATTGATAGACAACTTCAAGAGCTTAACAATTATTTTACAGAGGTAAATACTGAGCTACTTTTTTGTATAGCTTGTTTGAATCCAAGTGACTCGTTTTTTGCATTTGATAAGGAGAAGTTGCTTCATTTAGCTTAATTTTATCCAGATGAATTCTCTTCTACTAAAATTTTGACACTTGATAGTCAACTTGAGAAATTTATATTGGATATGTGATGAGCGGATAATTTATACGCTTTTTGGCATTATTTTTAGTATGTTTTTCATAGGATCTAGTTACTTTTAGGGATGTTTTTATTAGTTTTTATGTTAAATTTACATTTCTAGACTTTACTATGAGTTTGTGTATTTTTCTGTGGTTTCAGATATTTTCTGGCTGAAATTGAGGGACTTGAGCAAAAATCAGATTCAGAGGTTGAAGAAGGACTGCAGATACTGTTGGATTCTGACCTCCCTGCACTCAAAGTGGATTTTCTGGAGCTACAGAACTCCAAATGGCGCACTTCTAATTGCGTTGGAAATTAGACATCCAGGGCTTTCCAGCAATATATAATAGTCCATACTTTTCCCGAGTTTAGATGACATAAACTGGCATTCAACGCCAGTTCCATGCTGTAGTCTGGCGTCCAGCGCCAGAAACAGGTTGCAAAGTGGAGTTCAACGCCAGAAACACGTTACAAACTGGCGTTCAACTCCAAGAATGACCTCTCCACGTGTAAACTTCAAGCTCAGCCCAAGCACACACCAAGTGGGCCCCGAAAGTGGATTTCTGCATCATTTACTTATTTCTGTAAACCCTAGTAACTAGTTTTTATAAATAGGACTTTTTACTATTGAGTTATCATCTTTAGTTTTATCTTTAGATCACGTTTGGGGGCTGGCCTCTCGGCCATGCCTGAACCTTTCACTTATGTATTTTTCAACAGTAGAGTTTCTACACACAATAGATTAAGGTGTGGAGCTCTGCTGTTCCTCAAAGATTAATGCAAAGTACTACTGTTTTTCTATTCAATTCAACTTATTCCGCTTCTAAGATATTCATTCGTACTTCAATATGATGGATGTGATGATCGTGACAGTCATCATCATTCTCAACTTATGAACGCGTGCCTGACAACCACTTCCGTTCTACCTTAGATTGAATGGATATCTCTTAGATATCTAATACAGGGGACCGAGTCCGAGATATTAGAGTCTTCATGGTATAAGTTAGAACCCATGGATGGCCATTCCTGAGATCCAGAAAGTCTAAACCTTGTCTGTGGTATTTCGAGTAGGATCTGGGAAGGGATGGCTGTGACGAGCTTCAAACTCGCGAGTGCTGGGCATAGTGACAGACGCAAAAGGATCAATGGATCCTATTCCAGTATGATCGAGAACCGACAGATGATTAGTCGTGCCGTGATAGAGCATTTGGACCTTTTTCACAGAGAGGATGGGATGTAGCCATTGACAACGGTGATGCCCTACATAAAGCTTGCCATGGAAAGGAGTATGATTGATTGGATGAAGACAGCAGGAAAGCAGAAATCAGAGAAACGAAAGCATCTCTATACGCTTATCTGAAATTCTCACCAATGAATTACATAAGTATCCCTATCCTATTTTAATTTTCGTTCACTATAATCTCTTTATACATTTGAATCCGCCTGACTGAGATTTACAAAGTGACCATAGCTTGCTTCAAGCCGACAATCTCTGTGGGATCGACCCTTACTCACGTAAGGTTTATTACTTGGACGACCCAGTGCACTTGCTGGTTAGTTGTACGAAGTTGTGAAACAGATATAAGATCATGAACGTGCATATTGAGTTTTTAGCGCCGTTACCAAGGAATGGAATGATCACGATTTCGCACAACAATATGCATCTTGATGATCAATTCTCAAATATAAATGGAATTAGTGGACTATCTTAAAAGTTAGTTGAGACAAAAAAGCATATTGTTTATCCATTGGTATTTCTTCTGTTGAAATTAGCTTTGATTCTACCTGTGGCAACGGCATCAGTTGAGAGAACATCTTCTGTTATGAATATCATAAAGAATCGACTTCGTAATCGAATGGGAGATGAGTGGTTGAATGATTGTTAGTAGTTAATGTAATTTTTTATTTTTTTTTTTGTATTCGAATAATTAATGTGCACTTTTATATTTTTTAAATTTAAATTAATATATATTTTGATAGTAATGTGTATTATTTTTGTCCCTCTAATATAAATTTTCTAAGTCCGTCACTGGCTATACCGGGTACAATCAAAGAACTATTTGAGAGTTAGATAGGAGGGCCTGACAGAAAAGATGAGCAAGAAAAGTGGTTGCTTGGATTCTTTGTAGTAATTTGAAATATATAGCTGGAACGTAATGCGAGAACTTTTCAGAATAAAAAGGGTAGCGATGAGGATATTAAAATGAGGTCGTTGTCGAACTACAAAGCATAGTATGACACTGATCTATTTGGTTATTGTTAGCAATATCGGAGATGACAATGAATTAGTCATTTTTGTGTTCCTTGTGTTTTGTTGTATGTGTTTGTGTTTCTTTGAGTCGCTATACTTTAATGTGTTCAGCTTTCTTTGTTCAAAAAAATTTTTAAAAATCTAAAACTAGGATGTGGCTTTTCACAGGTACAAGACTGTTCTGTTGTGCAGCTACATCTAATCTTCAATCACTCTAATTTTTTTGGTCTTGGTCTTCAATCTCTTGAACACTTACAATTATCCTTTTTTTTTTTCTCCCCCTTTTCTTTTGTTCGTGATCCGCTTATAGTTTTTTTCCCCGACCATAAAAAATGTTTCTGTTTGATTTTTGTTTCTGTTTTTCTAACGGACCTTGTGTGTCAAGATAGGCCATCCTTTGGCCCAACTCATGTAGTATCCGATTTTGTCCGGCACTCAAAATAATGTGATTTTTCAGTTCGAAAAAAAAATCCCGTCCAAAAAAAAAGTTCGAAAAAAATAAAATTAGTACTACGAGGGAGACTAATAAATGTGCAGAGCACTTAGCAAAATTGAGTCTAGCTAGATCTCCTGGACTCAGATTCATTGACAGATCTCCTGCCTCTATAGTACAACTGCTTGCTGATTATGTGAAAGGGGTGGCTCCATCTCCACCCATTTAGTGTGTGTGTTTTCTTTCCTTGGGGCTGTAGGCCCCCGTACTTTACCAAATAAATAAATAACGTGATTTGATTCTGCCAATAAATTCTGACAAAGAAAAATAAATTATTTTCCTAATGTATAGTCTATTTTTGAAATAAATAATAACGTAGAGTCAATTATTAGAAGGGGTTTAATGATGACGATGTTTACATCTCTTATATTGAGCAGTATATATATACAAGAAAGTTTTCACTTTGAACTTTATTGATTATTATTTATCAATAATCTTCTTTATTTCATCTTGTGGCCTGGAGAGAGGGGGAGAGTGACATTATATATTCATATATATTATAAATACTAACCTGTCATTGTTCGTTCATATTAAACTGAGATTCTGTTTCTAATGGCAATCAGCTGAGAATTAAACAAGCTTATACTGGTATGATGAGGTCAGGTAGATAAGACTAAAAAAAATAAAGTTTAAACTTGTGGGGTGGAATTTATTATGAAACGACAACCCCCAAAGGCATTGCCAACAAAATGAATTAATCATATGAAAAACTAAAAGTGAAAACATTATGTATTCGGTTAATAAAAATCAAACTTATTGAAATTAAACAACATTCTACTCGCCGTTGCAAAACATCTGTAGCTTTAAAGAACAGTTAAATCTACCATTTAACATCGTTAGATCTTGTTTATATCAAGATATAAGATGCAGTGTAAATATAAAATAGTTTTATACTTTATTTAATTATATAGTATTATATTATAAAAAATTAAATTTTTAAAAATGTTAATAAATTTATTTATTTTATTTGGAGTGAACAAAAATACGCAAAAAAAATTATAAATATACTTTAATATTTACAATTTTTTGTGTGATATTTTTGCCAATTATAAATCTTTTTACGTATAATTTTATCTATTTACTCACTTTTTGTCTTATAAGATGATAATATAGTATTGCTGGTTGTATCTTTAACTTGATTTATTTTGTTTATGTTTTTCTGATGGTTGGTTGGAACTTAACGAATCGTTTGACATGTAATATCAATAATTTATTTCTATGTATTATCATCTTACATATTGATTAAAATTAATATTTCTATGTATCATTCTAAATAAATATTTTTTTATATAATTTTATTCTTAAATAATTTTACTCATCATGAAATATTTGTAGAATGAATTTATTTAGAATAATAAAAGTAATGTGATTAAGTGTAATTAACTTAGATATGATTAAAAAATAATTGAATAACTATGTGCTGTAAAAAATTGATATTATTGAAGGATAAAATTAAAATTTATTTTTATGTATCGTTTTTGTCCCGAATATTTTTGTCCTGTTTAAGTCCCCAACGTTTCAAAATCGTCTCAATTTTGTTCCACCGTTAATTCTGTTAACAGATCTCTAACGGCAGGATAACATTGAGTCAATTTTGAAATGTTAGGAACTTAAATAGGACGATTTAAATGTTAGGAACAACTTTGAGACTTACCTCAAATGTTAGGGACAAAAATGATACTTTACTCTTATTATTGTTGTTGTTGTCATCATCGTCGTCAAAACCTTCTTTCTTATCGTTGAATATCGTAATCAAGAGTGTCAAACATGACGAAACCCACTGAGCCAATCCATATAACCCGCCAAAAAAGGTAGATTGGAATGAAAAATTTGAGACCACCAAACTTAAAAAGTCTGCCTAACTCGCACCGCTTAATCCATGTACTTTAGCGGGTTTCGGTGGGGCAGGGCGGGTTTTCCCACGGGGCCAGGCGGTTTTTTTTGTCAGCGCCATTTTTTTATAAATTTCTATGATGTTATTAATCTACAAGAGGATAAAAATGATAATTGAAGATGTTCTAAGTTATTTTTTGGATTATGTTTTATGTTTGATTGATTATAAACTTGAAGATGTTTAATTATATGTTTTCGATAATAATTGTTTTGTTTTGAATAATGTTAATTTTATTATTTTATTTCAAAAAAATTAGTTTATAAATTATATTTATTATATATTTATAATTATAAAGACTTTAATATTTATACATTTAAATATTATAATTTTTATATTTTTAAAAATTATAAATTTATTAAAATAGTTGTAAAATTATATATATTATTTAATATTTAATAATTTATAAAAAATTTGATAGACCCTAGCTATTAGATAAGACAGAAAAAAAATTCAAGACCGTTTCACTAGACGGAACAAAACAGACGGCGATAAATTTTTCACAGGACAGGATGAGATGGCACGACGGACTTTTTTATTTGTCATCCCTAATCATAACTTTAATACTAGATAAAGTTAAGGTTTTGTAGTTTAACATGTCATTTACACTTTATACTTTAATTATTGAGAGACACCCTTCTTTTCACCGATTTCATGTGAAGCAAAAAACATGCTACCGCATTTATAACTTACTAGCAGAAGTCTCCGAATAGTAGTAATGTTTGGATGTTGTAACTACTCTGCTTCAAACATTGAATTAATTGTGATAGACTTAGTTGTTTTTTTATATTAGTTTATTTGTTTATTTATATAATAACATATAAAGGTAGGATATGATGTAAACAGTATTAATACGGTGGTATTAAAATAAGTGAATGTGTATGAATTGAATGAGATAATATAAATAATTATGTACCACAAATTGGATTTCGATAAGTTATGGAGTCCAGAATAATAAATCGGATAAACAGTATGATACTGTTGAATTGGATAATGGAGTAAAAGAAAGAAGATAGAAATGCTGGTTGAGTTTTTTTTACCTAATAAAATATATTTATACGAGTGATTCTGTGGTTTTATAATGGGTGGAAACAGTGAAGAATCCAAATAATTTATGTTAAGAGGATAAAAATAATGTACATTATTATCAAAGATATATTAATCTAAAATATAAAAAAAATAAAATTGTACGTTAGTTATTCGAATATAAAAAATAAAATAAAAATTACATTAGCCATTAATTTTGTTTTCTTTAAATTTTAAAGACACTTTTCTTTTTGTTTTTATATTTTAAAAATGTTAAATACTTGTTTTATTCTCAACTTGATTATGAGTACTATCATAATTTTGAACATGTGTTTGTAATTACTCATTTTTTTTATTTGAAAAATCCTCTTTTACAAAAGCATCACTACTCACATCATTACGTTTCATAAGATTGCAACAAAGACAAAAGACATCATCTTTTAAAATACTATATTCCAATCAATTGCTAAATTCATCAAACCAATTAGCATTAAGTCTACGAAAAGAAGTCTCAAAATATGTTTGTGGAAAATCATGTTCTCTTGGTTGACAAGGACCTTTTTGCAAATAAGCTCGTCGAACTTCATCTCTGACATTTGGATCATAATTTAAAATTTTGGGTCGTTGTCCAGGATCAACTACCAGGATTTCGACATTGAATTCTAAAATCTTCTATTTATTAGAAGAGACTAATGGAGTGACTTCAGATTCTAGTGACAGCTTTCTTTTAAAATATTTCTCCAATTTCTAAAAATAAAAAAATATATATTCTAAATTAGTAAATTGATCAATTCACTTTAAAAATTTATATGCAACATAGTTTCATACAATAGAACAAAAGATAAAAACAAATAATAAGGATCAATAAAATAAAATATACAAAGTTATGAAAGAATAAAAAATTAGATTAATACCTAAACTATAATTGCTTGATTAAAATTTGCAATTGAAAATATCAAAAAGAAAAACAATGAAATTGGAAGATATATAGAGTCATAGAAAGCTATATAAAAAAACATAGAATTTAAAATTTACTTTTTAATGAAGAAAATATGACCATTAAACAAATAATAGAAAAATAAAGTTGAGAATATAAAACTAAGAAGAGTGTTTAAGAGAATAAAAGAGTGACGGCTGAAATTTGAGAATAGGAGAAGACTAAATTTGATTAGGTTAAAAAAGTGAGTTTGCAACTTTAAGCAATTGGACTTAGTTTATTTGTAATGGGATCACTTAAAAATTTAAAGTAGGGGTATATATATATTTATTAAAAAAAAAATCAAAATTACAGTGGGGGCAAGTGCCCTCTACTCATGTGTGTAGGTCCGTGCCTGAGTGAAAAAATTAAGTGACGGTAAAACTGAATTTAATTTAATATATTAAATATTATACATTTATTAAATATTTATAATATTAATGAATGTGCAATTAATTCTATTCTGGACCTAACTCTCGGGTCCTCAAATGGCCTCACTATCCGAGTCCCTGGGTGCAGGCTTTAACCGCGGCCCAAATCGGCCCAAGGATCATCAATCTCTAACTAACGTTCAAATTCAAACACTTCCCTTATTCTAGCCGATAAGATAAAATAAAGATAACAACCTCAAACTATATAAAGAGGAGGCAAGAGTTTCTTCAGGTACGATACACACTGAACCCTCTCCTATATCTCTGAGATCCATTCAGACTTGAGCATCGGAGTGCTTTGTAGATACCACCCCTCGTCGCTCCAAAAATCCAGTCCTGTCACTACCTTGACCGGCGAGTCTCCGATCCATCTCACAACCCGTACCAGCGACTTCGCGTATATTGGTGCCGTCTGTAGTGACTTGCCAAGTCTTAGCAGGATAATGGAGAATTTCGAGTAGCAATCCTCAAGCCATCACTATGAGTTAGACCCAAACAACCCAACGCTTGAACCACGGAGCAATGTCCCCCCGACCCTTGGGAGGATAACCAGTGACGTACACTGCCAGCCAACCCCTGATAGGCAATAACCAAAAAAAGACGATTGCCACCTCGATAAGGCCCGAGACCTGACGGCCTAGGAGAGAAAGCAATCCAGATAATCCAAGAGTCCTACCAAAGGGTACAAACTCTTGAGGACTGGGACCCGTCCAAAGAGCGATACCAGAACACGCAAGTCACACAACCTCTAGGAGTTGATCACGGTGAGAAACCAAGAATGAAAGGTCACCCAAACGACGACATGAGAAACGACGAGACCGCAATATTTCCTAAGAACCAGAGCGCCGATGCGACAACGACGACAGAGGACAGTAATGGGATACCAAAAGGACAAGGAACGAGCATGTGATAATGGGAGCCACCTCGTTGAATCCAGAAGGACAAGCTACTAAAGGGTTTCGACAAGGCGACCGACATGAAGTACGACGGGATGAAAGACCCATGAGAACATCTCATGGCCTTCAAAGCCAGGATGAACCAGGAGGGAACCGTCGATGCGGTCCGATGCAAGGCCTTTCTGGTAACCCTAGCCGGCCTTGCAATCAAGTGGTTCAACGCCATCCCTAATGACTCGATATTCAGTTTCGACAACGTCTCCAGGAAGTTCATGGCGCAGTTCATCACCAGGATCGCGAAAGAAAAGCACCCGATCATTCTGCTCGAAATTACATAAAGGCAAGACAAACCCACAAGGAAATACCTCGACAGGTTCAATGACGAATGCCTAACGGTCGACGAGCTCATGGACTCCGTGGCCAGCCTTTGTTTAACCAATGACCTCATGAATAAAGATTTCCGAAAACACCTCACCACCAAACCAGTTTAGACCATGCATGAAATCCAGAATGTCGCAAGAGAATACATAAACGACGAGGAGGTAAGCCAAGTCGTGGCTACCAATAAATGACGGCACGGTAGTACGACACCTCAAGGTAACCCGCCACCCAAAGACACCCCAAAAGAGCACTTCAAATCCACTGCCCCTAGCCGGCCGCCTAGGGTGGGAAAGTTCACGAATTACACCCCCTACCAGCTCCTATCACGGGGATCTATCACCAGATAGTGAAGAGAGGCATTCTCCTGAAGGTACGACAATTAAATGAATGGACAGACGGTAACAAAAGTTTGTACTGCGACTATCACCGAGGATATGGACACAAGACCCAGAACTGCTTCGATCCAAAAGGCGCCTTCGAACAAGACATCCGAGACGGCAAACTCCCTGAGTTCGCCAAAATTATCCAAGAACCTAGGAAAGCCGGTAGAGAAAGATCGCTAGAATGGGAAGGACGCAATCCCATGATGGTGAGGCAAGCACACCAGGAAAGCCCGAAAACTAACCCCATCATAATAGTAAATATCATCACAGAAAAGAACGCGCCAGAAAAATCCAAATCAGCGCTGAAAAGGATCTCTGGTGCTGGCTGTTAAAGATGAAGCACGAATCTCCCCTCTCTCGGCAGCGATAACGTTCTCCCCTGACGATTGCCATAACGGCACCTCAGCGAAGGACGCCCCCTTCGTCAACTCGGCAAGGGTCAGGACCGGACTAGTAAAACGAATACTAGTAGACACTAGAAATTACTCTAACATCCTTTTTAGAGGAGCCTTCGATAAGCTAGGACTTCGAAATGAGAACCTACAAAGTCATCGCAACGGAGTAATCGGACTCCAAGATAATTTCCTCAAACCAAAAGGTTATGTAGTGTTGCCAGTCACCATTGGAATCATAAACCAAAGGAAGATCGTACTCTCCGAGTTCGTGGTCTTAAAGGACTATCTACAACATATTTACCTAGTTCTTAATCATGAAGTTCCAACCCAACAACGGCACCATAGGAACGATACACGGGGACCGGAAAGCCACGAATGAATGCGACAACACCATCCTGGCCCTCCAAAAGAGGTCTAGAGATGCGACAGGGATCTTCCTCGCTGACCTGGACGCACGCCAGGATGATTAGCCCAAATCGGAACTAGAGGGAGACATGGAAAAGCTGCAAATAGGAAAGACCAAAGCCGAATTCACGTTCGTCAACAAAACCTACTCTTTGACATAAAAAGTGACCTTGTATAACTCCTGAAGCAAAGTAGGGGCCTGTTCGCATATACTCCGGCTGACATGTCGGGTATAGACCATAACCTAATGTCTCACCATTTGGTCGTGGATCCCAAAACCAAGCCGGTAGCGCAAAGGAGAAAGAAGATGTCCGCCGACCAAATAGCCAAAGTCAGAAAGCAAGTCAAAAGCCTACTTGAAGCAGGCTTTATTCGGGAACTCTCCTACACAACCTGGTTGGCCAATGTCGTGCTAGTAAAAAAAGCAAATGGTAAGTTGCGAATGTGCTTCGATTACATGGACTTGAACAAAGCCTGTCCAAAGGACGCCTTCCCCCTACCAAATATTGATGGATTGGTAGATGCCGCCTCGGGACACCAATACCTCAGCTTCATGGACACCTATTTTGTGTACAACCAAATACCCATGCACCGACTAGGCGAAGAAAAAACCATATTCGTAACCCCCGACGGCACATACTACTACACGGTCATGCCCTTCGGGTTAAAGAACGCTGGAGCTACCTACCAAAAGCTCGTCACCAAAATTTTTAAAGACCTCTTTGGGACCAAAATGGAGGTCAATATTGACCACATGCTATCCAAGACACAAACAGGGAGTAGAAGTAAACCAGGAAAAAGTTCAAGGCCATCATCTAGATGAGTATCCCCGCAAATCTCAAACACGTCCAAAGACTGACTTGGCGATTCGCCGCCCTTTCACGCTTCCACGGAGCCTCGGCCTAAAAAGTCATCGCTTCCTTCAAACTTATGAAAAAGAGTATAAGCTTCAAATGGGAACCTGAATGTGAAGAATCCTTCCAACACTTAAAAAAGGTTCTAGTCTTCTAGTGGAACCCCCCGTACTCTCAAAACCAAGAATGGGAGAGACACTTTACCTCAACTTATTCATAACGGAGGAAGCGCTAACGGCAGCGCTCATTCGAGAAGACAAGCAAAAGACATAGAATTTATATACTTCATAAGTAAAGTCCTCTAAAACGCTGAGACACACTACTCCAGACTCAAGAAACTCGCCTTCGCACTGCTCACAGCATCCCGAAGCCTTCGGCAATACTTCCAGAGCCACCCCATCACGGTGTGGACGGACCATGCTGTTAGGCAAGTACTCCAGAAGCCGGATCTTATAGGATGGATGCTCTCTTGGTTGGTCAAGTTATCACAATACGAGATCAGATTCAAGCCTAGGAATGCAATCAAGGCCCAGGCTATGACAGACTTCATAGCCAAAATGACCTCAAAAAGCAAACCTACAGAAGTATGGAAACTCCACATTGATGGCTCATCAAACATCAGCTCAGGGGGAGCAGGAATAATACTGGAAAATGATCATGGGATCACTATCGAACGATCCGTTCGATACGAGTTCCCGATCTCTAACAACCATGCTTAATACAAAGCCCTCATAGCTAGAATGACGCTAGCCAAAGAAGTCGGCGCAAAAACATTAGAAGTCTGTAGTGACTCCCAGGTAGTTAGCTCCCAAATAAACGGGGACTACCAAACACGGGACACCCTATTATAATAGTACTTATCCAAAGTCAAGGAGCTAACCTCAGAGTTTGATGAAGTAAACATCCGGCATATTCCCAGAGAACGGAACCTGAGTGTGGACCTACTTTCTAAACTTGCAAGTACCAAGTCGGTCCTAGCAAACTGATCATTAATCCATAAAGTCGTCAAGACACCATCCATTGCGACCATGGCCACGACAAACCTTGCCATATCGTATAAGAACTCTTGGACCTTCCCAATCCTTTGGTACCTCACCGACGAGAGCCTACCCGAGGACCCAAAAGAGGCGAAGCGTGTAAAGCAGGAAGCCACAAAATACACCGCAATAGTGGGGCGACTATACAAATGAGGACTATCCCTAACCTCCTCAAATGTATAGAACCTAATGACCCGAATTATATACTTTGTGAGATTCACAAACGGTGTTTTAGCCACCACGTCAGAGGCAAAATCGTAGGTCAAAAAGTCATCCGAGCCGAGTACTTCTGCCCCTCTATCATCAAAGATCCCCTCAAATTGGTCAAAAACTGCAAAAATGCCAAATCCATGCTGACCTTCACCAAGTCACCCCCACCAACTCAATGTGATAACGACAAATCAACCTTTCAGAACCTAGGGAATTGACCTTGTAAGACCCTTCCCCATGGCTCCTGGGCAACACCGATTCCTTATAGTCGCCATCAACTGTGACACAAAGTGGATTGAAGCCGAGGTGCTAGCCACCATCACGGCCACTCAATGCCAAAAGTTCTTCTGGAGGTAAGTCATAATTCGTTTTGGAATCCCCGAGATTGTAATCTCAGACAACGAAACCTAGTTCACGGACAAACCATTTAAGGAGTTTCTAGAAGGACTCGGCATTTTCCAACAGTTCAACAAGGTGGAGCATCCACAAACCAATGGACAAGTAAAAGTAGCCAACAAAATCATCATGAAAGGCCTCAAGAAATGATTAGACGAGGCCAAGGGCCTATGGGCCAACGAGCTAGAATCCGTCCTCTAGTCGTACCGAACATCCCCTTAAACCTCAACCGGAGAGACCCCCTTTCAGTTGACATACGGCCTAGAGGCCGTTATTCCGATGTAGGTCGGGGATCCCAGCTCGCAGAAAACCATAGGAGGACACGATGAGGAAGCAAAACAGGATCTCACAGATGAGGTCAGGAGCATAGCACACATACGGGAGCAAGCCCTAAAACAAAAGATAAGCCTAAGGTACAACCGTGGCATGGTGAAACGAGACTTCAAGCTGGGAGACCTCGTCTTATGACTGATAAATCCCACTTTTAGGGTTTATCTTGTGCTTAATTTAGTGGATTTTATCCATTATTCTCACACTTATTCATATAATTCGCATGTTTTACATTTTTCTTCCTAATTTTGTGCTATGATTGAAAACATGCTTCGTTGGCCTTAAATTTTCTAATTCTAATCCTCTCTTATTACCATTCGATGCCGTGATATGTTTGTTAAGTGTTTTTAGGGTTTATAGGGCAGAAATGGCTTAGAGGATGGAAAGGAAGCATGCAAAAGTGGAAGGAACACAAGAAATTGAAAAAATTGCTAAGCTGTCAATCCTGACCTCTTCGTACTAAATCGATCATAACTTGAGCTATAGAGGTCCGAATGAGGCAGTTCCAGTTGTGTTGGAAAGCTACCATCTGGGGATTCACAATCATATGCAATTGTCATAGTTGCCTTGCAATTAGGTGACGCATACACTTGGATGATGCGTACGCGTGACCGGGAATTCTCCAGTGACGCGTACGCGTGGCTGACGCATACGTGTGACGAGCTGTCACGTGCTGCAGATATCAGAAGTCACTGGGGGCAATTTTTGGGCTATTTTTGGTCCAGTTTCAAGCCCGAAAATGAAGCTTAGAGGCTGTAGAGTGGTCAGAATGGGATGAATGAATCATTCACTTTCATTATTCACATTAGTTAGTTTAGATGTAGTTTTCTAGAGAAAGGGGCTCTCTCCTCTTTCTAAGTTTTAGGATTTTTAGGTTTATCTCTTCTCAATTTCAGATTTCTACCTCATTTTAATTTAGGCTTCTTCTACTTTTATTAGTTCTATTGCTTTAGTTTATCAATTTCTCTTGTTGATTCTTTTATGTTGCCAATTTAGTTTATGCATTCCTTTTGTTTCCTTTACTCCATATTAATGCAATTCATGTTTCATGTTTCTTATTGTTCAATTGCCTTGCTATTGTTATTCCTTTGGAATTGTTAGTCTTAGATTTTACATTCTCTCATTACTTTTCTATGCTTTTATTTTGTGCCTTCCAAGTGTTTGATAAAATGCTTGGGAGGATTTGAAATTAGATTTTTATGTTCTTAACTTGGATTGATCAATTAGAGACTCTTGAGTTATCAAAACTCTTTTGTTGATTGGTAATTGAAAATTGCTAGTTGGCTTAGGCTTCACTAAATGTAGTCTTCAATTAGAACTTGTGAACTTAAGTTGATTTTGCTCACTTGACTTTCCTTCATTGTTAGAGGTTAACCAAGTGAAAGCAAAGGCCAATTACCATCACAATTGATGATGATAATGAGGATAGGAATTCCGATTTTCAATCCTTGCTAGTACTTTTCTTAGTTGTTAGTTTATTTTCTTGTTATTTACATTCCTTGCTTATTAAACTCAAAACCCAAAAAGATACAATCTCATAACCAATAATAAACTACACTTCCCTGCAATTCCTTGAGAGACGACCCGAGGTTTGAATACTTCAGTTAATTTTATTGGGTTTGCTTAAGTGACAAATAATTTAAATATTGATTGAGGTTTAATTGTCGGTTTAGAACTATACTTGCAACACGATTATTTTTGTGAAAATCTTTACCGACATTTATCCCCCATCAATTTTTGGCACCGTTGCCGGGGAATTGCAAATGTGTGCCTTATTATTGGTTATTGTATATATTTGCTTTTTTCTTGTTTGTTAGTTTTTATTAGTTTTAGAATTTTGTTGCTTATTTTTATTAGTTTTTGTTTTTATTTGCTACCATGAATTCTCACCCTTTGGCTATGAGTTTGGTTCAAATTATGTTGTAGGGAATGGAAGCTACAATGAGAACATGCATCAAGGATGAGACAATTAAAGGTGGAAGAAGCCTCAATGATTTGATCAATCCTCTTGGCAACAACCCTTTCCAACTTACTATGAGCAATAGCCATTCTAAGATGCCTATCAATCCAATAGCTATGGTGGACCCCCTTGTAATTACCAACAAACCCCGCCATATGCCTATGAACCCCCTCCTCAACATAGTTTTGAACCACCATACTCACAAACTCCGTTTTACCAAACACCTCCATATGACCCTAATCCATATCCACCATACCAACCACCTTATGAGCCAAATGAACCATACATAGAGCCACCCTAATTCCAACCTAATTACTCCTAAGAACCACCACTTCAATATACACCACCTCCAATGTATGAGAACTTTCAACCACAATATGATCCTAATTATGTTAGCCAAGCGGAACAAGAGCCACCAGATCATTTTAAGGAAGCAATGAATCGACTTCAAGCAACCATCCATCAAATGGAGCGAGAGGAAAGCCGAAAAGCACAGGAAGCTCTAATGGCTAACAAATCTCAACTTGAAAACAAGGGACTGGAGTGTGTTGTGCAACAAGTAGAAAAGATGGAGAGTGTTGAACCGCCACATCCTTATCATGATGAACCACCCTCTTATCATGAACCTTTCCTCCCAAGCAATGAACCCTTATATCCACCCCAATATCCAATGGATCACACTCTTAGTATTCTTCTTCAAGGGAAAAGAGAGATGCAAATGGAGGTATTAAAATTCACAGATGCCTTGACTGAGGTAGTAAGTTGATTAGCTTCCCAACGTTTGGACACTCAAGGAACTCCCATGGCTACATGTGGAGAATCTAATGAAGAACATAGCATGAAGGAGAGATTAGAAATCCCGATGGAAAATGAGGAATGTGGCTTTTTATGGGAACAATTGGAGGCAGCCGTAATTGTTGAAGAGGAAGAAGTGGTTGAAGACTTAGGAGATGCGGAACCTCCATGGGAATCTCAAGGCATAGAAACTCCCTCCAAGAAATTTGAATTTGAGGTCGAAGAAGCGTGTCAAGAGGTAGAAGTTATTAAGGAAGAGCACAATGGAGTGGAGCTTGAAAGATTATTAAAAACACCTCTCTCCAAGCCATTGCCATCCAACACAACATTCAAGTGGATTGGGAAAATGAGGAATGTGGCTTTTTATGGCAACACAATCTTAGGTTCATTATGGTTGGATGTTCAAGGTCTAAGTACAATGGTTGGCATAGCTCTCAATTGATTGGGTCTAGGAAGTTGTTGGGATGGCTCAATGAGAATTCGGATTGCTTGCCACCCGGTTGGAACAATGATGATCAACTTAAAGACGGGTGTAGAAACAAGATTTGGGATCCCGGCATACAAGAGGATCAACTTTGGGAGCTCAAGGCTTGTAAAGAACTTCATCAAGGCTTGGTGAATTTACTTGGAAATGTTGGAGCCTATTGGAAGTCCAAACGTTGGTGAAAGTTTCAAGATGAGTTCAAGCACAAGCCACCATGACATGGAGCTCACCAAATGTCCAACTTAAGGACTTTAACTAAAAGTGCTAGGTGGGAGACACCTCACCGTGGTAAATTCTTTCTATTATTCCTTTTATTTCTATTGGTAACAAGTTGAATTTTCATTTTTAATTAAGTTTATTTAGTTTAAGTTGTGATCTAGCTTGTTTAATAATGTTTGGACTTATTTTGGTAGCTTTTTAGGTTCTCAACCAGCTTTTAAAAAAAAATGGGCTGTCACGCGTACGCGTGACCAACGCGTACGCGTCGATGCCAAGTTTGCTATCTAGTATAATGAACAGAGAGTTGCATTGGAACTGTGCGGGTGGGGTGCCAGGCGCACAACCCAATCCACGCGTGCACGTTGCTGACACGTACGCGTCATTTGCATTTTGGCATTCCACGCGTGGGCGTGGGTGACGCTTATGTGTCGTTCCTTCATGCCATCTTTGGTACAGCGAACTGAGAGTTGTGCTGCCACTGTGCGAGTACTGTGTGAGGAGCACAATTCACACTCACGCGTACACGTGACCGACGCATACGCGTCACCTCCTTATTCTGCAACCCACGCGTACGCGTTGGCAACGCTTACACGTCGCTTCCTGTTTTCCATTCTTCTTCTTTCTTCTCTCCTTTCTTATTATTTCTTCTTCATTTCTTTAACTTCTCATACTTATTCTTTTTCATTCTATTTTACTCATTGTATTTGCATACTTTCATTCATTGTATTTTAGTCTTGTGCATGTTTTTATTTTCTTTTCTAAGTTTGCTATTTCTCCATTGGTGTTAAATGTTTTTACTCATCTGTTGAATATTTCTTCCATTGTTTTGGTGCCTAGTGACTTGTTATGCATTGTTGGGTAATATTATTTATGGATCAATCCTAATCTTTTATGACACTTGTATTCCTTTTGCATTGATATGAACTTCTATTGTCTTTCATAACCCACTCTCTCCCTCATTGTTGCAATTCTTACACTATTGATATGCCATTCACCTATATTGTTTTCTCATTTGCATGTTGTAGCTATCATGTAGTTGAGAACCTCATTATTATTTGGCATTGGCCAACCCATATTTGTTTGTATATCTTTGTTTGTGGGTTATTCTTCTTCCTTTTTCTCTACTTTTAGGATGGCCACCAAGAAGGAAAACAGAAAGCTTATAAATAGGGAGAGCAAACAAGTCCCGCCGCACAATCTTTGGAGAAAGCGCATTATTTGTAGCAACCCGCCCACTTGCACATCTTTACATGCACTGAGGACGGTGCAATCTTTAAGTGTGGGGAGGTCGATACCAACTTTCGTGGGTTAGTTACTTTCTTTTCAACACCAATGTTTAGTTTTCTTTGTTACTGAGTTGTTGCATTGCACGATAGATTGCATGTGTAGTTAATTGCTTGCATTTATGTACCACTTGGTTGAAGTGATGAATTATTTTCCAGGAAACTTTTTATAGCATTTCACTAATTTGAATTAAAATTATTTGTTAAACTTGCTTGAAGAAATTTATTTTGGAACATGGTTTTAGAGCTCGAACACACAAAACCAGTGAGATTTTGAACCTATTTGATTGGTTGCATCGTATCAACCAATATTCTGTTTTGGTGTGTGTTGTTCTCTCTAAAATTGTGATCTTTGTCTTGCTTGATTCTATATTTCCATTGTTTGATATATGCATGCACTTATGTGATTGAGGCCTTTGTTTTACTGAGCTTACATACCCATATGGCCTTATCCCTTTCATTATCCTTTGCAAACCAATATTGAGCCTATTTTACCCATTTGTTCTTTACTTTAGCACATCATTAACTCTAAGTGGAAAACAATAATGTCCTTAATTTGAATCCTTGGTTAGCTTAGACTAGTGAGAGTGCTCATGAATTAAGTGTGGGGAAATTGGGTTTGGAAACGTTTAGTTTGGGAATTGGGTGTTGTATATTTTTGGTGAATTTGTGAAAAGATAGTTAAGCACATATTCTTGCATTCAATACCTTAATCATATGCATTGATAAAAACAAAAGTAAAAAAAAAGAAAAAAAGGAAAAAAAAAAGAAAAAAGACCAAATAATAAAAGGAGACAAAATGCCCCAAAGCAAATGGTGATAGCAATGCATATGTGATGAGCGGATAATTTATACGCTTTTTGGCATTGTTTTTAGTATGTTTTTAGTAGGATCTAGTTACTCTTAGGGATGTTTTCATTAGTTTTTATGTTAAATTCACATTTCTGGACTTTACTATGAGTTTGTGTGTTTTTCTGTGATTTCAGGTATTTTCTGGTTGAAATTGAGGGACTTGAGCAGAAATCAGATTCAGAGGTTGAAGAAGGACTGCTGATGCTGTTGGATTCTGACCTCCCTGCACTCAAAGTGGATTTTCTGGAGCTACATAACTCGAAATGGCACGCTTCCAATTGCGTTGGAAATTAGACATCCAGGGCTTTCCAGAAATATATAATAGTCCATACTTTGGCCAAGAATTGACGACGTAAACTGGCGTTCAACGCCAGCTTTCTACCCAAATCTGGCATCCAGCGCCAGAAAAGGATCCAAAACCAGAGTTGAACGCTCAAACTGTCACAGAAACTGGCGTTCAACTCCACAAATGGCCTCTGCACATGCAACACTCAGGCTCAGCCCAAACACACACCAAGTGGGCCCCGGAAGTGGATTTATGCAGCAATTACTTACTCATGTAAACCCTAGTAGCTAGTTTATTATAAATAGGACCTCTTACTATTGTATGAGGCATCTTTTGATCAGTTATATGCTATCTTAGATCACAATAGGGGGCTGGCCATCTCGGCCATGCCTGGACCTTTCACTTATGTATTTTCAACGGTAGAGTTTCTACACTCCATAGATTAAGGTGTGGAGCTCTGCTGTTCCTCAAAGATTAATGCAAAGTACTACTGTTTTCTATTCAATTCTTCTTATTTCGCTTCTAAGATATCCATTCGCACCCAAGAACGTGATGAAGGTGATGATTATGTGTGACCCTCATCATCCTTCTCCCTTATGAACGCGTGCCTGACAAACACTTCTGTTCTACATGAATTAAGCTAGAATGAATATCTCTTAGATCTCCTAACCAGAATCTTCGTGGCGTAAGCTAGAATGATGGCGGCATTCAAGAGAATCCGGAAGGTCTAAACCTTGTCTGTGGTATTCTGAGTAGGATTCAATGATTGAATGACTGTGACGAGCTTCAAACTCGCGATTGTTGGGCGTTAGTGACAGACACAAAAGGAGGGTGAATCCTATTCCAGCATGATCGAGAACCGACAGATGAATAGCCGTGCCGTGACAGGGTACGTGAGCATATTATTCACTGAGAGGAGGGGATGTAGCCACTGACAACGGTGATGCCCTTGCATAAAGCCAGCCATGGAAAGGAGTAAGACTAATTGGATGAAGATAGCAGGAAAGCAGAGGTTCAGAGGAACGAAAAGCATCTCCATTCGCTTATCTGAAATTCCTACCAATGATTTACATAAGTACCTCTATCCCTATCTTATTATATAATATTCGAAAACACCATTATCACTTTATATCTGCCTGACTGAGATTTACAAGGTGACCATAGCTTGCTTCATACCAACAATCTCCGTGGGATTCGACCCTTACTCACGTAAGGTATTACTTGGACGACCCAGTGCACTTGCTGGTTAGTTGTATCGAAGTTGTGACAATTATGAATTAAGATCAGAGCACCAAGCTTTGGAGCCATTACCAGGGATTGTTCGAGCCTGGACATCACAATTTCGTGCACCAAGTTTTTGGCGCCGCTGCCGGGGACTTAATTGTTCCTGTTTGGCGCTAAGAATCGTCTGAGATCCCAATCCCGGCAACAACACCAAGTTTTTGGCGCCGTTGCCGGGGATTGTTTGAGTTTGGACAACTGACGGTTCATCTTGTTGCTCAGATTAGGTAATTTTCTTTTTGTTTTCTTTTCAAAAATCTTTCAAAAAATATTTTCAAAAATCTCTCATATGTTTTCGAAAAAAATAAAAATGTTTTCAAAATTTTATTCAAGATTTTTAAGAATGAATTCTAGTGTTTCATTAAGCATGTGAAGCCTGGCTGGCTGTAAAGCCATGTCTAAATTCTTTTGGACTGAGGCTTCCAAACCATCAGAGGTAAGTTACATACTTGGTAAATGATGAGCAGCAAGTTGTTATCAAGAGCAATATACTCTGGTGTTAAATGCTGAAGCTTGGCTGGCCATTGGCCATGTCTAGTGTTTTGGACCGGAGCTTTCTTTGAAAGCTTGGCTGGCTAGTGAGCCATGTCTAATTCCTGGATTGAAGCTTTAGACTAAGAATGCAAGATTCCTGGAATTCATGTTAAAAATTTTTGGAATCCTTATTTTTTCTTTTTCATATAATTTTCGAAAAAAATAAAAAAAATTAGAAAATCATAAAAATCAAAAAAATATTTTGTGTTTCTTGTTTGAGTCTTGAGTCATATCATAAGTTTGGTGTCACTTGCATATGCATCTTGCATTTTTCGAAAATTCTCATGCATTCATAGTGTTCTTCATGATCTTCAAGTTGTTCTTGGTAAGTCTTCTTGTTTGATCTTGATGATTTTTTGTTTTGTGTCTTTTCATGTTTATCATATGCATTCTTGAATTCTTAGTGCGTAAGCATTAAAGAATTCTAAGTTTGGTGTCTTGCACGTTTTCTCTGCATTAAAAATTTTTCAAAAATGTGTTCTTGATGTTCATCTTGATCTTCATAGTGTTCTTGGTGTTCATCTTGACATTCATAGCATTCTTGCATGCATCACATGTTTTGATCTAAAAATTTCATGCATTGCATCCTTTTAGTGTTTTTCTCTTGCATCATAAAAAATTCAAAAATCAAAAAAATTTATCTTTCCTTTTTTTTCTCTCATCAAATTCGAAAATTTGGAGTTGACTTTTTCAAAAATTTTTAAAATCAAGTTGTTTCTTATGAGTCAAATCAAATTTTCAATTTGAAAATCTTATCTTTTTCAAAATCTTTTTCAAAAATCAAATCTTTTTCAAAATTCTTAGTTATTTTCAAAAATTCCAAAAATATTTTTCAAAAATCTTTTTCTTATTTTTATATCAAATTTTCAAAAATAACATAATCAATTAATGTTTTGATTCAAAAATTTGAAGTTTGTTACTTGCTTGTTAAGAAAGATTCAAACTTGAAGTTCTAGAATCATATCTTGTGATTTCTTATGAATCAAGTCATTAATTGAGATTTTAAAAATCAAATCTTTTTCAAAACTAATTTTATCATATCTTTTCAAAAATATCTTCTTATCTTATCTTTTTCAAAAATATCTTTTCAAATATCTTTTCTAACTTCCTAACTTCTTATCTTTTCAAAATTGTTTCAACTAACTAACTAACTTTTTGTTTGTTTCTTAACTTTTTCAAAACCACCTAACTAACTCTCTCTCTCTAATTTTCGAAAATATCTTCCCTCTTTTTCAAAAATTTCTTTTTAATTAAATAATTATTTTTATTTTTTATTTTTGATTTCAAAAATTTTCGAAAAAAAATACTAACAAATTTTCAAAAACCAATTTTCAAAAATCACTAACTCCTTTTCAAAAATAATTTTCGAAAATTCCCTCCCTCTCTCTCATCCTATTCTATTTATTCATTCATTTACTAACATCTCTTCCTCACATCATCACCAGATTCGAACCCCCTCTTCTATCTGTGTTCGAATTTCTTCTTCTTTTCTTCTACTAACAATAAGGATCCTCTTTACTATGACATAGAGGATTCCTCTTCTTTTCTTTTTCTCTCCTCTTTCTTATGAGCAGGGACAGAGAAAAGGGCATTCTTGTTGAAGCTGATCCAGAACCTGAAAGGACTCTGAAGAGAAAATTAAGAGAAGCTAAATTACAACAATCCAGAGACAACTTGATTGAAAATTTCAAACAAGTAAAGGAGATGGCAGCCGAACCCAACAACAATGCAAGGAGAATGCTTGATGACTTCACTGCACCTAATTCCAATTTACATGGAAGAAGCATCTCCATTCCTGCCATTGGAGCAAACAACTTTGAGCTGAAACCTCAGTTAGTTTCTCTGATGCAGCAGAACTGCAAGTTTCATGGACTTCCATCTGAAGATCCTTTTCAGTTCTTAACTGAATTCTTGCAGATATGTGATACTGTTAAGACTAATGGAGTAGATCCTGAAGTCTACAGGCTCATGCTTTTCCCTTTTGCTGTAAGAGACAGAGCTAGATTATGGTTGGATTCTCAACCCAAAGACAGCCTGAACTCTTGGGATAAGCTGGTCACGGCTTTCTTAGCCAAGTACTTTCCTCCTCAAAAGCTGAGCAAGCTTAGAGCTGATGTTCAAACCTTCAGGCAGAAAGAAGGTGAATCCCTCTATGAAGCTTGGGAAAGATACAAACAGTTGACCAAAAAGTGTCCTTCTGACATGCTTTCAGAATGGACCATCCTGGATATATTCTATGATGGTTTATCTGAGCTATCAAAGATGTCACTGGACACTTCTGCAGGTGGATCCATTCACCTAAAGAAAACGCCTGCAGAAGCTCAAGAACTCATTGACATGGTTGCTAATAACCAGTTCATGTACACTTCTGAAAGGAATCCATTGAATAATGGGACGCCTACGAAGAAGGGAGTTCTTGAAGTTGATACTCTGAATGCCATATTGGCTCAGAATAAAATATTGACTCAGCAAGTCAATATGATCTCTCAGAGTCTGCATGGAATGCAAGCTGCATCCAACAGTACTCAAGAGGCATCCTCTGAAGAAGAAGCCTATGATCCTGAGAACCCTGCAATAGCAGAGGTAAATTACTTAGGTGAACCTTATGGAAACACCTATAACTCAACATGGAGAAATTATCCAAATTTCTCATGGAAGGATCAAAAGCCCCAACAAGGCTTTAATAATGGTGGAAGAAACAGGTTTAACAATAATAAACCTTTTCCATCATCCACTCAGCAACAGACAGAGAACTCTGAACAAAATGCTTCTAATTTAGCAAATCTAGTCTCTGATCTATCTAAGACCACTGTAAGTTTCATGAATGAAACAAGGTCTTCCATTAGAAATTTGGAAGCACAAGTGGGCCAGCTGAGTAAAAGGATCACTGAAATCCCTCCTAGTACTCTCCCAAGCAATACAGAAGAGAACCCAAAAGGAGAGTGTAAGGCCATTGACATAAGCGCCATGGCCGAACCTGTGAGGAGAGGAGAGGACGTGAATCCCAAGGAGGAAGACCTCCTGGGACGTCCAGTGACCAATAAGGAGCTTCCCTCTGAGGAACCAAAGGACTCTGAGGCTCATCTAGAGACCATAGAGATTCCATTGAACCTCCTTATGCCCTTCATGAGCTCTGATGAGTATTCCTCTTCTAAAGAGAATGAGGATGTTACTGAAGAGCAAACTGCCAAGTTTCTTGGTGCAATCATGAAGCTGAATGCCAAATTGTTTGGCATTGATGCTAGGGAAGTTGAACCTCCCTTGTTCATCAATGAACTAAGTGATCTGGATCAACTGACATTGCCTCAGAAGAGACAGGATCCTGGAAAGTTCATAATACCCTGTACCATAGGCACCATGATCTTTAAGGCTCTGTGTGACCTTGGTTCAGGAATAAACCTCATGCCCCTCTCTGTAATAGAGAAACTGGGAATCTATGGGGTGCAAGCTGCTAAAATCTCACTGGAGATGGCAGACAGCTCAAGAAAACAGGCTTATGGACAAGTAGAAGATGTATTAGTAAAGGTTGAGGGCCTTTACATACCTACTGATTTCATAGTCTTGGATACTGGAAAGGAAGAGGATGAATCCATCATCCTAGGAAGACCTTTCCTGGCCACTCCAAGAGCTGTAATTGATGTTGACAGAGGTGAAATAGTCCTTCAATGGAATGAGGACTCCCTTGTGTTTAAAACTCAAGGATCTCCCTCTGCAACCATGAAGAGGAAGCATGAAAAGCTTCTCTCAAAGCAGAGTCAACCAGAGCCCCCACAGTCAAACTCTAAGTTTGGTGTTGGGAGGCCACAACCAAACTCTAAGTTTGGTGTTGAACTCCCATATCCAAACTCTAAGTTTGGTGTTGGAGAGTCTCAACAAAGCTCTGCACATCTGTGAGGCTCCATGAGAGCCCACTGTCAAGCTATTGACATTAAAGAAGCGCTTGTTGGGAGGCAACCCAATGTTTATCTAATTCTTATTTTTATTGTTTTTCATGTTTTCTTAGGGTCATGATCATGTGGAGTCACAAAATAAATATAAAAATTGAAAACGGAATCAAAAACAGCAGAAGAAAAATTACACCCTAGAGAAGCATCTGTCTGGCGTTCAGCGCCAGAACAAAGCATGGTTCTGGCGCTGAACGCCCAAAATGGGCAGCTTCTGGGCGCTGAACGCCAGAAATGGCACACAGATGGGCGTTGAACGCCCAAAATGGCCACCAACCTGGCGCTGAACGCCCAGAGTTGGGTACAAGGGCATTTTTACATGCCTAATGGGTGCAGGGATGTAAATCCTTGAACACCTCAAGATCTGTGGACCCCACAGGATCCACTCAGGATCTGTGGACCCCACAGGATCCCCACCTACCTCCACTCACTTCTTCTCACCACTCTCTTTCACACAACCCCATAAACACTCTTCCCCAAAAACCCTTCACCAATCACCTCAAACTCTCTTCCCCATCACCTCTTCACCACTCACATCCATCCACTCTTCCCCATAAACCTACCTCATAAACTCCACCTACATTCAAAATTCAAAACCAATTTCCCACCCAAACCCACCCATATGGCCGAACCAATACCCCCCTCCCTTCCCTATATAAAGACCTCCATTCTTCATCAAATTCACACAACACACCCCTCTACACTCCTCTTGGCCGAAACCACATTTCCCTCTCCCTCTCCATATTTCTTCTTCTTCTTCTTCTATTCTTTTGTTTATTGCTCGAGGGCGAGCAATATTCTAAGTTTGGTGTGGTAAAAGCATAGCTTTTTTGTTTTTCCATTACCATTGATGGCATCTAAGACCGGAGAATCCTCTAGAAGAGGGAAAGAGAAGACAAAAGCTTCCACATCCGAGTCATGGGAGATGGAAAGGTTCATCTCCAAAGCCCATCAAGACCACTTCTATGATGTTGTGGCCAAGAAAAAGGTGATCCCTGAGGTCCCTTTTAAACTCAAAAGAAATGAGTATCCGGAGATCCGACATGAAATTCAAAGAAGAGGTTGGGAAGTTCTAACAAATCCCATCCAACAAGTCGGCATCCTAATGGTTCAAGAGTTCTATGCCAATGCATGGATCACCAAGAACCATGATCAAAGTAAGAACCCGGATCCAAAGAACTATGTTACAATGGTTCGGGGGAAATACTTAGATTTTAGTCCGGAGAATGTGAGGTTGGCGTTCAACTTGCCATACATGGAAGAGAACGCACGCCCCTACACAAGGAGAGTCAACTTTGATCAAAGGTTGGACCAAGTCCTTATGGACATATGTGTAGAAGGAGCTCAATGGAAGATTGACTCCAAAGGCAAGCAACTAAGAAGATTGGACCTCAAGCCTATAGCTAGAGGATGGTTGGAGTTTATTCAATGCTCAATCATTCCCACTAGCAACCGGTCTGAAGTTACTATAGACCGGGCCATCATGATCCATAGCATCATGATTGGAGAAGAGGTGGAAGTTCATGAGATTATACCTCAAGAACTCTACAAGGTGGCTGACAAGTCCTCCACCATGGCAAGGTTAGCCTTTCCTCACCTCATTTGCCACCTATGCAATTCAGCTGGGATTGACATAGAGGGAGATATCCTCATTAAAGAAGAAAAGCCCATCACTAAGAAAAAGATGGAGCAAGCAAGAGAGCCCAGTCATGGAGCTCAAGAGGCGCAAGAAGCTCATCACCATGAGATTCCAGAAATGCCTCAAATGCACTTTCCTCTACAAAATTATTGGGAGCAAATCAACACCTCCCTAGGAGAATTGAGTTCCAATATGGGACAACTAAGGGTAGAACATCAAGAACACTCCATCATGCTTCATGAAATAAGAGAAGATCAAAAAGCAATGAGGGAGGAGCAACAAAGACAAGGAAGAGACATAGAAGAGCTCAAGGACATCATTGGTTCCTCAAGAAGGAAACGCCACCATCACTAAGGTGGATTCATTCCTTGTTCTTCTTTCTTCTGTTTTTCGTTTTCTATGTTATGTGCTTATCTATGTTTGTGTCTTCATTACATGATCATTAGTAGTTAGTAACTTTGTCTTAAAGATATGAATGTCCTATGAATCCATCACCTCTCTTAAAAGAAAAATGTTTTAATTCAAAAGAACAAGGAGTACATGAGTTTCAAATTTATCCTTGAACTTAGCTTAATTATATTGATGTGGTGACAATGCTTCTTGTTTTCTGAATGTATGCTTGAACAGTGCATATGTCTTTTGAAGTTGTTGTTTAAGAATGTTAAATATGTTGGCTCTTGAAAGAATGATGACTAGGAGACATGTTATTTGATAATCTAAAAAATCATAAAAATGATTCTTGAAGCAAGAAAAAGCAGCAAAGAACAAAGCTTGCAGAAAAAAAAGGGGGGGGGGGCGAAAAAAATAGAAAAAAAAATATAAAGAAAAAGAAAAAGCAAGCAGAAAAAGCCAATAACCCTTAAAACCAAAAGGCAAGGGCAAATAAAAAGGATCCCAAGGCTTTGAGCATCAGTGGATAGGAGGGCCTAAAGGAATAAAATCCTGGTCTAAGCGGCTAAACCAAGCTGTCCCTAACCATGTGCTTGTGGCGTGTAGGTGTCAAGTGAAAACTTGAGACTGAGCGGTTAAAGTCAAGGTCCAAAGCAAAAGAAGAGTGTGCTTAAGAACCCTGGACACCTCTAATTGGGGACTTTAGCAAAGCTGAGTCACAATCTGAAAAGGTTCACCCAATTATGTGTCTGTGGCATTTATGTATCCGGTGGTAATACTGGAAAACAAAGTGCTTAGGGCCACGGCCAAGACTCATAAAATAGCTGTGTTCAAGAATCATCATACTGAACTAGGAGAATCAATAACACTATTTGAAATCTGAAGTTCCTATAGATACCAATCATTCTGAATCTCAATGGATAAAATGAGATGCCAAAACTATTCAAGAGGCAAAAAGCTATAAGTCCCGCTCATATGATTGAAGCTCTGTTTCATTGATAGTTTGGAATTTATAGTATATTCTCTTCTTTTTATCCTATTTGATTCTCAGTTGCTTGGGGACAAGCAACAATTTAAGTTTGGTGTTGTGATGAGCGGATAATTTATACGCTTTTTGGCATTGTTTTTAGTATGTTTTTAGTAGGATCTAGTTACTCTTAGGGATGTTTTCATTAGTTTTTATGTTAAATTCACATTTCTGGACTTTACTATGAGTTTTTGTGTTTTTCTGTGATTTCAGGTATTTTCTGGCTGAAATTGAGGGACTTGAGCAGAAATCAGATTCAGAGGTTGAAGAAGGACTGCTGATGCTGTTGGATTCTGACCTCCCTGCACTCAAAGTGGATTTTCTGGAGCTACAGAACTCGAAATGGCACGATTCCAATTGCGTTGGAAAGTAGACATCCAGGGCTTTCCAGCAATGTATAATAGTCCATACTTTGGCCAAGAATTGACGACGTAAACTGGCGTTCAACGCCAGCTTTCTACCCAAATCTGGCATCCAGCGCCAGAAAAGGATCCAAAACCAGAGTTGAACGCCCAAACTGGCACAGAAACTGGCGTTCAACTCCACAAATGGCCTCTGCACGTGCAACACTCAGGCTCAGCCCAAATACACACCAAGTGGGCCCCGGAAGTGGATTTATGCATCAATTACTTACTCATGTAAACCCTAGTAGCTAGTTTATTATAAATAGGACCTCTTACTATTGTATGAGGCATCTTTTGATCAGTTATATGCTATCTTAGATCACAATAGGGGGCTGGCCATCTCGGCCATACCTGGACCTTTCACTTATGTATTTTCAACGGTAGAGTTTCTACACTCCATAGATTAAGGTGTGGAGCTCTGCTGTTCCTCAAAGATTAATGCAAAGTACTACTGTTTTCTATTCAATTCTTCTTATTTCGCTTCTAAGATATCCATTCGCACCCAAGAACGTGATGAAGGTGATGATTATGTGTGACGCTCATCATCCTTCTCCCTTATGAACGCGTGCCTGACAAACACTTCTGTTCTACATGAATTAAGCTAGAATGAATATCTCTTAGATCTCCTAACCAGAATCTTCGTGGCGTAAGCTAGAATGATGGCGGCATTCAAGAGAATCCGGAAGGTCTAAACCTTGTCTGTGGTATTCTGAGTAGGATTCAATGATTGAATGACTGTGACGAGCTTCAAACTCGCGATTGTTGGGCGTTAGTGACAGACGCAAAAGGAGGGTGAATCCTATTCCAGCATGATCGAGAACCGACAGATGAATAGCCGTGCCGTGACAGGGTGCGTGAGCATATTATTCACTGAGAGGAGGGGATGTAGCCACTGACAACGGTGATGCCCTTGCATAAAGCCAGCCATGGAAAGGAGTAAGACTGATTGGATGAAGATAGCAGGAAAGCAGAGGTTCAGAGGAACGAAAAGCATCTCCATTCGCTTATCTGAAATTCCTACCAATGATTTACATAAGTACCTCTATCCCTATCTTATTATATAATATTCGAAAACACCATTATCACTTTATATCTGCCTGACTGAGATTTACAAGGTGACCATAGCTTGCTTCATACCAACAATCTCCGTGGGATTCGACCCTTACTCACGTAAGGTATTACTTGGACGACCCAGTGCACTTGCTGGTTAGTTGTATCGAAGTTGTGACAATTATGAATTAAGATCAGAGCACCAAGCTTTGGAGCCATTACCAGGGATTGTTCGAGCCTGGACATCACAATTTCGTGCACCAATATGTATTGTACTCAAAATTGGGATGCATGAATATGAGGAAAACATAGTTAATGGGTAGTTAGATTTTATATTCTGATTACATGGATTGTCTTAAGTTAGGTGGGAAGTTTGGGTTAATCAAGGATTCGGATTTTAGTCCACTTAACCAAATACAATCCTACTTTGATCCTAACCCCATTACAACCCTTGAAAAGACCTCTTGATATGTGTACTCGTGAATTAAATTTTTGTTGATTGGTAGAAGAAAACCAAGCCTTAGAAAGAAAGATTAGTAGAGAATTGAGAGAATCGAACCTTAAACACTTGAGTGATTAGAGTGTATACACTTCCGGTGAAGGTTCGATGCTCGATTCCTTGTTCCCGGCTTTCACGAGCTTTCTTCTTGCAAGTTTATTTGTACTTCATCTTATGATTTGAATTAGTGGAACCCATTTCATATTTGTTCTTTGAGAATTTGATTTACATTTAACCAAGTAGGCAATAGCATTTTACATTTAGTTGCATTCATATAGATAGGTTGCATTTCATACATTCTACCATTCTTCTTCACCTCCTTTATAGCTTCTCTTGAGCTTGGCATGAGGACATGCTAATGTTTAAGTGTGGGGAGATTGATATACCTCATTTTTAGGATTTATCTTGTACTTAATTTAGTGGATTTTATCCATTATTCTCACACTTATTCATACAATTCGCATGTTTTACATTTTCCTTCCTAATTTTGTGCTATGATTGTGATGAACAGATTTTTGCTAGTAAAGAATTCACAATAAATTCCCGTTGCAAGTATAGTTTCTAAACCAACAATAATCCTTTCATACAAAAATTTGGTTGTCACTAAAATAAACCCAATAAAATTAAACCGAAGTATTTAAACTTCGGGTCGTCTCTCAAGGAATTGCAGAGAAGTGTAGTTTATTATTAGTTGTGGAAAATTATCTTTTTTGGGTTTTTGAAATAAGGAACAAGGAAATAAAATGGCAAGAAATTAAATTAATAACTAAGAAAACTCTTGGCAAGGTATGAGAATTAGAAGTCCTATCCTAGCTATCCTTATCAATTGTGACATCAATTGTCCATTGCTCCCACTTAGTTAACCTCTAACTATGAAGGAAAATCAAATGGATGAATCAATTTGATTCCTTAAGTCCTAGTCAACTCCTAAGGAAAGACTAGCTTTAGAGGGATCCAAATCAACTAGCAACTTCAATTATTAATCAACAAAGGAGTTTGATAACTCAAGAGTCTCCAATTACTCTACCAAAGCCAAGAGGAGAAAAACCTACTATAAAATCAAACCAAGCATTTTATCAAACACTTGGTAGGCACAACATAAAAACATAGAAAACTAGCAAGGAATATTAAATCCAAACAACCAATTGCAAACATCAATGACTCAAAAATAATAGAAGAAAGCAATCATAAACATGAAATACCTCGAATTGCATTGAATAGAAAAACAAATCTAACATGAGAATTCATAAACTAAATTGGCAACATAAAGTAATCAACAAAGGAAATAAATAAACTAGAATGCTAGAATAAATAAGAGTAGAAGAGAAACTAAATTAAAGTAAGATAGAAATCTGAAATTGAAAATAGATAAACCTAAGAATCCTAAAACCTAGAGAGAGGAGAGAGCCTCTCTCTCTAGAAACTACATCTAAAACCTCAAATTATGTGAATTAAATTTGTATGAATGAATGAATGATTCCCCTGTTCTGCAGCCTCTAATTTGTATTTTCTGAGCCAAAAACTAGGTCCAAAACCAGCCCAAAATTGCCCCCAGCGTCTTCTGCAATTTCTGCACGTGGCGCATGTCACGCGTACGCGTCGATGGTCTTCTGCGCGTGTCACGCGTATATGTACATCACGCGTGCGCATTGCCTAAAAGCATGGCAACTATGGCAAATTTCATATCATTGCGAAGCCCCGGATGTTAGCTTTCCAACGCAACTAAAACCGCCTCATTTGAACCTTTGTAGCTCAAGTTATGATTGATTTAGTACGAAGAGGTCAGGCTTGACAGCTTAGCAATTCCTTCAATTTCTTGTATTTCTTCCACTTTTGCATGCTTCCTTTCCATACTCTAAGCCATTCCTGCCCTATAAACCCTGAAAACACTTAACAAACATATCACGGCATCGAATGGTAATAAGAGAGGATTAAACATAGCAAATTTAAGGCCAAAGAAGCATATTTTCAATCATAGCACAAAAGTAGGAAGGAAAATGTAAAACATGTGAATTCTATGAATAAGTGTGAGAATAGTGGATAAAATCTACTCAATTAAGTACAAGATAAACCCTAAAAATGGGGTTTATCAGATTGAAAACATGCTTCTTTGGCCTTAAATTTGCTAATTCTAATCCTCTCTTATTACCATTCGATGCCATGATATGTTTGTTAAGTGTTTTCAGTGTTTATAGGGCAGGAATGGCTTAGAGGATGGAAAGGAAGCATGCAAAAATGGAAGGAACACAAGAAATTGAAGAAATTATTAAGCTGCCAATCCTGACCTCTCCATACTAAATCGATCATAACTTGAGATACAGAGGTTCAAATGAGGCGGTTCTAGTTGCGTTGGAAAGCTAACATCCGAGGCTTCAAAATGATATGCAATTTGTCATAGTTGCCTTGCAGTTAGGTGACGCGTACGCGTAGATGATGTGTACGCGTGACCGGGAATTGTTCAGCGATGCGTACGCATGACGAGCCGTCACGTGCTGCAGATATCAGAAGTTGCTGGGGCCAATTTCTGGGCTATTTTTGGCCCAGTTTCAAGCCTGAAAATGAAGCTTAGAGGCTGCAGAGTGGGTAGAATGGGGGGAATGAATCATTCACTTTCATTATTGACATTAGTTAGGTTTAGATGTAGTTTTCTAGAGAGAGAGGCTCTCTCCTCTCTCTAGGTTTTAGGATTTTTAGGTTTATCTCTTCTCAATTTCAGATTTCTCCCTTAGTTTAATTTAAGTTTCTTCTACTTTTATTAGTTCTATTGCTTTAGTTTATCAATTTCTCTCGTTGATTTATTTATGTTGCCAATTTATTTTATGAATTCCTTTTGTTTCCTTTACTACATATTAATGCAATTCATGTTTCATGTTTCTTATTGTTCAATTGCCTTGCTATTGTTATTCCTTTGGAATTGTTAGTCTTAGATTTTACATTCTCTCATTACTTTTCTATACTTTTATTTTGTTCCTTCCAAGTGTTTGATAAAATGCTTGGGAGGATTTAAAATTAGATTTTTATGTTCTTAACTTGGATTGATCAATTAGAGACTCTTGAGTTATCAAAACTCTTTGTTTGATTGGTAATTAAAAATTGCTAGTTGGCTTAGGCTTCACTAAATCTAATCTTCAATTAGAACTTGTGAACTTAAGTTGATTTTGCTCACTTGACTTTCCTTCATTGTTAGAGGTTAACTAAGTGAAAGCAAAGGCCAATTACCATCACAATTGATGATGATAATGAGGATAGGAATTCCAATTCTCAATCCTTTCTAGGACTTTTCTTAGTTGTTAGTTTATTTTCTTGTTATTTACATTCCTTGCTTATTAAACTCAAAATCCAAAAAGATACAATCTCATAACCAATAATAAACTACACTTCTGTGCAATTCCTTGAGAGACGACCCGAGGTTTGAATACTTCGGTTAATTTTATTGGGTTTGCTTAAGTGACAAACAATTTAAATATTGATTGATGTTTAATTGTCGGTTTAGAACTATACTTGCAATGCGATTATTTTTGTGAAAATCCTTACCGATGATTTTCCTCCCATCAACGACGCAACAATATCAGTCTCCCTACCCCGGAAGAAGGAAAGCTCACACCTAACTGGGAAGGCCCCTACTGGATCAAGTCCGTAATCGAAAAGATATCCTACAAGCTCGAACGACTCGACTGGATCGAGTTACCGTGGTCATAGATCGCGGTGAACATACGACGCTACTACACATAAGAATTCACCACCGAGCTAACACCCTTAGCAAGATTAAGGTCATTTTTGCTATTTTTTGAACCTTCCTTTGTCTTTTATTTTTTATTTTCTATTTTGTCGTTTGTTGTTTCTTTGTCGTTTTCTCGGGCACTCTTTCTTACCCACAACGGGAGGTTTTTACGAGGCCTAGCCTTTAATAAAAATCATTCCTACATTTTCTTTTCAAAGACATCTTTTCTCGCATTCTTACCAAACCGACGACACGAACAACACAAAAACATGGCTACCCTCGGGGTCTGATCACCCCTAAGGCCAAATGATAATGAGGATTTACACCGGTTTAGAATTTAACCAATTAATTTCGTTGTGAGCATAGTCCAAACTGATAATCGATCCTCAAATCAAAGTTTTAAAAGATTGGTTTTGTCACATGTACAAACTCCAATGAAAATTAACCGAAATATTCAAACCTCGGGTCGTCTCACAAGAAATTGCAATGAAGTGCTCAATTATTGGCTATGAAGAACAAAGGGGGTTTGATTTGGATTTGACAAGAAAATATAGAAACAAGAAAGTAAATGAACAATTAACTAATAAAATAAAGGAAAAGAACTCTTGGCTAAGACATGGGAAATTGAAATCACCATCCTTGTCTACAATCCATATATTGACAATTATGAGGGACCAACCCATTAAGTTTACATCTAAGCTTTAAGTACGTACAATATCTACTCCTAAGCTTGAAGTACGTCAAATAGGATCGATCAACATCAACCCATAAGTCCTAACCTACCTTACTAAGTAGCTTAGTAGTGGGTTAGCATCAATGGGTATCAAATTGACCACCAAGGGTTCTCAAATCACCAATTCATTGAGACCCAATGACTTAAGGTCACTCAATTCCCTTAGCCTAGGCCAAGAGTAAAGAAAACTACTTTAAAACTAGAGAAAACATTTTATCAAACACCTAGAGTGCAATAAAAGTAAACATCATAAAATGCAAGAATCAATAAAAGCTATAACTAACACAAACAAGAAATCAACAATAACAATGAAGATAAATATTAAGGAGACATAGAAACATAAAATTGCATCAAAAGGAAAATGAAATCACAAGAGTGTATGAACATAAAAACAACAAAATAAAAGAAATTAACAACAAGAACTGGAAGAGGAAAGATGTAATAACAAGGAATCAAAAGGGAAAACTAAATCAAAACAAGAGCTAAAAGTTGGATCTAAGAAAATTAAACCTAAACTACCCTAAATTCTAGAGAGATGGGAGAGCTTCTCTATCTAGAATTCTAACCTACAACATGATGTAAACTACACTAATGACTTCTCCCACCTATTCCCTTGAAATCCTTGGGTTCAAAAGCATCAGAAATGAGTTGGATTTAGTCCTCCTTTAGCTCAGAAATCGCCCCCAGCGTTTTGCCTTTAGTGAGGTCACGTACCGCTTGTCACGCGTACGCATGGGTGACGTGTGCGCGTCGCTGGCGAATCTCCTTCTCACGCGTATGCTTGGGTGATGCGTGCGCGTTGCTGGTGAATCTCCTTCTCACGCGCACGCGTGGGTGACACGTGCGCGTGGCCTTGAGTTTAGCAAAGCCTCATTTCTTCATGAATTCTCCATTTTTGCATGCTTTTTCTTCATTCCTTCAGTCCAATCTTTGCCTTTTAAATCTGAAATCACTTAACAAACATATCAAGGCATCAAATGGAATTAAAGTGAATTAAAATTATCTATTTTAAGCAAGGTTGCAAGAACCGGACCAGTCAATGAACCGGTAAGACAACTGGTTCACTGGTTCAATGGTCCGACCGGGGTTCAACCGGGGTTCAACCGGTTTAATTAAATATTAAATAAAATTATTAAAAATTAATGTATGTAATGCTTGATCACTATCTAGTTGTTCTATCTTCAAAAATAAAAATTTCTAATTAGTAATAACTACAAGTTACAAACACAAATTTACACAAATTAAATTCAGTTACAGCCAATGACTAAATATTGATTGTTGAATAGATTTACAGAATTTCTAATCACATCAAGAAGCAAACAATACATGCAGCACCAAAAATTCAAAACAGAAAATTATCAATTACATTCGACATCAAAAGTTCAGAAAACAAATTCAGAAGTCATAATCCAAACAATTAGACAATTAAATCAACAATTAACAAAGGGAAAGAGAGGGCTAATTGATGAGCAGATAATTTATACGCTTTTTGGCATTGCTTTTAGTATGTTTTTAGTAGAATCTAGTTACTTTTAGGGATGTTTTTATTAGTTTTTATGTTAAATTCACATTTCTGGACTTTACTATGAGTTTGTGTATTTTTCTGTGATTTCAGGTATTTTCTGGCTGAAATTAAGGGACTTGAGCAAAAATCAGATTCAGAGGTTGAAGAAGGACTGCTGATACTGTTGGATTCTGACCTCCATGCACTCAAAGTGAATTTTCTGGAGCTACAGAACTCAAATTGGCGCGCTTCCAATTGCGTTGGAAAGTAGACATCCAGGGCTTTCCAGCAATATATAATAGTCCATACTTTGGCCGCGTTTAGATGACGCAAAAGGGTGTTGAACGCCAGTTCTACGCTGCTGTCTGGAGTTAAACGCCAGAAACACGTCACAAACCAGAGTTGAACGCCAAAAACACGTTACAACTTGGAGTTCAACTCCAGAAAGAGCCTCTGCACGTGTAACATTCAAGCTCAGCCCAAGCACACACCAAGTGGGCCCCGGAAGTGGATTTATGCATCAATTACTTACTTCTGTAAACCCTAGTAACTAGTTTAGTATAAATAGGACTTTTTACTATTGTATTAGACATCTTATGATTTTTAGTTCATCTTAGGATCATATTGATCACGTTTGGGGGCTGGCCATTCGGCCATGCCTGGACCTTCATCACTTATGTATTTTCAAACGGTAGAATTTCTGCACTCCATAGATTAAGGTGTGGAGCTCTGCTGTTCCTCAAAGATTAATGCAAAGTACTACTGTTTTTCTATTCAACTCAACTTATTCCACTTCTAAGATATTCATTCGCACTTCAATATGAATGTGATGAACGTGACAATCATCATCATTCCCCCACGAACGCGTGCCTGACAACCACTTCCGTTCCACCTTAGATTGAATGAGTATCTCTTGGATCTCTTAATCAGAATCTTCGTGGTATAAGCTAGATTGATGGCGGCATTCATGAGAGTCCGGAAAGTTTAAACCTTGTCTGTGGTATTCCGAGTAGGACTCTGGGATTGAATGACTGTGACGAACTTCAAACTCGCGAGTGCTGGGCGTAGTGACAGACGCAAAAGGAGGGTGAATCCTATTCCAGTATGATCGAGAACCTCAGATGATTAGCCGTGCTGTGACAGAGCATTTGGACCATTTTCACAAGAGGATAGGATGCAGCCATTGACCACGGTGATGCCTCCAGATGATTAGTCATGCAGTGACAGCGCATCGGACCATTTTCACAGAGAGGATAAAAAGTAGCCATTGACAATGGTGATGTCCTTACATAAAGCTAGCCATGGAAAGGAGTAAGACTGATTGGATGAAGACAGCAGGAAAGTAGAGGTTCAGAGGAACGAACGCATTTCCGTACACTTTTCTGAAATTCTCACCAATGATATACATAAGTATTTCTATCTTTATTTTCTGTCTATTTATTATTTATTTTCGAAAACTCCATAACTATTTGATATCCGCCTGACTGAGATTTACAAGGTGACCATAGCTTGCTCCAAGCCGACAATCTCGGTGGGATCGACCCTTACTCACGTAAGGTTTATTACTTGGACGACCCAGTGCACTTGCTGGTTAGTTGTATCGAGATTGTGAATGAAAAACGATTTATTAAGACGTGCATACAGAGTTTTTGGCGCCGTTGCCGGGGATTGTTCGAGTTTGAACAACTGACGGTTCATCTTGTTGCTCAGATTAGGTAATTTTCTTCTTATTTTATTTTCAAAAAGTTTTCAAAAATTTTTCAAAAAATTTTTTTTCCTCTTTTTCTTTTTTTTTTCCAAAATAAATGTTTTCAAAAAAAATAAATAAATAAAAATATTTTTTTCTTCAGAATCTTTAAGAATGAATTCTAGTGTTTCATGAAGCATGTTAAAGCCTGGCTGGCTGTAAAGCCAGGTCTAATTCTTTTGGATAGGGGCTTCCAACCATTAGCATAGAGGCAAGTTAATTTGATAATTAATGAGCAGTATATCTGAGTTACATTGTAAAGCTTGGTTGGCTATTAAGCCATGCCTAACCCTCAGATTGGAGCTTTAGACTAAGAGTACAAGATTCCTGGAATTCATATTAAAAATTTTGGAATCCTTATTTTTCTTTTGCACAAATAATTTTCAAAAAAATCCAAAAAATTAATAAAATCATAAAAATAAAAAATATTTTGAGTTTCTTGTTTGAGTCTTGAGTCAATTTTTAAGTTTGGTGTCAATTGCATACTCATCTTGCATTTTTCGAAAATTGCATTCATGCATTGCATTCATCATGATCTTCAAGTTGTTCTTGATAAAACCTTCTTGATTGATCTTCATATTATATTGTTTTGTGTTGTATGGTGTTTTTCATATGCATTCTTGAATTCTTAGTGTCTAAGCATTAAAGATTTCTAAGTTTGGTGTCTTGCATATTTTCTTTGCATAAAAAATTTTTCAAAAATAAGTTCTTGGTGTTCATCTTGATCTTCAAAGTGTTCTTGGTGTTCATCTTGACATTCATAATGTTCTTGCATTCATCACATGTTTTGATCTAAAATTTTCATGCATTGCATCATTTTCATGTTTTTCTCTCTCATCATTAAAAATTAAAAAAAAAAACAAAAAATAAAAAATATATCTTCCCCTTTTTCACTCATAAATTTCGAAAATTAGATTTGACTTTTTCAAAAATCAAATCTTTTTCATTTTTCTTAGTTATTTTCGAAAATTTTAAAAATATTTTTCAAAAATATTTCTTATCTTTATCTCCTAATTTTCGAAAATAACATCATCAATTAGTGTTTTGATTCAAAAATTTCAAGTTTGTTACTTGCTTGCTAAGAAAGATTCAAACTTTAAGTTCTAGAATCATATCTTGTGATTTCTTGTGAATCAAGTCATTAATTGTGATTTTAAAAATAAAATCTTTTTCAAAACTAATTTCAATCATATCTTTTCAAAAATATCTTTCTATCTTATCTTTTTCAAAATCATATCTTTTCCATCATATCTTTTTAAAAATCTTATCTTTTTCAAAAATTTGATTTTAAAATATCCCTTCTAACTTCTTATCTTCTTATCTTTTCAAAATTGATTTTCAAAATTTGTTTCAACTAACTAACTAACTTTTTGTTTGTTTCTTATCTTTTTCAAAACTACCTAACTAACCCTCTCTCTCTAATTTTCAAAAATATCTCCCTTTTTTTTTCAAAAATTCTTTTTAATTAACTAATTGTTTCAAATTTTAATTTTAATATTTCTTCTTTTAATTTTCGAAAATCACTAACCATTTTTCAAAAATAATTTTCGAAAATCCTTCTCTCTCATCTCCTTCTATTTATTTATTCATCTACTAACATCTCTTCCTCACTCACCAAAAATCCGAACCCCCTCTCTCTCTCTCTGAGTTTAGATTTTCTCTTCTTCTTTTCTTCTACTCTTCTTTTCTTACACTCACCTAAGGGAACCTCTACACCTGGGCAAAAAGGATCCCTATTATTATTATTTTTCTGTTCCCTTCTCTTTCATATGAACAAGAGCAAGGACAAGAATATTCTTGTTGAAGCAGATCCAGAACCTGAAAGGACTCTGAAGAGGAAACTAAGAGAAGCTAAATTACAACAATCCAGCAAGCACCTTTCAGAAATTTTCGAACAAGAAGAGGAGATGGCAGCCGAAAATAATAATAATGTAAGGAGGATGCTTGGTGACTTTACTGCACCTAATTCTAATTTACATGGAAGAAGCATCTCCATCCCTACCATTGGAGCAAACAATTTTGAGCTGAAACCTCAATTAGTTTCTCTGATGCAGCAGAACTGCAAGTTTCATGGACTTCCATCTGAAGATCCTTTTCAGTTCTTAACTGAATTTTTGCAGATCTGTGATACTGTTAAGATTAATGGAGTAGATCCTGAAGTCTACAGGCTCATGCTTTTCCCTTTTGCTGTAAGAGACAGAGCTAGAGTGTGGTTGGACTCTCAACCCAAAGATAGCCTGAACTCTTGGGATAAGCTGGTCACGGCTTTCTTAGCCAAGTTCTTTCCTCCTCAAAAGTTGAGCAAGCTTAGAGTAGATGTTCAAACCTTCAGACAGAAAGAAGGTGAATCCCTCTATGAAGCTTGGGAGAGATACAAGCAACTGACCAAAAAGTGTCCTTCTGACATGCTTTCAGAATGGACCATCCTGGATATATTCTATGATGGTCTATCTGAATTAGCTAAGATGTCATTGGATACTTCTGTAGGTGGATCCATTTACCTAAAGAAAATGCCTGTAGAAGCTCAAGAACTCATTGACATGGTTGCTAATAACCAGTTCATGTACACTTCTGAAAGGAATCCTGTGAATAATGGGACGCCTATGAAGAAGGGAGTTCTTGAAATTGATACTCTGAATGCTATATTGGCTCAGAATAAAATATTGACTCAGCAAGTCAATATGATTTCTCAGAGTCTGAATGGAATGCATGCTGCATCCAACAGTACTCAAGAGGCATCTTCTGAAGAAAAAGCTTATGATCCTGAAAAACCCTGCAATAGCAGAGGTGAATTATATGGGTGAACCTTATGGAAACACCTATAACCCCTCATGGAGAAATCATCCAAATCTCTCATGGAAGGATCAAAAGCCTCAACAAGGCTTTAATAATGGTGGAAGAAATAGGTTTAACAATAGTAAACCTTTTCCATCATCCACTCCGCAACAAACAAAGAACTCTGAACAAAATACCTCTAATTTAGCAAACTTAGTCTCTAATCTATCTAAGGCCACTGTGAGTTTCATGAATGAAACAAGGTCCTCCATTAGAAATTTGGAAGCACAAGTGGGCCAGCTGAGTAAAAGGATCACTGAAATCCCTCCTAGTACTCTCCCAAGCAATACAGAAGAAAATCCAAAAGGAGAGTGCAAGGCCATTGAATTGATCACCATGGCCGAACCTGTAAGGGAGGGAGAGGACATGAATCCCAAGGAGGAAGACCTCCTGGGACGTTCAGTGATTAATAAGGAGTTTTCCTCTGAGAAACCAAAGGAATCTGAGACTTATCTAGAGACCATAGAGATTCCATTGAACCTCCTTATGCCATTCATGAGCTCTGAAGAGTACTCTTCTTCTGAAGAGAATGAGGATGTTACTAAGGAGCAAGTTACCAAGTACCTTGGTGCAATCATGAAGCTGAATGCCAAATTATTTGGTATTGAGATTTGGGAAGATGAACCTCCCTTGTTCACCAATGAACTAAGTGATCTGGATCAACTGACATTGCCTCAGAAGAAACAGGATCCTGGAAAGTTCCTAATACCTTGTATCATAGGCACCATGATCTTTGAAAAGGCTCTGTGTGACCTTGGTTCAGGGATAAACCTCATACCCCTCTCTGTAATAGAGAAACTGGGAATCTTTGGGGTGCAAGCTGCTAAAATCTCATTAGAGATGGCAGATAATTCAAGAAAACAGGCTTATGGACAAGTAGAGGACATGTTAGTAAAGGTTGAAGGCCTTTACATCCCTGCTGATTTCATAATCCTAGATACTGGGAAGGATGAGGATGAATCCATTATCCTTGGAAGACCCTTCCTAGCCACAGCAAGAGCTGTGATTGATGTTAACAGAGGTGAACTAGTCCTTCAATTGAATGAGGACTCCCTTGAGTTTAAAACTCAAGGACATCCTTCTGTAAACATGGAAAAGAGGCACAGTAAGCTTCTCTCAAAACAGAGTCAACCAGAGCCCCCACAGTCAAACTCTAAGTTTGGTGTTGGGGAGTCTCAACAATGCTCTGAACATCTGTGAGGCTCCATGAGAGCCCACTGTCAAGCTATTGACATTAAAAAAGCGCTTGTTGGGAGGCAACCCAATTTTTATTTATCTAATTTTATTTTTATTGTTATTTCATGTTTTATTAGGTTCATGATCATGTGGAGTCACAAAATAAATATAAAAATTGAAAATGGAATCAAAAACAGCAGAAGAAAAATCGCACCCTGGAGGAGGATCTCACTGGCGTTTAAACGCCAGTAAGGAGCATCTGTCTGGCGTTCAACGCCAGAACAGAGCATGTTTCTGGCGTTGAATGCCAGAAACAAGCAGCATCCTGGCGTTCAGACGCCAGAAATGCACAGTGAAGAAGAGCTGGCGCTGAACGCCAGAAACAAGCATCTGGCTGGCGTTCAACGCCAGAAATATGCTGCATCTGGGCATTGAACGCCCAGAACAAGTATCAGTTCGGCGTTTAAACGCCAGAATTGCATGCAAAGGCATTTTACATGCCTAATTGGTGCAGGGATGCAATTCCTTGACACCTCAGGATCTATGGACCCCACAGGATCATCTCAGCATCTGTGGACCCCACAGGATCCCCACCTACCTCCACTCACTCTCTTCCCTCTTCTCAATGTTCATCCTCTCTTCCCAATAAACACTCTTCCCCAAAACTCTTCAATAATCACCTCAATCTCTCTTCCCTATCACCACTTCACCACTCACATCATCCACTCTTCCCCATAAACCTACCTCATAAAATCCACCTAACTTCAAAATTCAAAATCAATTTCCCACCCAAAACCCACCCTTATGGCCAAACCTTACCCCCCTCCCTTCCCTATATATAGCCCTCCATTCTTCCTCATTTTCACACCACACAACCCTCTCTTCTCTTCTTGGCCGAATACACCTTTCCCTCCTCTCCTCCATATTTTCTTCTTCTTCTTCATCTATTCTTTCTTCTCTTGCTCGAGGGCAAGCAAAATTCTAAGTTTGGTGTGGTAAAAGCATAAGCTTTTTGTTTTTCCATTACCATTGATGGCATCCAAGACCGGAGAATCCTCTAGAAAAGGGAAAGGGAAGACAAAAGCTTCCACCTCCAAGTCATGGGAGATGGAAAGATTCATCTCCAAAGCTCATCAAGACCACTTCTATGATGTTGTGGCCAAGAAGAAGGTGATCCCCGAGGTCCCTTTCAAACTCAAGAGAAATGAGTATCCGGAGATCCGACATGAGATCCATAGAAGAGGTTGGGAAGTTCTAACAAACCCCATCCAACAAGTCGGAACTCTATTGGTTCAAGAGTTCTATGCTAATGCATGGATCACAAGGAACCATGATCAAAGTAAGAACCCGAACCCAAAGAATTATCTCACCATGGTTCGGGGGAGTTACTTAGATTTTAGTCCGGAAAATGTAAGGTTGGCGTTCAACTTGCCAATGATGGTAGAGAACGCATGCCCCTACACAAGGAGAGTCAACTTTGATCAAAGGTTGGACCAAGTCCTCATGGACATATGTGTGGAAGGAGCTCAATGGAAGATTGACTCAAAAGACAAACCAGTTCAACTGAGAAGACTAGACCTTAAGCCTGTAGCTAGAGGATGGTTGGAGTTCATTCAACGCTCAATCATTCCCACTAGCAACCGGTCTGAAGTTACTATAGACCGGGCCATCATGATCTATAGCATCATGATTGGAGAAGAGGTGGAGGTTCACGAGATTATACCTCAAGAACTCTACAAGGTGGCTGACAAGTCCTCCACTATGGCAAGGTTAGCTTTTCCTCACCTCATTTGCCATCTATGCAATTCGGCTGGGATTGACATAGAAGGAGACATTCCCATTGAGGAAGAGAAGCCCATCACTAAGAAAAGGATGGAGCAAACAAGAGAGCCTATTCATGGAGCTCAAGAGACGCATGAAGCTCATCACCATGAGATCCCGGAGATGCCTCAAATGCATTTTCCTCCACAAAACTATTGGGAGCAAATCAACACCTCCCGAGGAGAATTAAGTTCCAACATGGGACAATTAAGGGTGGAACATCAAGAGCACTCCATCATCCTTCATGAAATTAGAGAAGATCAAAAAGCAATGAGGGAGGAGCAACAAAGACAAGAAAGAGACATAGAAGAGCTCAAGGACATCATTGGTTCCTCAAGAAGGAAACGCCACCATCACTAAGGTGGATTCATTCCTTGTTCTTACATTCTCTATTTTTCGTTTTCTTTATGTTAAGTGCTTATCCATGTTTGTGTCTTATTACATGATCATTAGTATTTAGTAACTTTGTCTTAAAGTTATGAATGTCCTATGAATCCATCACCTCTCTTAAATGAAAACTGTTTTAATTCAAAAGAACAAGAAGTACATGAGTTTCGATTTTATCCTTGAACTTAGTTTAATTATATTGATGTGGTGACAATGCTTCTTGTTTTTTGAATGAATGCCTGAACAGTGCATATGTCTTTTAAAGTTGTTGTTTTAGAATGTTAAATATGTTGGCTCTTGAAAGAATGATGACAAGGAGACATGTTATTTGATAATCTGAAAAATCATAAAAATGATTTTTGAAGCAAGAAAAAGCAGCAAAGAACAAAGCTTGCAGAAAAAAAAAGCGAAAAAAAAATAGAAAGAAAAAGCAAGCAGAAAAAGCCAAAAGCTCTTAAAACCAAAAGGCAAGAGCAAAAAGCCAATATCCCTTAAAACCAAAAGGCAAGGGTAATAAAAAGGATCCCAAGGCTTTGAGCATCAGTGGATAGGAGGGCCTAAAGGAATAAAATCCTGGTCTAAGCGGCTAAACCAAGCTGTCCCTAACCATGTGCTTGTGGCGTGAAGGTGTCAAGTGAAAACTTGAGACTGAGCGGTTAAAGTCAAGGTCCAAAGCAAAAGAAGAGTGTGCTTAAGAACCCTGGACACCTCTAATTGGGGACTTTAGCAAAGCTGAGTCACAATCTGAAAAGGTTCACCCAATTATGTGTCTGTGGCATTTATGTATCCGGTGGTAATACTGGAAAACAAAGTGCTTAGGGCCACGGCCAAGACTCATAAAGTAGTTGTGTTCAAGAATCAACATACTGAACTAGGAGAATCAATAACACTATCTGAACTCTAAGTTCCTATAGATGCCAATCATTCTGAACCTCAATGGATAAAGTGAAATGCCAAAACTATTCAAGAGGCAAAAAGCTACAAGTCCCGCTCATCTGATTGGAGCTATGTTTCATTGATAGTTTGGAATTTATAGTATATTCTCTTCTTTTTATCCTATTTGATTTTCAGTTGCTTGGGGACAAGCAACAATTTAAGTTTGGTGTTGTGATGAGCGGATAATTTATACGCTTTTTGGCATTGCTTTTAGTATGTTTTTAGTAGAATCTAGTTACTTTTATGGATGTTTTTATTAGTTTTTATGTTAAATTCACATTTCTGGACTTTACTATGAGTTTGTATATTTTTCTGTGATTTCAGGTATTTTCTGGCTGAAATTAAGGGACTTGAGCAAAAATCAGATTCAGAGGTTGAAGAAGGACTGCTGATGCTGTTGGATTCTGACCTCTCTGTACTCAAAGTGGATTTTCTGGAGCTACAGAACACAAAATGGCGCGCTTCCAATTGCGTTGGAAAGTAGACATCCAGGGCTTTCCAGCAATATATAATAGTACATACTTTGGCAGAGTTTAGATGACGCAAAAGGGCGTTGAACGCCAGTTCTATGCTGCTGTCTGGAGTTAAACGCCAGAAACACGTCACAAACCAGAGTTGAACGCCAAAAATACGTTACAACTTGGCATTCAACTCCAGAAAGAGCCTCTACATGTGTAACATTCAAGCTCAGCCCAATCACACACCAAGTGGGCCCCGGAAGTAGATTTATGCATCAATTACTTATTTCTGTAAACCCTAGTAACTAGTTTAGTATAAATAAGACTTTTTACTATTGTATTAGACATCTTATGATTTTTAGTTCATCTTAGGATCATATTGATCACGTTTGGGGGCTGGCCATTCGGCCATTCCTGGACCTTCATCACTTATGTATTTTCAAACGGTAGAGTTTCTGCACTCCATAGATTAAGGTGTGGAGCTCTGCTGTTCCTCAAAGATTAATGCAAAGCACTACTGTTTTTCTATTCAACTCAACTTATTCTGCTTCTAAGATATTCATTCGCACTTCAATATGAATGTGATGAACGTGACAATCATCATCATTCCCCCACGAACGCGTGCCTGACAACCACTTCCGTTCCACCTTAGATTGAATGAGTATCTCTTGGATCTCTTAATCAGAATCTTCGTGGTATAAGCTAGATTGATGGCGGCATTCATGAGAGTCCGGAAAGTCTAAACCTTGTCTGTGGTATTCCGAGTAGGACTCTGGGATTGAATGACTGTGACGAACTTCAAACTCGCGAGTGCTAGGCGTAGTGACAGACGCAAAAGGAGGGTGAATCCTATTCCAGTATGATCGAGAACCTCAAATGATTAGCCGTGCTGTGACAGAGCATTTGGACCATTTTCACAAGAGGATAGGATGCATCCATTGACCACGGTGATGCCTCCAGATGATTAGCCATGCAGTGACAACGCATCGGACCATTTTCATAGAGAGGATGAAAAGTAGCCATTGACAATGGTGATGTCCTTACATAAAGCCAGCCATGGAAAGGAGTAAGACTGATTGGATGAAGACAACAGGAAAGCAGAGGTTCAGAGAATGAACGCATCTCCATACACTTATCTGAAATTCTCACCAATGATATACATAAGTATTTCTATCTTTATTTTCTGTCTATTTATTATTTATTTTCGAAAACTCCATAACTATTTGATATCCGCCTGACTGAGATTTACAAGGTGACCATAGCTTGCTCTAAGCCGACAATCTCCGTGGGATCGACCCTTACTCACGTAAGGTTTATTACTTGGACGACCCAGTGCACTTGCTGGTTAGTTGTATCGAGATTGTGAATGAAAAACGATTTATTAAGACGTGCGTACAGAGTTTTTGGCGCCGTTGCCTGAGATCACAATTTCGTGTACCACTAATTCCATAATTTATAGCTTTGAAGATGCCTACAGCCTCATCAAGAAAGCAGAGAAAGAGAGAACCTGGAGAACAAAGGGAAGAAACTCGACTGCTCAAGCATTTCACAGAGGTGAAAGCAAGGTCCCTAGAATACGCTCTTGTGAAAGTTAAAAGAACTCCTCCTTTGTAATAAGAACGATTATCCGGTTAACCCATGCTCTTGGAAGAAGAACTAAAAGGGCTGGTGCAGACAAATACATCAATTCATACAATTCATACAGCATTCAACATAATTAAATTCATCAATTCATCAGTTAATTCACCAAACTCAATATAGCAGAATTCAATACAACAGAATTGAACTTATATAGCAAAGTTTAAAATTTCAAAATTGAATTTACATCAAATTTATTCAAAATTACAAAACCTTTAATCCATATAATTAACAAAAAAAAATTGAAAAGCAGAATAAGAACTCAAAAGAAAAACTGAAAAACTCTGCATCTGCCATCTGAAACTCTAAACTAAAATCTGCCCTAAATTCCTTACTGAATAAAAAAATCAATTGAAAATAAAAACCAAAAAATCCATGAACTCAATAACATCAGCAAGTCAACAACCCAGTTCATACAGAGAAACAAAATTCAGCAAGTCAACAAGTTAGCAACCCAAACCAAATAAACAAAATTCATTGAAAAACAAAGATGTTATGTTAGAGACTTAGAATACTCAACGCAGAAGAGCACAGCCAGACGACGACGACCAGATGCCCGACGACGACCAGACGATGCCGATGACAAGGATGACAAGCCGACGACCAGATGCCCGACGATGACTAGACGGCCGACGACGACCAGAAGATCCCTCGTCTGCGACGGTGAAGCTTCGATCAGGCGTTTGTTGGAGGTGACAGTGGCGCTCCAGCCTTGGAGGTGGGGATTGGCTTCGAAGAGGAAATTAGGGTTGTGAGTTTGTGACTTGGGAGTCTGCGAAGAGAAGGGGGTTCAAAATAACCTCATCATAACAAATAACCTCAGGATTAGGGCTTCGTTGCTTTCTTCTTTTTTTTTTTTAAACTTTCAAAACGACGCCGTTTAATAGTTTAATTTTCAAACCAAAAACTGCTAAAAAACCGAACGGTTCTCCCGGTTCACCGGTTCGACCAGTTTTTTTACCGGTTTTTTGCCAGGCGGTTTTGACCTTATCCGGACCGGCTAAGTGACCGGTTCTCAGTTTTTCTGGTTGAACCGACTAGTCCGGTTTGGTTTTCAGAACCATGATTTTAAGGCTTAAAAAACATGTTTTTACTCTTAAGCACAAATTAGGAGCAATTCACAAAACCATGCTATTTCATTGAATAAATGTGAGAAAGGTTGATAAAATCCCCTAAAATCAATACAAGATAAACCACAAAATTAGGGTTTATCAAACTTCCCCACACTTAAACCAAGCATGTCCTCATGCTAAACCAAGAAAGACAAGAAAAGGGGTATGAACATTTATTCAATGTAAATAAACTATATGAACCTATTTACATGCATGCAACTAAATGAAAGATGATTCTACCTACTTGGTTGAAAGTAAATCAATCCCCAAGAACGTATATGAAAAAGTAAGGCTAAGTAGTATGATGATTCATGAATCCTACCAATTCAAATATCAAAGTAAAGTTCAAATAGACTTGCAAGAAGAAAAGCTCATGAAAGCCGGGAACAAAGAATTGAGCATCGAACCCTCACCGGAAGTGTATCCGCTCTAATCGCTCAAGTGTATAGCGTTGATCACTTAATTCTCTTCTAATCATGATTTTCATGATTTGTTTTACATCTAACAATCAACAATTATTCAATGCATGCATACATTTATCATGAGGACTTATTCATAGGTTGTAATGGGGCTAGTGTAAAGGTAGGGATGCATATGGTCAAGTGAGCTTGAAATTTGAATCTTTGATTAACCTAAGCTCTCACCAAACACATATAACACCTATACAATTCTAATACAATACCTAGCTACCCATGATTCCCACTTTTTTCCACATACTCATGCATTCTCTTTTCAATTCACATTCCATATGCATTGTTTATTATTGAACTTTACTTTGGGGCATTTTTGTCCCCTTTTATTACTTTTCTTTTTCTTTTTTTTCTTTTATATATATTTTTTCCTTTTATTTTTTTTTCTTTATCATTTTTTTTCACATAAAGTATGTATAAATGTATCAATGCATATGGTTTTACATTTAGTACATGAGTATGTACCCAATTCCCAAAATCTTCAACAAAAATACAAAATACACTTTTACCTCAACCAATGTCCCATGTTTTCCCATACCCAAATGATATACACCCTCACTAGCCTAAGCTAATCAAAGATCCAAATTAAGGGACATTTATTATTTTTCACTTAGGGGTAGTGATGTGCTAAAATTAAGAACAAAGGGATCAAAGAGGCTCAAAATTGGCTAAAATGATTGATGAAGGTAGGCTATTTGGGTAAGTGAGCTAAATGAAATGATGGTCTCAATCATATAAATGCACGTATACATGGAATAATGGACATATAAACTCAAAAAAATCAAAGATTACAATCATAGAAAGAGAATAATACACACAATAATGGACATAAGTGGTTATAAGATGTAACCACGCAATTAGGCTCAAAACTCACATGCTTGTGTTCTTAGCTTAAAAACCATGTTCCAAAATAAATTCTTCCAGCAAGTTCAACAAAAAAAATTAAATTGGTAGGGTGCCCTAAAAACAATTTCTTAGAAAAGAAGTCATCACCCTAACCAAGTAGTCTTAACAAGAAAAATAAGTGGTAAAATATGTACAAATTCTAACTAACATGCAACCTATTATGCAAATGCAACAACCAACCAACAAAGGAAATTAAGAATTGATGTTGAAAAAGGAAGTTGTTACCCATGGAGATCGTTCGGACGACCTCCCCATACTTAAAAATTTGCACCATCCTCGGTGCATGCAAAGAAGAGCAAGGTGGATGAGTTGCTACAACTAATGAGCTCCTTCAAAAGATTATGCGAATGAGCTTGTTTGTTGCCACATTTTAAAGCTTTTCTTTTCCCTCTTGGTGGCCAACCTAAAAGGATAGAAAAGAAAAAAAATTAAGCCTACAACAAAGATATCAAAGCAAATAGAACATAGGCGGGGGCTAATGCCAAATAAGAGTAAGGTTCTCAACTACATGGTAGCTACAACATGTGAGTGAGAAAGCAATATAAGCAAAGGGCATATCAACTAACACTTGATGCAAGAGTTAAATCAAAGTATAAGTAAATGACATGAATAGCACACTCAGAAGCATCAAGTTCAACTAGGAAAGAGTGGGTCATGCAAGACATGCAAGTTCATATAAATGCACAAAGGATGCAAGAATCATCAAAGGTTAAGCATTGATTTAAAAGTTTCATCACCCAACAATATCAAACAAGTCAAGAAGCACCAAAACTAACCAAGAAAATCTCAACAATTGAGTAGGTGAATTCAACACCATTATTAAAATAAGAAACATAGAAAAGGAAGGAAGAACAAGTTGTAAAACAAAATTAAAATGCAATGAATGAAACTAAACAAATGCAACATATAAAAGAAAATGAAAAATAAGAAAAATGAGAAGTGAAAACTCAAAAAGAGGAAAAAGAAGAAAGTAAGAAAGGAAGAAGAGAGAAGAAGATAGGAGAAAGAAGAAAGAAGAAAGAAAAGAAGGGAAGAAGGGAAAAAGAAAACAAGACAGAAACATGGGAAACAAGGCGCGGATGCGACGCACGCGCTTCAGCTACGCATGCGCGTCGGAGGCAGAAGGGAGATTCGACGCGTAAGCGTCGTTCACGCGTACTGATAAACCCCAATTTTGTGGTTTATCCTGTGTAGAATTTGGGAGATTTTATCAATATTTTTCACACTTATTCATATAAAATGCATGTTTTGTGTTTCCTTCCTAATTTTGGTTCATGGTTGAAAACATGCTTATTTAACCCAAAAATTGCTATATTTTGATTCTCTTCTATTGCCATTCAATGCCGTGATGCATTTGTTGAGTGATTTCAGAGTTTATAGGGTAGAAATGGCCTAGAAAATGAAAGAAAAGCATGCACAAGTGGAAGGAGACATGGAAAATGAGGCTTTGAAGTATTGACATCGACGCGCACGCGTGGATGCAAATTGCTGGGATTGGCGCACGAACAAGTGACGCATACGCGTGGCTGAGCAAGAACTCCATAGACGCACACACGTGCTGTGCGCGTACGCGTGGATCGCAAAGCGCAAGGGGCGCGTACGCGTGACGCTCAGCACGTGACCTCTTTAATGAAATCGTGGCTGGCAATTTCTGGAGAGCTGGAGGCCCAATTCCAAGCTGATTCTGCATGGAAAAGACCCAGGAATTATAGGGGAAAGGGGAGATCATTCATTACACACTTAATACATAGTTTGAGTTTTTTGTATTCTAGAGAGAGAGAAACTCTTCCTCCCTCTAGATCTAGTTGATTTGATCTTTCCTTGTTGAATTGTTGAATTGGATCTTGTTGATTTGAGTTTGGATTACTTAATTTGAATTCTCTAGTTTTACTTTTGTTGGATCTATTGTTGAAATTGAATTCTCTTATCATTCCCTTTTCTACTCATTTCATGAAGCTATGGATCTTGAATTTCTATTGATGCATTGATGTTCTCCATGATTGATAGTATTATTGGAGTTGTTTCTCATTGAAAATTTTTAGTGGGTACTTGATGAGCGGATAATTTATACGCTTTTTGACATTGTTTTTAGTATGTTTTTAGTAGGATCTAGTTACTTTTAGGGATGTTTTTAATAGATTTTGTGTTAAATTCACATTTCTGGACTTTACTATGAGTTTGTGTGTTTTTCTGTGATTTCAGGTATTTTCTGGCTGAAATTGAGGGACTTGAGCAGAAATCAGATTCAGAGGTTGAAAAAGGACTGCTGATGCTGTTGGATTCTGACCTCCCTGCACTCAAAGTGGATTTTCTGGAGCTACAGAACTCGAAATGGCGCGCTTCCAATTGAGTTGGAAAGTAGACATCCAGGGCTTTCTAGCAATATATAATAGTCCATACTTTGGCCAAGAATTGACGACGTAAACTGGCGTTCAACGCCAGCTTTCTACCCAAATCTGGCGTCCAGCGCCAGAAAAGGATCCAAAACCAGAGTTGAACGCCCAAACTGGCACAAAAACTGGCGTTCAACTCCACAAATAGCCTCTGCACGTGCAACACTTAAGCTCAGCCCAAACACACACCAAGTGGGCCCCGGAAGTGGATTTATACATCAAATACTTACTCATGTAAACCCTAGTAGCTAGTTTATTATAAATAGGGCCTCTTACTATTGTATTTGACATCTTTGGATTACCTTATGATCCTTTGATCACGTTTTAGGGGGCTGGCCATCTCGGCCATGCCTGGACCTTCACTTATGTATTTTCAACGGTAGAGTTTCTACACTCCATAGATTAAGGTGTGGAGCTCTGCTGTTCCTCAAAGATTAATGCAAAGTACTTCTGTTTTCTATTCAATTCTTCTTATTTCTCTTCTAAGATATCCATTCGCACCCAAGAACGTGATGAAGGTGATGATTATGTGTGACGCTCATCATCCTTCTTCCTTATGAACGCGTGCCTGACAAACACTTCTGTTCTACATGAATTAAGCTAGAATGAGTATCTCTTAGATCTCCTAACCAGAATCTTCGTGGCGTAAGCTAGAATGATGGCGGCATTCAAGAGAATCCGGAAGGTATAAACCTTGTCTGTGGTATTCTGAGTAGGATTCAATGATTGAATGACTGTGACGAGCTTCAAACTCGCGAGTGTTGGGCGTTAGTGACAGACGCAAAAGGAGGGTGAATCCTATTCCAGCATGATCGAGAACCGACAGATGAATAGCCGTGCCGTGACAGGGTGCGTGAGCATATGATTCACTGAGAGGAGGGGATGTAGCCACTGACAACGGTGATGCCCTTGCATACAGCCAGCCATGGAAAGGAGTAAGACTGATTGGATGAAGATAGCAGGAAAGCAGAGGTTCAGAGGAACGAAAAGCATCTCCATTCGCTTATCTGAAATCCCTGCCAATGAATCTACATAAGTATCTCTATCCCTTTTATTGTTTATTTTAATCTAATAAAGTATCATGTTTAAATCCGCCTGACTGAGATTTACAAGGTGACCATAGCTTGCTCAAGCCAACAATCTCTGTGGGATCGACCCTTACTCGCGTAAGGTTTATTACTTGGACGACCCAGTACACTTGCTGGTTAGTTGAACGGAGTTGTGTCCACACATAGTAAAGAGCCATAATAATGATTCCATACAATAACAAAGAGTACTACATTAATGGGAACACAATTTCGTCCACCAAGTTTTTGGCGCCGTTGCCGGGGATTGTTCGAGTATGGACAACTGACGGTTCATCTTGTTACTCAGATTAGGTAATTTTCTTTTTGTTTTGTTTTCAAAAAAATTTTCAAAAATCTTTCAAAAATTCCTCACTTGTTTTCGAAAAAAAAAAAATTTTTACTAAAAATAATGTTTTCAAAAATAAATTATTCTATGGCTTCAAAATTTTTAAGAATGAATTCTAGTGTTTCATGAAATATGTTGAATCATATCTGGCTGTAAAGCCATACCCAAACTACTTTGGGATTGGTATTCAACTAATCACTCCAGCCCATGTAATTATATGTTAAAGCTTGGCTGGCTGTTAAGCCATGCCAGACCCTTTGATTGGAGCTTTAAGACTAACATGGTAAGATTCCTGGAATTCATATTAAAAATTTTGGAATCCTTATTTTTCCTTTTTCTAAATAACTTTTCGAAAAATATAAAATAAAAATCCAAAAAAAAAAATTTAGAAAATCATAAAAATCAAAAATATTTTGTGTTCTTGTTTGAATCTTGAGTCATATCATAAGTTTGGTGTCAATTGCATGTGCATCTTGCATATTTCGAAAATTTCATGCATTCATGGTGTTCTTCATGATCTTCAAGTTGTTCTTGGTAAGTCTTCTTGTTTGATCTTGATGATTTTTTGTTTTGTGTTGTATGTTGTTTTTCATATGCATTCTTGAATTCTTAGTGCGTAAGCATTAAAGAATTCTAAGTTTGGTGTCTTGCATGTTTTCTTTGCATTAAAATTTTTTCAAAAATATGTTCTTGATGTTCATCATGACATTCATAGTGTTCTTGGTGTTCATCTTGACATTCATATCATTCATACATGCATTCATTGTTTTGATCTAAAAATTTCATGCATTGCATAATTTTCATGTTTTTCATAAAAATTTCAAAAATCAAAAAAATATCTTTCCTTTTTTCTCTCATCAAATTCAAAAATTTGAGTTGACTTTTTCAAAAGTTTTTAAAATCAAATTGTTTCTCATGAGTCAAATCAAATTTTCAATTTGAAAATCTTATCTTTTTCAAAATCTTTTTCAAAAATCAAATCTTTTTCAAATTTCTTAGTTATTTTCGAAAATTTCAAAAAATATTTTTCAAAAATCTTTTTCTTATTTTTAAATCAAATTTTCGAAAATAACATAAGCAATTAATGTTTTGATTCAAAAATTTGAAGTTTGTTACTTGCTTGTTAAGAAAGATTCAAACTTTAAGTTCTAGAATCATATCTTGTGATTTCTTATGAATCAAATCATTAATTGTGATTTTAAAATTCAAATCTTTTTCAAAACTAATTTCTATCATATCTTTTCAAAAAATATCTTCTTATCTTATCTTTTTCAAAAATATCTTTTCAAAATATCTTTTCTAACTTCCTAACTTCCTATCTTTTCAAAATTTGTTTCAACTAACTAACTAACTTTTTGTTTGTTTCTTAACTTTTTCAAAACCACCTAACTAACTCTCTCTCTCTAATTTTCGAAAATATCTCCCCCTTTTTCAAAAATTTCTTTTTAATTAACTAATTAATTTTATTTTTTATTTTTGATTTCAAAAAAATTTTCGAAAAATACTAACAATTTTCAAAAACCAATTTTCAAAAATCACTAACTCTTTTTCAAAATAATTTTCGAAAATTATCCCTCCCCCATCTCATTCTATTTATTCATTCATATCCTAACATCTCATCTCACATCTCTTCCATCTGTACAGTTGTGTTTCTTCCTTTACATCACATTCTTTATCTCCACATCTTTTCTTCCACTCACAAAAGGGATCCCTATACTGTGGTATAAAGGATCTCCATTATTATTATTATTTTTCTGTGCCTTCTTCTTTGTCATATGAGCAGGAGCAAGGATAAGAACATTCTTGTGGAAGCAGATCCAGAACCTGAAAGGACTCTGAAGAGAAAATTAAGAGAAGCTAAAATACAACAATCCAGAGATAATCTTTCAGAAATTTTCGAACAGGCAGAGGAGATGGCAGCCAAAAATAATAATAATGTAAGGAAGATGCTTGGTGACTTTACTGCACCTAATTCCAATTTACATGGAAGAAGCATCTCCATTCCTGCCATTGGAGCAAACAACTTTGAGCTTAAACCTCAATTAGTTTCTCTGATGCAGCAGAACTGCAAGTTTCATGGACTTCCCTCTGAAGATCCTTTTCAGTTCTTAACTGAATTCTTGCAGATATGTGATACTGTTAAGACTAATGGAATAGATCCTGAAGTCTACAGGCTCATGCTTTTCCCTTTTGCTGTAAGAGACAGAGCTAGATTATGGTTGGATTCTCAACCTAAAGACAGCCTGAACTCTTGGGATAAGCTGGTCACGGCTTTCTTAGCCAAGTACTTTCCTCCTCAAAAGCTGAGCAAGCTTAGAGCTGATGTTCAAACCTTCAGACAGAAGGAAAGTGAATCTCGCTATGAAGCTTGGGAAAGATACAAACAGTTGACCAAAAAGTGTCCTTCTGACATGCTTTCAGAATGGACCATCCTGGATATATTCTATGATGGTTTATCTGAGCTATCAAAGATGTCACTGGACACCTCTGCAGGTGGATCCATTCACCTAAAGAAAACGCCTGCAGAAGCTCAAGAACTCATTGACATGGTTGCTAATAACCAGTTCATGTACAATTCTGAAAGGAATCCTGTGAGTAATGGGACGCCTATGAAGAAGGGAGTTCTTGAGGTTGATACTCTGAATGCCATATTGGCTCAGAACAAAATATTGACTCAGCAAGTCAATATGATTTCTCAGAGTCTGCATGGAATGCAAGCTGCATCCAACAGTACTCAAGAGGCATCTTCTGAAGAGGAAGCCTATGATCCTGAGAACCCTGCAATAGCAGAGGTAAATTATTTAGGTGAACCTTATGGAAACACCTATAACTCAACATGGAGAAATCATCCAAATTTCTCATGGAAGGATCAAAAGCCTCAACAAGGCTTTAATAATGGTGGAAGAAACAGGTTTAGCAATAGCAAGCCTTTTCCATCATCCACTCAGCAACAGACAGAGAACTCTGAACAAAATGCTTCTAATTTAGCAAATCTAGTCTCTGATCTATCTAAGGCCACTGTAAGTTTCATGAATGAAACAAGGTCTTCCATTAGAAATCTGGAAGCACAAGTGGGCCAGCTGAGTAAAAGGATCACTGAAATCCCTCCTAGTACTCTCCCAAGCAATACAGAAGAGAACCCAAAAGGAGAGTGCAAGGCCATTGACATAAGCGCCATGGCCGAACCGGAGAGGAGAGGAGAGGACGTGAATCCCAAGGAGGAAGACCTCCTGGGACGTCCAGTGACCAATAAGGAGCTTCCCTCTGAGGAACTAAAGGACTCTGAGGCTCATCTAGAGACCATAGAGATTCCATTGAACCTCCTTATGCCCTTCATGAGCTTTGATGAGTATTCTTCTTCTAAAGAGAATGAGGATGTCACTGAAGAGCAAACTGCCAAGTTTCTTGGTGCAATCATGAAGCTGAATGCCAAATTATTTGGCATTGATACTTGGGAAGTTGAACCTCCCTTGTTCATCAATGAACTAAGTGATCTGGATCAACTGACATTACCTCAGAAGAGACAGGATCCTGGAAAGTTCATACTACCCTGCACCATAGGCACCATGGTCTTTAAGGCTCTGTGTGACCTTGGTTCAGGAATAAACCTCATGCCCCTCTCTGTAATAGAGAAACTGGGAATCTATGGGGTGCAAGCTGCTAAAATCTCACTAGAGATGGCAGACAGCTCCAGAAGACAGGCTTATGGACAAGTAGGAGATGTATTAGTAAAGGTTGAAGGCCTTTACATACCTACTGATTTCATAGTCCTGGATACTGGAAAGGAAGAGGATGAATCCATCATCCTAGGAAGACCTTTCCTGGCCACAGCAAGAGCTGTGATTGATGTTGACAGAGGTGAAATAGTCCTTCAATGGAATGAGAACTCCCTTGTATTCAAAACTCAAGGATCTTCCTCTGCAACCATGGAGAGGAAGCAGAAAAAGCTTCTCTCAAAGCAGAGTCAACCAGAGCCCCCACAGTCAAACTCTAAGTTTGGTGTTGGGAGGCCACAACCAAACTCTAAGTTTGGTGTTGAACTCCCATATCCAAACTCTAAGTTTGGTGTTGGAGAGTCTCAACAAAGCTCTGCACATCCGTGAGGCTCCATGAGAGCCCACTGTCAAGCTATTGACATTAAAGAAGCGCTTGTTGGGAGGCAACCCAATGTTTCTCTAATTTTTATTGTTTTTCATGTTTTCTTAGGTTCATGATCATGTGGAGTCACAAAATAAACAAAAAAATCAAAAACGGAATCAAAAATAGCAGAAGAAAAATCACACCCTGGAGGAGCATCTGTCTGGCGTTCAAACGCCAGAATGGGAGCATCCTGGCGCTGAACGCCCAGAACAAGCATGGTTCTGGCGTTCAACGCCAGAAATGGCAGCAAAGGGGCGTTGAACGCCCAAAATGGGCACCAACTTGGCGCTGAACGCCCAGAGTTGAGTGCAAGGGCATTTTACATGCCTAATGGGTGCAGGGATGTAAATCCTTGACACCTCAGGATCTGTGGACACCACAGGATCATCTCAGGATCTGTGAACCCCACAGGATCCCCACCTTACCTCCTTATAATCCTAGTTTTTATTTCCACATCTTCTTCTTCATCTATTCCCTCTTCTTTTGCTCGAGGGCGAGCAACATTCTAAGTTTGGTGTGGTAAAACAATTATGTAAAGGATCTATAGCTCAGTGGTAGAACATTTGACTGCAAATCAAGAGATCCCTGAGATACCTCAGGGGATACATTTTCTTCCACACAGTTATTGGAAGCAACTAAGGGTGGAACATCAAGAGCACTCCATCATCCTTCATGAAATCAGAGAAGAGCTAAAAGCAATGAAGGAGGAGCAGCAAAGGCAAGGAAGAGACATAGAAGAGCTCAAGAATATCATTGAAATGCCATCATCACTAAGGTGGATTCATTCCTTGCTCTTATTTCTTTTGTATTTTTCGAAAATTCTCTATGTTATGTGCTTATCTGTGTTTGTGTCTTCATTACATGATCATTAGTAGTTAGTAACTTTGTCTTAAAGATATGAATGTCCTATGAATCCATCACCTCTCTTAAATGAAAAATGTTTTAATTCAAAAGAACAAGAAGTACATGAGTTTCGAATTTATCCTTGAACTTAGTTTAATTATATTGATGTGGTGACAATGCTTCTTGTTTTCTGAATGAATGCTTGAACAGTGCATATGTCTTTTGAAGTTGTTGTTTAAGAATGTTAAATATGTTGGCTCTTGAAAGAATGATGACTAGGAGACATGTTATTTGATAACCTGAAAAATCATAAAAATGATTCTTGAAGCAAGAAAAAGCAGCAAAGAACAAAGCTTGCAGAAAAAAAAAGAAAAAAAAAATTAGGCGAAAAAAAAAAAAACAAATACAGAAAGAAAGAGGCAAGAGCAAAAAGCCAATAACCCTTAAAACCAAAAGGCAAGGGCAAATAAAAAGGATCCCAAGGCTTTGAGCATCAGTGGATAGGAGGGCCTAAAGGAATAAAATCCTGGTCTAAGCGGCTAAACCAAGCTGTCCCGAACCATGTGCTTGTGGCGTGTAGGTGTCAAGTGAAAACTTGAGACTGAGCGGTTAAAGTCAAGGTCCAAAGCAAAAAAAGAGTGTGCTTAAGAACCCTGGACACCTCTAATTGGGGACTTTAGCAAAGCTGAGTCACAATCTGAAAAGGTTCACCCAATTATGTGTCTGTGGCATTTATGTATCCGGTGGTAATACTGGAAAACAAAATGCTTAGGGCCACGGCCAAGACTCATAAAGAAGCTGTGTTCAAAAATCATCATACTGAACTAGGAGAGTCAATAACACTATTTGAAATCTGAAGTTCCTATAGATGCCAATCATTCTAAACTTCAATGGATAAAGTGAGATGCCAAAACTATTCAAGAGGCAAAAAGCTATAAGTCCCGCTCATATGATTGAAGCTCTGTTTCATTGATAGTTTGGAATTTATAGTATATTCTATTCTTTGTCTCCTATTTTGATTTTCAGTTGCTTGGGGACAAGCAACAATTTAAGTTTGGTGTTGTGATGAGCGGATAATTTATACGCTTTTTGACATTGTTTTTAGTATGTTTTTAGTAGGATCTAGTTACTTTTAGGGATGTTTTTAATAGATTTTGTGTTAAATTCACATTTCTGGACTTTACTATGAGTTTGTGTGTTTTTCTGTGATTTCAGGTATTTTCTGGCTGAAATTGAGGGACTTGAGCAGAAATCAGATTCAGAGGTTGAAAAAGGACTGCTGATGCTGTTGGATTCTGACCTCCCTGCACTCAAAGTGGATTTTCTGGAGCTACAGAACTCGAAATGGCGCGCTTCCAATTGAGTTGGAAAGTAGACATCCAGGGCTTTCTAGCAATATATAATAGTCCATACTTTGGCCAAGAATTGACGACGTAAACTGGCGTTCAACGCCAGCTTTCTACCCAAATCTGGCGTCCAGCGCCAGAAAAGGATCCAAAACCAGAGTTGAACGCCCAAACTGGCACAAAAACTGGCGTTCAACTCCACAAATAGCCTCTGCACGTGCAACACTTAAGCTCAGCCCAAACACACACCAAGTGGGCCCCGGAAGTGGATTTATACATCAAATACTTACTCATGTAAACCCTAGTAGCTAGTTTATTATAAATAGGGCCTCTTACTATTGTATTTGACATCTTTGGATTACCTTATGATCCTTTGATCACGTTTTAGGGGGCTGGCCATCTCGGCCATGCCTGGACCTTCACTTATGTATTTTCAACGGTAGAGTTTCTACACTCCATAGATTAAGGTGTGGAGCTCTGCTGTTCCTCAAAGATTAATGCAAAGTACTTCTGTTTTCTATTCAATTCTTCTTATTTCTCTTCTAAGATATCCATTCGCACCCAAGAACGTGATGAAGGTGATGATTATGTGTGACGCTCATCATCCTTCTTCCTTATGAACGCGTGCCTGACAAACACTTCTGTTCTACATGAATTAAGCTAGAATGAGTATCTCTTAGATCTCCTAACCAGAATCTTCGTGGCGTAAGCTAGAATGATGGCGGCATTCAAGAGAATCCGGAAGGTATAAACCTTGTCTGTGGTATTCTGAGTAGGATTCAATGATTGAATGACTGTGACGAGCTTCAAACTCGCGAGTGTTGGGCGTTAGTGACAGACGCAAAAGGAGGGTGAATCCTATTCCAGCATGATCGAGAACCGACAGATGAATAGCCGTGCCGTGACAGGGTGCGTGAGCATATGATTCACTGAGAGGAGGGGATGTAGCCACTGACAACGGTGATGCCCTTGCATACAGCCAGCCATGGAAAGGAGTAAGACTGATTGGATGAAGATAGCAGGAAAGCAGAGGTTCAGAGGAACGAAAAGCATCTCCATTCGCTTATCTGAAATCCCTGCCAATGAATCTACATAAGTATCTCTATCCCTTTTATTGTTTATTTTAATCTAATAAAGTATCATGTTTAAATCCGCCTGACTGAGATTTACAAGGTGACCATAGCTTGCTCAAGCCAACAATCTCTGTGGGATCGACCCTTACTCGCGTAAGGTTTATTACTTGGACGACCCAGTACACTTGCTGGTTAGTTGAACGGAGTTGTGTCCACACATAGTAAAGAGCCATAATAATGATTCCATACAATAACAAAGAGTACTACATTAATGGGAACACAATTTCGTCCACCAGTACTCGTAATTTCCAATTGATTTACAATTTGAATATGTCTTTTGTTAATGCATACTATGTGTTTGATGAAATGTTCTCTTTGATTATGGAGTAGTTCTCTTTGCTCTTGGCTTAGGCTAAGGGAATTGAGTAAACTTGAGTCATTGGGTCTAATGGATTTGGTGATTTGAGAACCTTAATGGTCAACTTGATACCCATTGACACCAATCTACTACTAATCTAATTAGTAGTTGGGTTGGGACTTATGAGTTGAGATTGAACAAGCCATTTAACGTACTTCAAACTTAGGAGTAGATATTACGTATTTAAAGCTTTTTGGAGGTAGACTTAATGAGCTTGGTTCCTCATAATTGTCAAGATATGGTTGTTAGACAAGGAAGGCAACCCTAATTCCCATGCCTAGCCAAGAGTTCTTTTTATTATTCATATTTGAAAACCAAAACTTAGTTCTTGTTGTAGTTAGCTTAGTTACTTGCACTTTAAGATTGCTTGAACATGCCTCTTAACCCCAGAATTCTGACCAATATTGATGCACAATTTTGCCCATTCCTCGTGAGACTACCTGGAGTCTAAATACTTCGGTTAATTCTTATTTGGGGTTTGTTACTTGTGACAACCAATCTAAATTTGATTTGAGGATTCATTGTTGGTTGAAAACTATACTTGCAACGAGAATTCTTAAGAATTCTCTACCGACGATAAGCCTTACATCACGTACACATGGAACGCAGAAAAGAGAGGTGACCCACACGTACGCGCAGGGCTAATTTGTGCCCTTCGCACAAAAATAGCACCACTCCAGTACAACTCTCTGGTTTTTGTACTAGGAGTCCCAACATCGTATACGACGCGTACGTGTTGCCCACGCTTAAGCGTGGGTATGCAAAATGGACAAATGACGTGTACGGGTCACGGACGCTTACGCGTGGAAAGGACTGATCTCCCAGCATCATTCTTGCACACTTCCAACGTAACTCTCTGGTTTTTGTACTAGGAGTTGTGGAAATGCATCGACGCGTACGCGTTGTTCATGTCCACGCATGGGACGAATTTTTTTTTAACAAGAAAACATAAACAAGGCACTCTCCTAATCTATGTACATTCTAAAGCTAGCAAAATTCAAATTTAACAACAAATCTTTTGGTTTTTGAAAAATTTTCAAATACAAAACAAACAAAACTTACACTTCAAGCAAGATACAATTCAACAACAACTATTCTAGACAAAACATGAATCTAATGAGAAATCTATCAATCAAAACAAAATGTATAAGAGTACAGAAAATAAGAAAAACTACCTATAATGGCAACTCAATTCATTCATTGATTATATTCACAAGAGAATGGAAAGAGGTTACCATGGTGGGGTGTCTCCCACCTAGCACTTTTAGTTTAAGTCCTTAAGTTGGACATTTGGAAAGCTCCTTGTCATGGTGGCTTATACTTGTATTCATCCTTTAACTTCCATGGATACTTGCTCCTCAAACAGTTGTCAGAATTTCTAACCGACTTCACCAAGCTTGGGTGAAGTTCTTCCTAAGATATGAGCTCCCAAAATTGGTCTTCGTGTTGTAGTTTGGATCCCAAACCTTGTTTTTACACCCATCTTTAAGTTGATCATCATGATTCCATTTGGGTGATAGGCACATAGAATTCTTCTTAGAGCACCAAATTCTCCTCCAAGATCCACACAATTTAGCACTCTTCCAACCATGGGACCTATGCCTTGAGGGTTCAACCTTAATGAGCTTAACATAAAATCTCCAACCACTACACAACTCTTTTTTACTCCTCAATCCACAAAGAGCTCTAAGTTGCCCATCCGTCTCTAGCAAACCATATTCAAGTGAGAAAGTAAAGCTTAGGGATAAGAATTTTACCCACTTGAATGTTATGTTGGATGGTGACTTAGGAAGGGGTGGTCCCAATGATCTTGCAAGTTCCATTCCCTTATGCTCTTCCTTGACTACCTCCACCTCTTGGCAAGCATCTTCAATGTCAATTCCTTGTTCACCAACTTCTTATATACATCCCTCATTGCTCAAGCCATGTGTCGGAGGTTGTGCACGGTCCTCCTTGTTATCAATTCCATAACACAATGAGGAAGGTTTATCAATTCCAAAAGACATATTGGTTGGTGTGAAATCAACTTTAATGATGGACTTTGCTTGCTCAACTTCTTCCACCTCTTGTTCAACTTCGCCTAAGTCTTCAACCACTTCTTCTTCTTCAACAATCTCCATCATTTCCACTTGTTGCAAGACATACCCCATTTTCTTGTCCTCATGTTGGGATTCTAAAATCTCCTTCATGCTCCAATCTTCAGTTAATTTCTCATATTCATCCATGGAGATGCTTTGTCTACAGTATGAATCCCATGAGTCCAAGTTGGCTTTAATTTTGGAAAGGTTAGCCTCGATAACTTCATTCATCCTTTGGGCTTCCTCTTGCTTCTTTTGACGGATGATTGCTTGAAGCCAGTCCATTGCTTCCTTGAAGTGATCCATTGGCTCTTGTTCCACTTGACTAACATAAGTAGGATCATATTGCTCTTGGAACGATGGATGTGGGTATTCTTCCATGGAGGGTTGTGGTGGAAAGGGAAATCATTTTGTGGTTGAAAGTTATCATAAATGGGAGGTGATTCATCTTGGTAAGAATAGTGGGGTGGTGGTTCTTGAGGGTATTGATGTTGGAATTGGGGTGGTTCTACATATGGTTCACATGGCTCATAAGGTGATTGGTATGGTGGATAAGGATGAGGGTCATATGGAGGTGTTTGGTGGTAGGGGGCTTGTGAGTATGGTGGATAACAATGTTGAGGAGGGGGTTCATAGGCATATGGTGGTGGTAATTGATAGTCAAAAGGAGGTCCACCATAGCCATTAGAATTGTATGCATTAAGAGTGATCAATTTCTTGAGGCTCCTCCCATCTTTGATTGTTCCATCCTTGATGCATATTGTCATTGTAGTTTCCATTTCCTACAACATAATTTGAACCAAACTCATAACCAAAAGGGTGAGAATTCATAATGATAGTAAAAACAAAAGCTAACAAAAATAAGCAACAAAGTCCTAAACCTAACAAAACTAATCAAACAAGCAAAAGGCTAACATATTCACAATATTCACATACATACAATAGCCAATAATATAACACCATTGCAATTCCCCGGCAACAGCGCCAAAAACTTGATAATGAGGATTTATACCGGTTCGAAATTTAACTAATTAATTTCGTTGTGAGCATAGCCCAAACCGATAATCGATCCTCAAATCAAAGTATTAAAAGATTGGTTTTGTCACATGTACAAACTCCAATGAAAATTAACCGAAGTATTCAAACCTTGGGTCGTCTCACAAGGAATTGCAATGAAGTGCTCAATTATTAGATATGAAGAACAAAAGGGGTTTGATTTGGATTTGACAAGAAAATATAGAAACAAGAAAGTAAATGAACAATTAACTAATAAAATAAAGGAAAAGAACTCTTGTCTAAGACATGGGAAATTGAGATCACCATCCTTGTCTACAAACTATATATTGACAATTATGAGGGACCAATGATAAACCACTATTTTATGGTTTATCTTGTGTTTAATTGAGTGGTTTCATCAAGTCTTTACCCACTTATTCATATGATTTGCATGATTTTACAATTCCTTCCTAGTGTTATTCTATGGTTGAAAACTTACTTCCTAGAGATCTTTAATTTGTATATTTTAATTCTCCTTTATACCATTCGATGTCGTGATCTGTGTGTTAAGTATTTCAGGCTTTATAGGGCAGGAATGGCTTAGAGAATGAAGAGGAAGCTTGCAAAAATGGAAGGAATACAAGAAACTAAGGAGATGACCAGCGAGCATCGACGCGTGCGCGTGCCTGACGCGTATGCGTGGATTGGAGTCTGCACAAAAGACGCGCACGCATGGATGACGCATACGTGTGACAAGGAAATTCGCCAAATGACGCGCACGTGTGACATGTGTGATTTACAGGAATAACAGAAAATGCCCCCGGCGATTTCTGGGCTGTTTTTGACCCAGTTTCTAGCTCAGAAAACACAGATTAGAGGCTATAAAGAGGGGGAATCGACTCATTCAAAAAAACAAGTTTAATAATTCACAATTAGGTTTTAGATGTAGTTTTCTAGAGAGAGAGGCTCTCTCCTCTCTCTTAGGTTTTAGGATTTAGGATTTCTATTAGTTTTAGGTTTGTGTCTTCTCAATTTCAAGTTAAATGTTCCTTTAATTTATGTTCTCTTCTACTTTTATTTATTCTAGCATTCTAGTTTATCTATTTCTCCTATTGATCACTTTATGTTGCTATTTGATTTATGAATTCCTATGTTTAATTTGATTATATATTTAATACAATTCGAGGTATTTCAGATTTATGGTTGCTTTCTTCTATTTATGATATAAATAATTTGGATTTTTTCCCTTTTGGCTTTGGTTGAGTAATTGGTGACATTTGACTTATCAAACTCAGCTGTTGTTTGAAAATTGGAAATTGCTGATTGATTTGGATCCCTCTAAAGCTAGTCTTTCCATAGGAGTTGATTAGGACTTGAGGAATCAAATTGATTAGTCCACTTGACTTTCCTTTATTTAGTAAGGGTTAACTAAGTGGGAGCAATAACAATTCTCATCACACCTGATAAGGATAACTAGGATGGGATTTCCAGTTCTCATACCTTGCCAAGAGTTTTTCTAGTTATTAATTTACTTCCTTGCCAATTTATTTCCTTGTTCCCTATTTCAAAAACCCCAAAAATATATAATTTCATAACCAATAATAAATCATACTTCCCTGCAATTCCTTGAGAGACGACCTGAGGTTTGAATACTTCGGTTATCAATTTTATTAGGGGTTTCTTTAGCTACTATGAATTCTCACCCCTTTAGTTTCAAGTTTGGTTCCAATGTTGTTGTAAAGAATGGAAGAAATAATGAGAACAGGCATCAAGGTTGGAAGAATCAAAGATGGGAGGAGCCACAAGGATTTGATTAACCCTCTTGGCAACAACCCCCTCCAATGCGCTATTACCAACAACCATTCTGTGATGCATACCAGGACAATAGTTATGGTGGACCCTTTTGTGACAACCCACCTCCACCAAATTACTATAGTCAAGATCCATTCCAGGGAGCGTACCAAGATGATGAATATGGTGGACCCCCTTGTAGTTACCAACAAGCCCCGTTATATGCTTATGAACCGCCTCCCCAACATACCTTTGAACCACCATACTCACAAACACCTTACCACCAAACACCCCCATATGACCCTGACCCACATCCACCACACCAACCACCACATGAACCACACCCAGAACCACCACCTCAATATTCAACATCTCCATATCCTTATCAAGAAAAACCACCTCCGTATTATGAGCCCTTTCTCCCAACAAATGAACCCTCCTATCCACCCCAACCTCTATTGGATAACAACACACTCATCTCTAATATCATTGGTCTCACCTCTACACTCCAAAATCTTATATCCCGCATGAACCAATCCTCTACCTCCAATATTCAACCCTCAAGCTTTAGTGCTCTTCCTTTTCAACCACATAATAGTCTCCCCATCCCATCACCACCCTCCATGGAAGAGCACCCACATTCATCAATCCAAGAGCAAGATGATCCCAGCTATGCTATTGACAAGGAACAAGAGAAAAGGGATCATCTTCGCGAATTCATACTTCATAAGAAACTAGAGGAGGCTCTAAAGGTGAAGGTAGTAGAGACCCTTGAAGTCGAAGGAGTGGTTGAAGAATTAGTGAAGAAAGACATCAATGAGGAGTCTGATTTTATCTTAGAGCAAGAGAAGACCCAAAATATGGAGATAGGAGAGACTCTTGCAGATGAAGGAGTAGTTGAAGGGAGTTGTCATGGAAAGAAAATCATCAAGGATGAGTACGATTTTATACTAAAACAACTGGACAAAGCAGTAATTATAGAAGAGGAAGTGGGTGAAGACTTGGGAGATGCAGAACCTTCATGGGATAGTCCAGTCATAGAGCCTCCTTCCAAGGTATTTGATATTGATGTTGAAGAGGGTGTACAACCTCCAAGGCATATCATGGTTGAAGACTTTACAGAGGTTGATCAAGAGATGGAGATTAAAGAAGAATAAGCACAGCCTCCCATGCCCTTGGTAGGCAATGAAGAAGAGATTAAATTGGAAAAAAGCTACCAAGAGGAGGCGGTTGAAGTTGAAGAGGCTTGCAAAGAGGTGGAAGTTATCAAGCAAGAGCTCAAGGGAATGGAGCTGGAAATCACCTTGCCAAAGTTGTTGGAGACCTCTCCCCCAAAGCCATCCCCATCCATTCCTTCATTCAAGTGGGTAAGTCTTTCATCTCTAAGCTTAATTAGCCCACTTGAATATGCTTTACTTGAGACGGATGGGCAACTCAGAGCTCTTTGTGGCTTTAAGAGTAAGAGGGAGATGGTTAGTGGTAGGAAATGTCATGCAAGGTTCAATATGGTTGCATGCTCCAAACTGAAGTACAAAGGTTGGTACAATTCTCAATTGAATGGGTTTAGGAAGCTGTTTGGATGTCTCAGTGAGAATTTAAATTGCGTGCCACCCGGTTGGAACAATGATGATCAACACAAAGACGGGTGCAAAAGCAAGGTTTGGAACCCTGGAATTCATTTTAGCAATCAACACTCTTGGGGCCTTGTCACTTGCTTTAGCTTGCTTGAAGGCTTTATGCAACAAGTGTGGGATCCCAGAGGCTATTGGAATTACAAGCACTGGTGGGATTCCTGTATCAGTTCAAGCACAAGCTACCATGACAAGGAGCTCACCAAATGTCCAACTTAAGGACTCTAACTAAAAGTGCTAGGTGGAAGACAACCCACCATGGTATAATCATTCCTTTTTATTCTTAATCTTATTTTATTTTATTTTTACTAGTGTTCATTCATAATTCTGCATATTCACCTGCATTCTGCATTTGCATATGCATATTGCATATAAAAAAAAGAGAAGTGGCAGAAAGTTGCGTGGGAGCAATGCAAAAAGTGTGCCAATCGCACAAGCACCACCACGCGCACGCGTCTCTCACGCGTGCGCGTCATTTTGAACATTTGGCACTTCACGCGTACGCGTCAATGACGCGCATGCGTGACCTAGGAAAATCGGCTAAAGAGGTGTCAGGCCGAAAGTTGTGCTGGCCTGGTGCGGGCACTGTGCCCAAAGCATAAAATCACCCACACGTACGCGTCCCTGACGCATGCGCGCCATTTTCAAATTCTGACCACTCACGTGTACGCGTCAATGACACGCACATGTCACATGTTATTTTGGCACACACCCCAAGACAAACAGAGAGTTGTGCGCGCGCAAGGATGCCTTCGCGCGAGTAGCACAAACACGGACACGCGTATGCGTGACCAATGTCCACGCGTCACCTTCCAATTTTGTGGCCCACGCGTACGCGTGGAGTACGCGTGCACGTCACTAGCACAACACCACCAGATTCCTGCGCCGCCACTTTTCTTATCTTTTCTTTTCTGATCCTTATTTCTTTCTTCTTCCTTTCTCTTCTTTCTTCTTTATTATCCATTCTTTTTCTCCTTCTTCTTCCTTTACTTTTTCTTCTTCTTCCCCCCTTCCATCATATCTTCTTCACCTCACATTCTCCATTATCTCTCTTTGTCACCTTCTTCTCAAGGTTTTTCTTTCTATTTTCTTTCTTCTCTTCTTATTATTTATTTATTTTTGTATTATTTTACTTGGTGTTAGAAATTTAATTGGGTGATTATTTTCTTCTATAATTGCTTGTGGATTATTAAGGAGTTGTTTGACAATTATCACTAATTATTTTGGATTGTTTGCATGTTCATATCTAATACTTTCAATAACATCTTTATCATGCATACTAAGTATTTGTGAAAAAACCCGTATGGCATTGTGAATTCTTAATTATTCTATCCTTCTACTCAAATGCCTGTTTTACACAAAACCATTCCAATATTTTATTAATTAAATATAATTGTCAATACAAACGTTATTGTTAATTTGTTACGACTAATAATACATTTTGGCTTTTAATGCTTAATCTATGCTACTCATGCCTTTGCCAACATATCAATAAACATCTTGCATTTAATTGCCTCAACTTATCATGCTATATTTCCATTGATGTCCTAATTTCATGGAGTCGCTGGTGCATGAAATTGTGATTATACTTTTCACAACTCCACACAACTAACCAGCAAGTGCACTGGGTCGTCTAAGTAATACCTTACGTGAGTAAGGGTCGATCCCACGGAGATTGTCCGCTTGAAGCAAGCTATGGTTATTTTTTAAATCTTAGTCAGGAAATTAATAATAAGAGTGATTGTATTTATGAAAAGTAAATAACATAAAATAAATGGTACTTGTGATTCAGTAATGAGAAACAGGTTGGGCTCTGGAGATGCTCTACCATCTGAATCTCTGTTTTCCTATTATTTCCTTCTCCAAACACGCGTGGCTTCCTTCCATGGTAAGCTGTATGATCCTCTCGGATGAAAAATATCAGGCGCTGTCATTGCACGGCTAATCATCTGTCAGTTCTCACTAGCGTCGGAATAGGACCATTATCCTTTTGCACACTGTCACTGCGCCCAACATTCGCAAGTTTGAAGCTCGTCACAGTCATCCCTTTTCAGATCCTACTAGGAATACCACAGACAAGGTTTAGACTTTCCAGATCTCAGGAATGCTGTCAATTGGTTCCGGCCTCTACCACGAAGGTTCTGATCTCATGGATTTGGTCCGTGGGTCAGATACCCATGAGATACGCACTCAAGCTGTCGCCCAATGACTACGTTGAGCTCAGATAGAACGGGAGTAGTTGTCAGGCACACGTTCATAGATTTGAGAATAATGATGAGTGTCACGGATCATCATCTTCTCCGGATTGAAGCACGAATAAGTATCTTAGAATAGAATCAAGCGTGATTGAATGGAAAATAGTAGTAATTGCATTTATCCATAGAAACACAGCAGAGCTCCTCACCCCCACCCATGGGGTTTAGAGACTCATGCAGTCAGAAATACAATATGAAGTGTCAAAAATGTCATAAGTTGCTAAATGAATCTCTAAAAGTAGTTTTTATACTAAACTAGTAACTTAGGGTTATAGAAAATGAGTAACTAGGTGTAGATAGTGCAGAATTCCACTTTCGGAGCCCACTTGGTGAGTGTTTGGGCTGAGCTTTCAAGCTTCCACGTGCATATGCCTCATATTGGAGTTTAACGCCGAAAAGTATGCTAGTTCTGGCGTTTTACGCGAGAAAGTTTTTTGCTAGCTTTTAATGCCAGTTTGGGCCATCAAATCTCGGGCAAAGTATAGACTATTATATATTGCTGGAAAGCTCAAGATGTCGACTTTCGAACACAATTGAGAGAAAGCCAATTGGACTTCTGTAGCTCCAGAAATTCCATTTCAAGTGAAGGAGGGTCAGAATCCAGCAGCATCTGCAGTCCTTTCTCAGCCTCTGAATAAGATTTTTGTTCAGGTCCCTCAATTTCAGCCAGAAAATACCTGAAATTATAGAAAAATACAAAAACTCATAGTAAAGCCTAAAAATGTGATTTTTGAATAAAAACTAATAAAAATATAATAAAAAGTAACTAAAATATACTAAAAACTACCTAAAAACAATGCCAAAAAGGGTATAAATTATCCGCTCATCACAACACCAAACTTAAATTGTTGCTTGTCCCCAAGAAACTAAAAACAAAATAGGATAAAAAGAAGAGAATATACAATAAATTCCAAAAACATCAATGAAGATTAGTTTTAATTAGATGAGCGGGACTAGTAACTTTTTGCTTCTGAACAGTTTTGGCATCTCACTTTTTTCTTTGAAGTTCAGAATGATTGGCATCCATAGGAACTCAGATTTCAGATAGTGTTATTGATTCTCTTAGTTTAGTATGTTGATTCTTGAACACAGCTACTTTATAAGTCTTGGCCGTGACCCTAAGCATTTTGTTTTCCAGTATTACCACCGGATACATAAATGCCACAGACACATAACTGGGTGAACCTTTTCAGATTGTGACTCAGCTTTGCTAGAGTTTCCAGTTAGAGGTGCTTAGAGCTCTTAAGCACACTCTTTTTGCTTTGGACCATGACTTTAACCGCTCAGTCTCAAGCTTTTCACTTGACACCTTCACGCCACAAGCACATGGTTAGTGACAGCTTGGTTTAGCCACTTAGGCCAGGATTTTAATCCTTTGGGCCCTCCTATCCATTAATGCTCAAAGCCTTGGATCCTTTTTACCCTTGCCTTTTAGTTTAAAGGGTTATTGGCTTTTTCTGCTTGCTTTTTCTTTTATTTTTTGCCACATATATTTCTTTATTTTTTTTCGCAAGCCTTGTGTTTTTCACTGCTTTTTCTTGATTCAAGAATCAATTTATGATTTTTTAGATTATCAATAACATTTCTCCTTTTTCATTATTCTTTCAAGAGCCAATAATTTTAACATTCATAAACAACAATATAAAAAATATACACTGTTCAAGCATTCATTCAGAAAACAAAAAATATTGCCACCACATCAAAATAATTAAGCTAGCTTCAAGATAAAATCCGAAATCATGCATTTCTTGTTCTTTTGTAATTAAAACATTTTTTATTTAAGAAATGTGAGTGATTCATGGAATTTATTCATAGCCTTAAGACATGGACTCTAAATTTTATTGATCATGAAATAAAAATAAGACATAAAATAAACATAAAAGCAGACAAATAAAAGAAAAGAAATTAAAGAAATAAATGACTCTAATACTAATGCTCATGTGACTCTTAAAATAGATCTCTAATAACAAAAGTCATCATAGAGTTAGGACTCAACAACCTGCATTTGGAGAGGCAAGTGCTCCTTCAATTTGTGGGACGCCTGGCTCTTCAAGGGATAGCTTCTGGCGCTTTAGCTCCTGTATCTCACGCCCTTGTTTTTCTTGTTCTATGAGTAATTTGCAAAGCATGCTATTTTGATTCTGCTGCTCCTCTTTGAGTTGATTCACAGCTTCTTGCAGCTTGGTGACAGATGCTTCTAAGCAAGCCCAATAGTCAAATTAAGGAATTTCTGGAAGGAGTTCATGTGCCCCCTCTTGGTGGGGTTATCTTGAATTTGAGGTCCATCCATCACTTTTTTGGTGATTGGGCATTCAACTGGAATAAATTCATCCACACCCATCTGTACCCTGCATCTTTGCATAGCAGACTAATCAAGCTTGGGTAGGCCAATTTGGCCTCATTGGATTCCTTGTTTGTAATTGTGTAAATTTAAATGGGGATCAACTGATGAATCTCTACCTCCTTCCCTAGCATAATACAATGAATCATCACTGCCCTCTTGACAGTGACTTCAGATCGGTTGCTGGTTGGGAGTATAGAGCGCCCAATGAAATCCAGCCAACCTCTGGCAACTGGTTTAAGATATCCTCTCTTTAACTGGTTTGGGACACCTTTTGAATTGATAATCCATTTGGTTCCAGGGAGGCATATATCCTCTAGAACTTGATCCAGCCTTTTATCATTGGCCATCCTCCTATTAAAGGACTCGGGATCATCTTGCAGTTGAGGGAGTTTAAGAACTTCTCTCACTTTGTCCAGGTGGAAGTAAATAATCTTCCCTCTGACCATAGTCCGGAAGGTGTAGAAAGCAGTTCCCTCTAATCTTTGCTTCTCTGTCATCCACAGATTTGCATAGAATTCTTGTACCATATTTTTTCCAACAGGTATCTCAGGATTAGTCAGGACTTCCCAGCCCCTGTTTTGAATCTGCTCTTGGATCTCCGGGTATTCATCTTCTTTCAGATTGAATCTAACTTCTGGGATCACTGATCTTGTGCATACTATTTTGAGGTAGTGGTCTGCATGTTCTTTGGTGCAGAATTTCTCATGCATCCAAAGTGGCTTTGAGTTGCCTTCTTTCTTGCTTCTTGAAGTGGTTTGTTTTCCTTTGGGAGCCATGAACTTTGTTTGTTTTGGCTTAGAGATCATGGAAATCACACCAAACTTAGTGCTTTGCTTGCCCTCAAGCAAAATAGAAAGAAAGAAGATGAATAGATGGAGAGAAAGATTCCAATGATGAACCAAAGGGGGTGGCCAAATTTATAAATAAAGGGGAGGAAGGGAATGGGGTCGAAAAAAAAAAAAGAAAAAGATATGATTGAAAGATATGATTGATAAAAGATAAACATGATATGAAAAAGATGAGATTCATTTCAAAAATTTAAAACATATGAGAAGGATACGAGGAAGTTAAATCTGAATTTTTGTTTATGTTTCTAGAAAATAAAAGATAATATGAATTAGTAAAAAAATTTGAAAAGGATTTGGAAAGATGAATGAATTTTTGAAAAAGAATTGAAAAGATTTGGAGAAAAATTAAAAAGATTTTATGAGATTATTAATTTTTTTTTAGAATAGAACTCGAAAAATGAATGTTTGTGCTAAATTGATGCAGAAAATTATGAATTAAAACATGAAAATTTAAAAAAAAATTGAATTGAAAATGAAATTACCTCTCCCCTTACTGTTCTGGCGTTAAACGCCCAGAATGATATCCATTCTGGCGTTTAACGCCCATCTGGTGGCCTTTTTGGGCGTTTAACGCCCAGCCAAGTACCCTGGCTGGCGTTAAATGCCAGAAATTCTTCTTCACTGGGCATTTTTCTGAACACCCAGAATGCTGCCTATTCTGGCGTTTAACGCCCAGAATGATACCTTTACTGGCGTTAAACGCCCAGATTGCCTCTTTACTGGCGTTTTGACGCCAGTGAGCTCCTTTCCTCTGTGATTTCTCTATTTTATGTCTTGAACCTCCATTTTCCTAACTTTTTCACTGAAAATATATTAATTAACAAGGAAAACAAAATTAAAAAGACTTATCTAACTGTTACAAACATCTAATTATTGATAATGGCTGGGTTGCCTCCCAGCAAGTGCTTCTTTACTGCCTTTAGCTGGACTTTACTGAGCTTTTAACTTAGTCTCATCTTTGAGCATTCTTGCTCAATATTGCCTTCAAGATAATGTTTGATTCTTTGTCCATTAACAATGAACTTTTTGTCAGAATCAATATCTTGAAGTTCTACATAGCCATATGGTGACACACTTGTAATCACATATGGGCCCCTCCACCGGGATTTCAATTTCCCGGGGAACAATCTGAGCCTAGAGTTAAACAGCAGGACCTTCTGTCCTGTCTCAAAGACTCTAGATGATAGCCTTTTGTCATGCCATATTTTTGCTTTCTCCTTATAAATTTTGGTATTTTCGAAAGCATTGAGTCTGAATTCTTCCAGCTCATTCAACTGGAGTAATCTCCTCTCTCCAGCTACATTAGTATCAAGGTTTAGGAACCTAGTTACCCAGTAGGCCTTGTGTTCTAGTTCCACTGGCAGATGACAGGCTTTTCCATACACAAGCTGGTATGGAGAGGTCCCTATAAGAGTCTTGAATGCTATTCTGTATGCCCACAGAGCATCATCCAGACCTCTTGCCCAATCCTTTCTACGGGCATTTACAGTTCGCTCTAGGATTCGCTTTAGTTCTCTATTTGAGACTTCAGCCTGTCCATTTGTCTGTAGATGATATGGAGTTGCCACTTTATGGTTAATTCCATATCGAACCAGAGCAGAGTCAAGCTGTTTATTACAGAAATGAGTGCCTCCATCGCTGATTAGTATCCTGGGGACATCGAACCTGCTGAAGATATGCTTCTGAAAGAACTTTATCACTGTCTTAGTATCATTAGTGGGTGTTGCAATTGCCTCTACCCATTTAGATACATAGTCTACTGCCACCAGAATATAAGTGTTTGAGTATGATGGTGGGAAAGGCCCCATGAAATCAATACCCCATACATCAAACAACTTAATCTCTAAGATCCATTGTTAAGGCATGGCATAACCGTGAGGCAGGTTACCAGCTCTCTAGCAACTATCACAGTTACGTACAAACTCTCTGGAGTCTCTATAGAGAGTAGGCCAGTAGAAGCCACACTGGAGAACCTTAGTGGCTGTTCGCTCACCTCCGAAATGTCCTCCATATTGTGATCCATGGCAATGCCATAGGATCTTCTGTGCCTCTTCTCTAGGTACACATCTACGGATCATTCCGTCTGCACACCTCTTAAAGAGATACGGTTCATCCCACAAGTAGTATTTTGCATCAGAAATCAATTTTTTCATTTGCACCTTGCTGTACTCCTTGGGTATGAATCTCACAGCTTTATAATTTGCAATGTCTGCAAACCATGGTACTTCCTGAATGGCAAAGAGTTGCTCATACGGGAAGGTTTCAGAGATCCCAGTAGGAGGGAAGAACGCTCCTACTACTGGTTCTATCCGGGACAGGTGATCTGCTACTTGGTTCTCTGTCCCTTTTCTGTCTCTTATTTCTATATCAACTCTTGCAGAAGCAACACCCATCTTATGAGTCTGGGTTTTGAATCCTGCTTTGTGAGGAGATATTTTAGAGCAGCATGGTCAGTGTACACAATCACTTTTGATTCTACTAAATAAGATCTGAACTTGTCAATGGCATAGACCACTGTGAGTAACTCCTTTTCTGTGGTTGTGTAATTCTTCTGTGCATCATTTAAAACATGGCTAGCATAATAAATGACATGCAGAAGCTTATTATGCCTCTGTCCCAATACTGCACCAATGGCATGGTCACTGGCATCATACATTAGTTCGAATGGTAATGTATAGTCTGGTGCAGAAATAACTGGTGCTGTGACCAGCTTAGCTTTCAGAGTTTCAAACGCCTGCAGACACTTCGTGTCAAAGACAAATGGCGTGTCAGCAGCTAGCAGATTACTCAGAGGTTTTGCAATTTTTGAAAAATCCTTTATAAATCTCCTATAGAATCCTGCATGCCCCAGAAAGCTTCTGATTCCCTTAATATTGGCAGGTGGTGGTAATTTTTCAATTACCTCTACCTTAGCTTGATCCACCTCTATTCCCTTGTTCAAAATTTTGTGTCCAAGGACAATTCCTTCAGTCACCATAAAGTGACATTTTTTCCAGTTTAAACCAAGTTAGTCTCTTGGCACCTTTTCAGAACAAGTGCTAGATGGTCAAGGCAGGAGCTGAATGAGTCTCCAAATACTGAGAAGTCATCCATGAAAACTTCCAGAAACTTCTCTACCATATCAGAGAATATAGAGAGCATGCACCTCTGAAAGGTTGCAGGTGCATTGCACAGACCAAATGGCATCCTTCTGTAGGCAAATACTCCAAATGGACATGTGAATGCTATTTTCTCTTGGTCTTGAGGGTCTACTGTAATTTGGATATAACCTGAATAGCTATCCAAAAAGCAGTAGTATTCATGACCTGCTAGTCTCTCTAGCATCTGGTCTATGAATGGTAAAGGAAAATGATCCTTCCTGGTGGCTGTATTGAGCTTTCTGTAGTCAATACACATACGCCACCCTGTAACTGTTCTTGTAGGAACCAATTTATTCTTTTCATTATGAACCACTGTCATGCCTCCCTTCTTGGGGACAACTTGGACAGGGCTCACCCAGGGGCTATTAGAAATAGGATAAATAATCACAGCCTCCAGTAACTTAGTGACCTCTTTCTGCACCACCTCCTTCATGGATGGATTTAGCCGCCTCTGTAGTTGAACCACTGGCTTAGCATCATCCTCCAATAGGATCTTGGCATGCATCTTGTTGGGCTAATACCCTTAAGATCACTTATGGACCACCCAAGAGCTGTCTTGTGTGTCCTTAGCACCTGAATTAGTGCTTTCTCTTCCTGTGGATTTAAAGCAAAGCTTATGATCACCGAAAAAGTGTCACCTTCTTCCAGAAATGCATATTTCAGGGATGGTGGTAGTGGTTTGAGCTCGGGTTTATGAGGCTTATCCTCTTCCTGAGGAGTTTTCAGAGGTTCTTCCGTTCTCTCTGGTTCCTCCAGATCAGGCTGAACATCTTTAAAAATGTCCTCTAGCTCTGATTCGAGACTCTCAGTCATATTGATCTCTTCCACCAAGGAGTCAATAACATCTGCACTCAGGAAGTCTTTTGGTGTGTCTGGATGCTGCATAGCTTTGACAGCATTCAACTTAAACTCATCCTCATTGACTCTCAGGGTTATCTCTCCTCTTTGGACGTCAATGAGGGTTCACCCAGTTGCTAGGAAAGGTCTTCCTAGAATGAAATTTGCACTCTTGTTCTCCTCCATTTCCAGCACTACAAAGTCAGTAGGAAAGGCAAATGGCCCAACCTTGACAATCATGTCCTCAATTATGCCTAATGGGATTTTAATGGAGCCATCAGCAAGTTGGAGGCATATCCGGGTTGGTTTAACTTCATCAGTCAAGCCAAGCTTTTTGATAGTGGATACAGGTATTAGGTTGATACTTGCTCCAAGGTCACACAGAGCTGTCTTGGTACAGGCATCCTCTAATGTGCATGGTATCATAAAGCTTCCAGGATCTTTAAGCTTCTCTGGTAAGCTTTTCAGAATGACTGCACTGCATTCTTCAGTGAGGAAAACTTTTTCAATTTCTCTCCAATCCTTCTTATGGCTCAAGATCTCTTTCATGAACTTAGCATAAGAGGGTATTTGCTCAAGTGCCTCTGCAAACGGAATCTTTATTTCAAGAGTCCTAAGATAGTTTACAAAGCGGACAAATTGTTTATCCTGTTCTGCTTGGCGGAGTTTCTGAGGATAAGGCATCTTGGCTTTGTATTCTTCAACCTTAGTTGCTGCAGGTTTATTTCCTACAGAAGTAGTTGGAGATGCCTGCTTAAGGGGATGGTTATTAGCACTTGCAGGTGTCTGATCCCTTAGTGGCGTTTGAACGCCAGAATTGGGGGCTGAATGGGCGTTTAATGCTAGATTGCCACCCTTTTCTGGCGTTTGGACGCCAGAACTGGCCATCCCTTGGGCGTTCAATACCACCTTTTCACCCTTTTCTGGCGTTTGAACGCCAAAATCATTCCTCTCTGGGCTCTTACTGTCCTCAGAGGGATTTTGGGTAGTGGTTTGGTTATCCTTTATTAGTTGTTCCTTTCTTGGCTTTCTGCTACCTTGGATTGATATATTCAGTGTTTTCCAACTCCTTAATTGAACAGCCTGGCATTCTTCTATTATCTGTTTAGATAGCTGCTGTCTTGTCTGATCCAATTGTACTTCCATATTTTGGTTGGCATTTTTAGTGTCTTGGAGCATCTCTTTGAATTCTGTGAACTGTTTTGTTATAATAAACAATTACTGATTGAGTTCAGCAACTTGTTCTTGAGGACTAAGTTCAGTGGATCTGCTTTAGCCTCTTCTTTTAGGGAGAACTTACTACTCAAATACAGATGCTGATTTCTAGCAACTGTATCAATGAGCTCTTGAGACTTTTTAATTGTCTTTCTCATATGTATAGATTCACCAGCTGAGTGATCTAGAGATATTTGAGCTTTTTCTGTAAGCCCATAGTAAAAGATGTCTAACTGCACTCACTCTGAAAATATTTCAGAGGGATATTTCCTTAGCATCCCTCTGTACCTCTCCCAGGTATTATAAAGGGATTCATCATCCTCCTGTTTAAAGTCTTGGATGTCCAGTCTTAGCTGTGTCATCCTTTTTGGAGGGTAATATTGATTCAGGAATTTGTCTGATAACTGTTTCCATGTTCTTATGCTTGCTGTGGGTTAGTTATTTAACCACCTCTTAGCTTGATATTTTACAGCAAATGGAAATAGTAATAATCTGTAGACATCCTGATCCACTTCTTTATCACGTACTGTGTCAGCAATTTGTAAGAACTGTGCCAAAAACTCAGTAGGTTCTTCCTGTGGAAGACCGGAATACTAACAATTTTGTTGCACCATGATAATGAGCTGAGGATTTAGCTCAAAACTGCTTGCTCTGATGGGGGGTATCTGGATACTACTCCCATATGCAGCAGTAATGGGGTTAGCATATGACCCCAGAATCCTTCTGGAATGTTCATTTCCACTTAGGTCCATGATGGAAAAAAGGGAATTGATGTGAATTGCAAATAAAATATATTTTTATTTTTATTTTATTTAATTAAAAACAAACCGAATAAATGAAAAATAAGCTAAAATAAAATAATTGGAAAATAAAATATAAATTTTGAAAACTAAAATAATTAATTAATTAAGAAGATTTGAAAAACTTTGGATATGATTTATGAAAAAGATTTTGAATTTTGAAATTTTAAAACTAAGATAAGATAAAATAAAAATTTTAAAATAAAAATCTGAATTTTTAAATGAAATTTTCAAAAATTCAATTAAATAAATAGAAAAGATATTTTTGAATTTAGTGAGGAAAGAGAAAAACAATAAAATGACACCAAACTTAGAATTTTTAGATCAAAACAAAGAAGACAAACAAGAAAACTTTGAATGTCGAGATGAACACCAAGAACACTTTAAAGATCAAGATGAACACCAAGAACAAATTTTAAAAATTTTTAGGAAAATAGAAACACAAAAGACACCAAACTTAAAATTTTTTTTATATTTTGGACACTAATAATTCAAAAATGTATAAGATAAACAGCAACAAACACCAAACAAGAAATTTTAAAGATCAAATAAGGAAAATAAACAAGAACAACTTGAAGATCAAGAAAGAACTAAGAACATATAATTCAAAAAATTGAAAGAAAAATAAAATCACGCAATTGACACCAAACTTAAAACATGAAACTAAACTCAAACAGAAGACTAAAATTGAGGTTATTGGTTTAAAATTTTGACCAAAAACAAAAATAGAAGTCTCAATTTTAGTGACTCTAAACCAAAAAGATAAATTTTTTCTAATCTAAGCAACAAAATAAACCGTCAGTTGTCCAAACTCGAACAATCCCCGGCAACGGCGCTAAAAACTTGGTGCACAAAATTGTGATTACACTTTTTACAACTCCACATAACTAACCAGCAAGTGCACTGGGTCGTCCAAGTAATACCTTACGTGAGTAAGGGTCGATCCCACGGAGATTGTCCGCTTGAAGCAAGCGATGGTTATTTGGTAAATCTTAGTCAGGAGATTAATAATAAGAGTGATCGTATTTATGAAAAGTAAATAATATAAAATAAATGGTACTTGTGATTCAGTAATGAGAAATAGGTTGGGGTTCCGGAGATGCTCTGTCATCTGAATCTCTGTTTTCCTACTGTTTCCTTCTCCAAACACGCATGGCTTCCTTCCATGGCAGGCTATATGATCCTCTCGGATGAAAAATACCAGACGCTATCACCGCACGGCTAATCATCTGTCGGTTCTTACTAGCGTTGGAATAGGACCATTATCCTTTTGCACACTGTCACTGCCCCCAACATTCGCAAGTTTGAAGCTCGTCACAGTCATCCCTTTTCAGATCTTACTCGGAATACCACAGACAAGGTTTAGACTTTTTGGATCTCAGGAATGCTATCAATTGGTTCTAGCCTCTACCACAAAGGTTCTAATCTCATGGATTTGGTCCGTGGGTCAGATACCCAAGAGATACGCACTCAAGCTGTCGCCCAATGACTACGTTGAGCTCAGATAAAACGGGAGTAGTTTTCAGGCACGCGTTCATAGATTTGAGAATAATGATGAGTGTCACGGATCATCATCTTCTCCGGATTGAAGCATGAATGAGTATCTTAGAATAGAATCAAGCGTGATTAAATGGAAAACAGTAGTAATTGCATTAATCCATAGAAACACAGCAGAGCTCCTCACCCCCACCCATGGGATTTAGAGACTCATGCCGTCAGAAATACAATATGAAGTGTCAAAAATGTCATAAGTTGCTAAATGAATCTCTAAAAGTAGTTTTTATACTAAACTAGTAACTTAGGGTTACAGAAAATGAGTAACTAGGTGTAGATAGTGCAGAATTCTACTTCTGGGGCCTACTTGGTGAGTGTTTGGGCTGAGCTTTTAAGCTTCCACGTGCATATGCCTCATATTGGAGTTAAACGCCACCCTGGGTGCCAAAATGGGTGTTTAACACCAAAAAGTATGCCAGTTCTGGCGTTTTACGCCAGAAATTTTTTGCCTGGCTTTTAACGCCAGTTTGGGCCATCAAATCTCGAGCAAAGTATGGATTATTATATATTTCTGGAAAGCCCAAGATGTCTACTTTCCAACGCAATTGAGAGTGCACCAATTGAGCTTCTGTAGCTCAAGAAAATCCATTTCGAGTGCAGGAGGGTCAGAATCCAACAGCATCTACAGTCATTTCTCAGCCTCTGAATCAGATTTTTGCTTAGGTCCCTCAATTTCAACCAAAAAATACCTGAAATTACAGAAAAACACACAAACTCATAGTAAAGCCCAAAAATATGATTTTTGAATAAAAACTAATAAAAATATAATAAAAAGTAACTAAAATATACTAAAAACTACCTAAAAATAATGCCAAAAAGGGTATAATTATCCGCTCATCAGTCGGGACCATGTGTTAATGACATTCTTCTTTACCTTGGCATGATTATCACTCGTACTGCCCTCTTCCTTGCTCTATTCCTTTGAATTCATGCCCCTTTCTTTTCCCCCTTTTCAGGATGGCCACCAGCAGGAAGGGTACAGAGAGAGTCTCTAACAAGTCACCGGCAAGGAAAAGAACAAAAAGCACAAGCACCTTCAACAAATCAGCTGCTCCCTCAGATACTTCATAGGTTGGACCGGCTGGACCGACAGGAAAAGCGAATGGAGCGCCGTAACAAGCGCCAATTTACATACCTCAAGGAGCTGATTGTTGGCAACCACCCGCCTGAGGAAGACCAAAGGACACTCCGGACTCCACTTTACTTACCAGCACTGGGAGCCATGACGGCCCCGATTGTGGAGACACTGCTACCAGCCCCCCTTTGTTCCTGATTGATGGCACTGAGGACAGTGCCAAGCTTTAAGTGTGGGGAGGTCAGTCAGTACCTGACTCCCGGAGGTAACTGTTCTCTCTTAACACCAACATTTTTAGTTTTTCTTTTGTTAGTTAGGATAAATTGCATGTTAATAATTGCTTGCATGTATGTTTTGCCTGGTTAAAGTAATGAGTTTCTTCTCAAGACCTTTTTTTTAGTATTTCACTAATTTAAATCAAAACCTTTTTTGTTAAACTTGTTTGAAGACTGTAAATTAGAACATGATTTTAAAGCTAGAACACACAACCTGTGAGACTTGAGCTTAATCACATGGTTATGTTATTTAATCATAATATTTTATTCTTGTGTGTTTGCTTCTCTATGATTGTAATCTATATTTTGTTCCATCCTATATGTCCAATGTTTAATGTGTTATATGCATGCATATGATTGAGGCCATTATTTAATTATTAAATCACTTATCCCAAATAGCCTACCCTTCCATTCACCTTTGGTAGCCACTTTGAGCCTTTTAAATCCCATTTGTTCTATATTTTACCACATCACTAGCTTTAAGCAGAAAAATAATTAAATACCCCAAATTGAATCTTTGGTTAGCTTAAGATAGAGATTGTGTCAATCAAGTGTGGGAGAACTGTGGGAACATGGGTTAACAAAAGAATGTGTTATGTTTTTACAATTGATAAAATATTAGAAATTTGGGTACCTACTCATGTGAGACCAGAAAAATTATAAATCCATGTGCATTGATAATGTTATGTTTACTTTTATTTAAAAAAAAGAAAAAAAAATATATACATATATATATATATATATATATATATATATATATATATATATATATATATATCTCACCTTTACCTTAGCCCCATTACAACCTTGGAAAGACCTCATGATGTTTGCATTGGTACATTAAATATTTGTTGATTGGTTAGGTGAAGAACAAAGTTTAGAAAGCATGACTAGAGAAGAGTAGAGTGATTACCCTATACACTTGAGTGATTAGAGTGTACATATACTATCAATGAGGGTTCAATGCTTGATTCTATGTTCCCTGCTTTCATGAGCTGTCTTCTTACAAGTTTACTTATTTTTTTTTTTGTATAGCTGGATTAGTGGAATTTGAGTTATTTTTGTCTTGAAGAACTTATTTACTTTTAACTAAGCAGACAGAATCATTTTAGCATATAATTGCATTCATAGGTTGCATTGCATTGCATGAGTCTTACTTTCCCTTATTTAGCCTTTTAATCTCCTTGAGCTAAGCATGAGGACATGCTAATGTTTTAAGTGTGGAGAGGTTGATAAACCACTATTTTATGGTTTATCTTGTGTTTAATTGAGTGGTTTCATCAAGTCTTTACCTACTTATTCATATGATTTGCATGATTTTACAATTCCTTCCTAGTGTTATTCTATGGTTGAAAACTTGTTCCTAGAGATCTTTAATTTGTATATTTTAATTTTCCTTTATACCATTCGATACCGTGATTCGTGTGTTAAGTGTTTCGGGCTTTATAGGGTAGGAATGGCTTAGAGAATGAAGAGGAAGCTTGCAAAAATGGAAGGAACACAAGAAACAAAAATAAAGGAGATGACCAGTGACCATCGACGCGCACGCATGGCTCACGCGTGCGCGCGACATGGAGAAAATTGTAGCGACGCGTGCGCGTTCCTGACGCATACGCGTGGATTGGAGTCTCCACAAAAGATGCGCACGCATGGATGACGCGTACGCGTGACAAGAAAATTCGCCAAATGACATGCACGTGTGAATGACGCGTACGCGTGATATGCGCGATCTGCAGGAATAACAGAAAACGCCCCCGGCAATTTCTGGGCTGTTTTTGACCCAGTTTCCGGCCCAGAAAACACAGATTAGAGGCTATAAAGAGGGAGAATCGACTCATTCAAAAAAACAACTTTAATAATTCACAATTAGGTTTTAGATGTAGTTTTCTAGAGAGAGAGAGGCTCTCTCCTCTTTCTTAGGTTTTAGGATTTAGGATTTCTATTAGTTTTAGGTTTGTGTCTTCTCAATTCCAGGTTCAATATTCCTTTAATTTATGTTCTCTTCTACTTTTATTTATTCTAGCATTCTAGTTTATCTATTTCTCCTATTGATCACTTTATGTTGCTATTTGATTTATGAATTCCTATATTTAATTTGATTATCTATTTAATACAATTCGAGGTATTTCAGATTTATGGTTACTTTCTTCTATTTATAATATAAATAATTTGGATTTTTTCTCTTTTGGCTTTGGTTGAGTAATTGGTGACACTTGACTTGTCAAACTCAGCTGTTGATTGAAAATTGGAAATTGCTGATTGATTTGGATCCCTCTAAAGCTAGTCTTTCCATAGGAGTTGACTAGGACTTGAGGAATCAAATTAATTAGTCCACTTGACTTTCCTTTATTTAGTAAGGGTTAACTAAGTGGGAGCAATAACAATTCTTATCACACCTGATAAGGATAACTAGGATGGCATTTCCAGTTCTCATACCTTGCCAAGAGTTTTTATAGTTATTAATTTACTTCCTTGCCAATTTATTTCCTTGTTCCCTATTTCAAAAACCCTAAAAAGATACAATTTCATAACCAATAATAAATCATACTTCCCTGCAATTCCTTGAGAGATGACCCGAGGTTTGAATACTTCGGTTATCAATTTTATTAGGGGTTTGTTACTTGTGACAACCAAAACTTTTGTACGAAAGGATTCTCTATTGGTTTAGAAGCTATACTTACAACGTGATTATTTTTATGAAATTCTTTACCAGCAAAAATCAGTTCGTCAACCAACCCATTAAGTTTACCTCTTAGCTTTAAGTACATACAATATCTACTCCTAAGCTTGAAGTACGTCAAATAGGCTCGATCAACATCAACCCATAAGTCCTAACCTACCTACTAAGTAGCTTAGTAGTGGGTTAACATGAATGGGTATCAAATTAACCATCAAGGGTTCTCAAATCACCAAATCATTGAGACCCAATGACTCAAGGTCACCCAATTCCCTTAGCCTAGGCCAAAAGTAAAGAAAACTACTCTAAAACTAGAGAAAATATTTTATCAAATACCTAGAGTGTAATAAAAGTAAACATCATAAAATGCAAGAATTAATAAAAGCTATAACTAACACAAACAAGAAATCAACAATAACAATGAAGATAAATATAAAGGAGACATGGAAACATAAAATTGCATCAAAAGGAAAATTAAATCACAAGAGTGTATGAACATAAAAACAACAAAAATAAAAGAAATTAACAACAAGAACTAGAAGAGTAAAGATGTAATAACAAGGAATCAAAAGGGAAAACTAAATCAAAACAAGAACTAAAAGTTGGATCTAAGAAAATTAAACCTAAACTACCCTAAATTCTAGAGAGACGGGAGAGCTTTTCTCTCTAGAATTCTAACCTACAACATGGTGTAAACTACACTAAGGACTTCTCCCCCCTATTCCCTTGCAATCCTTGGGTTCAAAAGCATCAGAAATGAGTTGGATTTGGGTCTCCTTCAACTCAGAAATTGCCCCCAGCGTTTTGCCTTTAGTGAGGTCACGTGCCGCTTGTCATGCGTACGCATGGGTGACTGGTGCACAAAATTGTGATGTCCAGGCTCGAACAATCCCTGGTAATGGCTCCAAAGCTTGGTGCTCTGATCTTAATTCATGATTGTCACAACTTCGATACAACTAACCAGCAAGTGCACTGGGTCGTCCAAGTAATACCTTACGTGAGTAAGGGTCGAATCCCACGGAGATTGTTGGTATGAAGCAAGCTATGGTCACCTTGTAAATCTCAGTCAGGCAGATATAAAGTGATAATGGTGTTTTCGAATTTAATATAATAAGATAGGGATAGAAATACTTATGTAATTCATTGGTAGGAATTTCAGATAAGTGAATGGAGATGCTTTTCGTTCCTCTGAACCTCTGCTTTCCTGCTATCTTCATCCAATCAGTCTTACTCCTTTCCATGGCTGGCTTTATGTGATACATCACCACTGTCAATGGCTACTTTCGGTCATCTCTCGGGAAAATGATCCAATGCCCTGTCACGGCACGGCTAATCGTCTGGAGGCATCACCCTTGTCAATGGCTTCATCTTATCCTCTCAGTGAATAATATGCTCACGCACCCTGTCACGGCACGGTTATTCATCTGTCGGTTCTCGATCATGCTAGAATAAGATTTACTATCCTTTTGCGTCTGTCACTAACGCCCTGCAATCGCGAGTTAGGAGCTCGTCACAGTCATCCAATCATTGAATCCTACTCGGAATACCACAGACAAGGTTTAGACTTTCCGGATTCTCTTGAATGCCGCCATCATTCTAGCTTACGCCACGAAGATTCTGGTTAGGAGATCTAAGAGATATTCATTCTAGCTTAATTCATGTAGAACAGAAGTGTTTGTCAGGCACGCGTTCATAAGGGAGAAGGATGATGAGCGTCACACATAATCATCACCTTCATCACGTTCTTGGGTGCGAATGGATATCTTAGAAGCAAAATAAGAAGAATTGAATAGAAAACAGTAGTACTTTGCATTAATCTTTGAGGAACAGCAGAGCTCCACACCTTAATCTATGGAGTGTAGAAACTCTACCGTTGAAAATACATAAGTGAAAGGTTCAGGCATGGCCGAGATGGCCAGCCCCCTAAACGAGATCAATAGTCTCCTAAGATGAACAATGGAATAAAACTGAGACCAAAGATACCTAATACAATAGTAAGAGGTCCTATTTATAATAAACTAGTCATTAGGGTTTACATGAGTAAGTAATTGATGCATAAATCCACTTCCGGGGCCCACTTGGTGTGTGTTTGGGCTGAGCCTGAGTGTTGCACGTGCAGAGGCCATTTGTGGAGTTGAACGCCAGTTTCTGTGCCAGTTTGGGCGTTCAACTCCGGTTTTGGATCCTTTTCTGGCGCTGGATGCCAGATTTGGGCAGAAGGCTGGCGTTGAACGCCAGTTTACGTCGTCTATTCTTGGCCAACGTATGGACCATTATATATTGCTGGAAAGCCCTGGATGTCTACTTTCCAACGCACTTGGAAGCGCGCCATTTTGAGTTCTGTAGCTCCAGAAAATCCACTTTGAGTGCAGGGAGGTCAGAATCCAACAGCATCAACAGTCCTTTTTCAACCTCTGAATCTGATTTCTGCTCAAGTCCCTCAATTTCAGCCAGAAAATACCTGAAATCACAGAAAAACATACAAACTCATAGTAAAGTCCAGAAATGTGAATTTAACACAAAATCTATTAAAAACATCCCTAAAAGTAACTAGATCCTACTAAAAACATACTAAAAACAATGTCAAAAAGCGTATAAATTATCCGCTCATCACAACACCAAACTTACATTGTTGCTTGTCCCCAAGCAACTGAAAATCAAAATAGGATAAAAATAATAGAACATACTATAAATTCCAAACTATCAATGAAACATAGCTTCAATCATATGAGCGGGACTTATAGCTTTTTGCCTCTTGAATAGTTTTGGCATCTCACTTTATCCATTGAGGTTCAGAATGATTGGCATCTATAGGAACTCAGAGTTCAGATGGTGTTATTGATTCTCCTAGTTCAGTATGATGATTCTTGAACACAGCTATTTTATGAGTCTTGGCCGTGGCCCTAAGCATTTTGTTTTCCAATATTACCACCGGATACATAAATGCCACAGACGCATAATTGGGTGAACCTTTTCAGATTGTGACTCAGCTTTGCTAAAGTCCCCAATTAGAGGTGTCCAGGGTTCTTAAGCACACTCTTTTTTTTTTTTGCTTTGGACCTTGACTTTAACCGCTCAGTCTCAAGTTTTCACTTGACACCTACACGCCACAAGCACATGGTTAGGGACAGCTTGGTTTAGCCGCTTAGACCAGGATTTTATTCCTTTAGGCCCTCCTATCCACTGATGCTCAAAGCCTTGGGATCCTTTTTAATTGCCCTTGCCTTTTGGTTTTAAGGGTTATTGGCTTTTTTGCTCTTGCCTCTTGGTTTTGAGAGCTTTGGCTTTTTCTGCTTGCTTTTTCTTTTTTTTCTAATTTTTTTTCCCTTTTTTTTTCTGCAAGCTTTGTTCTTTGCTGCTTTTTCTTGCTTCAAGAATCATTTTTATGATTTTTCAGATTATCAAATAACATGTCTCCTAGTCATCATTCTTTCAAGAGCCAATATATTTAACATTCTTAAACCACAACTTCAAAAGATATATGCACTGTTCAAGCATACATTCAGAAAACACGAAGCATTGTCACCACATCAATATAATTAAACTAAGTTCAAGGATAAATTCGAAACTCATGTACTTCTTGTTCTTTTGAATTAAAACATTTTTCATTTAAGAGAGGTGATGGATTCATAGGACATTTATAACTTTAAGACAAAGTTACTAACTACTAATGATCATGTAATGAAGACACAAACATAGATAAGCACATAACATAGAAAACGAAAAGCAGAAGAAATAAGAACAAGGAATGAATCTACCTTAGTAATGGTGGCGTTTCCTTCTTGAGGAACCAATGATGTCCTTGAGCTCTTCTATGTCTCTTCCTTGTCTTTGTTGCTCCTCCTTCATTGCTTTTAGATCTTCTCTGATTTCATGAAGGATGATGGAGTGCTCTTGATGTTCCACCCTTAGTTGCTTCCAATAATTGTGTGGAAGAAAATGTATCCCCTGAGGTATCTCAGGGATCTCTTGATTTGCAGTCAAATGTTCTACCACTGAGATATAGACCCTTGATGGAAGCTTTTGTCTTCCCTTTCCTCTTTCTAGAGGTTTCTCTGGCCTTAGGTGCCATCAATGGTTATGGAAAAAACAAAAAAGCTATGCTTTTACCACACCAAACTTAGAATGTTGCTCGCCCTCGAGCAAAAGAAGAAAGAATAGAAGAATAAGAAGAAGATATGGAGGAGATGGAGGGAGATGTGTATTCGGCCATATGGGTGGGATTGGGTGGGAAAGAAATGTTGACTTTTGAAGGAAAGTGGGTGTTTGGATGTGAGTGGTAAAGGGTTAATAGGGAAAAGTGTTTATTGGGAATAGAGGATGATTTGAGAAGAGAGAAGAGAGTGAGTGGAGGTAGATGGGGATCCTGTGGGGTCCACAGATCCTGAGGTGTCAAGGCATTTACATCCCTGCACCAATTTAGGCATGCAAAATGCCCTTGCACACAACTTTGGGCGTTCAGCGCCAGGTTGGTGCCCATTTTGGGCGTTCAACGCCCATTTGCTGCCTTTTCTGGCGTTGAACGCCAGAACCATGCTTGTTCTGGGCGTTCAGCGCCAGGATGCTCCCATTCTGAGCGTTCAGCGCTAGAACTATGCTCTGTTCTGGCGTTTGAACGCCAGACAGATGCTCCTCTAGGGTGTGATTTTTCTTCTGCTGTTTTTGATTCCGTTTTCAATTTTTATATTTATTTTGTGACTCCTCATGATCATGAACCTATAAAGACACATAACTAAGAAAAATATAGTTAGATAAACAAACATTGGGTTGCCTCCCAACAAGCGCTTCTTTAATGTCAATAGCTTGACAGTGGGCTCTCATGGAGCCTCACAGATGTTCAGAGCATTGTTGAGATTCTCCAACACCAAACTTAGAGTTCAGATATGGGAGTTCAACACCAAACTTAGAGTTTGGTTGTGGCCTCCCAACACCAAACTTAGAGCTTGACTGTGGGGGCTCTGGTTGACTCTGCTTTGAGAGAAGCTTTTTCTGCTTCCTCTCCATGGTTGCAGAGGGAGATCCTTGAGTTTTAAACACAAGGGAGTCCTCATTCCATTGAAGGACTATTTCACCTCTGTCAATATCAATCACAGCTCTTGCTGTGGCCAGGAAAGGTCGTCCTAGGATGATGGATTCATCCTCTTCCTTTCCAGTATCCAGGACTATGAAATCAGTAGGTATGTAAAGGCCCTCAACCTTTACTAATACATCTTCTACTTGTCCATAAGCCTGTTTTCTTGAGCTGTCTGCCATCTCCAGTGAGATTTTAGCAGCTTGCACCCCATAGATTCCCAGTTTCTCTATTACAGAGAGGGGCATGAGGTTTATTCCTGAACCAAGGTCACACAGAGCCTTAAAGATCATGGTGCCTATGGTACAGGGTATTATGAACTTTCCAGGATCCTGTCTCTTCTGAGGCAATGTCAGTTGATCCAGATCACTTAGTTCATTGATGAACAAGGGAGTTTCAACTTTCCAAGCATCAATGCCAAATAATTTGGCATTTAGCTTCATGATTGCACCAAGAAACTTGGCAGTTTGCTCTTCAGTAACATCCTCATTCTCTTCAGAAGAGGAATACTCATCAGAGCTCATGAAGGGCATAAGGAGGTTCAATGGGATCTCTATGGTCTCTAGATGGACCCCAGAGTCCTTTGGTTCCTCAGAGGGAAGCTCCTTATTGACCACTGGACGTCCCAGGAGGTCTTCCTCCTTGGGATTCACGTCCTCTCCTCTCCTCACAGGTTCGGCCATGGCGCTTATGTCAATGGCCTTGCACTCTCCCTTTGGATTCTCTTCTATATTGCTTGGGAGAGTACTAGGAGGGATTTCAGTGATCCTTTTACTCAGCTAGCCCACTTGTGCTTCCAGATTTCTAATGGAAGACCTTGTTTCATTCATGAAACTTACAGTGGCTTTAGATAGATCAGAGACTAGATTTGCTAAATTAGAAGTATTTTGTTCAGAGTTCTCTGTCTGTTGCTGAGTTGATGATGGAAAAGGCTTGCTATTGCTAAACCTGTTTCTTCCACCATTATTAAAGCCTTGTTGGGGCTTTTGATCCTTCCATGAGAAATTTGGATGATTTCTCCATGTTGAGTTATAGGTGTTTCCATAAGGTTCACCTAAGTAATTTACCTCTGCTATTGCAGGGTTCTCAAGATCATAAGCTTCTTCTTCAGAAGAAGCCTCTTGAGTACTGTTGGATGCAGCTTGCATTCCATTCAGACTCTGAGAGATCATATTGACTTGCTGAGTCAATATTTTATTCTGAGCCAATATGGCATTCAGAGTATCAATCTCAAGAACTCCCTTCTTCATAGGCGTTCCATTATTCACAGGATTCCTTTCAGAAGTGTACATGAACTGGTTATTAGCAACCATGTCAATGAGTTCTTGAGCTTCTGCAGGCGTTTTCTTTAGGTGAATGGATCCACCTGCAGAAGTGTCCAGTGACATCTTTGATAGCTCAGATAAACCATCATAGAATATATCCAGGATGGTCCATTCTGAAAGCATGTCAGAAGGACACTTTTTGGTCAACTATTTGTATCTTTCCCAAGCTTCATAGAGAGATTCACCTTCTTTCTGTCTGAATGTTTGAACATCAGCTCTAAGCTTGCTCAGCTTTTGAGGAGGAAAGTACTTGGCTAAGAAAGCCGTGACTAGCTTATCCCAAGAGTTCAGGCTGTCTTTGGGTTGAGAATCCAACCATAATCTAGTTCTGTCTCTTACAGCAAAAGGGAAAAGCATGAGCCTGTAGACTTCAGGATCTACTCCATTAGTCTTAACAGTATCACATATCTGCAAGAATTCAGCTAAGAACTGAAAGGGATCTTCAGATGGAAGTCCATGAAACTTGCAGTTCTGCTGCATCAGAGAAACTAATTGAGGTTTCAGCTCAAAGTTGTTTGCTCCAATGGCAGGAATGGAGATGCTTCTTCCATGTAAATTGGAATTAGGTGCAGTGAAGTCACCAAGCATCTTCCTTACATTATTATTATTTTCGGCTGCCATCTCCTCTGCCTGTTCGAAAATTTCTGAAAGGTTATCTCTGGATTGTTGTATTTTAGCTTCTCTTAATTTTCTCTTCAGAGTCCTTTCAGGTTCTGGATCTGCTTCCACAAGAATGTTCTTATCCTTGCTCCTGCTCATATGACAAAGAAGATGGCACAGAAAAAATAGTAATAATGATATGGATCCTTTATACCACAATATAGGGATCCTTGTGTTAGTAGAAGAAAAGAAGGGAAGAAAATCTGAACTCAGAGAGAGAGGGGGTTCGGATTTTTGGAGATTTGAAGGAAAGATGTTAGTATATCAATAAACAAATAGAAGAAGATGAGAGGGGGAAGTGAATTTTCGAAAACAATTTTTGAAAAAGAGTTAGTGATTTTTGAAAATAGTTTTTGAAAAAGGTTAGTATTTTTTTCGAAATTTTTTTTTAAATAAAAATAAAAATAATTAGTTAATAAAAAAGAAATTTTTGAAAAAGAGGGAAGATATTTTCAAAAATTAGAGAGAGAGAGTTAGTTAGGTAGTTTTGAAAAAGTTAAGAAACAAACAAAAAGTTAGTTAGTTAGTTGAAACAAATTTTGAAAATCAATTTTGAAAAGATAAGAAGTTAGGAAGTTAGAAAAGATATTTTGAAAATCAAATTTTTGAAAAAGATAAGATGAGAAGATATTTTTGAAAAGATATGATAGAAATTAGTTTTGAAAAAGATTTGATTTTTAAAATCTCAATTAATGACTTGATTCACAAGAAATCACAAGATATGATTCTAGAACTTAAAGTTTGAATCTTTCTTAACAAGCAAGTAACAAACTTCAAATTTTTGAATCAAAACATTAATTGATTATGTTATTTTCGAAAATTTGATATAAAAATAAGAAAAATATTTCTGAAAAATATTTTTGAAATTTTCGAAAATAACTAAGAATTTTGAAAAATATTTGATTTTTGAAAAAGATTTTGAAAAAGATAAGATTTTCAAATTGAAAATTTGATTTGACTCATAAGAAACAATTTGATTTTAAAAACTTTTGAAAAAGTCAACTCAAATTTTCGAATTTGATGAGAGAAAAAGGGAAAGATATTTTTTTTTTATTTTTGAAATTTTTATGAAATCATGAAAATTATGCAATGCATGAAATTTTTAGATCAAAACAATGAATGCATGCAAGAATGCTATGAATGTCAAGATGAACACCAAGAACACCATGAATGTCAAGATGAACATCATAGGCACAATTTTGAAAAAAATTTTAATGCAAAGAAAACATGCAAGACACCAAACTTAGAATTCTTTAATGCTTACGCTCTAAGAATTCAAGAATGCATATGATAAACATGAAAAGACACAAAACAAAAAATCATCAAGATCAAACAAGAAGACTTACCAAGAACAACTTGAAGATCATGAAGAACACTATGAATGCATGATATTTTCGAAAAATGCAAGATGCACATGCAATTGACACCAAACTTATGATATGACTCAAGACTCAAACAAGAAACATGAAATATTTTTTATTTTTATGATTTTCTAATTTTTTTTGGATTTTTATTTTATATTTTTCGAAAAATTCTTTTGAAAAAGAAAAAAAAGGATTCCAAAATTTTTAATATGAATTCCAGGAATCTTTTGCTCTAAAGCTCCAATCAAAGGGTCAGGCATGGCTTAATAGCCAGCCAAGCTTTAGTATGTAACTCAGACATGACACGCCTGACATTCCTTACATTCAATAGCCAATTGGCTAAGAAAGATAAAGAAGCTCTTCTCTTGAGTATAAGAATTGAGACATGGCTTTACAGCCAGCCAGGCTTCAACATGCTTCATGAAACACTAGAATTCATTCTTAAAAATTCTGAAGCCATAGAATAATTTATTTTTGAAAACATTTTTTTTTTCCGAAAACAAAAGAAAAATTTTTGAAAGATTTTTTTGAAAAATTTTTGAAAATAAAAAAAAAAGAAAATTACCTAATCTGAGCAACAAGATGAACCGTCAGTTGTCCAAACTCGAACAATCCCCGGCAACGGCGCCAAAAACTTGGTGCACGAATTGTGAATCACACTTTTCACAACGCGTACCACTAACCAGCAAGTGCACTGGGTCGTCCAAGTAATACCTTACGTGAGTAAGGGTCGAATCCCACGGAGATTGTTGGTATGAAGCAAGCTATGGTCACCTTGTAAATCTCAGTCAGGCAGATATAAAGTGATAATGGTGTTTTCGAATTTAATATAATAAGATAGGGATAGAAATACTTATGTAAATCATTGGTAGGAATTTCAGATAAGCGAATGGAGATGCTTTTCGTTCCTCTGAACCTCTGCTTTCCTGCTATCTTCATCCAATCAGTCTTACTCCTTTCCATGGCTGGCTTTATGTGATACATCACCACTGTCAATGGCTACTTTCGGTCATCTCTCGGAAAAATGATCCAATGCCCTGTCACGGCACGGCTAATCGTCTGGAGGCATCACCCTTGTCAATGGCTTCATCTTATCCTCTCAGTGAATAATATGCTCACGCACCCTGTCACGGCACGGCTATTCATCTGTCGGTTCTCGATCATGCTGGAATAGGATTTACTATCCTTTTGCGTCTGTCACTAACGCCCTGCAATCGCGAGTTAGGAGCTCGTCACAGTCATCCAATCATTGAATCCTACTCGGAATACCACAGACAAGGTTTAGACTTTTCAGATTCTCTTGAATGCCGCCATCATTCAAGCTTACGCCACGAAGATTCTGGTTAGGAGATCTAAGAGATATTCATTCTAGCTTAATTCATGTAGAACAGAAGTGTTTGTCAGGCACGCGTTCATAAGGGAGAAGGATGATGAGCGTCACACATAATCATCACCTTCATCACGTTCTTGGGTGCGAATGGATATCTTAGAAGCAAAATAAGAAGAATTGAATAGAAAACAATAGTACTTTGCATTAATCTTTGAGGAACAGCAGAGCTCCACACCTTAATCTATGGAGTGTAGAAACTCTACCGTTGAAAATACATAAGTGAAAGGTCCAGGCATGGCCGAGATGGCCAGCCCCCTAAACGAGATCAATAGTCTCCTAAGATGAACAATGGAATAAAACTGAGACCAAAGATACCTAATACAATAGTAAGAGGTCCTATTTATAATAAACTAGTCATTAGGGTTTACATGAGTAAGTAATTGATGCATAAATCCACTTCCGGGGCCCACTTGGTGTGTGTTTGGGCTGAGCCTGAGTGTTGCACGTGCAGAGGCCATTTGTGGAGTTGAACGCCAGTTTCTGTGCCAGTTTGGGCGTTCAACTCTGGTTTTGGATCCTTTTCTGGCGCTGGACGCCAGATTTGGGCAGAAGGCTGGCGTTGAACGCCAGTTTACGTCGTCTATTCTTGGCCAAAGTATGGACTATTATATATTACTGGAAAGCCCTGGATGTCTACTTTCCAATGCACTTGGAAGCGCGCAGTTCTGTAGCTCCAGAAAATCCACTTTGAGTGCAGGGAGGTCAGAATCCAACAGCATCAACAGTCCTTTTTCAACCTCTGAATCTGATTTCTGCTCAAGTCCCTCAATTTCAGCCAGAAAATACCTGAAATCACAGAAAAACAAACAAACTCATAGTAAAGTCCAGAAATGTGAATTTAACACAAAATCTATTAAAAACATCCCTAAAAGTAACTAGATCCTACTAAAAACATACTAAAAACAATGTCAAAAAGCGTATAAATTATCCGCTCATCAGTGACGCGTGCATGTCGCTGGCGAATCACCTTCTTACACGTACCCTTGGGTGACGCGTGCGCGTCGCTGGCGAATCTCCTTCTCACGCGTACGCGTGAGTGATGCATGCGCATGGCCTTGAGTTCAGCAAATCCTCATTTTTTCATGAATTCTCTATTTTTGCATGCTTTTTCTTCATTCCTTCAGCCCAATCTTTGCCTTCTAAATCCGAAATCACTTAACAAACATATCAAGGCATCGAATGGAATTAAAGTGAATTAAAATTATCCATTTTAAGGCTTAAAAATCATGTTTTTACTCTTAAGCACAAATTAGGAGCAATTCACAAAATCATGCTATTTCATTGAATAAATGTGAGAAAGGTTGATAAAATCTCCTAAAATCAATACAAGATAAACCACAAAATTGGGGTTTATCACCAATCCAAATGGATATCCACAAAAATAAACACAAGTATTTAAAACGGGCCATCAGGAGGTGCACTATTTATAAAAACGGCCCAAAAAGCCACCAAACAATTTCAAACTACCGACTACACTGTTTGAAAACTTAAAAAGAAAAATTGTTCGCACAAAAGTCACATACGCTGAGTAGAAAACTTACAAACTTTGAGAATTAAAATGTCTAAACTACTCAAGCTCGATAATTTGGCCCTCCTTCACTGTCCTGAAGGCTCCCATGACAGACACGTCCACATCTAGAGCCAAGACTCGAACCTGCGCCTTCAAAGCCTCTTTGGTCGCTGCAACAGCTGCCCTAGCATCATCCAGGAGATTGGCTTCCATTTTTTTAAATCTTCAGCCTCAACCCTCGCCGTCTCAGCATCAGTAGGAGCCACAACAAGAGCACTTTTAGCATCAGAAGCTAGCTTCTGGGCCATCGACACCTGAGACATCAGCTTGGTCTCCCGCTCCGATAGTCTCAGAATTTCAGAACCCGCTTCTTTGGCATTCTTAGCGCCTTCGCCCTCGCAGCCTCGGATGCCTCAAGTTGACCTTTCAACACAGCAAAATCCGCCTGCGCTTGTTGGAGCTTCCTATCTAGGAGGAAGGTCTGTGAGAGTGTAGGCTCGGCCTTCTAGACAATAGTGGCCAAGCGAAGGAGGTCACAATACACCGACTAAGCTTGGCCAGACAAATCCTAATCCTGAAAGAACTCATCGGTGCCAGGAAATAGGTGCCAATCAATGAAACCAAGAGTGTCGAAGGAACGGTCCATCACACAGGGAGTGACCACCACTACGCTGACCCACTCCCAACCACTCGCTTTGACCTACATATGCTTTTTTTTTCAGTCTCAGGAACTAGAATCTTCTGAAGGTTGTCATCCATGGCAACCCCCTTTTGGACGATCTCTTGCGAGACCGTCTGAGAGCTCGGGATAGAGGCCAAGAGGAGGTGTTGACTAAGAGGACCCCTCAACTCCAGCCTCTGGAGTTTTCATAAAAGCAACCCTCAGTCGATGCAACGTCGTCAGCCCGTCAGCCATTCCAACTACAAAACAATGAAAAATAGAAATAATAAGTTGCAAGATTGAAAGGAAGATACATAAAACTCGAAAAAAATAAAGAGACTTACCAACATAAGACCTGCCTGCATCAGGATCCCCTATCACATTGCCAGGATTCAGAGGTCGATCCCTGAAAAGTGCCAACAAGATGTCGGCGATCTCCTTGTTTTCAAAGGACAGTCCCTTACAAGTCACCCTCATCATGTAGAAAGCCCTGGCCCAAAATTCCAATACGAGCAAATCTGGCGTTCCCCCTCTAGCGAGAGCCAAAAAGGGAGACAACCCTCGACGGGACAGACCTTGAAGTATTCCACCTAGAAACTATGGAACAAATCTTTGAACAAGTTGAAGAGTCGACAGTTCGTCTGGGTCCAGAAATAGATGTATTCCTTTTCGGTATTTCCCCTCCTTATGCAGAATGGTGCATAGAAAGAAGAATAGAAAGATCTCAACTCAAGCTGGCATCTCCAAAACTCACACATCAGCTCAAAGGTCTAAATATCGACCCAGCTATTTGGATGTAGTTGAGACGGCATCGCAGAAATTTGGTTCAAGAGAGTCATCTGGAATTTCGTAAAGGGCAGCCGAACTCCCAACTTGGTAAACAAAGGTTCGTGCCCCCAAATCTAGTCCGAGACATGAGGAGAATTCAAATTAAGATAGCAAACCCTCTCATTCTCATTGGCAAGCACCAACTTGTATTGCCCTGCCGCCTCACTGCCTCCCAACACGGCCCCTTCATCTCAGAGCCTTTGGAGGTCCCCCCTCGTCCAATCAAGAAGGCGTGCCCGAGATGTCAGACATTACCCAATGGTAACGATTCAGCACACCCCCTGCCAGGAAGATAGGACCCAGGTTTTCCTGGATTCCCATCCATCGCACCATACCTAAATTCAAATAGGTGCACCACTATTAGCCCACTACCCAAAATCGCAGAAATAAGGAAGTTTTGCTACCTAAACCCCAAGGAAAGCTTAAAAACTACACCTAAATGCAGTAACCTTCCCCTATATTTTCCTACCTTCCCTATGAAGAAGACAAAATGAAGGGGCTATGCAACAAGCAGGAAGAAAAAATGCAGAAACAAAATAAACAAAAAACAAACGAGGAAGGAAGATGGAGACACCAACCTGATTTCAGAAGTCGAAAATGAAGTTGCAACAGGCAAAAGAGAATTAAGAACTACGAGCCCTCCAACAAACCAGCCAAGCACAACGCAAAAGGAAAGTCACAAAGAGTGCACACATAGAGGCAGTAAGAGGAAATGAAGAAGAAGAGAAAGATCGGCAGTTATGGTAGAGAGATGAGAAAAATGAAAAGAAAAATACCGAAACATTTCAAATAGCAAAAAACAAAGGACAAAAAAGGAAAAGCACGAACCTCTCTCCTCCTATTAAGTGTCATTATGACACCTTGAAAACTGCAACGGACAGAAGGAAAAAGAAAAGGATAAGAGACAGGACCACCGACCACGAGGAACGTCATGGGTATCTGATCTAGCTAGAAAACACAAAAAATCGTGCCACATCCTTTACAATGTAAGGCTCGCAAGACTTCGTTGCAATGAAGAAATGAGCTTATCCAGCGATGAGACTAAGCAAGCATACTCTCCCGCTCTGGGGGCAACTATTCCAAACCAAACCCTCAGGTCCCCAAACGGCCTCACTACTCGAGGCCCTGGATCTGAGCCTTAACCGCGGCCCAAGGATCACCAATATCTAACTAACGTTCAAATTCAAACGCTCCCCTTATCCTAGCCGATAAGATAACATAAAGATAACAACCTCAAACTATATAAAGAGCAGTCAAGGGCTCCCTTAGGTACGATACACACTAAACCCTCTCCTATACCTCTGAGATCCATTCTAACTTGAGTGTAGGAGTGTCTTTGTAGGTACCATCCCCCGCCACTCCAGAAATCTAGTCCCATCACTACCTTGATCGACGAGTCTCCGATCCATCTCACAACTCGTACCAGCGACTTCACATACAAATTCAATTGTTAAATACTTTATATTTTAATTAAGTTAAGATCGAATTTTAGAAATAACATAATTTATTAATATATATAATATTTTATGTATTAAAATTTGTGCACCATAAATCTCTCAAATTCTATTATATATATTTAGATTAATTTTCTTAAGTTCTTTAATTAGTTACAATCATGAGATGATGATGTAGAAGCAATCATTAGATTAATTTTCTTAAGTTCTTTGTGAATTCTGCTCCTCCATAAAAATACTGAATATCTTTCTAGCATTTTACTCTACTCAATGTGCAACATAAAAAATATATTAATAAGAGGCATCATTATTGGATGCAGAGATAAGATCACCAAGATAAGAACTCTAAAAAATATTCATATCAATCTAACCACAACAACTGAATTCATTTGCTTAATGTGTACTAAATTTTATTCGTGATACAAATATATTTTAGCAGAAAGACCCATCCTAACCAAAAAATATGAGCCTAAACCTTGATTTAAGCATACATATCTAGCGCAAAGTTTACCACGAATATGAAAAACCTTAATTACCATCCACCTGAAACAAAATTATTCAGTACAGACTTGTTAGCACAATGAGCCAATTACGAATGTCCCTGAAGTTTCACTTGCAAAAAATTTAGATGAATACCTCACCACATTTTGATTTTTTGTTTTATCTACTATTCGGATTAATAAAGTCAACTGTAGGTGACACCAAATGCTAACCATTTGCAGCAACAGCAGTAGAACCACCTGTGTACAAACAATATAAAAGCACTATAAGATAAAATCATAAATAAATAAAAAATGACACATAAAAAAAGATCAACTATTGCACACAAAAAAATCCAAGGTTTTTGAGTATGAAACAAGCATTTATTTTCTTGGAATCTTTTATTAGTCTTACTTTACTTCACTCCTTTGCATATCTGATTGAAATTGTGCAATTACTTTGTTCACATCCCACCTCTGTATTTTTTCTCTTTGTTTAAATTCAGGTCCTTCTATTATTTTGAAAGGGTGCAATTCAATTTAAAGTGGTCTAAAATGATATCTGAGACATCCACTTAATAAAGAAGGAAATGCATATCTTTAAATATCTTAGGTGACCAAGATCATGGTGAAATATATAGCAACCTTTAACAGGAGAGACAAAAAAGGCTACATAAAAAGCAAAAATAATATACCAACTGATTTTGGAGTTGCTTCTTTTTTTTTCTTTTTTCTAGTTATTATGGTAACATATCAAAAATTGTATTTAGTATTCAATTGCAAACTTGTAGGGATTGCAATATATATCTTACCAGCGGGTACCCAATCCGGACCAATCCGTTTAGATAAGGTTGTCTACTCAACCCACTGCGAGTAGGGTAGGGTGCGGTGCAAGTTTGCCTACGGGTAGGGTAGCATATGGGTTCAGGGTATACCTGGTGCGGGAAAATTGAATTTCCCACAATTGAACCGGCAAGTGCACCGGGTCATCCAAGTAATACCTCAGGTGAGTGAGGGTCGAATCCCACGAGGATTGCTGGATTGAGCTAGCTGTGGTTATACTGTAGATCATAGTCAGGCAAATAGAATGGTAGTTTTGATTGTTGTAGGCGCATAAACAAACAATAACAAAAGCGATAAATGGATAGGATAAAGACAGTAATTAGCAGTAGTTAAGGCTTCGGAGATACTTCTTTTTCTGAATTAATACATCATACTCTCTGCTTCAACAATGAATGATTCCTTCAATGGCAAGGCTGTAAGTGATTAAGCCATCGGCCGTGGTCATTAATCTCCTCAGGTCCAGACCGAACATTCAAATGGACTAGATCAATCTGGGAGAGGGTGAAGTGCGTGCAAGTCAATCTCTTTGTTGATCTTACTCAAAACGCCACAGACAAGGTCAGATCTTCTGGATCAGAGACTGCTGCTCTTATGGTTCTAGCCCTTAGAGCCATAGGAACCTCAATTGCCCCTGACTAACGAGGTTATATGTCACATACCCTTATTAATCCAGATAATTCTGTTGGAACTCGTGATGCATCCTTATGCTCTAGCGCAATACTATCCGGGTCAGGACTCGTAAGAACTCATGTAGAATTGAGATTCATGAGGATGAAGAACGACAATGCATCATAGAGTAGAATCAAACATAAATTGAAATTGAAAAATACTTGTATTAATTCATAGGAATCAGCAGAGCTCCTAACCTTTACCTAGGAGGTTTAGTTGCTCATACTATACAGAGAATAAACTGAAATATTCAAAAGTGGTGGAGAAGATCCTAAACAATGGTGATCTCCCCTTATTTATACTAATGACTAGACTTAAAGAGAAACTAATAATAGTTAGAAATTACAATAATGAAATAAACTAAGCTAAAGGTGTAAAAATCCACTTTTAGGGCCCACTTGGTGAGTGTTTGGACTGAGCTTGGCTTCTATCTTGAGGGAGTAGGCATCCAACGCCCAATAGGGGGTAGATATGCTGCTTCCTTGCTCCCATTGTGGCGTTGCACGCTAGGATTGGGCGTTCAACACTGGCCTTGGTCCTCTTAGGGCATGAAACGCCTCACAGGTATTTTGTGCGTTCAACGGCCATTTTGGGTCTTCATTTCCAAAGTAAAGTATAGACTATTATATATTGCGGGAAAGTTCTGGAAATTGGTTTTGCAACGCCGATGAGAACACGTCATTTGGACCTCTATAGCTCTAGAAATGCTTGTTTGAATGCACGGAGATCAAGATCTGACAGCATATGTTGTCCTTTCTTTGCCTCTGAATTAGACTTTTCTAAAACTTGCCAAAATCACCTGAAATTTACCTAAAAACATAGAAAAAACATAAAAGCTCAAAGTAGAATCCAAAAAGTGAATTTTTCACAATAACCTACTAAAACATAATGAAATAGATTAAAAACACTAAAAAAATAACATCAAAAAGCGTATAAAATATCCGCTCATCAATACCCTACCCTACTGTACCCGTACCCCTAATATATTATATAATATATATGTAAAGGTTATGTATGTAGTGAAAAAAGTAAGTGTTAAACTCACAATCTTCCTCTTATAAAAATTTGAAATAACCACTAAGCTAGTTGATGATCATATTATTTGTAATTTTTTGTTGAATTTCTTTAAGATTTTATTGTTTTTAATTTTAATTTGAACTTAGTTTTTTATTTTCTATTTTATTAATATGTATAAAATTTAGAATGGTTGAATTTTTTATTTTTCTGTGGGTAGGGTAGAGTTTAGAACTTTGGGGTGCGGGTAGGGTTAGGGTTGAGAGATTCTCAACTCGCGGATAAGATAGGGTAGAATGTTAACAAAGTTTTCAACTCACAGGTAGGGTTAGGATCTACCCTACTCTACCCATTGTCAGCCCTACTAACCTACACAATTTCTGGTTGAAACATGAAAAACAAACAATCTTTTTTTTTTTAAATATCTCAAAATTAATTAGAGAAAGAAAGATCTCAAAAAAATAGCTATTAGTAGTTTTTGTTGTTCTCATAGACGACATTCTCAAGAATATCAAAACATAATTATAAAAATAAATAAATGAAGAAAAGAAATTAAAGAAAAGCACATTGATATATCTTAAGTACTAAATATCCAAATTTGTTATGTGAATAATTTATAAAGACTGCAACTTGAACAACTGATGGAGTGTTTCTTGAACTAAAGATCATTATTCACTTATAATCTTATATAATAACTTAAACCATGATTGATATAAACAATTTTAGTCAACACTCAAATTCATACATTAAAAATTTTATCCATGAACCATTTTTCATCTCATGAGGAAGCACTTTCAATTCTGAATCAGGTAATAAAAATATTACTTAGTGAATAGTTCTCAAAGAAATAGAAATTAGTAGTCGTCAAATACTATCTCAAAATTTGCAGAAGTAAATGAAAAATTTAGTAAAAAAAATACCTGAATTACAAGAAGCCATTGTCTCCTTTTTCATAAGATTTTCAAAGCCTACACTACTGCTATCACTGGGATGGAAACTCTGTCTCCTAAGCAGTCCATTTGGTTAAGCTTAAAAAATTGCATCTTTTTTATTAAGAAGCTAATATAAATAATGTTTTAAGATTCAAAATGCTCTCTCTCTCTCTCTCTCTCTCTCTCTCTCTCTCTCTCTCTCTCTCTCTCTCTCTCTCTCTCTCTCTCTCTCTCTCTCTCTCTCTCTCTCTCTCTCTCTCTCTCTCTCTCTCTCTCTCTCTCTCTCTCTATATATATATATATATATATATATATATATATATATATATATATATATCAAAGAGTTCATTTTTTTACTAAATTTCAAACCAAAAAGAATGGTATGTTCAAACATACAATTCTAATAAGGTTCAATATATATATATATATCAAAGAGTTCATTTTTTTTACTAAATTTCAAACCAAAAAGAATGGTATGTTCAAACATACAATTCTAATAAGGTTCAATATCCTCTGGACTGATTAAGCAGAATATATGCTTTTTTGCAAGTAGTTCTTTTTTTTGCCATGCTCTTCTTCTTCCTCTTCTCCCCTTCTCTACATTACAGGTGTTCATACCCTAGGTCGAGTTGTCCGACCCGGGATGATTGGCGTCAAAGCGACCGACCTCCTCAGGTCAGACTATCCGACCTCTTTTTAAAGAGAGCTCGGCCAAACCGACAGGAAAGCCCAAGTAAGGGGCCCAAATAGAGGAACACGACCCAAATCCAAAGGCAGTCCAAGCCTATAGAGATAAGGGCGGTTCCCTTAAAGATAAGCTGACCTCACTCAAAGATAAGATAAGATAAGATAACTAACTTATCTTATCTAAAAAGATCACTCTACACCATTATAAATACACTGGAGCACCCAGGTATAACTCATACTCTGATTCTACTAAAAACCTGCTTAATACCCATGCTAACTTAAGTATCGGAGTCTCTTGCAGGTACCCCCCACCCTCCAGTGACGAAGGATCAACAGTGCAGCCAGTCCCAGAAGTCAGACACGACAGCTCCGGCTGCCACCCACCAGCCGGACACGTCATCTCCAACCAGCACAGAAGATCTCGTCCGAGATAGACCTACAGTTTCAGGTAACCCTCGGAACATTGGCGTCGTTGCTGGGGAACTTGGAAGTCATCCCATTACCATGGCGGACGATCACGACAACGACCATGATTCAGATCTAGAGGATAGAACACCACACAAAAACGCAGACACTGCGCTAAAAGACACTCCAGAATCCAACGGGGACAAAAATTCATCAAATCTGGGAGTGATAGAAGCACTTCAGGATCGTTTAAAGCAACTTGAAAAAGAAACCCATCATCAACGAGAAGTCGGGAAGGATCTACAGAGAGAAGTAAGGCGACGTCGAGAATTAGAAGATAAACTTCTAAAACTCGAAGCCGATCTCAAAGCCAAAGCTACTCAATCCACCCCGGAAGATAGCCCACGCAAAGACCAAGATCCATTCACTAGGGAAATTATGAAGACCAAAATTCCTAAGAACTTCAAACTTCCGGACATGACCTTGTACGATGGCACTACAGACCCCAACCATCACCTCAGCAATTTCAAAAGTAGAATGTACCTCACCGACGCCTCAGATGCAGTCCGTTGCAAAGCTTTTCCAACAACTCTCACAAAGACAGCAATCAGATGGTTCGACAACCTACCTTCAAAGTCCATATCAAGCTTTGATGATCTAGCCAAAAAGTTTCTGGCCAGATTCTCCATCCAAAAAGACAAAGCTAAGCACGCTCCCAGTCTACTAGGAATCAAGCAAGGAGACCGGAAAAGTCTTCGCAACTGCATGGAGAGATTCAACAAAACATGCCTAGACATACAAAGTTTACCAACAGAGGCCGCCATCATGGGCCTCATCAATGGTCTACGAGAGGGACCTTTCAGTCAATCTATATCAAAGAAATACCCCACATCCCTGGACGAAGTGCAAGAACGGGCGGAGAAGTATATCAACATGGAAGAAAATTCTCGGCTAGGTGAAACCTCAAAATCTGGATTCTCCTATCGAGAAAAAGATAAAGAGCCCAAAAAGAAGGAAGACCGACATGGGAAAAAAAATTAAAAAATATCATAATTACACCCCCCTTCGGGTGTCTCTTGTGGACGTGTACAAAGAAGTCTGCCACACAGAAAAAATACCCCCATCTCGACCACTCAAAGGCAAAAGAGGAGGAGGAAACCGAAATGAGTATTGCAAATACCATCGTGTCCGCAGACATTCTACCAACGAATGCTTCGATCTAAAGAACATCATAGAAAAGTTAGTAAAAGAAGGAAAACTAGATCGGTATTTGGCCACCCGAGACGATAAGCAAAGAAAAAGGAGGAGGGATGAAGAGGCCGGATGAACCGAGCGATCACCTCGGACACCAGAAAGACATGTTCATATGATACACGGAGAATTTGCAGGAGGAGGAATCTCCAAATCATCCCACAAAAGATATCTTAAAGAAGTATATCATGTCGAAGGGAAGGAGGAAGCGCCCGACATCCTTGCAATTACGTTCACCAAGGAAGATGCATCCGGTATCATCTCAGGACACGACAATCCCATGGTTATCACCATCATACTGGCAAACGCCAATCTCCACCGCACATTAATAGACCAAGGAAGCTCTGCCGACATCTTATTCAAAACTACCTTCAACAGCTCGGACCTTGAAGAAATAGTTCTTAAAATCACGAAACGACTCGTCATACATAGAAAAAACTTTCTTCCCTTGCAAAGCTTGGAAAGAAACCCAGGCAGCCTTTTTCTTCACTACCCCAGGTTTTGTCAAGACAAACAAATAAAAGAAAAGGGATTGCGAGGTAGGGACGTCAAGTTCACGACACAACAATTGAAAAATCTTTATAAAGCCCCAAGAATTGGGGTGAAGTTGGGACGGAGCTACGTTGCAAAACCACAATAGATTGGTCTCAAAAGGAGTAAAAGGAATGGTGATGCTCATTTGGCCAAAGAAGAAATCATATGAATAGAAAAAAGGACGGTCTCCAGCAACTCGAGTAGAGAAACAAACTCTCTCTTCAGAGGAGGGAGGTACAAGTTCGTAATTCTTCTCCTCACCGACACTACTACAAATCCTATGAAACTGCCTAAGCTGCTGACAAAACTCATAATCAACCAAAGAAACACACAGAATAACCATTGAATCCACCCAATCAGCCATGCCCTCGGGGACCTGGGAAGATGTCTCAACAATGTTCTTGCGAGAAAACATGAGAATCAACTAGTCCTACAGCAAGAAGAGAAGAAAACAGATTACTAACCCAAAAACATCTCGGATAAAAAATAAAACATCTCAGAACAACTCAGACAAGCGCGACACGGAGCAATATAAACAAAAAGAAACCCCCGGGACCTACACTAAAGACCCAGGGGCATCCTTTTGGGGGCAAGTTAGGGAGCAAGGACTCAAGGAAACCTACAAGTTTTCATCTTTACGTCTCTACACGTCTTGGCAGGAAGATAACACTCCAAGAAGAAAAGCCACGAGTTACAAATCAAAAAATCATCAAAAATCACCTCCCAAAATTCACAGTCTCAGACGGAACTAACAAAAGCATCAAGAGGGAAACGCACTCCGAACAAAAGGCGAAAATTAAATTATGGGAATCGTTATCTCCTACAAAGATACAGCAACAAGGAAAGCCACCAAAACAGAGCAAAAGTCAAGGGGCAATCTTTTAAAATTATGAGCAAGATACAGTTTTTTCAAAATAAACAGCCAGAAGCAACAGTAGAACATGCAAAGCCCTAGGAAGCCTCAAACAAGAAATACTGGGAATATGCGTAAAAAACGAAAAAGAAAGTCAAAGATAATACATTACAACGACAAGCAAACACAAAGATCATAGAAAGGTTCAAGCTTTTTTCAAACATGCAGTCAAATGACAAAGAAAACCAACTGTAAATAGAACCAACCTGAAAAAAAGCAGAAAGCTTCAGAGGAGTCGAGGAAGGAAGACGAAATCCTGAATCACCCTCACACAAGCAAAAGCACCAGGCAATGTCGCAGGAAGAAATGCGAAATTACAAACTCCAGGCGAAAACAGAAAATGAGAAAGAAAAGGGAAGTTACGGTAACAAGAGAAGAAAAACCATCTTTTCTGAGTGTAAAGATTCAAATTAGAAAGCCAAGGGAAACGGGGCATTAAAAACTAATTAATAAGGGTATTCAAAACCCTCGCCCGTTCCCAAGAATAGAGCGCTAATACAAAAGCACGCGCTTTTAGAAGAAAATGTTCTGCATTCAAAAACGAAGACTCTACAAGGAATAAGTCGACCGGTGCCCGAGTTCGGCTTTATCAGAGCAGGATCGAAGTCCTAAATACAAGACTCGATCTCCCAAAAAAGACCAAACTCGAGCAGGGGCACTGTTCATACCCTGGGTCGAGTTGTCCAACCCGGGATGATTGGCGTCAAAGCGACCGACCTCCTCAGGTCAGACTATCCGACCTCTTTTTAAAGAGAGCTCGGCCAAACCGACAGGAAAGCCCAAGTAAGGGGCCCAAATAGAGGAACACGACCCAAATCCAAAGGCAGTCCAAGCCTATAGAGATAAGGATGGTTCCCTTAAAGATAAGCTTACCTCACTCAAAGATAAGATAAGATAAGATAAGATAACTAACTTATCTTATCTAAAAAGGTCACTCTACCACCATTATAAATACACTGGAGCACCCAGGTATAACTCATACTCTGATTCTACTAAAAACCTGCTTAATACCCATGCTAACTTAAGCATCAGAGTCTCTTGCAGGTACCCCCACCCTCCGGTGACGAAGGATCAGCAGTGCAGCCAGTCCCACAAGTCAGACACGACAGCTCCGGCCGCCACCCACCAGCCGGACACGTCATCTCCAACCAGTACAGAAGATCTCGTCCGAGATCGACCTACAATTTCAGGTAACCCTCGGAACAACAGGTGATTGGAACTTGAAGCATGAGTAAATGATTTAAAAAAAAGGAATCACAAAAACTATAAATATCATTGAATACTAAGTGCAATAATAATTTTTTTTTCTCTTTCAATGCAAGACTATTTCTTTTTTGCTTCTGAGCCTCTTTCTGTCACTAAAATAATCACAAAGATTCAGACTTGAAATTAATAACTTAATTAAAGAAGGAAAGGGAGAAGAATAAAATCCTCAATTGTTTGCACTCAACTCATCAAGACACAACCTCATTGTAAAATTTCAAATTAGCAATAACAAGTAAACATTGGAAAATTCCCTCAAACACCTCTTGCATTAAAAAAATAGCAATAAACGTTAATAATGCATGTATTAAAGTATTGTTCAATGGTCAAATATTTCTTAAAAACTGTTCCTGCAAGATAAAGGAGTTCAAATTATTATTAGTATAACATTGTTCTGGACCCGGGTTCTGGACTCGACGTCCCAACGACGGAAGGTCCCAGACCCAACTCATCGGGGACCAATGTGGTGACCTGGCGTTGTTGGGCCACCATGGGAGTTCTTGACCACTAAGGAGATTTCATAGAGGAATCAAAGTGAGAGAACATAACCGTAACTTTTGACCTCATAAGCACTTTTCTAACTTTAGCATCGGAGTGTCATTGCAGGTCCACCCACCATCCGATTCTTACCCAGTGCCTTAGAGTACCGCAACAATCGCTCGCCCACCATCTAGTTGCAGTTTCGTTGATTCGGGTTAGACCTGAACATTGGCACCGTCTATGGAGACCGCATGACGAGAAGACTCCTATGGCGTCCGGGCCCGTGTGTGAACGCGACACCATAGGAGGAAGTTGCTCTAGCTAGGGTTCGGATGTTGAGTGTTGTCCACAAGACGGTGACACCCAGTCACCAGCCTCGAAATCACCAAAACTCGAAACCCGAAGCAGCTTTGCAACCGTTCAGGGAAACAAGGTCAGATAACTCTCGGATCATCGAAGAGTTATGCCACTGGTTGTAGAACTTAGAGAGGGAGGTAGCGAATAGGGATCGTTTCCAGCCATCTTCAGAAGGACATTTAAGGACCAGGCCTTGAGCGCGACACCCCTCAGGTCCCTCGGAATAGGAAACTGGGAGGCGATGAGAAAGGGCTGATCCGGCCTAGACACATGGCGATGACTCACATTCTTCGAGCCAGGAACGTCTCGGGAGACGAGGCAGGGGCCGTGAATGATCTCCGATGAGGAAGAGGAGGCAGCACGAGGACCTCGTCGTCATGAGTGTAACCCCTTTTTCGAGAAAATCCTCTGGATCCGCCTCCTGAGACGCTTTGAAAAGCCGATGGATATGCAATATGATGGGATGGAAGACTTGTAAGAACATTTAACGGCATTCAAGGCTCGAATCTTGAAAGGGCACCCGATGTGGTACGTTGTCGTGCTTTCCTAGTAACGCTCGCCGGACTAGCGATCAAATGGTTCAACTCCCTACCTCAGGAATCCATCGAGGGCTTCGCGGATATATCTTGAAGATTTATAGCCCTGTTCACGATTAGGATCACGAAGTCTAAACATCCTATAAACCTCTTGGGTGTAACCCAACGTGAAAACGAGTCCACGAGGAAGTATTTGGACCATTTCAACGACAAATACATAGAGATCAATGTTCTAACAGAATCTTTTGCTAACCATTGCCTAACCAATGGGCTAACAAATAAGGACTTCCGAAAGTACCTAACCACTAAGCCTGTATGGACTATGCATGAGATCCAGAACATAGTTAAAGAGTATATAAATGACAAAGAAGTCAGCCAAGTTGTGACGGCCAATATGCGGAATGCCTCGGCCACTGTTACCCCTCGTTACGTGGTCACCATCCCTCCCCCGAAGGAAGGGGCCAAAGAACAGCCAGGAAAACTCCGACCCCTACGGATTGGGAAGTTCACCAACTATACTCCTCTGACTGTCCCGTTACTAAAATTTACCAGCAGATAGCCGATCGTGCTGTGATCCCGAAGGCACGACAGCTCCAGGAGTGGACTGGAGCAAACAAGTCCCTGTACTGCGATTACCACCGGTGGTCCAGACACAGAACTCAGGATTGTTTCGACCTAAAGAATACCTTGGAGAAAGCCATACAGGACGAGAAACTCTCCGAATTCACAAAAATAATATGTGAATCGCGAGGTAAAAATCCCCTTAAATGGTGAGGGCCGCAACTCCTAAGCAGCCAGACCACCTTCGAGGGAAGAAACTGAGGTGGATCCCACTATCGTGGTCAATGTGGTCGTTGGAAGATCAAGCGAAAAGTCAAAGTCCTCGCAAAATAAGGATCTCAAGATCTTCGCGATGACCGCCTCTGAATATCACATGCCGCCGACCTTTCCCGATTTTACATTCTGATCACAAGATTGTCGGATTCAAGACGTTACTGATAACTCGCCCATGGTCATCACGTCCAGGATAGGGTCCAGGCTCGTAAAGAGTATACTGGTAGACACGGCACCGATTCTATATCCTATTTAGGAATGCCTTCAACGCCCTCAGACTCCATGACTCCGACCTCCACACACACCAAAACGGGGTGGTCGGCCTGGGAGACTTCTTCATCAAGCCAGATGGGGCATTCAGGCTCCCGATCAGTATCGAAAACGGCGTTAAGAGGCAAACTATCATGTCCAACTTTGTCATTATCAAAGACTCTGACGCTCAACGACTTCTACGCGGAGGTATTCACAAGATACCTAACCATGAAGTTTTGCATAGATGACGAGGCAATCAAAACCATACACGGTGATTTGGAGGCGACAGTAGCCTACAATCACACCGCTTGAGCCTTTGAAAAAAATCTCATGATGCCACGGGAATATTCATGGTGGATCTAGACGTAAGGATAGAAGAAAATGTCCCAAACCCAAACCAGAAAGAGACCTTGAAAAGGTACAAATTGGGGAGATGGGTTCCAAGTACACTTTCGTCAATCGAAGCCTGTTGTACGAGCTAAAAGCTCCCCTAGCATCCCTCTTAAGAGAAAACGGGGATATCTTTCCGTGGGCCCCAACAGACATGCCAAGCCTGGACCCCGGTTTCATGTCCCACTAGCTTGCCATGAAAGCGAAGGCAAAGCCAGTAGTGCAGAAGCGACGAAAGATGTCGGCAAACAGAGCGGCTAAAGAAAAAAGGTAGACAGCCAACCTCCTTCAAGCCGGTTTCATTTGAGAACTCATATATTCGACTTGGTTGTCGAACGTGGTGATGGTCTGAAAGCCCAATAGCAAATGGAGAATGTGCGTTGACTACTCGAACTTAGACAAGGCCTGTCCTAAGGATCCTTCCCATTACCCAACGTCAATAACCTGGTCGACTCATTATCTGGGTATAAGTTTCTGAGCTTCATGAACACATATTCCGGGTACAACTAGATACCGATGCACCCATTAGATGAGAAAAAAATAGCATTCATCACACCCCACGACATCTACCGCTATACAGTCATGCCCTTCGACCTGAAAAATGCCGGGGCCACATACCAACGACTGATGACCAAAATCTTCCAGAGTCAAATCGCCAAGACAATAGAAGTGTATGTTGACGATATGCTCGTCAAGACCACCGAGTTGGAATCCCTGCTGGCTGACCTTCGCCAGATAAATGATGTACATGGCCAAGATAAATGATCATACACCTACACTTTTTCTCTTCTGATATTTCTATCATTAACATTTTGTTCACTTTTCATTTGTTCTAGAAAGGATGAGTCATCATCTAGAATATAATTCTGTTATGATAAAAGTCTTCGGAAATTTTATAGTTTTGGAGAGAATTATACACATTATTTTTCTTCTCATCAGTTTTTCCTCTCCCTCAAGAAGTTTGTTATGGTATTAGAAATTTATGAGCTCTGCTGATACCCCACAATGGTGAAGACCTCAAATCCAAACAACCAATCCCTCCTTCTTCAATTTCTTCTCCCATGGAGGACATTCCTCTCAACCCTTCACAAGACACATCTAGTCTATTTTACATTCACCCAAGTGAGAATTCCACTTTTGTTCTTATTAGTTCAGTCCATACCGCAGTAACTATCATTCATGGTCACGCTTTTTTTTTTTAATGGCAATTATCTCCAAGAATAAGTATGGCTTTCTCAATGGAATCATGCTGTCTCCTTCACGAAACGACCCATATTTCTTAACTTGGGAGCACTACAATAACCTTGTTCTATCTTGGCCATTTCACTTTCTTTCTCCATTTATAGCTCAGAGTGTGATTTATCTCAATATTTCTACATTCTATTGGTAAGATCTTCATGGTCACTTTTCTCAGTTTGATTTGTTGCGTATAGCTGGGTTGAAGGAAGAAATTTTTGGCTTGAAATAAGGAGTCTTTTCTATTACAAAATTTTATGTGTCACTAAAAACTTTGTAGAAATAATTAGAATCCACTCGACCTCCTACTATCTGCCGCTGTCCTGCAAAGCTCCATCGTTCTCAAGATTTTATCATTCACTGTTTGAAACGTCTGAATGAAAGATTTGTCATCATTCACTCTCAAATCTTTCCTCTGGACCCCTTGACGTCGGTCACGAAGGTGTTTGCTCTCGTCATACAGCATGAGTAGCAACTTCAGTTGACAATTGAGATCCTTGACAAGCCAAAAATCATCAATGCTACCACTGATGCTCGTCGTTTTCACTGATGTTGGATGTGGCGGCATGCCCATAAAGGTCTGCACCTATTGTGGTCGGGCGGGTCACGCGGTGGATGTATGCTACGAGAAGGACGAATACCTGCCCGACCACCCTATCATCCTGGATGTCTGAGATACCATGATCGTGCATCCTCCTCACGTAGCAGCACTGTTGTAGTGCCCCTATTCTTTCTTTTCGTTCCCTTGTTGAAAGAGAAAAGGGTTTCACAGTGGATATGGTCTTACTTGAGGCCAACCTTGTACTCACTCTCTCTTAACATAGGACTCTCATGAAATTCTTGCAATAGGTTAAGGTCCATTGGCTAACAATTAAAGATGATACTAAGGCTAACACCTCTTCTCAAATTGGGCTTCTCCCTAGCCCAAATTTAAGTATCCATATACTTTGCTCTTTCTTTATATTTTCTGTTTTACATAATATTTCTTCCCCGTATAATTTTTTTCTGATACTTGGGTAATTGATTCTGGTGCTACTGATTATATTTCTTTTGATTTTTCTCTGTTTACCTCTTATTCAAAAATTAATCTGATCATTGTTCATATGCCTAATGGTTCTCAAGTTGTTGCATATTATAAGGGTGTTGTTAAATTCTCATATACTTTGATTCTCTCTAATATTCTTTATTTACCTCCATTTCATTTTAACTTGATTTCTATTTCAAAAATCACATCCATGTTGAATTATGAGATCTTTTTTTCTAAATCTTCATGTACCTTACAAGAATCCAACAGATTGGAATCGATTGATTTGGATAGAATAAAATAAAGGTTGTATATACTTAAGAAGGATTTTGACATCAATAATCCATCACCTTTCCCCTTAATAAATTTCATACAAACTACTCCCATCATACAATTCAATTTATGACATTTTTGTTTATGATATTTTTTGGACATCTTTCTTTACATCATAAAGATCTTTGTGATGTATGTCATCTTTCAAAGCAAAAAAAAATCTTTTTTTTCAAAGCTTTACTAGAGCTAATGATATTTTTGAGTTATTACATTTTAATATTTGAGGTCCCTGATAAACCCATATTTTATGATATATTTTGTTCTTAATTTGAGTGATTTATTCAATCCTTCACCCACTTATTCATATTAATTTCATGGTTTTACTTCTCCTTCCTTATTATGTGATGTATGTGAAAAACATGTTTCCTATGCTTTAAAATTAATTATTTTAATTACCTTTATTTCTATTCTTCTAAGGTAAGAATGACTTAAAGGATGGAAAGGAAACATACAAAAATGGAAGAAAAGCACAAAACGGAGCTTCTGAAGAAATTGGCATCCACGCGATCGCATGGGCGACGCGGACGCATGCCAGGCGCAAAGAAGCAGCGACGCGGCTGCATGACTGACGCGACCGCGCGCCTTAAGCAGAACGAATATGACGCGGTCGCATGACTGACGCGATCGCGTGGCAAGGAAAAGCTCCGAACGACGCGACCACGTGACCCACGCGGACGCGTGACAGAGGCCACGCACCAGAAATTGCAGAAAATGCTCCCAGCGAATTTTGAAGCCCTTTTTGGCCCAAATCCAAGTCCAGAAGGCATAGACCAGAGGTTATGAAGTGAGGGAATGCATCCATTCAGGGAGAGCTCGCCAATTTCCACTTTCCATGAATTAGATTTAGTTTAGAGAGAGATTCTCTCTCTCTTTAGGATTAGGATTTAGATTTAGGATTTTTATTCACTTTCAGAATTATCTCTTTTGATCAGGTTCAATATTCCTTTTATTTACTTTTGCAAGTTACTTTATGAATCCTTTCATGTTACAGATTACTCTTTTATTAATGTTATTTGAGGTATTTCAGTTTAATATTGATTACTCTTATTCATGCTATTGTTATTTTTACTCTGAAGACATTTTTATTCCAAGTAGATTTATTTTTCTCCTTTTGGTCTTGGTTAAGAAATCAGTAACTCAGAAGTTATCCAATTCAACAGCATAATTGATAATTGTTATCTTTGTTAATTGCATTGAACTTCCATAATCCCAATCTTTTCTTAGGAAATAAATAGGATTCGAAGATCAAACCAATTAATCCCTTAACCTTCCTTTATCTTAGTAAAGGTTAACAAGGTGGAATTAAGATTCAACTTTCATTGTTGTTGATAAGAATAACTAAGTCTGGACTTCCAATTTCTCATCCCTTGCCAAAAGTTTGCTTTACAGTATTTATTTATTTTTAATTGCCATTTAAATTATTTGTCATATTTGTTCCTCATTTTTAAAACTCCAAATTTGAAATCTCCATAACCAATAATAAGAACATACTTCCCTGCAATTCCTTGAGAAGACGACCCGAGGTTTGAATACTTCGGTTAACAATTTATTTAGGAGTTTGTTACTTGTGACAACCAAAACATTTGTAAGAAAGGTTGATTGCTTGGTTTAGTAACTATACTTACAACGAGAGTTTGCTATAACCTCTAAACCATCAATCTTCAGTTCTTCAGTCCCCCATAAAAAATTTAATTCATAATTATAAATATTTTTTAACTATTAATCGATGACTTTAGCAAATTTACTTGGGTTGTTTTATTAAAAATAAAGAGTGAGGTCCCACTACATGTTAAAAATTTTATTGACTTAGTGAAAATTCAATTTAATTCTAAAATCAAATTTATCCATTCTAATAACGGACCTGGATTTCTTTCACCTGGTAGTTGCATTCTATGACGCACAGACACTAATACGGACACAGGACACGGGACACGTGGACACACAAATTTAAAATTCTTATAAGACATGGGTACTCGGCATATATATAAAATATAAAGTATTTTTGGATAAATTGTAATGATATTTTGATATTTTATTAATATTAAGATATAAATTAATTTTTTTGTTATTTTTAAAAGTTTTTTAATTATATAAAATATTTAAAATATTTTTTATTTTAATAATTAATAATATATACTATTTCTAAACTCATTTCAAGAATATATATGTTAACAATAAGGCTGGACATGCTGATACGTGATGGTATTTAGGTGTGTCCAAACGTGTCCAGAGAAGAATTTTTTATTTTTTATTAAAACATGGTTGGACACAGAAGACACGCGTGTCAAACGAGTGTTGATGAGTGTCATGTCCGAAATGTGTCCGATACACGGACACGGCAATTCAAGAAAGTATCAGTACTTCATAGGTTGCATTAAAACTCCTCAACAAAAAGGAAGGATAGAACAAAAATTTTAACATATTTTAAATGTTGCACTTGCACTCATTTTTCAATCAAATGTCTTTCTTAGTTTTTGGTCATATGCCATTAATCATGTTGTATATTTGATCAATAGAGATCCATCTTCTATTATTAATTTCAAAACCTCATTTGAAATTTGTTCAAAAAACCACTAACTTATGATGATTTGAAAGTCTTTGGTTGTTTATGTATGCTTTAACTCTAAGTTTGACCCTCGTACACACAAAGCTATTTTTTTTGTTATCAACAATGTTTTAAAGGGTATGTTGTTTATATCTTACATGACAAAAAAAAATTAGTGTCCAAAAGTATCATTTTTCAAAATTTTTTTTTTGTCAAGCACCATCAACCCACTACACCATTTATGTTGTTACCCACTCAAAATCTTTTTAGTAACAAAAACCTATAATCAATCATCACAAGCCCAGACTCAACCATCACTTTCAATTGGGCCTTCATTTTTTTCTAGTGAACCAACATCTAATCCAATTCTCAAAAATATTTTTTCCAAAGATCCACCACACCTTATAAACCCTCCCACCACACACACTTAGGCATTTTTCTTCTCATTGGCTCCATCATTCTCTTTTCTAGCAGATTTAACATCCTCCATCACACCCTTTTCCTCTTCATCACCTTCTCACACACCAGTGTCACCGCTATGTCAGCCGTTATTCAACAATCTTTCACTCTTCTGTCATCACCACTGAACCCAATCACCACATTACCTCCATCTATCTCATTTTGCTGACGGACATTCCTCTCCTCTGACAGAGCAGCCACACTACCTGTCCCCAGCCACCTTCGAGACTACTTATGCACCTCTTCTCTTATAGCTGCTATCCCTGTCACCTCAATCTATTGGTATCTCCTCTCTTATGCTCTTTCTCTTTTTATTTTCTTCATCTCACTGTAGGTACATATCATCCTTATATGATGAACTTCAGCCTCAATCATTTTGGGAAGTCAATATACATCTTTACTGACATGATGCTATAATAGCTGAATTTGCTACCTTGGAGTAGAACAAGACTTGGTCTTTGGTTATATGTCCTACCACTATAAAACTAATTGGATGTCATTGGGTTTATAAAATCAAACACTGGTTAGATGGGTCGATTGAGCAATATAAGACTTGTTTAATTATGAAGGATTTTACTCAGATTGAAGGGGTTACTTTCTTAGGGACTTTTTCTCCAATAGTTAATTTAGTAACCATTTGCATTATCGTGACCCTAGCTTTGATCAAGAACTAGCCAATTCATCAGTTTGATGTCAATAATACTTTTCTTCATGGTGATATCAAAGAAGTGTATATAGTCCTTTCTCTTGGCCTTACTCAAAGCAGACCAAATTAGTGATGCTACTTATTAAAGTCTCTTTATGACATGCGTCAATCTAGCAAGATAGGGTATGAGAAACTATCTTTTCTTTTTTTATCTTGTGGGTATTAGCAGACCAATGAGGTATCTATATTACTAATTATGTCAATGATATTATTCATACTGGGAATTATCTTTCTGAAATGGCATTATTAAAAGAACTCTGAATTCTCATTTCTGGATCAAAGATCTTGGTACCTTAAAATATGTTTTAGGTATTGAAGTTGCTCGTTCTGCCAAAGACATCTCTTTATTACAGCATAAGTATCACTTGGATCTTTTGGATGATGCTAGTCTCTTGGGTTGTAAGATGACTATTATTCCAGTAGATAGTACTTTGTGTCTTTACCAGGATGATAGTCCATTTTTTCGGATTTCTTTATTTATATGTATCTTGTTGGTCAGTTAATTTATCTTACCACAACTCGGCCTGGCATTATTTTTGCGACACAATAACTTAGCAAATTTATGGTTACACATACTGAGATGCATTACAAAGCTGCTTTTTGGTATTTAAAAAACAATCTTGATCTTGGCTTTTTCTTTCCCAGGACTTCTACTTTGCACTTATCTACTTTTAGTAATTCTGATTAGGCAGGTTGTTCAGATACTACATATTTTTTAACTGGATATGTCTTCTTCTTCCACGCGAGCTATTGTGAATTTTGAACTTGCTAAAATTTTTGCACATTTATTGTGAGTGTCCTCCAATTTTATTTTGTGATACTCAATGCACCTTGCATATTGCTGTGAATCCCATCTTTCATGAACGTCTCAAACATTTGGAAGTTGATTATCATCTTGTCCACCAAAAATTCCAAGCAGAAGTGTTGAAGTCACTTCTGGTTCCATCCTCCGAAAAATTGGCCAACATCTTTACCAAACCCTTACCATCTTGATTGTTTCACATAAACTTATCCAAGTTGAGAATTCTTAATCTCTTTCGTCTTCTAGCTTGCAATGGCATATTGAAGCAACCACTTGACCCATAGCACAAATTCTTCTAATGATATATATATCCAAGATAAATGATCATACACATATACTTCTTCTCTTCCGATTTTTCTACCGTTTATATTTTGTTCATTTTTTATTTATTCTAGAAATGATGAATTATCATCTAGAATATAATTCTATTATAATAAGAATCTTCATAAATTTTATAGTTTTAATGAAAAATATATACATTATTTTTTTTCTCATCCTCTTCTGCCTCTTTATCAAAAAATATATATATTAGTTTTAGAGAGAAATATACACACTATTACACTAGTTTTCCTGAGATTGAAATATTCTCTTAAATTTCCTTCCTTCAAAAGTAACCATAAACAAAAGGAGACAATAATATGAACCTTTGTCTTCTAAATGAACTAATCGAAACGAATCTAATATCTTTCTTATCAAAATTTTTTCATAGTATTTATTGCACTAGGTGAATTTACTATCAACATAATCTAGGTCCACTAATCTAACTGCTTTGATAAACTTGTTGAAAACCTAAACTTGACAAATTTTACAGAATCACTTGAAATGGATTAGAAAATTATCATGGTGTAAAACAATAAAATTAAAAAAATCTATGCATCAATGCATGTTAACACTCTTTTCTAACCTTTTGAATTCACACAATAAAATTTTTTTATATCTATTTTACAATATTGAGACTTAACAAATGAGATGATAATTTTTGTCTCATAAAAAAAATTACCACAAAAAATAAGATCTAAAAATTTGTAATATGTTGTGAACTTTAAGATCATCATCTTCATAAATCATTTAGTATTATTTGTACAGCGACACTTTTTTTCATTTTAACAGAATCAATTTCTTCTTGCCAATTTATCTTTTAGAATTTTTTTCTTTGTCCCTTTAACATTAGAAAAAATGTTTTAACCAAGTCTTTCAAATTTAATTTTTAATTAAAATATAATTATAAAATATTTTATAAAATTAACTAATGAAATTTGTCTCTTTAAATGATAAGACATGCAATAAATTTAAAAATTATTTATTTTTTATTGACATAATAATATACACACGTATCTGAAAAAAGAGTATATTTACTCCTATATAATAATATTGGACAATAAAATTACTCTTTAATCGCAATTTTACTAGATTGAAATGCTCTTAATATTTTTATTACTTTTTATAACCTGAAATAATTTTAGTAATATTATATGACTAAATTATTTTAGTAACAATCTCAATTGAGTTGGTCCAATAACTTAATTACAAATATATCTTATTCAACTAATATATCGTATTTTCTAAATATTTTTTTTGAGTAATTACTTAAATCAGTTTCAAAGATTTTAAGAGTGGACATTTTAATCTTTGAAAATAATTAATACACAGATCAATTTCTAAGATTTTATTCTGGTAGACAAATCAATCCCCAGTGTATTTTTCGACAGAGTAATTACCTACCTAAGGATTTTAAAAACGGACATTTTAGTTCTCAAAGAAAATTAATATACAGATCAATCCCCAATATTTTTTTCCGTCAGACATAACAATAATAATAATAATAATAATAATAATAATAATAATAATAATATTATTATTATTATTATTATTATTTTATTTTTTTTTAAATAGAGGACTGTTATGTCTGATGAAAACAATGTTAAAAATTAATCTGTATATTAATTTATTTTGGAACTAAAATTTTCATTTTTAAAATCTTTAGGACTGATTTAGGTAATACAAAAAATAAACTGAAGACTGATTTATCTGCTGGAATAAAACTTTGAGAATTGATCTACATATTAATTTTTCTTAAGAATTAAAATACCTACTTTTAAAATCATTAGAGATTAATTTGAATAATTACTCTATTTTTTTAGTGACGAGGTGCGTCGACGTTTTGATTACTTAAAATAATTTAGAGCGTAATACTCAATTTAATCTTCAAATTTTAATACCAATTTAATTTGTTCTCTAAAATTGAAAAAAGATACTTTTTAGTATTAAATTATGCAAAGTATACGTTGTGTTGATCCGTCCTTTTTCTACCGTCTTCAACCCATCGTTTGAGGCCAGCAGCTCGTGAATGAGTTTGTTAGAGAGGGAGAGAGTAATTAGGAGGTAGCTGGAGAGAATATTGCATTGGTTAGTTAGTTAGTTTGGATCTTGTAGCAGAGTTTGTTATGCTACATATGGCTGCATCTTCAGCCTTTGAAATAAGCAGATTTCCCACCAATGCAAATTTCACTTTTCTCTTGTTCTAAGCTCGCATAGCAGAGCCTCAATTTTCTCACCAAGAAATCGGCAGCTCAGAACAGAATTCAACAATTGCTTCTCCCACTCTGACAAAACGAGAACTTCCCCCCTTTCTCTCGCGCGTTTTTGTTTGTCTTCTCTCATTTCTTGAACACACTCTAGCTGTTCGACGAAATGCCTGAATCATGCACTCCCTCACCACCGCACCCTCTTTTTCTTCCCTTTCTTTCCATTTCTTTCCCCACCGCCACCGCCACACCCTCTTTCAGTTAACTCCTCCCTTCATCTTCTCCTTCCGGTACACCACCGCCAAGAGGCTCCAGGTGCAGCTCCACGTGGAGGAGGAGAAATCACTGAGGAAGAAAAAAGGGAGGAAGGGTCTTTGCTGCAAGGAGGACTTGGGTGGGGCCGAAGAGGAAGTGTTCTCTCCGCTGGAAGCGGAGATTCTTGAGTTCATGCGGAGCTCCAAGAAACCATCAGCATTTCCGACGAGGGAGGAGCTGGTGGCTTCTGGGAGGGTTGATTTGGTTGATGCCATTGTTACCAAAGAATGCTATCTTGTTTATGGCTGGGATTTGGATCGTGGGTCACGTGAAAGTTACGATTTTGATGGTGCTTCTGTTGCTGAGATTCATGGTCAAGCATCAAGGGCTTCTGGGTTTTCTTCCTCTTCTGATGACGATAACTCTTGCCAGCAAGCCAAATCAATGTGAGAATCTCCTTTAAGATGTCTCCTTTTTTTTTTTTTGGATTGAGAATCTTGCTATAATGTTGGACCTACCCTCATTATTATCATTATCACTAGTTTGCCGTATTTTTTTTGTTTTCTTGTGTTTGTTTTGGGTTTCTTTTCCCTTGGAAGTTTTTGCCTGAATGGTTTAACGGACCTAAGAAGAGTTCTAAAGTTTTCAAATTTGGAACATTTTATCTATGCTTTCATTGTTCCCGCAGTTATGAGCTAGTGCCTCAGTTTAGTTTCTTAGATTTGAGACGGTAAGAGCTGCCAGGGAGCAGTCCCATGTGGACTGCAAATGGTAGAATTAGATACTTTTAACATTGCGGTTGTTGTTGCCCAAGAATAGGTGGCAGCTCTTCTAGATAGATGGTGACTTTGAAAAAATTTTGGGAACTAGTCACGCCATATCTATTGGCTATAATTTTGACGTGGGAGTAAGCATTTGATCCATCAAATTATATCAAAACAAAATCATGGGTTCAATGCCGCAGATGATATTGGAGTTGAACGTTTGGCTTTATTTGGCTAGTCTTACCATTAGGATTTGAGGAGTTTAACATGCTGACTCAGTGCCCTGAACGGGTGCCATCCTCTAAGAAATTCTAAAGAAATAAGTTGCCGTGTCATCAGTTATGGCTTTTGTTCTAATGGTAAGTGTACGAGAACTATTTTTGAATGCGAACTTCTGTTTAACAGGGATATCGAAGTTGAGGAGTCAGGCATTGAGGGTATATTGAATCGGCTGGAGAGACAGAGAAGTAATTCCTTTGGACTTGGGTTAACAGAGAAAGATGAAAGTGATCCTTCCAGAAACAGTGAAGATAAAAATACAGTAAGTACTCTTCATGGTGGTTTGATCAAACATGATCAGCACAGATCTCAATTAGGCAGTGAAAATTTAAGAAACTCCCTTGAGCCTGACACATGGAGAAGTTGGATTATCCAGAGGAATGGTTCTTCAAATGTAGATTTTGAAGGTAATGTATTTTATTTTCAGGTTGTTTCTTAATCTGGACAGGATCAACTGATATCTGTATGATCATATACAGCTGCTGAAATTGTTCCTAGTGAAATTAGGGAGTCTTCTGCTGAACCTGCAAATAGAGAAGCAGGGTTCAGTTCTCTTGATGGGGATGCAAATCACAAGGATATCAAATCCCGTATCCGGAATCTGGAATCAGAGCTATCCTCTGCACTTCATTCGTTGAGATCTAAAGCTGATTATGTTACAATGCAGATGGTGAGTAATGAGCTAATGGACATGGCTGTATATTATTATTACCGCAACATAAGAACGAAATAAATAGCATGAGATTTACATACCTGCTGCTTTTGAATCTCATTTACCTCTCCCATTCTTTTCCATGTAGTCAATCTTAATTTATAGATCCCTTTTTTCTTTTTCTTTTTTTGTTTTTTTGGCTTTTTGGGTAGAGGGGAGTAGCTTTTCGGTTAGCAAATTCATGTACCCATTTTTAATGCATGTTGACTAGTTAGACTTAGAAGCTGAATATTTTGTACGAGGAAAGATAGGAAAATAGAATTACTGCGATTTATAATTTGGGCTGGAAATGAATGACAAAAGGATACACACAGTCTGTTTATAAGCCAAACCAAACAGTGTGAATGTACTTAAATTTTCTGTGTTACCAGTTAACTTGTTATGAAAATTATTATTATTATTATTTTTCTTTCGGTAGTGGGTCTATCTTTTGTTGAAGAATCCAACACATTGCTGTCAATTGTAAACCACCTCAAAAAAAAATAATAATAATCATTGCTCTTTCTTTAGCAGTTTTTGGGTAGTTAAAGCATTAGTATGTAAGTTTCTCTTCAGGATACTAAACTAATACTGAGTTGGGTGCTGTATATTCTTTTATAGGATCAGAAGAACTCATCAGATGATCTAGCAAAGTATTCCGATGCTTGGGAATTCCAAGAAACTGAGATAATGAATGCTCAGGACAGGCTGCGCTCCATACGTGCTAAGTTGTCAGTATTAGAAGGAAAGATGTCATTGGCAATAATGTATCCTCAACTCCACTCAGCCATTGTCTTATATATATTGTGTGTTACCTAAACCTTGACAATCCCATGTTTTCCCAGGGATGCACACAAAATTGTTGAAGAGAAGCAGAAGAGGATTAATAATGCTCACAGAGCCTTGCAAATTCTGAAGATGATTTGTGTAGTTTGGCATAATCCAGCTTCACAAGTATATTTAGTAGGATCCTTTGATGGTTGGTCCACCCAGGTCAGACCTCTTTCATGATTTTGGTTAATAGATAATGAATATTTTCTCAAGATGGGTTTCATCATGAATCTGACCCTGAGAAGTAGTACCATGTGTATTTGAAAATGTTATGCCTAGCATGTGGATGCGGATGAGGGGTTGTGCACAACCTTGAACCCCTCGAAAATGGATTCCTGGTTGTTTTACTTTAAAAAAAAAATACTATTGAAAGAAGAAATAGAAATTAAGGACAGCTGCGAGTGTGTGGACATAATTTAGTGAGTTCTTAGATCATTACTTTCACCTGATTTTGCGTTTTGATTGTCTAGTGTTTATGTGTCAGTTGCAGGCTGTCTTAAGAAACTACATCGTTCTTCCCTTTTGAGGATGTATTCTACAAGTTTGAGTTGTCTCTGATTTTAATGATGCAATGATTACTTTTGCAAAAGATTTTTTTTATTTTTATTTTGTTCTGGTGTATAGACTCAGGCATTTTAGATCCTTACACTTGGCATAAAACACACCAATAATTAACAGTATTACATTGCAGAGAAAAATGGAGAAATCAAATACTGGCATGTTTTCTTTGAACTTGCAGCTATATCCTGGAAAATACGAGGTTAGTCGTGTTTCAACTACTTGTTTTACAATCCAGATAAGATATAGCAAGCATTCAAATATTTGATTCTCTGTAACAGATCAAATTCATTGTTGATGGTGAATGGAAAGTTGATCCACTGCGGCCTATTGTTGTTACCGACAAAGGTTATGAGAACAATCTCCTCGTGGTTCCTGATTAGTGTATGATAGTGTGTGCGATTGTGCTGAGATAGAATCTGTAGATCAGAAAAGAGTATCACAGGCATTAGGCTAGTACCCGAAATCTTTTTTGCTCCTCATTTCTTCACAGGAAAAACCAAATGTTTGGGGTGGTTTCAAACATTTAGGACAGTATATTTTCCTTTTTCCACTCATGTACAGAGTAGTGAGTAGTTCATTGATTCTTTTAACTAGTGCATCTTAGTGTAACATGCAACACAAACACGTATGGATATATTGACTGATGTCGAAATTAATCCCATTCAATTCTTTTTCCACATATTCATGTAATCTTTAAGTGGTTTCACACCCTGTGTATAATGTGATTCTCATGCTCTTTGATTATACGTGGTAGATGAAAATGATCCAAATAAGCATGGTTTCACGTTCAAAGAATCTTAAGTATTCATGTTTTTGAGGCCGGGTTTGATCTCCTGTTTACATATGTTTACTCAAGATAAATAGTTAACGTGATGAAAACACTGGCCAACAACTTTGCAGAGCTAATTTGATTATCCAAAGTCCTAGCATTATCATCAATGAATTATATAATTATAGTTAGTAACTGTAAATTATAGTTGCAGTGGTATTCGTTTCATTTTTGAGAAAATTGACAGTTAGATTAAGATCACAAGTCTAGAGTTACAAGGAAAATGTTTAGGATAACCAAGTTAAGTTGAAAGCCTCATGAAAGTCTGAGAAGAATCTAGGGCTTGGTTAAAGCAAAGGTAAAGCCACTTCCACAGTAGACTCTGATAGAGGAAACTCCATCCATATCATAACCAAGATTTACTGTAACAGGACGGGCCCTGTCACAAGGATCCCCCAGGCCAAGTTGACCATGCTCACCCCAACCCCATGTCTTTATTTCTCCATTCTCTGAATTAAAGAATAAGAGTAAAAACAAGAACGAAATCAGTATGTTAATATAATGAAAGTATAAAAAAAATCAACCTCTTGATATTGTATTCTATGTCCAATTGTCAATACTTATTGCATTGCTTCCATATTTTATCGTGGTCTCCACTCTAAAACCAAACCTACTTTTAGATGAGGAGACGACACAATTTTAAGTGCAATCTTTTTCTTGCCTAAGAACAAGAGAAGAACATCTTACCTGTGACAAGAATGGAGTGCTCGGCACCAGCGGCAATATCAACAACCTTTGTATCATCAAGGCCAGGGACTTTCTCCATATTGGCTTCTCTTAAATCTACCACAGAATGACAAAGCATAACAAAGATAAGGGCAATGTCCTTAAACAACATTTTGCATAATAAAACTCCACCTTTTACTTATACCATCAAATTTTACCCATGAATTCAGGCAGTGCCATGCCTGTTGTTTCTTTTCCTTTTATTTTTTTTCCCCACTAAGTTACAAGCTTTTCAATGGTTGCTTGCCTTTTTTGGGTTCCAGATCCATGAGTGTTCTGCAGATACATTATTTCGCTAAAGGTGAACTAGGTTTATCTTTACCATCTTTTCACTCATTCAATATTGATTATTGGAAAAATGTTTAAGGCTAGAACTAGCAATGATGTTGGCGAAGATAGATGATTCAAACACATGCATGGAACTAACCATGGCAATACTACTTGCATTCTTAAGGATTAGATTAGATATGTCGTATGTGTGCACCAAGAGAGTAATTATAGTTTCTTCAAGAACAAGGTACTCAAATGCATTACCATGTAACTGTTTTGCTGAGCTCGTACTCCAATGATTACTAAGCACTCCAAGATGGTTGCCACCAATCATATAGACTTCACCTGCAGCTATACACAAATTTGACAAAATATGCACTCTTCTTCAATAGGAAGCAAGAGAAGTAAGGAAATCATGGAATTGGAATAGATAGTAACAAGAAATACCAGTCAAAGTTAAAGCATGGTTCCATCCTAGAGCAACTTTGGTAAAACTCAAGGTAGAGTTCAATCGTCGAGGAGAATTAGCATCTTCATAGCCCTTGAATCCTCTTCCCCATATGTAAAGATTTCCATCAACTGATGCAACAAAAAGATACAAAGGAACGAAACTAACACAGTTTAGAAAATATCTTTCTATATTGATGAACGAAACTAAAACTGATGCGATGGCCAATGACCCATCTTGGTTAACTATCTTTCTATATTGATTTCATCAGATGACCTAGTTTATCGACTAGAAATTTTGTCAAACTTTTGTTGTTAGAATGAGGTGACATTGTTCTTCGTCGATGTAAACGCAGGCCCCACTGCTTCTTGTCATCCAACCACCACCATGATTCCGGGTGACAATTATGGTTATGGTTGTAGCAATTCAAAAAGGAGGAGTGCTAGGGGCCAGCAGGTTTTGTGATTTGTAACCATCAATTAGTCATTATTAGTGTTTTTAATGGTGTGAGATTACATCTAATGGTGTGGAATAACTCACTTTTCTTTTGTCGGATAAATGCTGGCCAATTTTAATAAAAGTGTTGGCCCCTTAGACTTTCTCATTCAGAAAGTTAGGGATTTACCAGATATTGCAGCACTATGATCTCCATTTGCAGCAATGTCGACTGTCTCAACATCTTCAAATCCACTAACAACTTGAGGAAGATTAATAGATTTGACCCTATCTTTGGAGACACCCAATTGACCGCGCTTCCCAGACCCAAATCCATAAACTTGATTTGATGAACAATCTGCACCATAATTGCGATTGATGCTTAAAAGAGGCAGCAGAACATAACTCAAGATCGAATTTGTAACTTGTATATGTGTCCGGGCGTACCTTCCAACAAAACGAGGGAATGGCGCATGCCACATGCTACCTTGGCAACACGGCGATTATCAAAGGATGATACCTTGGCAGGAGAGCAACGTGATGTGTAATCGCCATGGCCAAGCTGACCGAATGAAGCATCGCCGCAAGTGAACAAGCATCCGGTATCTTGAGAAAAGACAACAATGGTTAGTTACTTTCAAACACTCAAGAGTCAGTCAAGACAGAGATAAGAAGAGTAGAAACCTGAAACAAAAGCGGAGTGACTCCAACCAGCAGAGACATTGGTTATGAAGTAAGGGTCCAGTGATGTTACAGGCTTAGGATACAAGGAGTTGTTAACAAACTCCCCATGGCCTAGTTGTCCAGAACTGCCCCTGCCCCATGAAAGTACCTTCCCACCTACACTTCATTGTTAATTAAGAAAATAAGTTGTTGAAATTAAAACAAGAGAAGGAGGGTAGAGTCGTAACTGGAGGTGATGGCGATGACGTGGGCGGCGCCGCACGCAAGGGAGGAGACGTTGGAGACAGAAAGAGGGGGTTGGCGAATGAGCTGAGGACTGACCTCGTCTTCAAGGCTGCAATTACCCAACTGCCCCTCCGTCCCAGCACCCCAACTCCACACTCGTTCTTCTTCTTCCATCTATCTATTGTGTTTGCCCACTTTCTTAGTTTCTTTCTCCTTTTAACTGCTGCTACTTTACTACCTTTTCCACCGTAAACAATAAAATAAAATTTAAAATTTTGTATTTAAAAAGAGCACTTGTCCCTTACCCATGGACTTATCCACAATGACCTTGGGATAACGATCAATTTAGGGATTATCAAAACTAGAGAAGAAATTTACCATAAAATGTTTGATAATCTTAATTAACGGAACTGCGCTTTTAACCTAAAACAAGTTTGAAATAATATAAAATAAAATAAAATTACACATTGATTTATGAATTTGTCTATTGTGTGAAAAATTGAAGTTGGCTCTTAAAGGACTAGGTGACTATAGTGGTATAGTCTATATTCCAATTTGATGGCTCTCATTGATGTGTTCAGGCAAGGTGGGAATTTGCAAAGCTTGTCCCTCAAGTTGTGTTACAATAGGCATTGGTTGGATTAGTTAAAGGATTAAAGCATTGAGTATCCGTGCTAATCACGTGAGAAGTATATTGGGCTAAAATGGGCTTTTTCATATTGGCGGAATGGAATACTGTATAGGGCTTCAGCAATATCCACACATTGCAATTGAGTCTTCTTTTAGGACGTTGTTCGCGACGGAGACCGGAGTGGACTTGTGAGCAGTGCGGAGGTCGTTGTCTTGTGGCCTAGTTGGGGAGGCGACTTGAATCTCATGGCAATCTCACTAACAGTTAAGACCTCAATGTCCTATCGAAAATAACATCAGGTATGGAGCTTTTTAGTGCGAGTTTCAAGTATGAGGGTAGTCATCAAAAGAACACGGTGCAGAAATACTCGCAGTTATGCAGTGATAAGGTGTGGTTTTAGGGCCGGGTGGGGCTTAGCGGGTTCGGGTGTCTCTTTGTTGTTGGACATAGACCATGACCCAAAAAATGCAAAGGTTTAACAGGGGTTTATGTATTTGGGGCAAGTTTGATTGGATATTTTAAATTTTAAACTTTATTTTAGAGGATTAAATGTTATTTTTTATTATTTATTTTATAGGTAGGGCCAAAAGTAAACAAGACTACAAGAGAGAGAAACTATTGAAAGATGATAAATTATATTTTATTTTTTAATCTAAAAATTCAAAATTTAGAATATCCAAATTCAGCTTGAAAAGGACTGTGTTTCAATGGCTGCACTATTTTTATTTTTGCGTCGTAATTTGCACTGTTAATTTATATCTTAGTTAGATGACATTGTTTACAAGTTGTCTCTTCTTTCTTCTTTTGAAGAAATTTAAATAGTTAATAGCAAGAAACTTCGATGGCCATTGAACCATGTTTTAAAAGAATAATGTGTAATAGCCTAAATCACCCGCTAGTACGATATTGTCTGCTTTGTCACACAAGGCCTCATGATTTTGTCTTTGACGATAAGGATGATAGTCGAAGTCCCTCACACTCACTCGTCAAAATGCGTCATGCTAGAGAGAGGTATCCACACCCTTATAAAACATGTTTCGTTCTCCTCTCCAACCGATGTGGGGGTGGATTAAGGTCCCACATCGGTTGGGGAGGGGAATGAAGCATGCCTTATAAGGGTGTGGATACCTCTCCCTAGCATGAAGCGTTTTGACGAGTGAGTGTGGGGGGCTTTGACTATCATCCCTATTGTCAAAGGTAAAACCGTGAGGCCTTGTGTGTCAAAGCGGACAATATCGTGCTAGCGGGTGGTCTGGACTGTTACATAATGTTATACATCTAAATCTTTTTATGAATAAAATCCAACTAAGTTAAAGTATAAAACTTAGACTAATATTAGTCATAACTAATTTTTGTTATGTTAGATTAACTTAGTTGGACTTAGATGTGTAGTATTATTTGTTTTAAAATTGAAACAGATTCCTCATTTGAATGGATATGTGGGTCATTGTTACCACTTATATTTGGTTTTATGTTGTAAGAAAGTTTGGAACTTTTTAGAAAGGGAAGAACTTGACAACATAGTAGAAGAAATATTGATGATGACTACGTTGCTTCGATGACTTCCATGGTTGTTCCACTCTTTTCTGTTTATATAATCTCTTTGTCCATTTTCAATTAACACAAATAAATACATAAAATAAAACATAGACTTAATGAAAAACTTTTTGTAAAGAAGTATAATTACAAAATAGTTGTACAATTGATAAAAAAATTTAAAAATTATCTTAATCTTTAAAGGACTAGAAAATACTTTTATTATGTTAGAACTCTTCTTGATTTATGTTTATTATATTAAAAAATCATAAGCTCTTTTATATCAATAAAGTAATTCTATGTAGGTATTAAATGTTATATATCATTTAAGAGAAAATATAGAGGAACAACACACTAAATAACATAGTTGTAAGAACTGGACCGGTAATCGAACCGATCAGGTTACTGGTTCACTGGTTTATTGGTTCAACCGATAAACTGCTGGTTGAACCGATAAAACCGATTTCACATAAATAAAAAATATAAAATACTAAAAATAGTCATAAAATTAATAAATTCAAAATACATATCGTTAGTTCTTCACCAACATTTTAAAAATAACCAAGTTTCAAAGTCTAAATATAACTAATTCAAAGATAAACATGAAAGTAGTTAGTACTAGTACATTAGTATCTTAATTAAACACAATATGGATAACAATTCATAAACTAAATCCAAGGAGTGATTTCGAAGTCGGCAAGTTGCTCTTCATCTGACAAATGTGGAGCTACATCCTGATTGGTTTCATTTTGATTTGCATTTTTCACAGAATTATTAGCTCCATCTTCATCTCGATCATCTTCCAAATCCAATTGATCTAGCATTATAGATAATGTTTCACAAATCAAGATAAAAAATAATATAAAATATGTTATAAGGCATACAAAAATCATAGTTGATCAAAATTCATAAATAAATAAAAGCATACCTAAATCATCTAAAGGTGATTGAAGAGACATATTTGCAAGATCATTTCGTAAAGCATCAATTTCTTCAGGAGTTAAAAATGGTGGTGAATCTTCCAGTATCCATTCCGAATGATCCTCAAATGCATCAAGACAAATTGGATCATAAACTTGGTTTCTCATTTGGTTCCTATGTTATTAATATATTTTGTTACTCATGTGATGATTAAGATTTTAAAATAATGCTTTCAACTTAAAACAATAAAAAAAAGTACCTTTTTTGTAACCTTAAGTTGTAATGAACATAAACAAGATCATTAAGTTTTTGATGCTCTAACCGATTCCTCTTCTTTGAGTGAATGTGTTCAAAAATACTCCAGTTACGCTCACAACATGAAAAGCTACAAGTTTGGCTTAAAACACGAATAGCCAACTTTTGCAAATTTGGTGCTCCACAACCATAAGATTCCCACCATTGATCTTAACATAAAAAAAGAGATAAATAATTTATCACAATCATAATATCACATAATAAATACATCACAATAGTAAAAGACCAAATTTATGAAGAAATTTCACCTGGCATAACAGTGGTTCATTCACGTATTGCAGAGGGTCTTCCAAAATCTTTCTCAGCATTCTTAAAGATCCTCTTCTCACTTGTCAGCTTAGAATTCAATACAGGATCATCATAAGCATATTTCTCAATGACATCCAACAAGCCAGAAATCGTTTCTTTGTGCTTTTCAAATTCTCCAGCATTAAATCGAAAAGCTGGATTTAACTAATAACCAGCGGCATGAAGATTTTTCTTAAGTTGTGCATCCCAACGGGTATCCAAAATCTTCAAATAAGGATCAACAACCTTCTTTCTTTTCTGAAACCTCTTCACCATTTCTTCTCTAGCCTTATAAATAGCTTGATAAAGAAAACCCATGGCAGGTCTGTCTTCACTATCCACAATACGTAAAACATGAACAAGTGACAAAGTAAGCTTAACAATATCAGTGCATTGACTCCAAAATTTAGAATCCAAGACTTAATCCACGAATTTCTTAGCTTTGGCTTCTTTGGAGTAAGCCGAGCTTGTAAATTCTTTAGAAGTCACCATAGCTCTCAAAGGATCCTTTTGAGCTAAAATACTTTGCAAAGCAATGAAATTAGTAGCAAACCGAGTTGGAGCTGGACGAAGTATTTCCCGCCCACCTGTAAACTTTCTCATCAAGAACAGTGGATAGCAATGATTATAGATATACTTAGTGATCAGTGAAGCTTGTGACACAGTTTGACTAATTCTTGCAATTTCCCAATATCTTGAAACATCAGATTAACACAATGAGCTGCACAAGGGGACCAATACAATTTAGGAAACTCAGCCTCCAACAACCTTCCTGGTGCACAAAATTGTGATCTCAGGCAACGGCGCCAAGAACTCTGTACGCACGTCTTAATAAATCATTTTTCATTCACAACTTCGATACAACTAACCAGCAAGTGCACTGGGTCATCCAAGTAATAAAACCTTACGTGAGTAAGATCCCACGGAGATTGTTGGTATGAAGCAAGCTATGGTCATCTTGTAAATCTCAGTCAGGCGGATAATAATTGATTATGGAGTTTTCGAAAATAAATAATAAATAGACAGAAAATAAAGATAGAAATACTTATGTATATCATTGGTGAGAATTTCAGGTAAGTGTATGGAGATGCGTTCGTTCCTCTGAACTTCTACTTTCCTGCTGTCTTCATCCAATCAATCTTACTCCTTTCCATGGCTGGCTTTATGTAAGGACATCACCATTGTCAATGGCTACTTTTCATCCTCTCTGTGAAAATGGTCCAAATTCTCTATCACGGCACGGCTAATCATCTTATGTTCTCGATCATACTGGAATAGGATTCACCCTCCTTTTGCGTCTGTCACTACGCCCAGCACTCGCGAGTTTGAAGTTCGTCACAGTCATTCAATCCCAGAATCCTACTCGAAATACCACAGACAAGGTTTAGACTTTCCGGATTCTCATGAATGCCGCCATCAATCTAGCTTATACCACGAAGATTCTGATTAAGAGATCCAAGAGATAATCATCCAATCTAAGGTGGAACGGAAGTGGTTGTCAGGCACGCGTTCGTGGGGGAATGATGATGATTGTCACGTTCATCACATTCATGTTGAAGTGCGAATGAATATCTTAGAAGCGGAATAAGTTGAATTGAATAGAAAAATAGTAGTACTTTGCATTAATTCATGAGGAACAGCAGAGCTCCACACCTTAATCTATGGAGTGTAGAAACTCTACCATTAAAAATACATAAGTGAAAGGTTCAGGCATGGCCGAATGGCCAGCCTCCATGATCTAAGAACTAGACGTCCCAAGATGTCAAATACAATAGTAAAAAGTCCTATTTATACTAAACTAGTTACTAGGGTTTACAGAAGTAAGTAATTGATGCATAAATCCACTTCCGGGGCCCACTTGGTGTGTGCTTGGGCTGAGCTTGAATGTTACACGTGCAGAGGCTCTTTCTGGAGTTGAACGCCAGGTTGTAACGTATTTCTGGCGTTCAACTCTGGTTCATAACGTGTTTCTGGCGTTTAACTCTAGACTGCAGCGTAGAACTGGCGTTCAATGCCCTTTTGTATCGTCTAAACTCGGCCAAAGTATGAACTATTATATATTGCTGGAAAGCCCTGGATGTCTACTTTCCAACGCAATTGGAAGCGCGCCATTTTGAGTTTTGTAGCTCCAGAAAATCCACTTTGAGTGCAGGGAGGTCAGAATCCAACAGCATCAGCAGTCCTTCTTCAACCTCTAAATCTGATTTTTGCTCAAGTCCCTCAATTTCAGCCAGAAAATACCTGAAATCACAGAAAAATACACAAACTCATAGTAAAGTCCAGAAATGTGAATTTAACATAAAAACTAATAAAAACATCCCTAAAAGTAATTAGATTCTACTAAAAACATACTAAAAATAATGCCAAAAAGCATATAAATTATCCGCTCATCACAACACCAAACTTAAATTGTTGCTTGTCCCCAAGCAACTGAAAATCAAATAGGATAAAAAGAAGAGAATATACTATAAAGTCCAAACTATCAATGAAATATAGCTCCAATCAGATGAGCGGGACTTGTAGCTTTTTGCCTCTTGAATAGTTTTGGCATCTCACTTTATCCATTGAAGTTCAGAATGATTGGCATCTATAGGAACTCAGAGTTTAGATAGTGTTATTGATTCTCCTAGTTCAGTATGTTGATTCTTGAACACAGCTACTTTATGAGTCTTGGCCGTGGCCCTAAGCACTTTATTTTCCAGTATTACCACCGGATACATAAATGCCATAGACACATAATTGGCTGAACCTTTTCAGATTGTGACTCAGCTTTGCTAAAGTCCCCAATTAGAGGTGTCCAGGGTTCTTAAGCACACTCTTTTTTTGCTTTAGACCTTGACTTTAACCGCTCAGTCTCAAGTTTTCACTTGACACCTTCACGCCACAAGCACATGGTTAGGGACAGCTTGGTTTAGCCGCTTAGGCCAGGATTTTATTCCTTTAGGCCCTCCTATCCACTGATGCTCAAAGCCTTGGGATCCTTTTTATTACCCTTGCCTTTTGGTTTTAAGGGTTACTGGCTTTTTGCTCTTGCCTCTTGGTTTTAAGAGCTTTTGGCTTTTTTTGCTTGCTTTTTCTTTTTATTTTTTTTCGCTTTTTTTTTCTGCAAGCTTTGTTCTTTGCTGCTTTTTCTTGCTTCAAGAATCATTTTTATGATTTTTCAGATTATCAAATAACATGTCTCCTTGTTATCATTCTTTCAAGAGCCAACATATTTAACATTCTAAAACAACAACTTCAAAAGACATATGCACTGTTCAGGCATTCATTCAGAAAACAAGAAGCATTGTCACCACATCAATATAATTAAACTAAGTTCAAGGATAAATTCGAAACTCATGTACTTCTTGTTCTTTTGAATTAAAACAGTTTTCATTTAAGAGAGGTGATGGATTCATAGGACATTCATAACTTTAAGACAAAGTTACTAAAGACTAATGATCATGTAATAAGACACAAACATGGATAAGACTTAACATAAAGAAAACGAAAAACAAAGAATGTAAGAACAAGAAATGAATCCACCTTAGTGATGGTGGCGTTTCCTTCTTGAGGAACCAATGATGTCCTTGAGCTCTTCTATGTCTCTTCCATGCCTTTGTTGCTCCTCTCTCATTGCTTTTTGATCTTTTCTAATTTCATGAAGGATGATGGAGTACTCTTGATGTTCCACCCTTAATTGTCCCATGTTGGAACTTAATTCTCCTAGGGAGGTGTTGATTTGCTCCCAATAGTTTTGTGGAGGAAAATGCATTTGAGGCATCTCTGGGATCTCATGGTGATGAGCTTCATGCGTCTCTTGAGCTCTATGAATGGGCTCTCTTGTTTGCTCCATCCTTTTCTTAGTGATGGGCTTCTCTTCCTCAATGGGAATGTCTCCTTCTATGTCAATCCCATCCGAATTGCATAGATGGAAAATGAGGTGAGGAAAAGCTAACCTTGCCATAGTGGAGGACTTGTTAGCCACCTTGTAGAGTTCTTGAGGTATAATCTCATGAACCTCCACCTCTTCTCCAATCATGATGCTATGGATCATGATGGCCCGGTCAATAGTAACTTCAGACCGGTTGCTAGTGGGAATGATTGAGCGTTGAATGAACTCCAACCATCCTCTAGCTACAGGCTTAAGGTCCAGTCTTCTCAGTTGAACCGGTTTGCCTTTTGAGTCAATCTTCCATTGAGCTTCTTCCACACATATGTTCATGAGGACTTGGTCCAACCTTTGATCAAAGTTGACTCTCCTTATGTAGGGGCGTGCGTTCTCTTCCATCATTGGCAAGTTGAATGCCAACCTTACATTTTTCGGACTAAAATCTAAGTAATTCCCCCGAACCATGGTGAGATAATTCTTTGGGTTCGGGATCTTACTTTGATCATGGTTCCTTGTGATCCATGCATTAGCATAGAACTCTTGAACCATTAGAGTTCCGACTTGTTGGATGGGGTTTGTTAGAACTTCCCAACCTCTTCTATGGATCTCATGTCGGATCTCCGGATACTCATTTCTCTTGAGTTTGAAAGGGACCTCGGGGATCACCTTCTTCTTGGCCACAACATCATAGAAGTGGTCTTGATGAGCTTTAGAGATGAATCTTTCCATCTCCCATGACTCGGAGGTGGAAGCTTTTGTCTTCCCTTTTCCTTTTCTAGAGGATTCTCCGGTCTTGGGTGCCATCAATGGTAATGGAAAAACAAAAAGCTTATGCTTTTACCACACCAAACTTAGAATTTTGCTCACCCTCGAACAAGAGAAGAAAGAATAGATGAAGAAGAAGAAGAAAATATGGAGGAGAGGAGGGAAAGGTGTATTCGGCCAAAAAGAGAAGAGAGGGTTGTGTGGTGTGAAAATGAGGAAGAATGGAGGGCTATATATAGGGAAGGGAGGGGGGTAAGGTTCGGCCATAAGGGTGGGTTTTGGGTGGGAAATTGATTTTGAATTTTGAAGTTAGGTGGAGTTTATGAGGTAGGTTTATGGGGAAGAGTGGATGATGTGAGTGGTGAAGTGGTGATAGGGAAGAGAGATTGAGGTGATTGGTGAAGAGTTTTGGGGAAGAGTGTTTATTGGGAAGAGAGGATGAACATTGAGAAGAGGGAAGAGAGTGAGTGGAGGTAGGTGGGGATCCTGTGGGGTCCACAGATGCTGAGTTGATCCTGTGGGGTCCACAGATCCTGAGGTGTCAAGGATTTGTATCCCTGCACCCATTAGGCATGTAAAATGCCTTTGCATGCAATTCTGGCATTTAAACACTGAATTGATGCTTGTTCTGGGCGTTCAACGCCCAGATGCAGCATATTTCTGGCGTTGAACGCCAGCCAGATGCTTGTTTCTGGCGTTCAGCGCCAGCTCTTCTTCACTGCGCATTTCTGGCATCTGGACGCTAGGATGCTGCTTGTTTCTGGCATTCAACGCCAGATCCATGCTCTGTTCTGGCGTTGAACGCCAGCCAGATGCTCCTTACTGGCGTTTAAACGCCAGTAAGATCCTCCTCCAGGGTGTGATTTTTCTTCTGCTGTTTTTGATTCCATTTTCAAGTTTTATATTTATTTTGTGACTCCACATGATCATGAACCTAATAAAACATGAAATAACAATAAAAATAAAATTAGATAAATAAGAATTGGGTTGCCTCCCAACAAGCGCTTCTTTAATGTCAATAGCTTGACAGTGGGCTCTCATGGAGCCTCAGAGATGTTCAGAGCATTGTTGAGACTCCCCAACACCAAACTTAGAGTTTGGATATGGGAGTTCAACACCAAACTTAGAGTTTGGTTGTGGCCTCCCAACACCAAACTTAGAGTTTGATTGTGGGGGCTCTGGTTGACTCTGTTTTGAGAGAAGCTTACTCTGCCTCTTTTCCATGTTTACAGAAGGATGACCTTGAGTTTTAAACACAAGGGAGTCCTCATTCAATTGAAGGACTAGTTCGCCTCTGTCAACATCAATCACAGCTCTTGCTTTGGCTAGGAAGGGTCTTCCAAGGATGATGGATTCATCCTCATCCTTCCCAGTATCTAGGACTATGAAATCAGCAGGGATGTAAAGGCCTTCAACCTTTACTAACACGTCCTCTACTTGTCCATAAGCCTGTTTTCTTGAATTGTCTGCCATCTCTAATGAGATTTTAGCAGCTTGCACCCCAAAGATTTCCAGTTTCTCTATTACAGAGAGGGGCATGAGGTTTATCCCTGAACCAAGGTCACACAGAGCCTTTTCAAAGATCATGGTGCCTATGGTACAAGGTATTAGGAACTTTCCAGGATCCTGTTTCTTCTGAGGCAATGTCAGTTGATCCATATCACTTAGTTCATTGGTGAACAAGGGAGGTTCATCTTCCCAAGTCTCAATACCAAATAATTTGGCATTCAGCTTCATGATTGCACCAAGGTACTTGGTAACTTGCTCCTTAGTAACATCCTCATTCTCTTCAGAAGAGGAATACTCATCAGAGCTCATGAATGGCATAAGGAGGTTTAATGGAATCTCTATGGTCTCTAGATGAGCCTCAGATTCATTTGGTTCCTCAAAAGAAAACTCCTTATTGATCACTGGACGTCCCAGGAGGTCTTCCTCCTTGGGATTCACGTCCTCCCCTTCCTCTTTGGATTCGGCCATGATGGTTATATCAATGGCCTTGCACTCTCCTTTTGGATTTTCTTCTGTATTGCTTGGGAGAGTACTAGGAGGGATTTCAGTGATCCTTTTACTCAGCTGGCCCACTTGTGCCTCCAAATTTCTAATGGAGGACCTTGTTTTATTCATGAAACTTACAGTGGCCTTAGATAGATCAGAGACTAAGTTTGCTAAATTAGAGGTATTTTGTTCAGAGTTCTTTGTCTGTTGCTGAGTGGATGATGGAAAAGGTTTACTATTGTTAAACCTGTTTCTTCCACCATTATTAAAGCCTTGTTGAGGTTTTTTATCCTTCCATGAGAGATTTGGGTGATTTCTCCATGAGGGATTATAGGTGTTTCCATATGGTTCACCCATGTAATTTACCTCTGCTATTGCAGAATTTTCAGGATCATAGGCCTCTTCTTCAGAAGGCGCCTCTTGAGTACTGTTGGATGCAGCTTGCATTCCATTCAGACTCTGAGAAATCATATTGACTTGCTGAGTCAATATTTTATTCTGAGCCAATATGGCATTCAGAGTATCAATTTCAAGAACTCCCTTCTTCTGAGGCGTCCCATTACTCACAGGATTCCTCTCAGAAGTGTACATGAACTGGTTGTTAGCAACCATGTCAATGAGTTCTTGAGCTTCTGCAGGTATTTTCTTTAGGTGAATGGATCCACCTGCAGAAGTATCCAATGACATCTTAGCTAATTCAGACAGACCATCATAGAATATATCCAGGATGGTCCATTCTGAAAGCATGTCAGAAAGACACTTTTTGGTCAGTTGCTTGTATCTCTCCCAAGCTTCATAGAGGGATTCACCTTCTTTCTGTCTGAAGGTTTGAACATCCACTCTAAGCTTACTAAGCTTTTGAGGAGGAAAGAACTTGGCTAAGAAAGCTGTGACCAGCTTATCCCAAGAGTTCAGGCTTCTTTGGGTTGAGAGTCCAACCACACTCTAGCTCTGTCTCTTACAGCAAAGGGGAAAAGCATGAGCCTGTAGACTTCAGGATCTACTCCATTAGTCTTAACAGTATCACAGATCTGCAAGAATTCAGTTAAGAACTGAAAAGGATCTTCAGATGTAAGTCCATAAAACTTGTAGTTCTGCTGCATCAGAGAAACTAATTGAGGTTTCATCTCAAAATTGTTTGCTCCAATGGTAGGGATGGAGATGCTTCTTCCATGTAAATTGGAATTAGGTGCAGTAAAGTCACCAAGCATCCTCCTTGCATTATTATTTTCGGCTGCCATCTCCTCTTCTTGTTCGAAAATTTCTGAAAGGTGCTTGCTGGATTGTTGTAATTTAGCTTCTCTTAGTTTCCTCTTTAGAGTCCTTTCAGATTCTGGATCTGCTTCAACAAATATATTCTTGTCCTTGCTCCTGCTCATATGAAAAAGAAGAAACAGAAAAATAATAATAGGGATCCTTTTTACCACAGTATAGAGGTCCCTGTGTGAGTAGAAGAAAAGAAGGAGAAAAGAATGTAATGTACGGAAAGAAACACGAGGGTGAGGAGAGCAGAGATGTGAGATGAAGAGAAGTGTTAGTAGATGAATAAATAAATAGAAGGAGATGAGAGAGAAAGAGAATTTTCGAAAATTATTTTTGAAAAATGGTTAGTGATTTTCGAAAATTAAAAGAAGAAATAAATTAAAATTGAATTTTGAATCAATTAGTTAATTAAAAAGAATTTTTGAAAAAGAGGGAGATATTTTCGAAAATTAGAGAGAGAGGGTTCGTTAGGTAGTTTTGAAAAAGATAAGAAACAAACAAAAAGTTAGTTAGTTAGTTGAAACAAATTTGAAAATCAATTTTGAAAAGATAAGAAGATAGGAAGTTAGAAAAGATATTTTAAAATCAAATTTTTGAAAAAGATATGATTTTGAAAAAGATAAGATAAAAATATATTTTTGAAAAGATATGATTGAAATTATTTTTGAAAAGGATTTGATTTTTAAAATCACAATTAATGACTTGATTCACAAGAAATCACAAGATATGATTCTAGAACTTAAAGTTTGAATCTTTCTTAACAAGCAAGTAACAAGCTTGAAATTTTTGAATCAAAACATTAATTGATGATGTTATTTTCGAAAATTATGTGATAAAGATAAGAAAAAGATTTTTGAAAAATATTTTTAAAATTTTCGAAAATAACTAAGAAAATTGAAAAAGATTTGATTTTTGAAAAAGATTTTGAAAAAGATAAGATTTTTAAATTGAAAATTTGATTTGACTCATAAGAAACAACTAAGTTTTTTTTTTTTAAAGTTTTGAAAAAGTCAACTCAAATTTTTGAAATTTATGAGTGAAAAAGGGAAAGATATTTTTTTGATTTTTGAATTTTTAATGATGAGAGAGAAAAACATGAAAAAGACTCAATGCATGAAAATTTTGGATCGAAACAATGAATGCATGCAAGAATGCTATGAATGTCAAGATGAACACCAAGAACACTTTGAAGATCATGATGAACATCAAGAACATATTTTTGAAAATTTTTATATGCAAAGAAAACATGCAAGACACCAAACTTAGAAATCTTTCATGTTCAGACACTATGAATTCAAGAATGCATATGAAAAACAAGAAAAGGCACAAAACAAGAAAATATGAAGATCAAACAAGAAGACTGGCCAAGAACAACTTGAAGATCATGATGAATGCAATGCATGAATGCAATTTTCGAAAAAAAATGCAAGATGAGTATGCAATTGACACCAAACTTGAAATTGACTCAAGACTCAAACAAGAAATACAAAATATTTTTTATTTTTATGATTTTATAAATTTTTTTTTTGAGATTTTTCGAAAATTAATGTGAAAAAAGAAAAAATAAGGATTCCAAAATTTTTAATATGAATTCCAGGTATCTTGCACTCTTAGTCTAAAGCTCCAATCTGAGGGTTAGACATGGCTTAATAGCCAGTCAAGCTTTAGCATGTAAATCTTTTGGATCAGGAACAGCAGCAGGTGGATTAGCAACAACTAGCTTGCTCTTGATAATGTTGGGTTGGAAGCCCCAGTCCAAATAAATTTAGACATGGCTTTACAGCCAGTCAGGCTTCAACATGCTTCATGAAACACTAGAATTCATTCTTAAAAATTTTAGAATAATTTTTGAAAACAGATGATAAATTTTTTTGAAAGATTTTTGAAAAATTTTTTGAAAATAAAACAAAAAGAAAATTACCTAATCTGAGCAACAAGATGAACCGTCAGTTGTCCAAACTCGAACAATCCCCGGCAACGGCGCCAAAAACTTGGTGCACGAAATTGTGATCTCAGGCAACGGCGCCAAAAACTCTGTACGCACGTCTTAATAAATCGTTTTTCATTCACAACTTTGATACAACTAACCAGTAAGTGCACTGGGTCGTCCAAGTAATAAAACCTTACGTGAGTAAGGGTCGATCCCACGGAGATTGTTGGTATGAAGCAAGCTATGGTCATCTTGTAAATCTCAGTCAGGCAGATAATAATTGATTATAGAGTTTTCATAAATAAATAATAAATAGACAGAAAATAAAGATAGAAATACTTATGTATATCATTGGTGAGAATTTCAGGTAAGTATATGGAGATGCGTTCGTTCCTCTAAACTTCTGCTTTCCTGCTGTCATCATCCAATCAATCTTACTCCTTTCCATGGTTGGCTTTATGTAAGGACATCACCATTGTCAATGGCTACTTTTCATCCTCCCTGTGAAAATGGTCTGATGCGCTGTCACTGCATGGCTAATCATCTGGAGGCATCACCGTGGTCAATGGCTGCATCCCATCCTCTTGTGAAAATGGTCCAAATGCTCTGTCACGGCACGGCTAATCATCTGAGGTTCTCGATCATACTGGAATAGGATTCACCCTCCTTTTGCGTCTGTCACTACGCCCAGCACTCGCGAGTTTGAAGTTCGTCACAGTCATTCAATCCCAGAATCCTACTCGGAATACCACAGACAAGGTTTAGACTTTCCGGATTCTCATGAATGCCGCCATCAATCTAGCTTATACCACGAAGATTCTGATTAAGAGATCCAAGAGATAATCATCCAATCTAAGGTGGAATGGAAGTGGTTGTCAGGCACGCGTTCGTGGGGGAATGATGATGATTGTCACGTTCATCACATTCATGTTGAAGTGCGAATGAATATCTTAGAAGCGGAATAAGTTGAATTGAATAGAAAAACAGTAGTACTTTGCATTAATTCATGAGGAACAGCAGAGCTCCACACCTTAATCTATGGAGTGTAGAAACTCTACCATTAAAAATACATAAGTGAAAGGTTCAGGCATGGCCGAATGGCCAGCCTCCATGATCTAAGAACTAGACGTCCCAAGATGTCAAATACAATAGTAAAAAGTCTTATTTATACTAAACTAGTTACTAGGGTTTACAGAAGTAAGTAATTGATGCATAAATCCACTTCCGGGGCCCACTTGGTGTGTGCTTGGGCTGAGCTTGAATGTTACACGTGCAGAGGCTCTTTCTGGAGTTGAACGCCAGGTTGTAACGTGTTTCTGGCGTTCAACTCTGGTTCATAACGTGTTTCTGGCGTTTAACTCCAGACTGCAGCGTAGAACTGGCGTTCAATGCCCTTTTGTGTCATCTAAACTCGGCCAAAGTATGAACTATTATATATTGCTGGAAATCCCTGGATGTTTACTTTCCAACGCAATTGGAAGCGCGCCATTTTGAGTTCTGTAGTTCCAGAAAATCCACTTTGAGTGCAGGGAGGTCAGAATCCAACAGCATCAGCAGTCCTTCTTCAACCTCTGAATCTGATTTTTGCTCAAGTCCCTCAAATTCAGCCAGAAAATATCTGAAATCACAGAAAAACACACAAACTTATAGTAAAGTCCAGAAATGTGAATTTAACATAAAAACTAATAAAAACATCCCTAAAAGTAACTAGATTCTACTAAAAATATACTAAAAATAATGCCAAAAAGCGTATAAATTATCTGCTCATCACTTCCCGCAGCAACATAGTTTGCAGCATTGTCCGTTACAATATGCACAACATTTTCAGGACCAACAAACAATACAACATCCCTAAACAACTTAAACAAATTTTCAGCAGTTTTTGAGATATTAGAAGCATCAATCGACTTTAGAAAAACAGTTCCTTTAGGACAATAAACTAAAAATTTAATCAAAGTATGCCTACAACGATCAGTCCATCCATCGGCCATAATAGTGCATCCAGTTTGCTTCCAAATCTCACGATAACTATCAACCATTTTCCTCATATCCTCAACTAATTTACTCAACAAATACCCACGGACTCTTGGATAACTTGGCCCTTTATACCCTGCACCCATGCTTGCAATAGCATCAATCATTGGCTGATAGTAAGCTGAATCAACCGCATTAAATGGAACAGAGGCATCCACCATCCATTTCGCAATAGCAATATCACACTTCTCCACAATTTCTTTGCTTTGAAGAATGCTTTTGATAGTTGGTTGAGCTCCGGGTGTTGTTGCCGATGGAAAATAGAATTGTAAACCTTTGACTTGTTTTCCTTTTCTAGAGTTAGGTGTTGGAACCCTGGATTTTTGTTGTTGTTGCATCTCATTACGTTCGATCTCGTCAAATTCTCTTTCAACATCATCACAAGCATTATAACTTTTGGCATATTGTTCTTGAGTTTTTCTTTTCTTGCTTCGAAGCTCTTCAATACTTTCATGGAATTGGTGTCTCGCTGCAGCTGGCACCTTTCGACAAGCTCAACATCTCCTCCTTTTCCAGCCAAATGAAGCTTAAACCAATGAATTCCTCCACCCCTAATAAGCTTCTCACAATATATGCATAGCAGAATTGTTTTTCCAGACTCCACAACTTGTTTACAATGACCCCATGCATGATCGGTTTTTGCTCTATTATTGTTTTTTTGGGTTCCGATTGATGCATCAGGAGTTGATCCTTGTTCTTGCGAAGATGGTGTTTCTGATGGTGTATTCGCAGAAGCCATTCTAAAAGAATATGGAGTAGCAAAACCGCAAAATTATAAAACAATAGCAATCCTAAATTTCCTAGTTCCTATTCCGGTATTCCCTATTCAGCAAGACAGCAACCTTAAAGGCTTAAATAGTTAAATTCACAGCACAAGCATATTCATCCTAGAGACCTAGACAAGCATTAGTCAACAAGCAATCTTAAATAGTTAAATTTCCTATTCAACAAGACAAGCATATTCATATTTCATAGATTCAAGCATATAATTCATATTTCATATTTCCAGAACAAATCAACAAAACAACAAATTTTCAAGTTTTTAACAAGCATGTAAAACACAGAACAAATCAACAAAACAACATAATTCATATTTCATAGATTCAAGCTTTCAACAAGCATATTTATCCCAGAAATTTCAACAAGCATATTCATAACACTGTAACAGCAAGACTACAGAACAGAAGAGCGAAGCAAGGGCGAGTTCGACGGCGCAGCAAGGGCGAGTTCGACGGCGCAGCAAGGGCGACGGCGACGGCGACGGTGGGGCAACGACGACGGCGATGATGGACACCCGCGGCTCTGTTCTGTTCGGCTGTTCCTGCTTCCTTAGTTCCTTCAGAGATCAGGCCGGCGGTGAGACGAAGAGGATGACGGCAGGCGGCTGGCGGCTGGGTGACATCGTAAAAGAGTGAGGTGAGGCGGAGAGGGTTAGGCGCCGTTAGGGTTGGGGGGAAATCAGAAATGTGGAAAGTGGAAATTGGTGGTGGGGTTTGGGGCTGGGGCGTAGGGCTTTTCTTTTTTTAAAAAAAAAAAATAAACCAAAACGACGTCGTTTTGGAAAAGGAATTAAAAAAAAATTTCCGAACCGGTCAGTTAACCAGAAACCGCCGGTTTTTCGGTTTTTATTAAAACCGGCCGGTTCAACCTGGCCCAAAACGGTTCTCTTCTTTATTCGGTTACATCACTCAACCGGACCGGTTATAGGTCCGGTTCACCGGTTTTCCGGTCGAACCAGCCGGTCCGGTCCGGTTCTTACAACTGTGCTAAATAACATAAATAATCGCTTAATAAATTAATTTTACAAATCAGATTTTGAATTTGAATAATTAGGATTAAGCAACGTAACCTCTTCTAAACACACCTCTCACATGGCGTTTCCATTCTCTCTCATCGCGTCAATCCTCAGCTGCGAACATCGACACAACCCACCTTCACAGTGCACTATCGCCGCTAGTACGCGTCTGTTCGTCCTGTCCTCCAGGTCACCACTGCGGCTGCTACTACGCGAGTGATGCCATCGCGCTTGTTCCCCATGCGCCATTGCTGCTGTCTCGCATTCCACAGGCACTGCTACTGTTGCCGCCTCGTGATCCCTAGGTGGCATTGCGGCTGCCTCTGCGTCCTCGTCCTCGTCTCCCTCCTTCTCCTCCTCCTCCTCCTCCTCCTCCTTCTCCTCCTCTTTCACCTCTCCGAATGTGACTTTTGTTTTGTGGATGTTTCTTTTAAGTTCGATGGATGTTTCTTTTTATTAGATGATTTTTTTTACGGTAAAGGTTTTGGAAGGTGGAAGGAGAAATTGTAAATGTAAAAAGTGAAAATAGAGTTGTGGTGGGTAATTAGGGTGGAATATTTTCTTTTTCATGTTTAGTGAGTCTAGGGTGTAGCCCATTGTTTATGTTGTTTTGCACCTCCTATTGTTTACCTAGCAGAATTAATCGTTTAATCATTCAAATAACATGGATTGTCTACTATCCAAATCAAAATTTGTTAGAACATCTAGGCTCTTATTCATTATTAAATAAAACAATTAAACTCTTATAAAATACAAACTAAGACAACAAAATTTTTATTAATTTCAATACATGATACCTGGCTCTTGGGCTTTCGGATTGTTGTTGTCTTTGGTTGGAAGGTGTGGCTTTTCTAGGTTTTATTCTCTTGGGTTGCCGACTAAGTTCCTCTTTTGAGCTTCTTTGTTCACATATTGGATGTAATTTCATAAACGGTCCTAAATACAACTATTATCAGCTAGTCATGTACAAAGTCTTCAAGTTTCAAATGGTGTCTCAGTTTTAAGTTGATAATCAAAATAATCCCCCGATACTAAATGAAACAAGCGCCTAAATAATAATAAACTAGTTTTTTTTTTGGTGGATACCTACGTGTTGGATTTTTTTGCAATTTTTTCACAAGTTTTTGTGTAGTCAATTTGTATTTGTATTTTTATTTGCAAGCATCCTCTCACACTTTGATTGTCATTGAATGTTTTCATATCTTAAGATTATTGCATCTTAGTTAATTGATGCATACACAAACCAATTACAATAGTCAGACTAGCAAATTGTCTTTACCTTCATTTTATCATTCTTCTTCTACAAAATCAGTCTCTCCTCTTGAATAGTGTACATTCTTACTATCTTTTTTAATGCATTCTTAGAGGGAAAAATTATATTTGTTTTCTAATTTGATTTGTCTAAACTATCTTTTCATTGAAAGTGGGTAAGCAATATTTTTTGCAAGTGTATCGTCATCTTGAGTTCGCAAGTGTCTAAACACTTAAGACTTATTTTCATCACATATATACGCTCCGTAGATTTTAAAAAAAAAGTTCAATATCCTTTTTAATTTCACCTATTAAAAGTGAAAAAAAAAATTTAACATCAAGTACTTCAATAATAATAACAACAATAATAAAGGTAAAATATACCTTTTATCCTTAAAGTTTTAAAAATTTTCAAATATACCTCTAATGTTTAATTTGTTTTAGTGTTATCCTTAACATTTTTGATAAGTTCCAATTTTACCTTCTTTCATGTATCACTTTCTTCCCATATTTTTTTTATCATCATACTCCACCCTCTCTCTGCACCCTTCTAATCTAGAGCTCAAACCTACCACCACCGATCCACCTTACTGCTCAACTCGCTCTAGTGTTACACCACCGTGCCACCTTATTACGCGACCATCACTCTTAATACTATTACCTGACCCTCTACCTTTGCACCACCACTTCATTGCCTCTCCCAATGCACAATCCCATCATTATCATAATCAACATTAACAACATTAGCAAAACCACACCTCTTCACCTTACCATGACCCTTCATTAACACTGTTGTGCTGCCACACCACCTTTACTCTCTTTCCTCCCCTTCCAGATCTTACCTTTTTTATTTCAATTTTTTCTTCTATTGATTTCTCATTGTTCTTTGTTGCTTGTTATTTTTGTTATTGTTAATTATGATTTTGAGTGGAGTTAGGGTTGGATTTGTGATGGTGGCGGCACAAGGTTGTGAAATGTGATGGTGAGAGAGAAAGGGGAAAAGGCTCGATAAAGGAGAATGAGAGAGAGAGAGAGAGAGAGAGAGAGAGAGAATGACAGTTCAATAATAAAAAGGGGTGGTGGCTATTATTGATGATGTTGATGATGGAGTGGTATGGTTTAATGGTAGTGGCAGTTGTGTGACTTTGGTGGTTAGTGATATAGTAGGTGTAGTGTGAGGTGAGGGGGATAGGGTGGGATGATGCATGGGATGATGCAGTGCTATTGGTGTAGTAAGTGACGGGTGGTGGAAAGTTAGTGGTGAGGGTGGAGGACAATGGTGGATGGTAGAAAGATGTATGTATAATGACATTGATGATGATGACGGTGCTGGTTACAAGGAAGAGGTAAAATTGGAAAGAAATATTGACTATCAAAAAATTAACGATATGGGTAAAATTGAAACTTATCGAAAACGTTAAGGATAACATTGAAACAAATTAAACGTTAGAAGTATTTTTGAAAAAAAATTATACTTTACCCTAACAACAACGACAACAACAACAACAATACCAATAATAATAATAATAATAATAATAATAATAATAATAACAATAATAATAATAGTTTAACACTAAATACTCAAACAACAACAATAATAATTCAACATCAAGTACTCCAATTAAAACAACAACAATATAACTAATAGTTCTCGACTATCAACTTCATATGAAGGCAATTGTATGTGAGTTTTTACCATAATTTAAGTGCTCCAGCAACAATACTAACAATAATAATTTAATTTTAAATACTCCAATATTTAATTTGAAGTACAAACATACCATAACTATTCAACTAAAAAAACCATTACCTTCGTCAGTGATAGAATCATCTTCTTCTGACATGAACTCATCATAATTTGAATCATCAGTTTTAATTATTTTGCTCTGTCCTAAGCTACTAGCAGGTGCATTTTTATTCCTTAACTTTCTTTTCTTTAGTTTATAAAATTTTCCATTTAATTCATTGTTACTGATAACTTCTTCATCAAAGAGTACTGGTGGTTTGTTCAAGTTATCTTCACTATCGTAGTCATTAAAAGATTCATCCTCATCATAAGCAATGGCAGATTTGGAGTGGATAATTTTGGTGGATGGAAGCTTTGATAGAAGATAATTATCTACGTTTTAACAACAAAAATGATTAAATTGACATTACTAAATCACTAGATCAAAGTATTATAATACAATATCTTGTCTAAAATTATTCAATTTCTACTAAAGAACTACTGGCCCTCCTCCATTAATAAACAAAAAATAAAAACCCTAATTATTGACTAATGTATGAAACTACCAAACCCAAGAATAACTTTTTATAAACAAAATTTTGAACCATTCCTTCTAATGATCAACAAAATCATTAAAAAGTAAAAAAGCAATTTTTCAAAAAAGAGTATTCTAAAACTTCTAACAACCACACCAACACATTCAAGTGAGTCAAAGAGTTATACACAATTTATTGACATCACTTTGGTGTTTAACGAAAGTTGCCAGAGAAGTACTATTTTTTAGTGTCAGAAATATAAGAAAAGAAAAAATGATTCTTTCTATTTTGGAAGGGAGGATAACAAAATGACACGAAGATGGGCTTTTATTTGTTGAGTTTTTTAAATTTTATAACTCTCCAATAACATTCTTTTTAATTCTCTTCTGTCCAATCTATAAAATGACGTCTTCTAATCTGATGCTAGGCTGGAAGTTAAGGTGTTACATATGATTTTTGTTAACATCGTTAATTTGATGATTATCGGAATGAACATTTTGATTTATGGATTAAATTAAGAGACTATTTTGATTAGTTTAAAAATTAGTGGATCATTTTGATTATCAACTTAAAACCATTTTGATTGTTATCTCATTTATCAAAATTGGGAAACTGCTAATAGAAGTTGGACACCAAAATACCTTAAGGAGAGTAAATGACAAATAGGTCCTTGATTTTTTATCTCAAAGACAAATAAGTCATCAACTAATTAAAAATACAAAAAACGTCCCTCAATTTCTAAAATACGCTCCAGGGGACAAATTTGTCCTTATATATTTTAGATGGTGGGAATTAAATGTCTCGTATTTTAGAAAAATATAGATGTTTTTGTATTTTCAATTAGTAAGAAACTTATGTGTCTTCAAATTAAAAAGTTATTAGGGACATATTTATCTTTTTCTCCTTAAGAAAACATCCATCTAGCCAAATAAAAAAACAATATCCAAGCTTAAGTCTATGCTTGTATCACGACAAAAAAAAAAAACCAAATTCTACGCCTGCATGCATTCAATTTGTAAAGTTTGTCTAGATTTGTCCAAAAAAAAAAGGTCTAGATTGCTTCTCAAGAGTTTAGCATGTAGTCACCGATCGATCTTGCCAAATTTCTTTTCTTCATTTTCCGTTACCTCTTCTATAGGTTGCACCTTGTCATATTCTCTTTTTCATTCTCATTACCTCTTCTATAGCTAGCTTCAATGCTCTAATAATTATCTTACCACCTTTTTGGACTTAGTTGTCTAAGATTGAATTTGATCGAAATTTGATTGTCTCATTAATAATGAACAGGGATCTATTTGATTTGGATAGGAGATGATTTGTCTTATTCAAATAGTTACATGACTTGTGGCATTTAATATACTACATAAGATTATGCAGTTAATAGATTGTGACAAAATTAATAGATCATGATAAAATTAATAGAGAAGTCTTTTTGTCCAACAAAAATGATGATTAAAGATTAGGTTATCATTTTTTTAATAGTGAAAGAATGGATGATTCTTTCCTAAAATCGGATAAAAACAAGAAGTGAAAATTTACTCTAAAAAATTTCTGCAAATGTAAGTTAACTTCTCTCTCCTTATCTTTTCTCAAAATTTGCAATCTATAATATTTTTATAGTGAATTCTACTCAACCCTCGTATAAATAAAAGGTAAATTACTCCTTATAACATGTTTAATAACTATTAAACAAAATAAATTGTATCATTATTGTAACGACCCAATTTTCAATATGTCTAGATCATACCGAAAACTGAGCGCTACCAATTTGTCTTCCTAATTATTATCTATTATTTATCATATGAGCCTGATTCGTTGTTAAACGCATAGTTAATTTGCGTGGTGTATTTTTTTTTCCTGAAAATGTTTGGATTAATAGACAGAATCATTTATAATCAATTCACAAGTAATAACAGATAAAACAGTTATAAACAACCACACAAAAATACGTCACAAGTAGTTGACAACATTCGGTGATTCAGCCTTTATTAGCATATAGACTGTTAGTTAGAACACCCCTAGATATAGCTAAATAATATCTATATACATATATATACATACAACATCCCAGGTCCTGACCTGTTCAAGAGGTCCCTAAGCTGGCACCTAGGCTAGCCTAGACTCTATACTCACCTAGTCCCTCTAAACTACTAAAGCGAGGGAAAGTACGTTCTAGGTCTTCAAAACTCAAGTCAAGTGGAACGTCATCAAAAGATAGAACATCATCTGCTACTCCTCTGCACGATCAGACTTTTCCACAGGACGTCTCTCTGGTACCTCATGAAGTAGCCACACAATAGGAATCTCGTACACAGGATTTAGGTTAAAGTACGCATACGAACGGGGTGCAGACGTTGGCTGGTCTCACAGTATATACATATAATCAGAGAACGATATTCACCCTAGACTAAGAAGACTATCTAGAGCAGAATCCTCTTCTTGCGAACGGTCATCAGCGAACTATGGTAAGGTACTCTTACTTCCATCTGAAGGGAAAAGGGAGAGAGAAGGGGTAAGAACTGGGGAGTTCTTAGTAGGGTCGGGGTTATTAGTTAAGTTCATTAATTTCGTATTGTTTAGCAGACAAATAACAAAACATCGAGAAGTAGTGAACAGAAGATACAGATAAATAGAGAAAATAAAGAAAACAGAAAGCAAAACACAAACAAAAGAATACAAGAAAATAAAACACAGACACAGAGAATAGAATGAAAACAAAGAAGGCATACATTCAAACAACAATCATAACAGAGGAAATGCACAACCAAATATGATGCATGTCTAGCCCTAGTGCAGGTAATGAGCTCATTTGTCGGTTACATACCCGCTCCCGACGTTACCCGGAGTCCTCTGACCAGGTAAGGCTTTCCTGTTGGCAATGTCCCTCGCAAGAGTCCTTTGACTTGTGAGGCAAACCACTGCAAGAGTCCTTTGACTTGCAAGGCGGCACTAGCAACCCACTGCAAGAGTCCTTTGACTTGCATGGCGGAGCTAGTTAACTTATATCTGCCCAACACACTCTCTGTAAGAGTCCTTTGACTTACAAGAGCATACACACACTCTCACTGTAAGAGTCCTTTGACTTACAGGAGCATACACAGACACTCTCACTGTAAGAGTCCTTTGACTTACAGGAGTATATGCTAGTCGTGTGTTCTCGATACCTCTGTAAGAGTCCTCTGACTTACAGAATAGCATTATAGCTAAGTATCCCAGGAAAGCACTCTCAGTGGTCGTACCACCATCTATCTGACTGCCTTCATGCAGCAGATCATCACATAATCATTCTCATTATCATCATCACTTTCACATTCTTATGCAGTACCTCTTTCTTTCTCTGTTCAATCATGCTATACAAACTTTACAGCTTTTACTTTTACAACATCGTAACTCAAACCATTTCTCTTTATCACATTACTCTTTTCTCTTTGCCTTTTTACTTTGCTCTGGTTACTCTTTTCTCTGTATTCCTTTATTCTGCTCTGGTTACTCTGTTCTCTGTGTTTCTTTACTCTGCTCTGATTTCTCTGTTTAACGTATGTATTTAAAGCTTATGTAAATTTCGGTATGAATAGTTAATCTGTCCCAAGTATAGGTTCATTAAGTCTATACTGAAACAGTTTAACTTTTCATATAATACCTAACCCTATTCGCAATTCCAGGACTAGCTATGTTGCCCTAGTTCGTTCACTAGTCTCTGTCTGTTTTTCTGTCATTAAAACCTTACAGACTTTTCTTTAGTTTTTATCTTTTCTTCAAATTTTTATCTTTCTTTTATCTTTGCCTCACTAATATGTTCTTACCACTCCCTAAGTGTTTTATGAAGGTAATTATGAGATTCTGTGCTTAAAGTTGTCTTTCTAAAGCTTTTACAGAAAACTGCCTTTTCCATATTATTTTATTATTTTTATTAAAATATTATTTTTAATTAAATATTATTATTTAATATTTTATTATTATTTATTATTTTATTATTAAAATTTCGAAAATTAACTTTACTTTAACCTTTAACCTTTAAAATTTACTTTTTACCACCCGTAACTTTTAATATTTCTACTTTTACCACCCTAACTTTTGGAAATTACAAAATAACCCCCCAAACACCAAAATATTTACTTCCTTGCCCTTTTATGGATCAAAAAGGTGTTCTTCATTGTTCTTCACCACACTCAAAGTGTTCTTCGTGTTCTTCGTAAATTCTTCAGATTCTTTCTTTGTTTTTACCCGTTTTTCAGTCTTTTCAGCAACCGATTTTTACCATAATTCAAAATAAATTTTCAGCCACTAAAACCCCATCTTTTCTACATGATTTTAACACAAATTGAACCTCAATTTAAGCTCTAGGGTTTCGTTTTTCCAGCTGCCCAAGAACATGAACTTTAAAGCTTGAATTTCATCAAATTTCATCAAAATTTCACCAAATTTTCACCAAGAATCAATCATATATGCAACCAATTTTTAGCACAGCCAATTTATACAACATTCACACAAATCAAACACAAATAATCAAGATTAATTTCGTGACACCCTACCTGGTTTTGCTGCTCCTAATTCGGTTAAACTTTCAGGTGGTCCTTAAGCACTTTTTCCTCCTAAAACACATCAAGAACAACTTTAAATCCACAAACTCTCAACTGACCAAATCTCCCTCAGCACGTTAGGAAGAGATATCTCACCTTAGACTTGCTGGAAATTCACGTTTCTTGGCCCTCAAGTCAAGTTAAGCATGATTCCTAAGGAAGAACATCAAGAAAACACATGTTTTGCATGGTTTTCCTTGAAAACCGAATTGAAATGGGAGGGAGACAACCATATCACCTTATTTCTATCCTTGATAAGTTACTTGGTTATGTAGAGGAAGAAGAGAGGATCATTTTGGTGAAATCAGAGTTTTGATTTGAGTTTTGGTTCAGAAGAAATCAAGCTTTGAAGATTAAGTGTTCATGAAAGTTTCTCTCTTTTCTCTCTTGCTATTTTCGGCCAAAATGATGAAATGAGACAGCCTTGGAGGTCTTGGGGTGTAAGGTGAGTTGTGATTGGTTGGCTTGGAGGTGGATTAAAATAATATTAAAATATCTCTGGTGTACAACTACTAAAACTAGGTGTATCGGAACACTCGTAAAAACATCTCTAAAAATTATTTTCTGAGCTACTAGCATAAATGACACTAGTAACATATTTATTATGAGAGTAGAACATGTATAATGAGGTCTTAGCATTGCTAAATTCATCAGAGAGTGCTGATGCTAAGCTGCACCAGTAAACCGTAAACCCGGTTAAACTGATTTTCTCTTTTTAACAAAAACAGACCAGGTAACCTTATAATATCATTCAAGAATTTTCTAATACTAATATAATGATAATATTATACTATTATCTCTCTCCTCTCATGAATCGAGTCCGGTTTGTCAAATAGAGACTATTTACGAAAATCAGAATCAAAACTGCCAACCGATACGGTTCAAAAACTAGGTTCTTCGTGACCACGTTATCGAGCTTGCCTCGGAAAAGGTTCTAGCTTAAGGATGACATAATGATAATGAGGATTGAAATGCTTGATGATATAATAGAGGTGTTCCCTTTACTGGTCTTTCGGAGAAATCTATGCCTTCAGAAAAGATCTCGCGTACTCGAAAATCAGGGTTGTTACAATTATGATTAATACTAATTCTTAATTTGACTTGAGTTTTAATAACTTAACCAATTAAGCAATAATTTTTTTTGTAAATGATAGAATTATTAGAGAACTCATATTTTATAATTATATTTTTTTCAAATCACTTATTTAATGATAAGTTCTAACACACACACAAAAGAAAACTCAAATGCTGCATAATTTTGCTTTCAAAAAATATTTTTTTATTGAAGCAAAACTAAACTCAAATGCTGCATAATTTTGCTTTCAAAAAATATTTTTTTATTGAAGCAAAACTGTAATAGTCGTGCGTTTAGTTTACCCACTTTCTTAAGAGAATTTCAAATGATAAATATTCTAACCTAAAGCAAAATGAAAGAGCATATATACCTAATAGTTACGTGCTGATGAAATATTTTGTATCATATGCAAATTATAGAATTTTACTATAAGGAATTTAAAAACTAAAAGGGGGTCACCTAATTTGGTTATAGTAAACCTACTTAAAAGTTGGAATACTATTCGAAGGTATAACATAATGTTACATACCATTGCGATTTTTCTTCAATAGAAAAATAAAATTTTTCCAAAAGAAAAAGTTTGCATCAATTTAATTTCAATGGAAGAATAATCACTGTTGTCTTTTGTTTTTTGTTTTTTTGTTCCTCTTAGCATTTGACTCTTTGCTTTTTTTTTTTTTTTGAATTAATTAAGAAATGGATGGTATAGAAAAAATAAAAAATGTAAAATAGGATATTTTTAGTAACTCTTGTAATTTTAAAAAAATTATTATAGTTAATTAGTTAAATGTTCAAAATTTAAGATATAAATTAAGAGTTAGTATATATTAATTATGATGATATAATTTAGGGTTAAGTACTGAAATCGTCCCTAAGGTTTGGGGCGAAAATCAAAATCGTCCCCGACCTTTTTTTGTTATTAAAATCATCCCCAACATTACAAAACGTTATAAAATCGTCCTTTTGTCCATAAACAATACTTTTTGGACAATTTTACCCTTAAACAAGAATTAAAAAAAAAATTCATCTTCATCTTCCCCAGGCCAAATCCAGGGAAATGTCCCATCTCTATATAAGCCACGTAATGATTTGCATAGGATAAAAAGAAAGGGGCACCCTTTCTAAAGCATTAACAAACTGAAATCCAGTTAGATTAAATCCTGTATTGTCATCCTTCACTTCGAAGAAAGCTGCCTTCCTATCAGCATCTCCATGGATATTAAGAATTCCCCCATCTTTTGGTATCTTGATCTTTTGTTGTAATGGTTCATCTTCTCTTAACGCAGATCCAATTTCATAAACAATTTCATCTAAATGCAGATCCTTTTTCTCTTCCTTTCTCATTCACAACAACAACCTTTCATCTTCTTCTCATAACAATCCTTCTTTATATCTTCTTTCTTCATCTTTTTCTGCAGTGTCCACACAAATCTTCAACAATAATAATACCAACTATTTTTTTTTAATTTCAAAAAAATCAAACAAAATCAACAATAACAATACATCCAGATTCAAAACTCCATCACAACAACGGCACTAACTATTTTTTTTTAATTCCAAAAAAATCAAACAAAGCTAAAACAAAATCAACAACAACAATGTATTCCAATTCAAAAATCCATCAACAACATTACATTTAAATTCAAGACAAAAAATTCAAAAATTCAATCTTTCAAACTCAACAGAGAACGCAGAAAAGAGAAAAGAGAGAACAGAGAAAAAAGAGAGAACATGAATCCCAGAGATTCCAGATTTGAAGAACAAGTCTTCCCAGAGGTTCCAGATCCACATGCCACATGAACCCCAAGTCCTCTCTATCCCGAGAAACCTTCTTCAAGCAAAGAACATGAACAAAACCCTCGATCTCTCTCACTGAACAGCGATCATGAAGGAAAGCATTCGCTAGTCCTCGCCAGAACCTCCACCTTGACGACAGAAAGCTTCCCCTCCCTCCCTTCGCCAGAAGCTCCGCACAGTAGTGATTGGCGCCGATGACTCAACACCGGCTGTTGCTCTGCCTTATTCCCTTCTTCTTTCTTTCCTTTTCTTTCTTCTTTCTCTCTGTTTCTCTTTTCTTTTGTTCTGCATCTTTTTTTTTTCTATTTTAGGTGGAAGGGTGGGGTAAGGGGTGGGGAGGGGTGGGGGTAGGTGGGGTGGTTTATTTTTTTAAATATTTTTTATTTTTATTTAAGGGTAAAATTGCCTAAAAAATGTTGTTTATGGATAAAATGACGATTTTATAATGTTTTGTAATATTAGGGATGATTTTAATAACAAAAAAAGGTCGGGGAAGATTTTGATTTTCACCCCAAACCTTAGGGACGATTTTAGTAGTTAACCCTATAATTTATTTCATTAAATAGTTATTAGACATTTATAAAGAGTACTTAACTCTTTATTTGAGAAATGATTAGGTAGAAATTATTTAACTATTTTTAATTTGTTAAATTAAAAATTTAAAATAATACCAATACAGAAAGAGAAAACATACCCCCAAAAATTGAAGATCCAATGGACAACGATGTCGGTAAATAAAATTGCATTTATATCTCATACTTAGAAGGAGATATAATAACTGATGGCCATAGATTAGTTACTCCCACTTTTATATAGGAGCAACATTAACAAAAAAAAATATTTATAAATTGAATTTTTTTTGTTTTTAAAAAATTAATAATTAAAATTTTATCACTCTATTTTTTTTTACACCTTTTCTCTTCTTTAATCAAAATTCTAGAGGTTTTCCACTAATGCTCATGTTCTCATCTCATTCCTGTAGCTACTTCCCTCACAATTGTTGCATGTACTCTGCATTGTCACCGCTTGTTCTACTGTCATCGCACCACTCTTTTGAGTTCCTCTATGTTGTTGTACTTTGTCTTTGTCCTTGTCCCTACCAATTACTCAAGTTCAAAAAAATTTACTTTATTTTACTTTATTATTTTTTTTTTGAAAACTTTTGTGAATTTTGAATATTTTTCTACTATCTCATCAGCACCATAATTTTCATTTTATTTTATCTCTCTGCTTTGCTTTTTTGCTTTTTCAAAAAGAAACTATTGTAAGTCATTGAAGCAATTTTAATACATTATGTGAGACATGAACCAGAGAGATATATTATGCAAAATTAGTCTTTCTTTATCAGTTGGAAGTTAAATCTTGTTGTCTATAGTTAAGCCTAATAATTGATTAATTATTATTTTATCATGTGTTTGCATAAAGAATTAATTGATTGAACATGTCCCATGAGAATTGAAAATCTTAATCTCTTCTAGCAAAAAACTATCTTAATTAATTTTGGATTCTTTTTGTAGTATTTTCTATTAGTTATACACAATAAATATACTTCCTATCATTCTAATAATGTAGTAAAGTTGTATTCAGTAATCACTATTAGTAAGAAAGAAAATAGGCTACAGTTCTGAGTTTGTGAAACAGGCATTGTTCAACCTCTGTATTCCTAATCCACTACTTTGTTATTTAAATTGACTACTTTGTTGGAATTGCTTATATTCAAGGTATATTTTGAATTTTGTGAGTCATGCAATTGCAATTCCAATATTTTATCCCCATTTCTTTGGTATACTTGTTAATTACAATCCATTAATGTTTGTGTGTGATAGGAAAAGGATTTGAAATGGCATCTTCTGGGTCTATACGACTTTTTTTTTCTGTTTATCAAGTTTATATTGACTAAATTCACGATGCAACCACATGTATTTCTCTTGCATGTTTGGAATGGTGGCCTGATGCAGGTTTTGTGGTCTTGGAGAAAATCTATAGAAGAAGCAAAGAACAAGTCATAAGAAAATAGCACCTCCAATTTAGAGTCTTCATAGTAGATGGTGATTTTTGAATTTTTTGCTAGATTGCTTTAATGACTGAGACTGGTTTTAAACTTTAATTTTCTATAAATATCCTCCATAAAGCTCATTTCATCATGTAACCTATCCAACTATATCTGCTATCAATTGATCATGGGGCATTATGGTCGGCTTAGTTTTATATATACACTCAATCAGGATTCTAGTATTGAAAATATAGTAATGAACCTCTTTTTCTGTGTTCTATTTTTTCACAGCACTAATGATGAAGTTCTAAAGAAAATGAAAAAAGACTACATGCTACAATATGGTATTGGTGGGGAGGGCATTGCAAGAATGTAGCTTATAAAATGTCAATGTGAAGGCCAAAGATTGTATATATGTTATTAAGCTGATGTATTAGAACCATCACTATGTGTATAATTTTTTTTTTTTTGAAATTTGTATTCAGCTAGAACAAGAATGTTCCCAAAATGAGTTTTGATGATTCTCGAAGGAATTGAACTCAAGAATTGAGGTTATTTTGGGGAAAATAGATAAATAGAGTGTTATTTATGTTGGTTCCTTTGTTTAAAGTTTTTCAAATGATTTTATGGCACTCCATGGCTTGAATAATCCAAATAGAGCTATTCTCTCATCTTTTAACTAAAACAAATATACTTTCTTGCTTTTCATATTTTTACATTAACCATATTTATCTTAAACTAATTTTGCTATATTAGAAACATGAGATCATTGCTATTTTGGAACAAAATGTCACAACTTGAGCATTGTGAACTAGAAGACCAAACAAATCAAATTACTTTCGATTTGATCCACTAAATAAACTATCTTTACAAAATTTAAAAGGAGACCCAACATTTAGTCACAGTAGAATCTTATATTTTATAAAAGAGTAAATAGTCATTTTGGCACCTAAAAAATTCAATTTTTGAAAAAACGGACCTCAACATTTGTTTTTAACTCCCTAAATATTTCATTTGACAAAGTGACTCAAATATTTGGTCAATGGTTAATTTACCTAATCAGCTGTTAAATTTTTTATGAAGGTACTAATTTATCTTTGTCTTCTCTTATAAAATTACAAATTTACCCATACTCTCTCTCACCATTACCTACCACCATTCCTTCATCCTTCACCCACATTACCGCACACCCTCCCCCTACCCCTACCTCAGCTTCCACCACCACCATAACCAATCTCCAATTCTCCATTGCATTAACCAAATGAGTAAAACATTAACATAATAACCACACCTAAATCAACTAGAAAACTCCCAAATAGTACTGAACAAAGGAACAAAACAAAGTCTCAAAAATTAATTTCATAATAATCAAACAATGGTTGATCAAATCAAATCTAATAATAAAATAGGGGCAAAACACAATAAACCCCGACAACAAAGAGTAGTGTGAGGTGTTGTAAAATTAGATATCCATAATCGCAGGCTACGAAAAAATTAATAATAGATCTTGACCCAGAATTTCAATAAAGAAGGATGAACAATTCGAAGATGAAGAAGATGAATACGAAAAACAAGAAAACAGAAGAAGAAACACCTGATAAAAAAGAAAAACTTGTGAGTGGAATAGAAAATGGCAAAAGGTGTGGGTTTTGGAAAATTGGTTTCAATCAAGTTCGCTCTGTAACTTTCTCGAAACGAAAGTGGGAGATGATGAAACACAAGGTGACAATGAAGCACGACGATAGCGACTGATGATTAGAGAGAGGCGATGATAAGTCATGAGGCAAGCTTGCCAATGAAGTGGAGGTCCTCTTGTAGGACCGACCATGGCAACGACAGATGAATTGGAGGTCCTCTTCTAGTAGTTGTGGTTGGCCGTAGGAGAGAGAGAGAGAGAGAGAGAGAGAGAGAGAGAGAGAGAGAGAGAGAGAGAGAGAGAGAGAGAGAGAGAGAGAGAGAGAGAGAGAGAGAGAGAGAGAGAGAGAGAGAGGTCATGGCAGCCGCAATGGGAGAAACAAAGGAAATGGGGTTGGAAGCGAGCTTTTCCGTTTTGGGAAGATTGGTATAGGGGTGTCCATGGATCAGATCGTATCCGTAGATCCGCGGTAAATATCCGCATCCGATCCGAAAATTGCGGATACGATCCGATCCGCAAATTGATCGGATCGGATCGCGGATATCTGCTCTACATCCGCGTATCCGATCCGCGGATCCGCAGATCCGCACTATAATAATTAATAAATAAATAAATATATATGTTTGGTATTATATTTACTTGTTTGTATGTTTTAGTTAGTAATTATTATTCATATATTGTATTATTTTATTTTTGTTATTTAGAAATAGTTTGATTAAAAATATTTTAGGAATAAATAAATTTAAAAGTATGAAAGAAATATTTTTATCGAATTCTTTTACATAGAAATATGATTAAAAAGAGAAGGTTTAATTATGCGGATATATCCGATATCCGATCCGATCCGATCCGCAAATGTGCAGATCGGATCGGATCGGATCCGGCACTAAAAAGTGCGGATATCATATCCGATTCGATCCGATGAAAATTGTGCGGATCGGATCGAATTTTCGGCCATATCCGATCCGATCCGATCCGCGGACACCCCTAGATTGGTATCAGTGTGGTTGTTTATGGAAACTGTTGCAATGGTGATATGGTAATAATAGACTGATAAGTGGAGAGAGAGAATAGAGGGTAGATTAGTAATTTTATAATAAGTTAATAGTTGATTAAATAAATTAACTATTGACTAAACGTTTGGATTACTTTGTCAAATAGATATATTTTTCAGGAGTCATTTTTTTAAAAACAAATATTGAGGTCCATTTTATAAAAAACTGAATCTTTTGGGTGCCAAAGTGACTATTTACCCTTTACAAAATCTTAGGACACAAAAAGATAAACAAATCAAAACAAAATATAGGTTCATTTTCAAGTTTTTAACTGAAACATCGGGGTAGGGTTTAGATTCTCATTGTACAACCTTATTATATGTATATATAGACATGGTTCTTTACAACAATATATGCAAAAATCATAATACTCTAAACTAACATTACAAATCAATCATTTTTCCTTTCGAATTACCATGTCCTCCAAGTTCATAGAATGGCACATTTTAATGTTTCGACCATTCTATATGTTGTCTGCTAAAATTGCGTTGACTGCATGCCATTTCTGGTGATAAGTACCAGATCCAGCCATTTTAATTCCCAATATCTACAGCATAATGCCAAGTAAGCTTTTGATGTCCCAAGGACTAGAATAGCAAAACTATGAAGTAAAAAATAAAAGATACTTTACCATGACTTTTATTATTCTTCAAAATATCCATGGAGACTTCAAAATACGCCAATTGTCACAGAATGTTAATGTTTTGTTGGATATTGTTAACAAACAGCATATACACCCTAAATTGATTAAGACCAAAATCAAGTGGACAAAGAGACATAACTAAATTAAAAAAGGTAGTTGCTTAATTAAGCATTGGGGACTTAAAAACTTTTAAAGTACACAAAGTTAAAAACCTGATACAATTGTGTTGGAAGAAAATTATAATGGGGTAGCAGTTGAAAATCAACTGGCTCATTAATTCTTCTATAGTAAAGTAGGGTTCGTTTGTGTGTTATTCTTAAAAAAGATTTTTTTTTTAAATGATATTTTTTTAAAAGATTTTTTACAAAAGTAAATGTGATTTTATGTTTGGATATCTCATATAAAAAGATCTTTTTATCTATCAATTATATTTAGGTAAAATAAGATAAAAATATTTTTTGTTCATTTATTACGTGAAAAACATCTTTTTTTTTTAAGAAAAAAAATCTTTTAAAAAAATGTAAATTGTAACTTCTCAAAAAAGATTTTTATTTTTTATTTTTTATTTTTGTAGTGCTTTTACTTTTATTATTAGAAATTTACCAAACACACTAAAAAATAAAAAAAATATTAAAAAATATCTTTTTATATCGATTTAATGGCGCCCAAACAAGTATTAAACATTTTAAGCTTAGTGTTTTTAGTTGCAAATTCTTTTCTCTACAATAAACTAAGCGCTTTGTGCTTGATCTTCATTCTATGATATAGAAAAAAAAATTAGTGCACTCAACTCCACTCCCTTGAGTGGTTGATATCCTAACTAAACCACTCTGAGCACCAACTTTTGAGATTAGAGTTTCAAAACCAGAGCAAAAATCAATCCAGTTAGTTAAGCAATTCTCATATATTTTAGCCTTTTAGGCAAGGTAGCGCAGTTTGTTATAAGCTACTAATCTACTATCACTTGCGTACTCTATTGTTTCTATATATGGCTTCAACTGGTTTACATTTAGAATTATCAATCAATAAGATAAAGTATATTTGATTTGGACAGTGTCAATTTTTGTTAGTAAGTAGAGAGGATCTAGAAGGGACCGACGAACAGAATAATGTTGCATCTTTCAAGCATATTGTATTTCTAGAGTTTATCTTTTATGCTTTGGCGCTTGATAAAAATGGTGGTCACTTTGTTGTTATACTAGTGCCTGAAATTCATAATAAACACAAATATTCTTCATTTTTTTAAATAAAAGAGAGATGTTATCTTCCAACATTATATTGACATAATTATGATTTATATAGTTTGGTTCCTTGATTATTGAAACAAAGTTTTTTTTAACATATATCAAACACAAAATAAAATTAAACTTCATCCAAATTTATAAAAATTTCTATCAAAAAATTAATAAAATAAAATAAAATAAAATGAAACCTGCGTAATTCGCAGGTCAGATATGAAGTACAACAATATAGAGGGATCCAAAAGTATGATGCAACGAAAGTAGATGAAGTGGTGACGGTGTTGAGTACAGGCAGCAGCTGTGGCAATAGTAGCTACGGCCTACGAGGATGGAACAAGAATAGGAACATTAGGGAAAAAAATCTTAACAGAAACAACTGTCTTATCTCTAGAATTGTGATTAAAAGAAAAGAAAAAAGGCATAAAAAATATAGAGACAAATTTTTAATTTATTAATTTTTTTCAAAAATAAAAAAACGAGATTCAATTTGTAAATATTTTTTTTGTTGATTAATGTTACTCCAGTATAGAAGTGGGAGTAACAAATCCGTAGCCATAATGGATAATGTCATTCTGTTATTTCTAAATTATCTTTTATAATTAAAGATTTCTTCTATCACCATAAAAGAAAAAAAAAACAAAATAATAAGGATAGAGAATAGTTTTAAAAAAAAACAAAAAAAAAATGTAATATATCGAATTTAAAAATGACAATATCTCTTTGCCAAAGAAACAAATACATAAGTCAAATGGAGAAGGTGTGCATTAAGCATAATTTTACAATGGACTACACTAACAATATACAATTTATTGCCTAATGTAATAATTAAACCATGTTGTAAAGTTCCCCCGAGTAAAGCCGAATGCTGAATGATCCTAGCAGAGGAGAAACTTTAATTCCATGCACAAATTGAATCATTGAATTGGGTCCATTGCTTACAAGAAAAGTTACAAATATTCCCCTGCTTCACTATAAAAGCACTCCAACAATTAAATTAGAATAAGCAGCAGTGTAACATCATGAAACTCAAAACAAGGTTCATATGAAAAGAATCATGAATTTACACATCTGCATTCTAAATAACTGAAAAAGATGCTACATAGTAATCAATATTTACCCCCATTAAATCCATGATTGTCGAAAACTAGAATTCCATAAATAGCTTGCACAAAGTTACACCTTAGTAGCTCATAATTGAGCAACTTCTTCCTAAACAGAAACATTATAAATACCTAACCCTAAAACTGAGACCGATATTACAGAAACTAAGAAAACCCTTTTGATTATGATGATTTTCACTGATCAGAGGATATCATCATAAGCAACAATTTCTCTTCCCTTGAAAGGTACTTCAAGAACCAAGCTACCTGCGTTATCAACACTGGTTCTGGTATTGCCTATAGCTGAAGCAAGTCTATTACCCCTTCCATGTCTTCTCAAAGGTACCTCAGCACGCACAAGCTTCGACATTGATCCTTTGTCCTTGTTGTTATTACCAATTCCTTCCCTCCACATGGCTAGAGGGTCAGTTGCCCACAACACCTGAACCTGTTTTCAAATTCATAGTAATTCATTTGCTATTATAATGTTCAGAAGTTATATGTATAAAATCAAGAATGAGTGGTTGTGCTTGATCATGGAACACAAAGCGAGCATGCACTAATTTCTCCAACATTTTTAACAATGCAATTAAACCATTCCCCAAATTACACATTAAACAAATTAAATGAAACTGTTCAGTTTTAAAGTGAGTCAAATCCCAAACAATTAAGCTGAAATTCTACTACTATCTCAACGGAAAGAACTAGTCACTCTTGCGCAACTTTCATCAAAGTTCCAACCTTTCAAGATTGCTTCATCAAAATTCCAAGCACTTAGGTGAAAACTATCCAATTTTTAACAAAGAAACCATAATGGTACAACATAGAGATTTCAGTTTTAGTTTTCAGTTTTCAGCTTCAAGATTCAAAATTTCAAACTAGTTCACTTCAATTTTGTTCAATTTTAACGGATAAAACCACTCTTGCACACTTAAGAAGAGCTCAACTTCACATTGGAACTTCAAGGTTTCAAACTTTCACCAACTCTCGTACAATTAATCTGGAAATTTCTCAAAACATATAACGATTCCGGACACAATCATGTTATACTTTCTCAATTAAGCTGGAAACAACTCCTTCACAACATGGAAACTTCAAAATTGTAAGATCCGAAAACACTAAACCCTAAATTTCGAAGATAGAAAACAAAAAGCGAAGAAAAGGGGACCTTTTTGGAGTGAAGAGTAATTCCAAAGGATGGGTCGGCGCCGGCGGCGATAGCGGCGTCGGCGGAGTCCTTGGTCCGGTAGGTGACGTATCCGACGGCGTCGCCGTCGATGCGAATGCGAGCAATGGGGCCGTAGATCTCGAAGCGGGACTTGAGGTCAAGGACGGAGCAGTCGTTGGGAAGGCCCATAATGACCACCGCGGACGGGGGCGCAGGCCTCGATGATGGTCGGTCCTCCGGCTCCTGAAGCACGGGCTCCGGCGGTGGGCGGCGGCGCTTCGGGTAGGGGGCGTGGCGGGAAGAAGTGTAAGAGGGTTTGTCTCTCTTGTGACTCATTATTGAAAGAAGAATGCAGCGTCAAACGCGGGTAGTTAGAACTTAGAAACGCAACGCAATGTTATTATGTAAACTACCAAAATCGAGTAAAGTACCAAAATAATTGAAGTATACCTACTAAAAATAAATTAAACTACACATATATTTATATATAAATATATTAATAATTGATTTTAATAGTTAATTTTAGTATACAAATAATATTTTTTAATAAAAAATTATAACCATAGTTATCAAAAATAATTAATTCGGTCATTGAGTTATTAGATTATTAGTTCAATTGGTAAATTGATGATTTATTTCATTAATTTAGTCATAATTAAATAAAAATATAAAATTATAAAAATAAAACTAAAATTAAAAGTTAAAATGCATAACTTTACTAAATATCAATTCTTAAATACAATTTATGATGCAAAAAGAAATAATAAATTAGTCACTAATATAAAATATTTTTTTAATTTAAATAACAAAAAAAACACAAAAATTAACACAATCAGTATATCAATATTTTTTGAATTACAACATATGTCCATTCCCTCTACTTTAAATAGTTTTTGGAATCCCTCATCTATTGGTACTTTTAAGATTAATTGTGATACTAGTTATTTTGGTTCAGGTGATAGTGTTGGTTTTTCTTGTGTTATTAGAGATTGTAATGAGAGTTGGCAAATGGGGTGTTTGGGAATGATTGAAAGTAATAGTATTCTTCAAGGAGAATTATTTGCCATTTGGAGAGGATATCTCTTAACTTGGGATGTGGGTCAACGAGATGTTATTTGTGAGACAGATTGTGTGGAAGCATTTAATCTTGTTACTCAATATGGTTTTGGGTTTATTGATCCATTGGTGCTCAAAATAAGAGATATCATGCATTGGAATTGGCGTGTTGACTTTCGTTTGATTATGAGAGATGCAAACACGGTGGCAGATACTATGGCAAATATGGCGATGAAGTTACAACTTTCACATGTGGAGCTTATTTCACCTTAGGAGGAGTTTAAGAGTAGTCTTAAAAGGGACTGTCCCTCTGTTTACGCAGTTCCTTGTTTTGTTTGTTTTGTTTTTCTTTATTTAGTTTATTTCAGTCACCAAAAAAAATATCAATATGTTCCTATATTATGTGTTATTTCTTGTTTGATATCAAATTTGGTATTCATGTCAATCTACATTTAAAAGAATACAAGTAAAAATAAAAATTGGTTCATAGTTTATTATAGGGTTAAGTACAATTTTGGTCCTCAACGTAGAGGCTGAAAATTTATTTCGTCCCCGCCCTTTTTTTGCTACAAAATAGTCCCAAAAGTTTCAGTTTATTTTAAAATCATCATTTTTACTAATTTTATTTTTTTATTACCAAATTATTTCTCATTAAAAAATTATAAAAATAAAATAAATAAAAAAAAAGAAAGAAAGGCCATGAGATGGGAGAAAGAGAATGGGGGAGGGAAGAACCGGGGAGGGCCGCCGCACCACCACACTGCCGCATCACTGCACCACCGCAACGCCGCCCCGCCGCCTGTCATCTGTCACTGCTCCGCTCGCCGTTTCACCGTTTCTGCTTCTACTTCGGCTTCGGCTTCTGCTTCCGATTCTGCTTCTGCATCTCCATCTGGATCTGCTTCTTCTTCTACATCTGCATCTACATCTGGATCTGCTTCTTCTTCTGCTTTTGCATCTACTTTTACTTCTGCTTTGTTTCTGCTTTGCTTCAACTTCTGATTCTGCTTTTGATTCTGATTTTGATTTGTTATTTTTCTGATTTTATTGTTGTTATGTGTTAATTTTGTTGTTAAATTTAATGTTGTAAATTTCTGCATTTGAATAATCTTGAATCTGATTATTGGGATTTGGTGGGAGTAAGGGCGGTGGTGGTGGTGGTTCTGCTTCCGGTGGATTTGGGGAAAGAAGGGGGGAAGAGTATTTTCGTTCCAAGGATGATTTTAAAATAAACTGAAACCTTTGGGACCATTTTGTAGCGAAAAAAAGGTCGGGGACGAAATAAATTTTCAGCCTCTACGTTAGGGACCAAAATCGTACTTAACCCTTTAATTTATTATATAATAATCTTTTGTCACAAATAATATTAAAAAGCATGATGGCAGAGTGGCAATGGGGAGGCATTGCATTCACAATGCCCTTGTTTAAAATGTTGTAGTAGTAGACTTGCGGAAGCTCCTCTAGTGGTTCAGCAGTGCACGGGTGCATGGTGGACCCAAGCGAATCAAGAGCGGTGCGAAACGCAAACCGGCTAATTTTTAACGGATTTGACCACTATTGACCAGTTCAACTACAAGTCCGGTCCAATTCAACCAGATTGGTCCGGTTCGATTCTGATAACTATGATTATAATGCTCACAAATTTTATCATAGAAGAATAAAAGTTAATTTGTAATCATAAAAGATAGCTTTTATTAGATAAAACTACTCAAATCTTAAAAAATTACCAAAAATTCTTAAATTACTCTTTTATTCATATCTTATCCCCAATCTCCAATATTCTTCATCGACTAAATTTTTAAAGCTGTCATCCAGATTAGGTCCGTACACCAATTTTACCTCTCAGTTTCTAATTGTACTAAATGAACTCCTCATATTGATCTCCGGGCTGCATACAAGTCCTTCAGGCCATTTCTGGCGTGAGTCAGCAAGCGGATCGCTGATCTGGCACTGCCACTGTCACTTAGGATGTTATAACGGCTAGCTAATATGGCATACTTTCCTGAATTCAATGATTTTCAATGGCCAGTTTTCAACGAATTTGACCACTGTTGACAGGTTCAACTGTAAGTTCGGTCACTAATCGAACTAGCCATATCGATCTGGTCTGATTCTGATAACTATGATTATAATGCTCAGAAATTTGATCATAGAAGAATAAAAATTAATTCGTAATCATAAAAGATAGATTTTAATAGATAAAACTACTCAAATCTTAAAAAATTATCAAAAATTCCTAAATTATTCTTTTATTCATATCTTATCCCTAATCTCCAATACTCTCATCGACTAAATTTTCAAAGTGGTCATCAAGATTGAGTCCGTACACCAATTTTACTTCTCAGTTTCTAATTACACTAAATGAATCTCTAAGATTGAGCTCTGGGTTGCATACAAGTCCTTCAGGGTCATTTTTGGCATGAGTCAGCAAGTGAATTACTGATCTGGCACTGCCATTTCCAGCTAAGATGTTATAATGGCTAGCTAATGTGGCACACTCTCCAAAATTCCTCAATTCAATCTTTGTCCCTAATTATAAACCCTACAAGAAATTCTTCTTCCTTCCATTTTGATTTTGTTCCTTGGTACGTGAAATCGTGATTATACATTCCCTGGCTATAGCGCCAAAAGCTTGGTGTGGGAGAACGTGATCTCAAGACTTCTCCACAATTTCGTGTAACTGACCAGCAAGTGCACTGGGTCGTCCAAGTAATACCTTACGTGAGTAAGGATCGATCCCACAGAGATTGTCGGCTTGAAGCAAGCTATGGTCATCTTGTAAATCTCAGTCAGGAAGATTCAAATGGTTATGAGGTTTTGATAATTAAAATATAAATAAAATATAAAATAAGATAGAAATACTTATGTAATTCATTGGTGGGATTTCAGATAAGCGTATGGAGATGCTTGTTGCCTCTGAATATCTGCTTTCCTACTGTCTTCACCGCACGGCTAATCATATGTCGGTTCTCACTCATGTTGGAATAGGATCCATTGATCCTTTTGCGTCTGTCACTACGTCAAACACTTGCGAGTTTGAAACTCGTCACAGTCATCCCATCCCAGATCCTACTCAGAATACCACAGACAAGGTTTAGACTTTTTGGATCTCAAGAATGCTGCCAATTGATTCTAGCTTATACCACGAAGACTCTGATCTCATGGAATGGAGGGCTCTGTTGTCAGGAGAGGCAACCATGCGTCGTGAACCAGGAGGCCAAGAGATATGCATTCAAGCTTGTTTTCATGTAGAACGGAAGTGGTTGTCAGGCACGCGTTCATAGGTGAGAATGGTGATGAGTGTCACATAATAATCACATTCATCATGTTCTTGTGTGCGAATGAATATCTTAGAGAAGAAATAGGCTTGAGTTGAATAGAAAAACAATATTACTTTGCATTAATTCATGAGGAACAGCAGAGCTCCACACCTTAATCTATGGGGTGTAGAAACTCTACCGTTGAAAATACATAAGTGATGAAGGTCCAAGCATGGCTGTGAGGCCAGCCTCCAAACGTGTACAATATGATCTATGATAGCATAAAATTGATCAAGGATATAAAATAAATCACTAAAAGTAATTTTTATACTAAACTAGTAGCTAGGGTTACAGAAAATAAGTAACTAAGTGCAGATGGTGCAGAAATCCACTTTCGGGGCCCACTTGGTGTGTGCTTGGGCTGAGCATTGAAGCTTTCATGTGTAGAGACTCTTCTTGGAGTTAAACTTCAGCTTTGGTACCAATTTGGGCGTTTAACTCCAGCTTTTATGCCAGTTCTGGCGTTTAACGCCAGAATAGGGTAGAAAGTGGGCGTTCAAACGCCCGTTTACATTATCAAAACTCGAGCAAAGTATGGACTATTATATATTGCTGGAAAGCCCAGGATGTCTAATTTCCAACGCAATTGAGAGCGCACCAATTGTGTTTCTTTAGCTCCAGAAAATCCATTTCGAGTGCAGGAAGGTCAGAATCCAACAGCATCTGCAGTCCTTTTTCAGCCTCTGAATCAGATTTTTGCTCAGGTCCCTCAATTTTAGCCAGAAAATACCTGAAATCACAGAAAAACACACAAACTCATAGTAAAGTCCAGAAATGTGATTTTTAAATAAAAACTAATAAAAACATAGTAAAAACTAACTAAAACATACTAAAAACTACCTAAAAATAATGCCAAAAAGCGTATAAATTATCCGCTCATCACAACACCAAACTTAAATTGTTGCTTGTCCCCAAGCAACTAAAAACAAAAATAGGATAAAAAAAGAGAATATACAATAAATTCGGAAAACATCTATAAAGATTAGTTTTAATTAGATGAGCGGGGCTATTAGCTTTTTGCTTCTGAACAGTTTTAGCATCTCACTTTATCCTTTGAAGTTCAAAATGATTGGAATCTATAGGAACTTAGAATTCAGATAGTGTTATTGATTCTCCTAGTTCAGTATGTTGATTCTTGATCACAGTTACTTTATGAGTCTTGGCCGTGACCCTAAGTATTTTGTTTTCTAGTATTACCACCGGATACATAAATGCCACAGACACAAAACTGGGTGAACCTTTTCAGATTGTGACTCAGCTTTGCTAGAGTCCCTAATTAGAGGTGTCTAGAGCTCTTAAGCACACTCTTTTTTCTTTGGACCACGACTTTAACCGCTCAGTCTCAAGCTTTTCACTTGACACCTTCACGCCACAAGCACATGGTTAAGGACAGCTTGGTTTAGCCACTTAGGATAGGATTTTATTCCTTTAGGCCCTCCTATCCATTAATGCTCAAAGCCTTGGATCCTTTTTATTTTACCCTTGCCTTTTGGTTTAAAGGGCTATTGGCTTTTTTTGCTTGCTTTTTTTCTTTCTTTTTCTTTTATTTTTCGCCATTTTTTTTCGCAAGCTTTGTATTCACTGCTTTTTCTTGCTTCAAGAATCAATTTTATGATTTTTCAGATTATCAATAATATTTCTCCTTTTTCATTATTCTTTCAAGAGCCAACAATTTTAACATTCATAAACAACAATATCAAAAATATGCACTGTTCAAGCATTCATTCAGAAAACAAAAAGTATTGCCACCACATCAAAATAATTAAACTATTTTAAAATTCGAAATCCATGTACTTCTTTTTCTTTTGCAATTAAAAAACATTTTTCATTTAAGAAAGGTGATAGATTCATAGGACATTCATAGCTTTAAGGCATAGACACTAAGACACTAATGATCATGTAGTAAAGACACAAACATAGATAGAACATAAAGTATAATTTTCAAAAAAACAGAAAAATAAGAGCAAGGAAATTAAAGAACGGGTCCACCTTAGTGATGGCGGCTTGTTCTTCCTCTTGAAGATCTTATGGAGTGCTTTAGCTCCTCAATGTCTCTTCCTTGCCTTTGTTGCTCTTCCCTTAGTTGTCCCATGTTGGAACTTAATTCTCCTAGGGAGGTGTTAATTTGCTCCCAATAATTTTGTGGAGGGAAGTGCATCCCTTGAGGCATCTCAGGGATTTCATAATGAGGAATTTCCTCATGCCCTTGTTGAGGTCCATGAGTGGGCTCTCTTGTTTGCTTCATCCTTTTCTTAGTGATGGGCTTGTCCTCTTCAATGAGGGTGTCCTCCTCTATGACAATTCCAGCTAAATTGCATAGGATACAGATGACTTGGCCACAACTTCATAGAAGTGGTCTTGATAGACCTTTGAGATGAATCTCTCCATCTCCCATGACTTGGAGGTGGAAGCAGTTGCCTTTCCTTTCCTCTTTCTAGAGGTTTCTCCGGCCTTAGGTGCCATAAATGGTTATGGAAAAACAAAAGCAACATTTTTACCACACCAAACTTAGAAGGTTTGCTCATCCTCGAACAAAAGAAGAAAGAAAGAAGTAGTAGAAGAAGAAGAAAATGGAGGAAATGGAGGGAGAGGGTGAATTCGGCCAATGAGGTATAAGGTGTTTGTGATGTGTGAAATTGAAGTAGTGATGAGGGGTATATATAGAAGTGGGGGAGGGTTAGGTTCGTGTATTTGGGGTTGGGTTTGGGAGGGAAAAAGAGTTTTGAATTTGAAGGTAGGTGGTGTTTTGGGGAAAAGTTAATGAGGTGATTGGTGAAGGGTATTTGGGGAAGAGTGTTATGAAAATGTGTGAAGAAGAGAGAGTGAGTTGAGGTTGGTGGGGATCCTGTAGGGTCCACAGATCCTGAGGGGTCAAGGACTTAGTATCCCTACTCCATTTAGGCGTGCAAAACGCCCTTAGAGTGCAATTCTGGCGTTAAACGCCAGGTTGCTGCTTGTTTCTGGCGTTTAACGCTAGCTTTTCTCCCTTTCTTGGCGTTTAACGCCAACTTTGTGCCCTGTTCTGGCGTTAAACGCCAGTCTGGTGCCTATTTCTGGCGTTAAACGCCAGTCTGGTGCCCATTTCTGGCGTTAAACGCCCAGAATGGTGCCAGACTGGGTGTTTAACGCCTATTCTGCTACTCTTACTGGCGTTTAAACGCGAGTAAGCTCTTCCTCCAGGGTGAGCTATTTTTAATGCTATTTTTCATTCTGTTTTTTATTTTTCAGTTGTTTTTGTGACTTCACATGATCATCAACCTAAAGAAAACATAAAATAACAATGGAAAATAAATAGATATAATTAAATAACATTGGGTTGCCTCCCAATAAACCCTTCTTTAATGTCAATAGCTTGACAGTGAGTTCTCATGGAGCCTCATAGATAATCAGAGCAGGGTTGTGGCCTCTCAACACCAAACTTAGAGTTTGGTCGTGGCCTCTCAACACCAAACTTAGAGTTTGGTTGTGGCCTCCCAACACCAAACTTAGAGTTTGAATGTGGGGGTTTTGCTTGACTCTGTATTGAGAGAAGCTTTTCATGCTTCCTCTCCATGGTTACAGAAGGAGAACCTTGAGTCTTGAATACAAGGTAGTCCTCATTCAACTTAAGGACCAACTCTCCTCTGTCAACATCAATCACAGCTTTTGTTGTGGCTAGGAAGGGTCTGCCAAGGATGATGGATTCATCCTCATCCTTCCCAGTGTCTAGGATTATGAAATCAGCAGGGGTGAAAAGGCCTTCAACCTTCACTAGCACGTCCTCTACTAGTCCATAAGCCTGTTTCATTGATTTGTCTGCCATCTCTAGTGAGATTCTTGCAGCTTGTACCTCAGAGATTCCCAGTTTCTCCATTACAGAGAGTGGCATGAGGTTTATCCCTGACCCCAGGTCACATAGAGCCTTCTCAAAGGTCATGGTGCCTATGGTACAAGGTATGAAGAATTTTTCGGGATCCGGTTTCTTCTGAGGTAATGTCTGCCTCATTAATGCATTCAGTTCATTGGTGAACAAGGGGGGTTCATCCTCCCAAGTCTCAGTACCAAATAACTTGGCATTCAGCTTCATGATTGCTCCTAGATATTTAGCAACTTGCTCTTCAGTGATGTCTTCATCCTCTTCAGAGGAAGAATATTCATCAAAGCTCATGAATGGCAGAAGGAAGTTCAATGGAACCTCTATGGTCTCTGTATGAGCCTCAGATTCCTTTGGTTCCTCAAAGGGAAACTCCTTTCTGTCCAGAGGACATCCCATGAGGCTTTTCTCACTGGGACTCACGTCCTCCTCACTCTCTCCAGGTTCGGCCATGTTGGTCATGGTTATGGCCTTGCACTCTCTCTTGGGATTTTCTTCTGTATTGCTTGGGAGAGTACTGGGAGGAGTTTCAGTAATCTTCTTACTCAGCTAACCCACCTGTGCCTCCAAATTTCTAATGGAGGACCTTGTTTCATTCATGAAACTTAGTGTGGTCTTGGATAGATCAGAGACTATGGTTTTCAGGCCAGAATGGCTCTGTTCAGAATCCTCTGTTTGTTGTTGAGAAGATGATGGAGAAGGCTTGCTATTGCTAAACTTATTTCTCCTACCATTATTATTGAAGCCTTGTTGAGGCTTCTGTTGGTCCTTCCATGAAAAATTTGGATGATTTCTCCATGAAGGATTATAGGTGTTTCCATAGGGTTCTCCCATGTAATTCACCTCTGCCATTGCAGGGTTCTCAGGATCATAAGCTTCTTCTTCAGAAGATGATTCTTTAGTACTGTTGGATGCAGCTTACAATCTATTCAGACTCTGAGAAATCATATTGACTTGCTGAGTCAATATTTTATTCTGAGCCAATATGGCATTCAGAGTATCAATTTCAAGAACCCCCTTCTTCTGAGGAGTCCCATTGTTCACAGGACTCCTCTCAGAGGTGTACATGAACTGGTTATTTGCAACCATTTCAATGAGTTCCTGAGCTTCTGCAGGGGTTTTCAGATGAAGAGATCCTCCTGCAGAATGGTCCAATGACATTTTTGACAACTCAGAGAGACCATCATAGAATATACATATGATGCTCCATTCTGGAAGCACGTCAGTAGGACACCTTTTGATCAATTACTTATATCTTTCCCAAGATTCATAGAGGGACTCACCTTCCTTCTGTCTGAAGGTTTGGATTTCCACTCTAAGCTTGCTCATCTTTTGAGGTGGAAAGAATTTGGCCAAGAAAGCACTGACCAGCTTTTCCCAAGAGTTCAGGCTTTCCTTAGGTTGTGAATCCAACCATGTTCTAGCTCTGTCTCTTATAGCAAAAGGAAAAAGCATAAGCCTGTAGACCTCGGGATCAACTCCATTGGTCTTGACAGTGTCAAAGATTTGCAAGAATTTAGCTAAGAACTGATGAGGATCTTCCAATGGAAGTCCATGAAACTTGCAATTCTATTGCATTAGAGAAACTAATTGAGGCTTAAGCTCAAAGTTGTTTGCTCTAATGGCGGAAATTGAGATGCTTCTTCCATAGAAATTGGAAGTTGGTGTAGTGAAATCACCAAGCACCTTCCTTGCATTGTTATTGTTGGGTTTGGCCATAGCTGTTTTCTCTGTTTCGAAAATTTCAGTTAGGTCCTCTTCAAAGTATTGTGCTTTAGCTTCTCTTAGTTTCCTCTTAAGAGTCCTTTCAGGTTCAGGATTAGCTTCAACAAGAATTCCTTTATCCTTGTTCCTACTCATATGAAAGAAAAGAGAACAAAGAAAATATGGAATCCTCTATGTCACAGTATAGAGATTCCTTTATGTGAGTAGAAGAATAGAAGAGTAGAATGAAGAGGAGAGAAGATGAAGAATTTGAACACAGAGAGGGAGAGAGAGTTCGAATTATAAGAAGAAGAGAAGAGTGTTAGTGATTAAATAAATAAATAGAAAGAGATGTGAGAGGGGGAGAGAATTCGAATTTAAATTAAAATAAAAGGAAAACATTTTTGTTTTTGTTTTAAATGTAGTTAGAATTCGAAAATTAAAAAGAGAAATAAAATAAAATTTGAAAACTAAATAGATTACTTAGTTAAAAAGATTTTTGAAAAAGTGGTTAGTGATTTTCGAAAATTGGAGAGAGAAAGGTAGTTAGGTGGTTTTGAAAAAGATATGATTGAAATGGAAAACTTTTAAAATCAAACAAAAAGTCAATTAGTTAATTGAAAAAGATTTGAAAATCAATTTTGAAAAGATAAAAAGTTAGAAAAGATTTTGAAATTAAGTTTTGAAAAAGATATGATTGAAATTTATTTTGAAAAAGATTTGAAAAAGAAATTTAAAAAGATTTGATTTTTGAAATTAAAGTTGATTACTTGACTAACAAGAAACAAAAAGATATGATTCTAAAATTAAACATTGAACCTTTCTTAATAGGCAAGTAATAACTTAAAATTTTGAATCAATCACATTAGTTGTTAGTAAAGATTTTGGAAAATATAAGATAAAAATAAGAAAAAGATTTTAAAAATCAATTTTTAAATATTCAAAAAAAATGAAAGAAAAATGAAAAAGATTTGATTTTTGAAAAGGTTTTGAAACGATAAGATTTTTAAATTGAAAATTTGACTTGACTCATAAGAAACAACTAAGTTTTTTTTTTTAAATTTTTGACTAAGTCAACTCAAATATTCGAAATTTATGAGAAGAATAAGGGAAATATATTTTTTTATTTTTGAATTTTCAATGAAGAAAGAGAAAAATAACAAAATGACTCAAAACATAAAAATTATGAATCAAAACAAGAAAAATATGCAAGAACACTTTGAATGTCAAGATGAACATCAAGAACATGTTTTTGAAAATTTTTAAGAAAAGAAACACATGCAAGACACCAAACTTAGAAATTTTCAATGTTTAGACATGCATATGAAAAACAAGAAAAGACACAAAATAAGAAAATGCAAAGATCAAATAAGGAAAATCATCAAGAACAACTTGAAGATTATGAAGAACACATGCATGAGTTTTCGAAAATTTTAATGAAAATAAAAAATATGCAATTGACACCAAACTTAAAATTTGACACTCTACTCAAAGATGAAACACAAAAATTTTTTGGTTTTTATGATTTTATTAATTTTTTTGGATTTTTCGAAGATTATTTGGGAAAAGAAAACAAGGAATTCAAAATTCTTAATAAGAATTCCAGGAATCATGCAATGTTAGTCTAAAACTCTGGTCCAGGAATTAGACATGGCTTACTAGCCAGCCAAGCTTTCAGTGAAAGCTTCGGTCCAAAACACTAGACATGGCCAATGGCCAGCCAAGCTTTAGCAGATCATTACATTCAACAGCAAGATTGATAGAAATCAACAATCTCTTGTGATGATAAGTTGAAACCTCAGTCTAAAAGATTAGACATGGCTTCACAGCCAGCCAGACTTCAAAAGATCATCATAAAACTCTAGAATTCGTTCTTAAAAATTCTGAAGATATAGAATAATTTATTTATATTGTTTTTCAAAAATAAAAAAATAAAAACAAAAAGTTTAAAATTAAAATAAAATTACCTAATCTGAGCAACAAGAAGAATCGTCAGTTGTCCAAACTCGAACAATCTCCGGCAACGGCGCCAAAAACTTGGTACGCGAAATCGTAATTATTCATTCCCTGGCTATAGCGCCAAAAATTTGGGGTGGGAGAACGCGATCTCAAGACTTCTTCACAATTCCGTGTAACTGACCAGCAAGTGCACTGGGTCGTCCAAGTAATACCTTACGTGAGTAAGGGTCGATCCCACGGAGATTGTTGGCTTGAAGAAAGCTATAGTCATCTTGTAAATCTCAGTCAGGCAGATTCAAATGGTTATGAGGTTTTGATAATTAAAATATAAATAAAATATAAAATAAGATAGAAATACTTATGTAATTCATTGGTGGGATTTCAGATAAGCGTATGGAGATGCTTGTTGCTTCTGAATCTCTGCTTTCCTACTGTCTTCATTCAATCATTCATACTCCTTTCCATGGCAAGCTGTATGTTGGGGGATCACTGTTGTCAATGGCTACCGTCCGTCCTCTCAGTGAAAATGGTCCAAATGCACTGTCACCGCACGGCTAATCATCTGTCGGTTCTCACTCATGTTGGAATAGGATCCATTGATCCTTTTGCGTCTGTCACTACGCCTAACACTTGCGAGTTTGAAGCTCGTCACAGTCATCCCATCCCAGATCCTACTCGGAATACCACAGACAAGGTTTAGACTTTTCGGATCTCAAGAATGCTGCCAATTGATTCTAGCTTATACCACGAAGACTCTGATCTCACAGAATGGAGGGCTCTGTTGTTAGGAGAGGCAACCATGCATCGTGAACCAAGAGGCCAAGAGATATGCATTCAAGCTTGTTTTCATGTAGAACGGAAGTGGTTGTCAGGCACGCGTTCATAGGTGAGAATGGTGATGAGTGTCACATAATAATCACATTCATCATGTTCTTGTGTGCGAATGAATATCTTAGAGAAGAAATAGGTTTGAGTTGAATAGAAAAACAATAGTACTTTGTATTAATTCATGAGAAACAGCAGAGCTCCACACCTTAATCTATGGGGTGTAGAAACTCCACCGTTGAAAATACATAAGTGATGAAGGTCTAGGCATGGCCGTGAGGCCAGCCTCCAAACGTGTACAATATGATCTAAGATAGCATAAAACTGATCAAGGATATAAAATAAATCAGTAAAAGTAGTTTTTATACTAAACTAGTAGCTAGGGTTACAGAAAATAAGTAACTAAGTGCAGATGGTGCAGAAATCCACTTCCGGGGCCCATTTGGTGTGTGCTTGGGCTGAGCATTGAAGCTTTCACGTGTAGAGACTCTTCTTGGAGTTAAACGCCAGCTTTGGTGCCAGTTTGGGCGTTTAACTCTAGCTTTTATGCCAGTTCTGACGTTTAACGCCAGAATAGGGTAGAAAGTGGGCGTTCAAACGCCAGTTTGCGTTATCAAAACTCGGGCAAAGTATGGACTATTATATATTGCTGGAAAGCCCAGAATGTCTACTTTCCAACGCAATTGAGAGCGCACCAATTGTGTTTCTTTAGCTCCAGAAAATCCATTTCGAGTGCAGGGAGGACAGAATTCAACAGCATCTGCAGTCCTTTTTCAGCCTCTGAATCAGATTTTTACTCAGGTCCCTCAATTTCAGCCAGAAAACACCTAAAATCACAGAAAAATACACAAACTCATGGTAAAGTCCAGAAATATGATTTTTAAATAAAAACTAATAAAAATATAGTAAAAACTAACTAAAATATACTAAAAACTACCTAAAAAATGCCAAAATGCGTATAAATTATCCGCTCATCATTCCTCTGCTTTTCATGTTCTTCTTCTTCCTCCTCTTGCTATTGCACATATGATAGGAAGGGATAGTCACATTTCAAGAAGCTTGAAGTGCTCATCTGTGACGGAAAATTGGACAAGGAATACTGTGTGAAGCATGCATGGGTGGGTTTCGGAGTGGTGCGACTGTGGAAGTCGGCCAGTTCTTAAGTGGTCAGGGATAGAGATGCATCCTAATAAGCTCGTTTTTGGATGTCCAAATTATAATTCGAGTGCCCTAACTCCTGTATCTTTAAGTTTTATTGATTTGATTTCAGATGTTTAGTAAGTTGGATGCATATTTATAGACTAATAGAAAGAAATAGTGCGAGTTATTTATTTGGGCAAATTCTGTACATGATGAGGTGCCTATAAAAGCTGATGAAGAAAATGAGAAGGATGAAATGAAGATGAACTTTTCATGAAGGGTTGGAAAATGAAAGCAGATGTCAGAAATGTGAAAGTGATGATCCAAGTGCCGGGTTTAAGGTTTTGGTAGTCGTTGTGTCTATATTAATGTTGTTGGTGAAGGTTTGAATAGAAGATGGTTGCAATGCAGAACCATGATGTTAATGTAATCCATGTTACAAACATTGTAATTGGAATAACTTGGTTTTTCTAGTATGGATTGATTTTGCACTATGATAGCTTGTTTTATTGGTGTTATTGACGTAAATTTAATTTAATACACAATTCCCATATGGATAAACAACAATACGAACAACTAACATAAACATCATCATTAATTAATCCAAAATAACACAGGTTCATCTAAAGTATTGCATAATGCAGAAATGACAAAAAAGCTTAGCATTGTCTAAATTGCTTCCCAATACCCAAGTACCATAACATAGTTGGATGAAGTCTAGAAATCAGCACTAACAAAAAAAAAGAAACTTAGCATTATCATAGTTGTTTCACAAAATATCCTTAGCTTTCAAGTTGACGCCTTAATTCTACGGAGACTAAGCTTAAATGTCACTTCTTTCTTGGGTGTTTAAATCCTGTTATAGGGACAAACTTCATGAAGCTTGCCAACCATGCTGCAGTGGCTGAACTAGCTCCCTGCATTGGGTCTAAGGCTACAGAGGCTATTTGAGGAGGTGACTTTTGTAACACCCTAATTACCCTAAGCCTTACCTCATGCCGTAAAGTAAAGGATAACTAAAGGTTACGACAATTCTAAGGCTTATATATATATATATATATATATATATATATATATATATATATATATATATATATATATATATATATATATATAGAAAGAAATAGTAATTCTAGAAGTCCGATGAAGAAATAAGCTCAAAAATAGAGTTACAAATGCACAAAATGTTCACACGAAGCTAAAATCATAAAGGCACAAGATATAGATATAAGATAATAAGGCATACGTAGATATAAGAGTATAATAGTCATAAAACACTAGCCTCAGCCCGCAGAGTTTAGGCCGACTAGTTATATATAGACATACAGAGTTTTGAAGGTTAAAACAGAATACAACATATCTCTCTCAAGGTAAGCCTCTAAGGCAAATATAAATACAAAATGTGAGAGTACTAAACAAAATATCCAAAAGAAACTCAAGATCCTCCACTCTGTCACCATCCCACAACTCACTGAGGTGGGTTGCGACCTTCATCTGAAAAATAACAACAAAGTATGGAATGAGAACTGGAGGTTCTCAGTATGATAACAGTGCCCAGTAATGTAAGATATAAGATTCCGGGATGCCAGAGGCAATCCTAGAACTTCATATCAATCATAATATTCAAGCTTAAAACATAAGTAATTTCAAAACCATCACTTAAAACCATAATGAAATAGGGTATTCTATCTTAAGTGATTTCTAAACTAACAGATACACTGCTGTCCCACAGCCTTCACCAGCCTAACCGCCATGCGTTTCCATCGCCACCGCTTTCCGATCCTCCTCAATCCCAATAGAAAACACAAGTAATAGCAATACAAGTAAAACACAAGTATAATCATGTATATCAAGTAATTCAAGAAACAATTAAGCATGTTATACAATTAGGCAAACAATGCAAGTCAGCAAAGCAAGCAAACATATAGAATATGCACATGATGAATGTCTGTCCTATTTGACTGTGTTATCACATCGTCGGTTCAACTGCCAACTGTAACACCCTAACTACCAAAGTTCACGCTTCCGGCTGCGCCACTCTGATAGTTCAGACATTACGACGACTTTTATACTATTTAATACTAAAATATGAGTCTGTTTAAAACTTTAAACCGCAAAACCGCTCCCACAAATACTTTTGCTATACAACGTACATCCATACATACAATACACTTACAACAACTCATAAAGCGTACATACATGTATATATATATATATATACATAAATAATATTACAATCATTATCCAATACAATTCCTATCCCTCTTACAGAATATATCAAGATAATGGTGAGGGTACAATAAACCATAACTAAAATAATACAGAGCATCTCAACAACAAATAAATAAACTCTTCGTAACTTCTGCGCCCATATCCTGAAAGGAGAAAAATGTAGGGGGGTGAGAACATCATCCTCGAAAGGGTTCTCAGTAGAGGGTTTTTTGGGAATTACTGTAATAGGATACATGAAGATAAACCGTACCAGTGATTAATAACCGTCTTATGCCTCCTTTTCAAAAACAACGGTTTACAATAAAAGTAAAGTCGGAAATCTTTTCTGAAAGAGGAACCATTCAATTCTCAAAAACTCAAAAGCCTTTCAAAATGATTTATCTATGCTGAAACAAAATAGCCTTTCATATTTTATTCCAACCAGAAACACGAAACCGAAATCAACCATCGGTTCATCTCATTCCAACCACGGCCCTAGGCCCAAACAATCCAACCATCAATCAATCACCACAATCCAACAGAGTCCCGGTTGCAAACACAGATAAGAAGATGCGGGCACAAACAAACAGTTATTGCAAGTAGGACAATTAGCAATTAATCACATAGGCAAACCAAGTATAATATGCACACCCAAACAATGTCACATAGATGCATATGATGCATGTCTGTCCCTAGTGGCTGATGATATCATCTGTTGGTTATAAAGCCAACCCGACAAGTCCTGGTAGCTAACCATTGGACTGTCCCTCTGTCGCGCATCCCCAACTCGAGTTATACTCATCATAAACTTGATCATAATCATGATCCATATCCATCACCTTCACTGGTGAATATTTACGGGGGCGAGCTCATCCGGGCCTTTCATAGTGCCCAGCCACACTTATGACATAGGGTCAAAAGAGTTTCGAGTCTCGACCTGGAGCACGTGGTGGCTAGCCACTGCTTCCTCCCAGGGAAACCCTCATCTCCGATAGTGGAAGTGCAAACATTCACAATTATCAATATCTCAGCATATATGCATTCATTCTCAGCCATGGATCAACATCCATCTCAGCCATTCGGCTCACGGTTCAATCCAGAACTAGCCAATATTGATAATCATACACAGCCATTCCGGCACACGGTTCAATCCAGAACCAGCCAATATTCATAATCATACACAGTCATTCCAGCCCATAATAAAAACAGCACTTCCACCATTCAAAATCATCAAATTCATAAAACCAGCATTTAAGCCATAAATCACTTTTCTCAAGTCATTTCACTTTGAAATCAAATTTCAACTCTTTTCAGCCTTGGCTTTAAAGATCTCATTTCTCAAATCATCTCAGGCTCATAAGCCACTTTTACTCAAGGTAAATTCCCCTTTTAAAAACAATGCCACTCTCGGCACCCTCTTTCCAAAACTTCCATAATCATGGCAAGTTAAAAATCTCTTTGAGATATTCAAAATCACCCATCCAACAATGGGATTTTATAACAAAAGTTCCTTGGCAGAGTCCCAAGTCCTTAGGGGAGGATAGCATAACTCATTTCGCCAAATTCATTTAAAATCATTAAAACCTTGGCTTTCCGATTTGAGTAATAAAATAGGGTCTAAGCCAAACCGAGTCACGTAATCATTTACTTCTTTCAAAGCCGTTTCCTTTACTTAGGCAAAACCAGCTTTAACCCCCATGATAAATTCTAAAACGTTTCAACTGTTCAAAATTGTTTTAGTCTTGCAAAAATTCAGAATTCAAAGAGTACTTAAAACTTTTCTCAAAACATTTCAAAATGAAACTTGTCAATAGACATTCAGGTTCTTTCAAAGTCATTGAAACTTCTTTAATTGAAACCCCCAAGTCAAATTCAAAGGCATAAACCCTTTTCACATTCAAATAGCTTTAAAACACAAGTTTCATCTAAATAACTTTCTTCTGAAAGAGATACAATGCCTTTCTTAAGAAGCAAGACTAAATCACAATTTCCTCTTTAATAATTCATTTCAAAAGCATGAATCATTCTTTTCTTGATAATTCAAGTAAAATAGTAGAAGTCTTTAACTCATCATTTTTCCAGACAACATTCAATAAAGACTCGAATTTTATAGAAATTTCGGCAGCACCTCCCCAAAAACTTGGACTTTGCCACCCGGTTCGGGTCCCAACTAAACCGTTTCACAATCCTTTTCAACAGCCCAAATTCCAAAATCAGTCCAAAGCAAGCCAAAATCCAACAGTCATCTCAATTCCATATTACAAGAAAACCGTTTCAACATCAAATCATTATCAGCCGAATAAATTCATTTCTAAAGCTTTAAAGAAACGGTTCGATAACAATCATTTATCAAAAACCGGATCATTTAAAGCCAGCCAGGCTGAATTCAAGAGTGGATTCTATTTTTCACATTCTCAATAAAATTAACTCAAATCAATTCTCAACGGGTTAAACTCGATCTCAAAGATTTAAAAGAATCAACTTGAAAAGCATTTTGTTTCACAAAACCACACAACAATTCAACCAACAGACGTTCATAACCAACCAAGGCAAATCAAGCCATACATAAGGCCGATACAATCACCAAATACACATTCACTCACATCAATATCCATATGTAATAATTCCAATATATAAAACATAGTTTTTGGAAAGCGCCCCTACCTCAAAACGCCAAATTCCATAATCCAAACGCCTCACAGAGTCCTTTCCGCCTCAACCCGAACTGACGACAGTCAAAACCTCAGCTCCCAACCACTTTCACAATATCCATAAAAACACGAATCGCAACATACAATAACTGAGACTCAATCTTATAGCGATTAATGCCACAACCTCAGCGTATGATAACAGAACAGTAACTAAAGGGCTTTCAAATCGAAAACGCTTACCGAACGAAGAAGGAGCAGCTGAACCGAAACAGCGGCGATCTCTGAACCGGTTCGGCAGCAGCCCAGCAGCCACCTCAAGTAGCAGCGGCGACCGGACTCCGGCAATGGCGCTGGCAGAGTTTTCCGGCGACGGCAGCGGGGTTTTCCGGTGGCCAGGCACGACGGCGTGACTCAACACAAAACCAGGCAGAGTGGCGGCAGCCTCCAGAAACTCCGGTGAGCTTCCTCAATGACGGTGATGGCCGGAGCTTCAGCGGTGCTAACCGAGGCTTGCCGGCGGCAGGAACGGCAGCGATAGCTCCGTGCAGCACGGCAGCGCCTGTCCTTTCCCCCACCGCGAGCTCTCTGTCTCTCTCGCACCCTCTGTTCCGATGACGGCGGCCATGGCTTCACCGACGAGACCAGGCGCGGCAGTTTTAGGCCCTCAGACCCTTCTCGCTCGCGTACCCTCTCTCTCCGTGTCTCAGCTTTGATGGCGACCCCCGGTGGACCAACCGCGACGACGATAGCGCGGGCAGCTGCGACGGCGCGACGAGGCTGGCTCCATGGTGCTGCAGCTCGGGAATGGTGACTCGCGAGGGTGACATCGGCAGTCCCCTTGCGGTAGTTGTGACCCTCCTCCCCTCGGCGGCATCAAACGGCGGCAGCAAACCCCAGTGCCACCGGCGCAGATCCTTGTCTCATCCTCAGATCTCACTCCTCTCGTCTCTGCGCGACGCGACGGCGCAGCGGCAGTGACGCCCGCCGGCGCCGTCCTCCTCTTCTCCTCTCCTTCCCGTTCCTCTTCTCCCACTTTCTGCTCCTCTTTTCTTTCCTTCATGGAAACAGAAAGGAAGCTGTGTGTGTCGTGAATGAAAGAAGGAAGGAAAATAGATCAAGTGTGGCGGCTGGGTTTGGGAGCTGAGTGGGGTTGAGAGAGAACCGGGTCGGGTAATGGGTTACCGGATTAGGGTTTCCTTATTTTGAAAATTAGGGTTAGGGGTAAATTGGTAATTTCACATAAAATTGAGAATAATATAATGATTGAAACCCAAGTTAAATCCAACACTAGTTGTATATAGAAAATACTATTTGTTCATCAATTTCACATTCTATTTTCAATAAAATGTTCAAATCAAATAATTAAAAATAATATAATTAAACCCTCTATTTTCCAAAATAGCAGTATTAATATTTAAAATATTAATTATTTAATCCAAATCATATAAAATCCCTATTATTTCATAACTACCAAATTTTATAATCTAAATATAGAAAATAACCCAATAATTATAAAATTGGATAAAAATCATAACTCGTCTCAAATTCAATAAATCAAAACTTGCTTTAATTTTCTTTAATAAAGAAATTTCTGAAATTAAAGCTACAGAAACACTTAATTTGAAATTAGCTAATGATAGCCCTTTTTCAAAGGTTTTGGGTCTTACATCAACCCGATACATTCCCATGGGAATGTCACCTTTTGGTCACGAATATAATAGGAACCCCCAGGGATATCGTGCCCGGCACACGATCTAGGGATATAGTGCCCGACACACTCTTGTGATTCCGAAAGGATGCGAGCGGGATACTCTGCCACAGACCTCACATCTCAATGTAAGCGGGATTAACCATCATCCTTATGCCGTCGCCGTGACCTCAACAAGCGGGATTAACCACCGTCCTTGCCAGGCACATAGCGTCTCAACAATACCAGTAATAAACAGTAATTCCATATTCCTCAGTGATCACTTTTAGTATTAGCAAATTTATCATCTATCTTCGAGTCCCGGACTCGTCACAAACATTATCAATTCTCCCTTCCATAGCTCATCATCAATATAGTACTCTTCCAATCCAAACAACTATTCTCTATCCTCAGTACTCCAGAAACCTAAGTCTCCATCTTCTAGATTTATACAAAATTTCACTAAATTAATTCACTAACTCATCCTTGGGAGTATTGGGACCTAAGTACTAGATAGTATTCCTAAACAGTACTTAAAGAATGTTTAGAAAGCTATAGAACCTTGAAAACGAAGAAAAATGATTTTTCAGCAAAACAGGGCATCCGCATCAGCATGCATGGTGCCACGTACACGAGGAGGCAAGGGAGAAACGATTGCCCGCGTACCAGGTCATATTTTGGTCCATCCTGTGTACGCATGAATACGCCGTGTACGCATGGAGGCCAGGCAGAATCGCATGCTCGTGTATGGGGTACCCGCGTACGCATACACTCCCAAATTTTGAAAATTTTATAAAGTTGCAGAATTCAGTTTTAAACACCAAACTTTAAACATTCATAACTTCCTCTATAAAAATTCATTTTCATCAAACTTTATATCAATTTAAAGCTCTTTGAATCATCTTTAATTTAAAGCAAATTCCAACCAATTTCAAAAATTGGTGTTTACCAAAAATTAGCTAGATTCTCAAACTTCCAAAATTCACAATTAAGACCAATTATCCTACAACCAAAACAGCTTCCAATGTACTTAAATTATGTTCATATAACTTCCAATTCATTCCACAACCTACCAATACGCATTTTCACCATTTTCATCCAAAAATTCTTAATTTCACATCTCCACATTTTTAATAAATCACAACTCAACCTCAATTCACAATCCTCAATATTTATCAACATCAACAAGCATTATAACCCATTGTCACTACTCAAAATTGTCATTATTCAACTTCAATCTCAATAATCAACAACAACATCAAAATCCAACATCACAATTCACCAAAATCATCACAAGCATCAATAATTATAATCCACTATCAACAATTCAAACCTATCCTATGGTCCACTAGCCTAAATGTCCAGAAATATTACATATTACATAGAGAAAACTGAAACCATACCATGGTCGATTCCCAATATGCTTTATACACCAATTTCGTGTCCAAACCAAGCCTCCAATCACAAGAGTTAGCTCCCAAGGTTCCAATTCCATAAGTTCAACCTCCAATTTGATTTTACACCAACAATATTTAATCTAAACCATATATATCACTACAATTAAAACCTAAATTCAAAATCTCAAAAATCCATAAGAGGGTTAGGGTTTTTACCTTCTCCAAATATCAAAGGATCACAACCCAATAATCTCCTCAAATTAGATTGATCCTAAACACATCAAAATATCAAAATCTCAAAACCCCAAGCACTAAATTTTTGAATTTATGAAAAGAAAGGCTGAGAAGGAAATCAAGATTTTCTCACCAGTTTCTTGGGTGAGTTTTGTAGAGCTCTTCGTGGTGATCGCGTGTCTACAAATGGTGCGGCAATCGAAACTCCATAGCTTAAGTTATGAGCTTGGAAAGTTAGAGGTGAATAGTAACAATGGAGGGTTTCTCTCCTTCTTCCCAACTCAGCTGCATGTGTTGTGTTTGTGGCTGAGTATGGTTCATTTGTGTGTTATATATGTTGGGGTTGGGCTCAACTTGGATCCGGTCTAACCCGTTAATATTTTTGGTCCGTTTGACCCAATTTTGGGCCAAACCTTTAAAATTAGCGCCGGGTTTTCAATTCTAATTGTTTTTTTTAGTTTTTCTACTATTTTTATCATTCTCGCACAGTATCGGACAGACTTAAGCCAATACTGCCGGCTAAATTACCGGTATGCGTTTTTACTCAATTTTTCGTAGAAAATTACATTTTCCAACTCAGAAAAATCTATTGAGTCCAAATATCATATTTAAATTTTTTAATTAATATTCTAAATTTTTGGATCCTATTTTAGACAATTAAATTATTTAATTATACAGTTAATTAATCGCAGTTCTTACAATCTTCTTCTAGGTGCCAGCTTTATAGGTCTTGTTGGTATCTTGTTAGCCTTAGGAAGCTACAATGAATGCAAATGAGAAAAGAAATAGATGAACAAATTAGAATATTCTAAAATTAAACACTTCTTCAAGTAATATGATTATTTGCTTTCCTCTTGTTACCTTTATTTTCAAATTGAACACTTCATTAGCATTGTTACAAATAGAATCTAACTTTGGCCCGTGACTGAATTATGAACTTTTATTTCATCATCAAGGTAGATTATAACCTCCTTCCCTTGTAGTAGCTCAGGTGATGAAACTCCATGTTCAATGTAAATATCAATAAGACCCTTGTTTGAGAAGCCATATGACACATCTCTCTTAATTTGCATCATTGTTTAAACTCCTCAAACTCACTTCAGGCTCTTCCTAGGTACAAGCCACCAAATTTCCTTCATTCTATCATAACCTAACTCCTTATAGTCATTTATCAAATAAAGTACATTTAATTTATCCACCTCAAGATCACCTAAGTTGTTTCTTTTATCAGGATAGTAATCTAGCTCTCCATTCATACCTTTTTCAAAAGATCCTCCATGATAAAACGTTATATCCAAAACTTCAAACAACTGCATCATAAATAAATAAAAAAATTAAATACATAATACAACAACATTGTATCACAACTTCACATGAGTAACACTAACGAAAAAATGTCCTTGTTCCATACATAAAAAATAGTGCATTCAAAATCCCACCATAACATAGTAACCAGAAAAATCCTAAAAAGATAGCATTATCATAAAATCAGAAATACAAACGAAAATACCTAAAAAAATAACTCCAACTAAGAATCATTATTGAACACCGAATTTTTTTCAAAAAAATAAATTACTAACATCATCAAATGATGGTGGCCACATTTGGCTTCGGCAACTTCTTGCAGTCAGCGTCTTTCCTTCTCGTGACAACAAATTCAAGAAATAATTGAACGAAAATTACGCTAGTATAACGACATTCTCACTAAAGAAAAAGGAGACAAGACGTTTGAGAAAAGAAGAAGAGAAAGTGATGAATGATCAATACTCTTTTTCAAGAAACCTTTTCAATTTCCTGCGCAACAAAATGACATCATCTCTTTTTTTTTTGCGACAAGGAACAAAGTGACGTCGTTCTATTCATCCTAGGTAGCAGTGTGATAAACCACTATTTTATGATTTATATTGTGTTTAATTGTGTGGTTTTATCATGATCCTTACCCACTTATTCATTAAATTAGCATGCATTTAGATTTCCTTCCTGAATTTATTACATGTTTGAAAACTGCTTCCTAGAGACTTTAATTATTTTTTTTATTCTCCTTTATTCCATTCGATGCCGTGATCTGTGTGTTGAGTGTTTCAGACTTTACAGGGCATAAATGAGTTGGAGATTGGAAAGGAAGCTAGCAAAAATGGAAGGAACACAAGAATTTAAGGAGATAACCAGCGAGAAGTGACGCGGTCACATGGCTCACGCGACCGCGCGAAGGAGAGCAAGTCGCAGTGACGCGGCCGCATGGCTCACGCGGCCGCGCGGATTGGAAAAGTTCTGGCGACGCGGTAGCGTGGACGACGCGAACGCGTGGCGAGGAAAAGCGCGAATGACGCGTCCGCATGGATGACGCGATCGCGTGACATGTGCGATCTGCATAATCTGCAGAATTCGTTGGGGGCAATTTTGGACCCTATTTCGGCCCAGTTTTTGGCCCGGAACAGCAGACTAGAGTCAGAGAACATCAGAAACAAATAACACATTCATTCAGAGACAGTTTTAGATCTAGTCTATATTTTGTTTTACTTCTCTATGATTGTAATCTATATTTTGTTTTATCTTATATGTCCAATAGTTATTATATTTGTATGCTTGCACATGGAATGAGGCCATTATTTGTTTAAGCTCACTCATCCAAATTAAGCCTACCCTTTTCAATTACCTTTGTTAACCACCTTGAGCCTTTAATTCCCATTTGTTCGATATTTTACCACATTACTAACCTTAAGCCGAAAAACAATTATATATCCCAAATTGAATCTTTGGTTAGCTTAAGATAGAATTGTGTGTGCTAGTTAAGTATGGGAAATTGTGGGAACAAAAGTTGTTAAGGGAATGTGTCGTAAAAATTTAAGGGGAATTTGGATACCTACTCATGTGAAACTACAAGAATTAAAAATCTATGTGCATTGACAAGCTTTATTTAAAAAAAAATCATCAAAATCAATAAATAAAGGGACAAAATTACCCCAATGTTGAATTCAGAATTCAAAGATCAGTGCACATATAATAGAACCAAAAATATAAGTTGATACATGAGTATGGATTGAAAAAGGGAATTCTGGGTAGCTAGGTATGAACTTTAAAGATGACATTAAGTGTATACAAGTTATGTTAGAGCTTGGGTTAATTAAAGATTCAATTTATTAGCTCACTTGACCAAATATACACCCCTACCTATACCTTAGCCCCATTACAACCTTGGAAAGACCTCATGATGTTTGCATTGGTATATTAACGATTGTTGATTGGTTAGGAGAAGAACAAAAGTTAGAAAGCATGATTAGAGAAGGATAGAGTGACCACCCTATACACTGGAGATTAGAGCGTACATACATTATCAGTGAGGGTTCAATACTTGAATTTTCAAGTTCCCTGCTTTCATGAGCTATCTTCTTGCACTTTTATCCATTTAATTGTGTAATGATAAAATTAGTGGAATTTGATTTGTAATTGTTTTGAAGAGCCTATTTACTTTTGATCAAGTGGACAAGAATCATATAGTTGCATTTATTTATATATATATAGGTTTGCATTGCATTTCATGAGTTTCTACATGTTCATACTTATTTCCTTATCTCCTTCAATTAAGCATGAGGACATGCTAATGTTTAAGTGTGGGAGGTTGATAAACCACTATTTTATGATTTATATTGTGTTTAATTGTGTGGTTTTATCATGATCCTTACCCACTTATTCATTAAATTAGCATGTATTTAGATTTCCTTCCTGAATTTATTACATGTTTGAAAACTGCTTCCTAGAGACTTTAATTATTTATTTTTTTATTCTCCTTTATTCCATTCGATGCCGTGATCTGTGTGTTGAGTGTTTCAGACTTTATAGGCATAAATGAGTTGGAGATTGGAAAGGAAGCTAGCAAAAATGGAAGGAACACAAGAATTTGAGGAGATAACCAGCGAGAAGTGACGCGGTCGCATGGCTCACGCGACCGCGCGAAGGAGAGCAAGTCGCAGTGACGCGGCCGCATGGCTCACGCGGCCGCGCGGATTGGAAAAGTTCTGGCGACGCGGTAGCGTGGACGACGCGAACGCGTGGCGAGGAAAAGCGCGAATGACGCGTCTGCATGGATGACGTGATCGCGTGACATGTGCGATCTGCATAATCTGCAGAATTTGTTGGGGCGATTTTGGACCCTATTTCGGCCCAGTTTTCGGCCCGGAACAGCAGACTAGAGTCAGAGAACATGCAGAAATAAATAACACATTCATTCAGAGACAGTTTTAGATCTAGTTTTACTCTCTTAGGTTTTTACTCTCTTAGGTTTTAGAATTTTAATTTTCAATTGGTCGTAGCATTGGAACATTGAGAAGAGTTATTCCCTCATCAAGACTTCGTCATTCTAGTTCGTTTTCTCAACTTGGTTTTATTCTTCCATGTTCCTTGTTTCGTCCAATTTTGTCATTCAGATACTTTTATGATTATTTAATGCAAGAATTATTTCTTTTTAATTTAATTTCAATTCCAATAATCATGTCTTCTTTTAATTCCCTTTCATGCGCTATGGATTCTTTATTTACAATGCGTGAGTAGTTTCCTTACTTGATGGGGAGTTGATTAAAAGGAAAAGAATTCTTGAGTTGGAAGGATTGAAGAAAAATTTGTAATTGGGTTAAATGTTGGATTGCTATCCTGTCACCAACGCCAATCCCTTTGAACTAAGTGGGTTGCAACTTGTGAACAGATTTAGCATTCTAACTTGTTTGACTTTCCCTTACCTAGTAAAGGATAACCAAACAGAACAACCATTTATTATAAATTAATCTTACAATCACTCCATCAATAGTAGAAATTCTAACCAATCAACTCCAAGTCAAGGCTTTTATTCATATTATTTAAATTTTCTCAATTTACATTCCAATTTACTTAGCTCAACTTCTTGAAACATCTGATTAATAAAATAGCACACTTTTCTGCAACTCGTTGGGAGACGACCTGGGACTTAAAACTCCCAGTAATTTTTAATTTAATTCTCTGTGATATATTTTTAAATTGATAGGAAGATTTTCGGTGAGTTAAGAACTATACTTGCAACGTAACCATTTAACAATTTTTAATTCACCAACTTCTGCGTCTCATCACAGTGGCATGCAATAAAACTTTTATAATATTAAATAATTATATTAAAATAATATTTTAAACTCTAATATAAAAATATAAAAATATAAAATAATTAAATTTTATTTTATGTTATTTGACAAATAATTAGATTATTATCTTCAAAACTTATTAACTAATTACTATTTTTGTTAAAAATATTACTATATAATATAATTTTTTTTCAAAATATTTGTGAAATTTAATTTTTTGACTTTGTTTAATATCTATAACGTAGGTTACACATAACAAGTTTATTTTTATAAATTTGTCTTATTTATTGACTTTTTTCATATATTAGTTTATTGTCAAAAAAAAAAATAACCTTTATGCATGAATAATGTTATCGTATGGTGGCTAATACAACTATAGAAACTGATATTTGTATTGAAAAAGATTTTGGGATCCAACACTATTTCGGTTAATAAATTAACTAACAATAATTAAACACTAAAAAATATTTAATATTAAAAAAATAAAAATATCCAAAACTCAAGTAAAAATATTTGAAAAATAAAATAAAATAAAATCAATTTAAAATATAGAATTTAAGATTTAATATTTAAAATTTAAAATTTAGAATAAAAAATTTAGGGTCATAATTTTAAATTTAGAGTTTGAATTGAGAATTTAAAATTTAAAATTTAGATTTTGGAATTGCTGAAAGCAATGGATGATCATGTGTGCAACCAATATTAGTTGGTGATTGTTTGAAATTGTAGTATTAGAAAAAAAAGTACAAAAGGATAAAAGAATAATTTTTAAAAAAATTGTGAATATTTTAAATTTTACAAATATTTTGATAAAAAGTTAATAATATTTTTAACAAAAGTAGTTAGTTAATAAATTTTGAATATAATAATCTAATTATTTATCGAGTAATATATAATAAAATTTAATTATTTTATATTTTATGTTACAATTTAAAATATTATTTTAATATAATTTTTAATATTATAAAAATTTTATTATATAATAATTAATCTTAATGAATAAAAAATATTCATATTTTTTTGTATTTATGTATTTTATATTTATTTATTTAATTTAAAAACAAAAGATTATGTTATCATTTAAAGTATTGTATATTAAAAAATATTTATTTATGCACTAAGATATTATGTATTTATTATAGTCTATCAATATTCTTCTTTTATATTAACTTTTGATTTTTATTTAATAAAATCTAATAATTTATATAAATGTAACACATTTAATATACACAAAATTGTTGTGCTCGTTTTAGACATATCCACGAACAAAAAGTCAAACTGAGAGGATAATTCAAACTTCGTTTTAGGGTTGTGTACCTGAGTGCTGATTTACAAGGAAGTTGGAATACTCATCCACCCTTGATAAAGTTTGCCTACAATCTACCATTTCAGTATTGGAATTACACTCTTTGAAGTTCTATATAGTAAAAAATGTAGGTCATTTTTGTCATAGTTTGAGGTAGGCAAAAAAAATTCATTAGGACTTAATATTATACAACAAATCAATAAAAATAGAGTGGGTTCTTAAAAAAAAAAAGTTGCTCCATACTCAAAATAGGCAGAAAAGTTATGTTGATAAAAGAAAAAGATATCTGAGTTTAAAGAAGATCATATTTTTTTTTGAAGTCACACCTACTGTAACATTAGTAGAGCTTTAAAATTCAAAAAATTATTCATTGGCCCATTTCAAATTATTAAGAGAATTGAAGGCATTACTTACCAAATTGTACTCCTTCCAAATATTTACCTTTATAATGTTTTTGATGTTTTTCAATTTAACAAATACTCTTTTGACTCATCGCATATCATAGCACATGATACAATGTAAAATAAAAGGTGATTTGACATGTGAAACCATTTTAATAGATATTATTGATAATTCTTTTTAGAATTTAAGAGAAAAAAATTTTCTTTAGTTAAAGTGGTGTGAAAAGGATTAATAAAAGAAGAAGCTAACATAAGAAAAAGAAGATGAGATGAAAAAAATTTATTTAAAATTTTATCAGCAAGTAAATAAATTTTAGTAACAAAATTTATATTTAAAATATGGAGAGAATCGTAACATTTTTTTACATAATATTTGACACAATATATTTGATATTATTATATTTTCTTTATGAAAATAAAGTAATAATATGGATATTATTTATTAATAATCATAACATACATTTTAAAAAAATATAATACACCCAATGAGTTTTGATGTAACAAAAGTTTAAAAAAAATTACAAAAGAAAATGTTGGGTCGACAACAAAGTTATACTAATATCTTTTTTATTCACTATAAATTGATGGGAAGAAAAAAGTGTCAGAGAAAAAGGAAGAGAAATACTAAGAACAAAAAAATTAGGAGAGAGAAAGAGACAGAGGGGTGACAGAAAGAAAAAGAGAAAAGAAAATAAAAGAATAGAAAAAGAAGAAAATAATAAGAGAAAAAAAAGAACTATAAGTATTAAAATTTTAAGGTAGATCAAATTTTATTATTATTATTATTATTATTATTATTATTATTATTATTACATTTAATATTTTATTTTCTTGCATCTTGTTATTTGATATATTTACCTCTTTTATTATCATTATGATTATTGTTCTCTCTTTTCTATCTCATCGGTCCAGTGCAGAATATGTTGCTCCGAATTCTTTATTCATTTATTTTTATATTGTTTATTATTTATGTTAATTTATTAGTACTTTATGTTGGATGTGTGTAGTAGAAACAGGTAAGGTCTTGTGCTAAGTTTTGAGATTGTGTCCATTCTAGAGGAAGAAAATGATTGACAATTAGAATTAGTTGTTTTGATTATGAATACCAACAGAGTTTAAAAAAAGTTCATACTATAATAAAACTTAAAAAATAGACAAAAAAGAAGAAATGATTCTGTATATGTATTTCTTATTATTATGCCAATGATTAGAAGTACATATTTATACAAAAATATCTATTTGTACAATCAGTTATAACAAATAAATCTATAAAATCTATGAAAGAATTCTATTAATTGGCAAATTGACTTTTTTTTCCCTCAAAGCTAGTGAAACCTTTATTAAATGACTAAATTTGTCTCATGTATGATGTTGATTGGTCCAAATTTTTTTAAGGTTTTTTTGGGTTAAAAGCATCGTTATAAAAATTAGATCGGATCGGTCAGTTCGATCGAAAAATCAGTGAATTAGACTCTTAATTGGTCTAGTCTAATCTAAAGACTGATTAAAGATAAGAACTTGGTTCAGAGAAAATTCTAAAATTGATGAAGAGATGATTTGAAATTGGGTCCTTCTTATACTACATGCTCTTTTTGCCACTAAACTATGTTATTTCTTGTAATTTTATATGCTACGTATTAATTATGGTGAAAACTCAAGTGCAGTCAATTTCACGCAAAGTTGATAGTTGAGAACCGTTAAATAATTTGATTGATTTGACTAAATTTTCATCTAACGGCTCTCAGTTATCAACTTCACGTAAACTTGACTGTATCTGAGTTTCTACCATTAATTATATAATAAAATCCCACAATAATTTTTTTAAATATTATTTTAATTTTATACTCAATTATATTTAAATTAATTATATTTTTGTATTATTCATCATTATTAATATAAATGTTATTATACTTGAATAAATAAAAAAATCAAATATTTTTATTAATTAGAATATAATTATTTTTTATGATTATATGATATTTATTAATATCATTTTTCAATAAATACATATAATATATAAAAATATAAGAAATGTAAAAATACTTTAATATAAAAATAAAATTAAAAATATTTATTATGAAAAATATTAAAATTTTATATACTTATTTAATAATAATCAAATTATAATTTATTGAAATTTGATTGTTTTTAAACTATTAATAAAGATATGTATTTTAAATTTTAATTTTAGGTTTTTAACTATTTTATGTTTTTTATTTATATGGGACCGATTCTGTTAGTTTAATCAGTAACTTATCGGTTAAACCAATAAACTAATAAACTAATAATCTGACCGACTCAATCACCAGTTTAATTATGACAATTGTGGTTAAAAGTCTCTTGAATTTTGAATTTTGTAAGTCTCTAAATTTTAAGGATATTCAAAACCATCAAATATGAAATACAAATTCAACACAAAAACTTTCTCTATTATAACTTATAGGACCATAACTATGTAGATAGGAGATTTGAAACCAATTCCAATACGAAGCTAAGTGCATTAGTAGAAGGAGGAAACAATATAGGGGTGTTGCTCTTGTTATTCAATGGCGCAGAGAATCATGGACTGTCTTCTTGCGATGGTGAGGCAGTACTTGAAGCATTTCCATTAAATCGTCTTTACAACACAGAATAAATATTAAATATGAGATAGAAATTGACAATTGAAAAATATGTTGTACTTTTACAAGTGTTCTAAAACCTATCATACTTCTTAAGTTATTGTTTTTCTCTTGTAGTTGGAGGTAGAAGAACCATATTTGACTTTGATCAACAAATAGAATTTAATAATTTCTAAACTTTAATGTCAGAATTTAGAAACGACGTTTTGTCTAAGCAGCGCATCTCTTACAATAAGTGTATATAACATTAAGTAATGTTTTATTTACCTAAATATAATAAACTATTTTCTAAAGCTAATATAAACGTATAAAAAATTTCACCATTCTTGGCGTAAAAGAAAAATAAATCTCTGAATTCTTCATCATATTAGATGGAAAAAATTTGGGTGAGGTCTTGGCGCAATGGTAATTTATTTGTCCTGTAAGTAATCGCACCTAGGTTCAAAACTTGGCTGAAATTAAATAGTGAATATAAATTTTTAGAATATGGTAACTACTCTAATAAAGATGTATTTAAAAATATTTTTTTATGATAATCTTTATTTAAAAAGTGTAATTTATTTATTTGGTCATATTTTAAATAAAAATAACATTTTTATAACATACGAAAATCAAACTTTATAATTTATCATCCAATGATCAAAATAAAGTATCTTCACATGATGACAATGATAAAATCTTTATTGGAGTAGCCACCTTAAAATATTGTGTATATGAATATGTGGTGAGTAGAACTATGATGTGGTTATACCTAAAATTTAAGTTGTCCAATCCATTTAAAAAAAAAAAAACTTTTTGTTTGTCATTTTTTTTTTAAAAGAAAAAAAAAAACAATTTTTCTTTCTTTACTTTCTGTTGGATCAACATCTATAATATTCTTATCCAACTTACTTTGTAAGCCCATTTCATTTATAGCCTAATTATATAGTGATCAATGTATCATCACAAGTTGGTACACATGGATAAAGACTTGTATCCCTTAACCATTTCTTTTAGATAAAAGTGTTTTGTCCCTTTAAATAAATACAACCCAAAAAATTAGTTATTAAACTTTTGGTTTGATAGATACCTAGTAAAAAAATAGTGATCGATATAGCAAGTAGCAACCACATTTTAAATCCTCTAATTTTGTCCTTGTCCTTAAATTTAAAATAAAAAAAAATATCAATGTTAAAAAAAAATAATGCCCCAAGTTCTTTTTTAAAAACTTTTTTGTTATTTTTTAGTTTTAATGAATTTTAATTATCAAATTAATTTTTAATTTTTATTTTGTAAATAAATAATTTTTCATGTCAAATTACTCATCTTTGTTGAAGATTGATACGAAAATTTTAAAAAACTTTTAAAAATTTTTATATCTTAACTAAATAAGGATGATAATTTATTTATTCAATTTTTTAATAGAATATAACATACAATTAATGTGTCTAAAAACTAATATATGAAAAATTAATTTAACAATTAAAATTTATTTAAAACTAAATTTTTAGCTAATTAAAAACTAATTTAAAATACTATTCGTAAAATTATTTGTATGTTGGAATCAAATAAAAGCTCTACAACCAAGCGATTTATCCAATCAAGTTATTTTTCGTGATTTCATTGCTCCTTTTTCACTTTTTTTTCTGTATTCTCATATTTTCTTCTCTTTTCTCTGCATTCTCAATTTTTTTTGTTCTTCTTTTTTACGTTATGGTTTTCGATCGTTGTTTCGTTTTTAAAAACAAATATTGAGAGCAAACAATGCATGATGCAAGTTCAAGTGTGTTAAATAAGGGTGGGTTTAATGATGCAAGTTCTATTACGTTGAACCATGATGAGTTGGATAATTTTTTTTCAATCGAATGTAGTCAACAAGGTTTGATTGAGAGAATAATGTAGTTATGAATTTGATTAAGAAAATTAGTGTTAATAAAAATCAGTGTTGATGATTAAGGATTTAAATTTGATTGAAATCTATGAGTTTTGATAAGTTCGTTTTTGTTATGGATTGATTTGTGAAGATTAGTGTTACTCATTTAGTGTTTTGTATATTAGATTTCGATGTTTTCAAATATGAATAATGGTGTCGCTATTGTTTTGAGTTAATAATAGTGGTCTATTGACTATTTTTTGTGTTATTGAAATTTGATGTTGATGAGCAATTTGTCAAATTATGAATTATCAATTTGGAGATTCAATACAATAAGATAAAACTTTCCATTTTAATTTGAATGACATTCGATGTTATTTGTTTAGTATAATAAAATTGATGTTTGCTTTCTGTGTTGTATTGTGTTAATAACTACTGAATTTTAGCTGTTATTGTGTTTATTGAATATTGAACTTTAGTTTTCTACAATTGTTTTGTGGTAAATAGTTTTGAGTTTTAATATTAGCAATTTCTTGTTTTTATTAGCATGAACTTTGGTGTTGTGGTTGTATAATTTCAGTATTACATCATATTAAATAAATTATTATTCATCATTTTCATTAAAACACATCCAAGAAGTGTAGAAATTCCTAATATCCATGAATGGCTATTTTTAATATATTTACAAAGAAACAGTACTCATAAAATTCAAAAAGAGAAGTATTTTTTAACATATTTACAAGAAACAGTATCCATAAATTCAAAAACAGAAGTACAATATTCATCCTATTCTATATCTCCTAATGAAAATTTACAGAAAGGGCTTGTAATTACAGCAGATGGCTTGGATAGTCTTGTGGTTTCAGATTCTTTAATGGCTTTGTGCTTCAATTTATTTGTTTCGTCAAAGAGAACCCGTGAAGCATATTCTTTTCTGAAATGATAAACTTTATCCTGCAATTAAAAGAAAATTATTAATCTGTTTTAATTTAGAATTAGAGAATCAACTATGTTTAAATATACATACTTTTTTTCAATTTTTCCAAGTGTATTCCCATCTTTGATTTTTGCAGGATCAATGAGCTCCAGCCATTTCATGACATATAAGTCACAGTAGTAGATAATAAACAAAGATTAAATAACTCGGTAAAATATGTTGAATCACACTGAATCTAAATCATATAAGAAACACTACAACTATATAGAGAGCTTAAATCCAAGCCTATGACATGAATGACATTGAATCTAACTCATAATAAAACCTGAACTTTGCAAATGATCACACCAGAAAATTCATCAACATGACTTAAATCATATAAGAAACAATACAAACTATATAGAGACTCCAAATCCAAGTCTATAACATGAATGACACTAAATCTAACTCATAATAAAACCTAAAATTTGCAAATGATCACACCAAAAAATTCATCAACATAACTTAAATCACATAAGAAATAATACAACTATATAAAGACTTCAAATCCAAGCCCAAACATGAATCACACTAAACATAAATCAAAATAACACCGAATTTACAAATGATGATACCATAAGTCTTTATCTGACTGAACAGTCCATTGGTTCAATTCAAACTAGCGCTTCGCCCCTTTCCTCTTTCTTTGTAAGAAAGACATCCATACGATTAGGATGGCTCTGTCCTAGCTAGGCCGAGTCACAACTACTTATTATATTCTAGAAGACTCGAGCACACTTCCCTATACTTCTCCTAAGTGACATCAAAATCCTCTTTCAGCCGATTCGAAAGCAACAATAGATGAGATTTGGAATCAGACAGAGGGTTCACGCCTCACCCTTCAAAGGGGGGACTGGGGAGTTAAGACTTCCCTCATCAATATGGCTTAAATCACATAAGAAACACTGCAACTACATAGAGACTCCAAATCCAAGCCTATGACATGAATCACACTAAATATAAATCAAAATAACACCGAATTTACAAATGATGATACCAGAACCCTCATCAACATGGCTTAAATCACATAAGAAACACTACAACTATATAAAGACTCCAAATTCAAGCCTATGACATGAATTACACTAAATATAAATCAAAATAACACCGAATTTGCAAATGATGATACCAGAACCCTGATCAACATGGCTTAAATCATATAAAAATACTACAACTACATAGAAGCAGAAATGCACGATTTAGAATCAAGTTACCTTCAATAATGCTTTGTGTTTTCGTTGAGAACTTCATCTTTTTTGTCTTTCGTTCTGTTTAAAACCTAGCACAAAGACCTTGGTAGAGAGATTTTTTGTTCGGTGTTGTTGTTGATGATTCAACCTAAGACGTTGATGATTCAACTTAGCGCAGAGAGTTGTTTACTGGATAATGAACTGGTTTTCATAATTGTAAGAATCGGACTGGACCGACCGGTTCGATCGGAAAATTAGTGAACCGGTGAACCAGATTCCCAACCAGTCCGGTCCAATAGTTAAACTGCTTAAAGAACAGAACCAGTCAAAACTGATAAAAACCGGTGAAAATCGGTTCAATCGAACCGTTCAGGAGAATGTAAGATCCAAGACTTTTGAAAAGTCCTATTTTGAACTAATCTCAAATTATATATTTATTTATAGTTTTAATTTCAGAAATTATTTTTAGTGAAAATAATTAAAGGCAATTAGTTGGATTTGAAATAAATTAAGGTTTTTATCCAAACTTTATACTTATGGATTATTTTCCTATTCATGATTAAAGTTCTAGAAATTCGAAAAATAATGAGGTTTGGTTATTTAAATTAAAATTTTGTCTAATTTTATAATTATTGAATTATTTTCTATATTTAAATTATAAAATTGGTAGTTATGAAATAATAAGAATTTTATGATTTGATTTTAGATAATTTAATTTATATCATTTAATACATTAGTTAAAATTGGAATGTTTGGATGGGACCCGAAAAGGGTGGCAGTGTCTGAGTTTTAGAGGAGATGCTGTCGAAATTTTATAAAATTGGAAGTTTTATTTGAAGTAATTAATTAAAAAGATTTGTTTTTAAACATTATATGTTTTAAGATTGATTTATTTATCAAAGAAAGAATTATGTTTTGAATTGGGATTGTTAATGGACGGAATGGAAAGAAGGATGATGAGGATTTTCTTTGAAATATGGTTTTTGAATGAATTTGAAAATGAGATTTGGATTGATGAATGATTATGATGTTGAGAATGTTGAGAATTTTGAGATATCGATTGAGAATGTTGAGATATGATCTTCGAATTATCCATATGGCTTATGAATTTGAATTATCTGAGATACGAGGTTCCTTGGATAAAGTACTATTGCTTGCCACCACGTGTACCAGGTTGAAAGTTCGATACTCTGTTGACTCTACGACGTAAGTGTGACCGGGCACTATATAAATTTCCAAGAATGTAACCCCCATTGAGCAATATTGATTATTTGAGAAAAAGCTATGCATAGACTCTTGGGGATGCACGTCGGGGGACAATATAAGTATTTTTAGACTTGTCGGGTTGGCTGGATAACCGACAGATGAGTCTCATCAGCCATAGGACAGGCATGCATCATATGCATTTGTATGTTTTGTTTGGGTTTGAATTTGTTTTGGTTTGCCTAATTGCTAAACTGTTCTTAACTGCTACTTGAACTATTTGCTGTAACTGCTACCTAAACATGTGCTTTCCTTGTCTGTCTTGCCTGTGTTTGTCCTGGCGTGCCACATTTGAGAATGAACTTTGGTTCTGAATTAATGATTGTGTTGTTTGACTGCGTGGTTGGTTTCCGATTGAGATTTTCTTATAAGAAAGGAAAGGTTTCATATTTCTAAAAGATTAAACATTGTTTCTTTGAAAAGGTTTTGAACGATTACCTATTGATTTTTAAAAGATTCATAAGGCAATGATAATCACTGAGCTTGAAAATAATTTTCTTATAAAATATCTTCTTATGACAACTTTGAAACTCCGTGGTGAGGCCGTGTTAGGTTCTCACCCCCTACAGCTTTACCTTTTCAGGAACCGGATGAAGAAGCATTATGAAGAGTTATCCTGCGTCTGGTTTATATGTTGTTGTATTAATTAGATTATTTTCTTCCCTCATGTTTGTTATTACAATTTTGTAAGAGGGATATGAGTTGTATGTTTTATATGTATATTATATTATAAGATATTATGTAAGGAGTCTTGTATATGAATCTATGCCTGCTTGTTTTTTTTAAGATAAAGTATTTATTTGTCGGTTTTCAAAAGAAATCAGCGATAGGATACAGTGTCGAGTCACAGGCTCCTATCTTAATATTAAATATATAAAGTAGTCATAATACTCCTTGCTATCAGAGTGGCGCAGCCGGAAGCGTGACATTTTGGTAGTGAGGGTGTTACAGAAAAAATTTCAAAATTGATGAAGATGCAGTTCAAACCTGGGTCTTCTTTGTGCCTACATGCTCTCCTTGCCACGTGTTGTTCCTTATTATTTTAAATGTTAATTATTAATTATATAGTAAAAACGTACAATAATTTTTTTAGATATTATTTTAATTTTATACTCACTTATATTTGAATTAATTATATTTTTTATTATTCATAATTATTAATATAAATGTAATTAAATATGTATAAATAAAAAATATCAAATATTTTTATTAATTACAATATAATTATTTTTTTATGATTATATTATATTTATTAATATTATTTTTTAATAAATACATATAGTATATAATAATATAATAAATACAAACTAATTAATTAGTTATTAAAATAACAAATTCTTTAATATAAAAATATAATTAAAAAATTTTTATTATGAAAAAATACTAAAATTTTATATACTTATTTAATAATAACTAGATTATAATTTATTGATTATAATTTGTTGAAACTTAATTGTTTTTAAAATATTAGTGAAGATATATATATTTTAAATTTTAATTTTAAATTTTAGACTATTTATATTTTTTATTTACGTAGGATCAGTTTTACTGGTTCAACCAGTAACTCATCAGTTGAACTAATAAATCAGTAAATTAGTAGTCTAATCGATTCAATTATCAATTCGATTCTACAATTATATTAATTTTTATTGAGTTTGGATTAATTTAATAGATTTAGTTGCAAAAAAAATTTAAACGTATAACAGAACTGATCAAATAAATATAAGAGAAAATGTTTTTAAATCAAAAGGTCGGTAACCCAGCTCGCGCTTGTAAGTGTTTGGCGAAACTATTACATCTAAAGTCTAAATCGAAGTAGCTTGATCCAAATAAGCTAGATCCACTCCTTTTGATAGCTCCACATATATGTACTATTTTTTTTTGAAAGAAGAACTCAACACATAAAATAGAACAAAAAGAACAGTAAGATAAATCAGACAAAAACCAATCTAATAATGCATAGTATCATATATCTGTTTGTTATCTCTGGTATTGTCATTAATAACAAAAGGGATCCACGACTCAACCATAAATACCTCACACACACGCAAACACACAAAACACCATGAATAACATCATATCCGAAAATGGATTCTAAACAGATATGCCAGAAAAGGAAATTACTTTTCACATATATGAACGATGTATCCAAAATGAGGATTGAAAATAATTAAATATGATATATATAAAAAGTAAGAGTTATATATTATATTATAATATATAATATTTCATTACCTTTTATTTATGGGTGTTATATTTCATTACCGAATACTCACAACTCTAATGTTTTGTTGCCCAATTTGGTAATATTATCTCATAAAACAACAAAGTGATGATATTGTAATTTTATTTTATTTTATTTTTTAGTCTATTCTATACGGAATGACACCTCCATCCGAAACACCACATATTCCATTTGTGGTCAAAGAATTAAGAACCCATCTCAATGTTATTTTCGAACCTACCTCCAATTTCTCTACTTTGCACTTGGATTCGGAGGTAAAGACTAACGAGAGAGAGAACAGCATAAGCCATTAGCATCAGCATCAGCAATAGCATCAAGTTCAGTATTTATCAGCGCCATCCATTCCCACAAGTAACACTATAGCCCACCACAACATGGGCCACCACGTGGGCGGGCCCCATACGACAACGACATCACACACAACCCAATGACGTCATCCCCCTTTCCCCAAAAAACAAACAAAGGTTATCCCCATCACTATCTCTGGGCCCATCCTTATCTGGAGGAAAGTGACCCATGTCTCCTCCCCACTTGGGCCCTATTTGAGTATTTGTTATATTTTTATTCCAGCTTTAACCCTCTACTAAGCGATGCTTGCCACGTGACCCGTCAAAACAGAGCGTGATCTCCGACAAGCGCTGGCCCGTCTTGTTTTGGGCAGTTGGGCTTGTGTCGCACGTGGGGGGTGAGCCCGAAACGAGGATGGCGGATCAGGCCCCGGACACGGATTGAATGACACGTGTCTGTTTGGGTGATGTCAGTTTTTGAGGCGGTTCGTCGGCAGAGAAATATCTATTCTCTCAGAAGGACGGTGGTTGTGGTAATGTGCGTGGATAACGTCTAGATCCTTTCTAATTAGTAATTTGTCTCTTCTAAGTCTGCTCTTTTCTACGGATTTTTTTTTAAATAAATTAAAAAATATTTTATTTATTAAAATAAATAATTTATAAATTAATTACGAAAATACATCTCACTCTTTTATCTCATGCGTGTAAACGAGATATACATGTGTCATTTAATCTGTCTTATTTCGTTTACAGTGAGAGAGCAGCTTATATATACATGTTGTTCATAGTGACGTTTCAGGTCCTATTTCCAACCTTTTGACCACTTTTTCCTCTCTTATATTCTTTTTTGCCATATTATTGAGTTATTCTAAGATGACGCACGCAGATGTACGTGATTTGGACATTAATCAACTGAATACGACATCATAGTATGTCGTCGAGGCAGCCAACTTTGCGGTTAGTTTTGTTATCTTTACGTTTATGTTTTCGCATATTGTACAGTCATGGTTAGAATACTTGTCGATATACAATTTATGGCTTAGGTGGCCGAATATATCGTTAAAAACGATTTACTGATAGAGTTTATTTTAAGTATTACTGAAACTCTATTTATTATATACGTGTTAATGAATGTGGTTTTGATTTTCTTTTTTGTAATTAAGTTGTCAAGCACAAGATTATTTATTTAGATATTAAATATTGTAGTAGATGTTTTCATTAAAGTTAATTTATTAATTTTTATGTTTATTAATTTATGAATTTAGTTATTAACTATTCATGTAAAAGTTATTTTTTTTAACTTAATTTACCGTGGGACTAAGCAAATATATGTGTTCATACCCTGACCTAATGCTAAGGCCCAGGTCCAAGCACATCAAAAGGCCCAATCTAAAGATTGGCCTTTGCTTCCGACCGACCTCCTCAAAAGAGGTCGGAATCAACACAAACTCCACCTTAAAGAAGTCAGGTTCGAAGGACAGCTGGCAGATAATGCTTATTCAAATAAGTAACTGCCCCTAAAATCTCTCAACCCACTTCCAAGAGCCATATCTCAACTTCCCTAAGAAAAAGGGATGGTTACCCACCTTAAAAGGTGGAACTACTCCAACGGTAGTTATTGGTTCACCACTATAAATACACTGACACCCCTCAGGTATCTCTAAGTTCCAATACTTTTTAAGCCTGCTTACCCCTTTGCTGACTTAGGCATTGGAGTGTCTTTGCAGGTACCACCCCCGCCCCTTCATACACTCAAGTCGAATGGCAGCTCCCAGACGGAAACCAAGTCGGAGTCCACCTTCTTTGGACGTTGGGCTAACCTTGCAAGCCCAATCCGTTAAGTACAGGTTACTCACGTAACATTGATGCCGTTGTCGGGGACCTGGAGATCAACCAATGATGGCGGACGATTTCAACGAGGACGGAAACACGGCGTCTGATTCTGAGCAAGAGAATCAGGACGCTGGCAATAACGACAGAGCAATAGTCACTTACCAAGGGGTGACTAACCAGAACAAAGAAGGCACCTCAGGGGTAAAGGACCCAAAAGGGAACTCATCTGAGGGGGGCATGAATCAGGCAAAGAAGGGCAACCCCTGCAACTAATTTCATGGGATTGTTCCATGGCCACCAGGGACGGCTGGAACAGCTGAAGCAAGAGCTGGAATGGCAGCGAAAGGCAGAGAGGAGCCTAAGAAGGGAGGTCGAACGACGAAAGGAGCTTGAGGAAAAGCTCCTAAGACTAGAGTCCGCCCTCAAAGGTCGAAACTCTCGCAGTGACCGAGAAGACTCTCCCTTGGGAGGGGAAGATTTGTTCAGTGAGGATATAATGAGGGCAAAAGTTCCAAGAAACTTCAAAAGTCCTGATATGGACCTCTACGACGGAACTACTAATCCAAAGCATCATTTAATCAATTTTGAAAGTCGGATGTACCTAGCTGACGCTTCTGATGCTACTCGCTGCAAGGCTTTCCCGACAACCCTGACTAAAGCAGCGATGAAATGGTTCGATAGCCTCCCCCCAAGGTCGGTCACTAGCTTTGATGACCTCTCGCGGAAGTTCCTGATGCGATTCTCCATCTAGAAGGATAAAGTGAAGCACGCACTGAGTCTCCTGGGGGTAAAACAGGAGATCGGAGAACCTTTGAAAGATTACATGGAGAGGTTCAACAAAGCGTCTTTGAAAATTCAAGACCTGCCCATGGACGCAGTGATCATGGGCCTAGTAAATGGACTCCGAGAAGGCCCCTTCTCGCAGTCCATCTCGAAAAGGCACCCGACCTCCCTGAGTGATGTATAGGAGAGAGCTAAGAAGTACATCAACATAGAGGAAAACGCCAGGCTCCGAGAGCCAAGTTGGTGATCTGGGTCCTCTCACTCATCAAAAGAGAAAGAGAGAGAGCCCAAGAAAAAAGAGGAAGTCGGCCTGAAAGGCCTAGGAGATATCACTTCTATACTCCTCTACGAGTTTCCCTAGTTGACGTCTACAAAGAAATTTGTCATACTGAAAGACTACCTCCCCCTAGACCCATCAAAAACAAAAAGGGGGAAAGTCGTAGTGACTACTATGAGTACCATAAAATATATGGTCACTCAATAAATGATTGTTACGACATAGAAAATGTGATAGGAAAGCTGGCCAGAGAAGGTCGGCTTGACAGATATCTCATAGAAAGGTCGGACCATCATGGCAAGAGAAAGCGAGATGACGAAGATGGAAGAGACCCACCACCGCAGACCCCGAAAAAAGACATGTACACATGATCTCAGGAGGGTTTGCTGGAGGTGGTCTCACAAAGTCATCTCGAAAAAGTCACTTGAAAGAAGTCTACCAGGTCGGGGGTGAAGCTCCCGACCTCCCAACCATCTTTTTCACTAAATAAGACGGGCAAGGCATCATTCCTGGACATGACGATCCAGTGGTGATAACCATGATCCTTGCCAATTCCCACCTACACAGAACCCTGGTAGATCAGGGGAGCTCGGCTGATATCTTGTTCAAACCAGCGTTTGATAAGCTGGGGTTGAATGAAAAGGAATTGAGAGCTTACCCTGACACCTTATATGGGTTGGGGGATACGCCAATAAAGCCACTAAGATTCATGCCCCTACACACAACTTTTGGAAAAGGGGGGCAAAGTCCAAAACTTTGAGCATCGACTTTATAGTCGTTGATGTGGGTTCAGCCTACAATGCCCTAATAGGCAGAACAACCCTAAATAAGCTCAGAGCAGTGGTGTCCACCCCAACCTTTGCATGAAATTCCAAACACCAGAGGGAATTGCAACCATTAGGGGAGATCAGAAGCTGGCAAGAAAATGCTACAATGAAAGCTTGAACCTGAGAGAAAAGGGCAAGGAGGTTCACACTATTGAGCTCGGAGGAATCAGAGCTAAGGAAGAGTTGCGACCACAACCAGGGTGAAAGACTGAAGAGGTACAGGTCGGAAAAGAGGAAGGAAAAAATACCAACATAGGAGCCAACCTAAAAGAAGATCTGAATCAGAAGCTTATAAAGCTCCTACAAGAGAATTCCGACCTCTTCGCCTGGAAAGTCTCCGACATGCCGGGGATAGATCCCGAACTCATGTCGCATAAGCTATCAGTATACCCCGGATTGTGACCTGTTCAGCAAAAAAGATGGAAGCTTGGACCTGAATGGGCCCAAGTGGTGGAAGAGCAAGTACAAGCCCTCCTAGAAGCCGGCTTCATCAAAGAGGTCAAGTATCCGGCATGGCTGGCAAATGTAGTGCTGGTCAAAAAGCAAAACGGCAAGTGGAGGATGTGCGTCGATTACACCAACTTGAATAAGGTGTGTCCTAAAGACCCATATCCACTTCCAAACATTGATACCTGTTCCGAGGGTTACCTGAAACTGTAGGTCGATCTCGGACGAGATCTTCTCTGCTGGTTGGCGGTGACGTGTCCGGCTGGTGAGTGGCGGCCGGAGCTGTGGTGTCCGACTTGTTGGACTGGCTATGCTGCTGATCCTTTGTCACCGGAGGGTGGTGGTACCTGCAAGGGACTCCGATGCTTAAGTTAGCAAGGGTATTAAGCAGGTTTTTAGTAGAATCAGAGTATGAGTTATATTTGGGTGCTCCAGTGTATTTATAATGGTGTGGAGTGACCTTTCTGGAGATAAGATAGTTATCTTATTTTATCTTATCTTTAAGTGAGGTCATCTTATCTCCTGGGGAACCACCCTTATCTTTCTAGGCCTTAACTGCCTTTAGATTGGGCTGTGTCCCTTTATTTGGGCCTGCTTGGGCCTCCTCTGGTGATTTGGCCGACCTCTTTGAGAAGAGGTCGGACATGGGCCAACCTTCTAAGAGGTCGGCCAACCCGGTCCATTATAGCTCGAACTGATGTATGAATAGTGCCCCTGCTTGAGTTCGGACCTTTCCGTGAGATCGTGCTTTCAGAGCTTCGATCTCTTTGAGGAAATCGTGCTCAAGCATCTGTCTAGCTTGTTTCTTCATTGTTTTGCAATCCTTGTAGATTTTCGAGAGGTTTGGTACTTCACAGTCCGACCTCTTTTTAGTGGTAGTGTGGGTTTTCTACCATTGCCTTCTGGATCACGCCTTTCTTCAAGTTTGTGATGACAACCCTCTGCTTTGGCGAAGTTATCCTTGCGGCTTGATATCCAGGCTTTTAGTGACTTGTCCAATGACTTTTTAGTGTTCTTTATATTGAACCTTTTTTAGTCTCGGATGACGTATGTAGCACTGTTTGAGATTGTGCCTTCTTTGAGTTGAGTTGTATCCCTTTTAGCTAAGCACATTTGAGCCTTAAGTTGTTTCCCAACCTTTTGGCTTTTTTGAGATTGTTTTTGTGCCTTTTCTTAGCTGACATCGACCTGTACGACTTTGCCCCTGCTTGAGTTCGGACCTTTCCGTGAGATCGTGCTTTTCAGAGCTTCGGTCTCTTTGGGGAAATCGTGCTCAAGCATCCTGACTTTGGTCGATCTTGAGTAGTTTCTCTTTGTGCGAGTTTGGTATTGCCCCTTTTTTAGTTTGTTGAGAGGACTTTTCATCCTTCTTCTGACTTTGTTTGTCTTCACTGCTCGGGCCTTTTAGTCATAATCCAACAAATTTTTAGGTAGTATTCCGATGGGGAACCTTTTTATAGTTTGTTTGGACGACTTTTTAGCTCCGTCTTTGAGGCCGTGCTTTTCGCTTTTTAAGTAGTATCTTTTTTCAAGACTTCGTACTTTTCAGCGAAGCACTTCTGGCTTTGGCCTTTTGACCTTTCCTTGGCCTTTGTGAGATGTTTATAGAGTGTTGGTACTTTGCTGTCCGACCTCTTTTTGATTAGATCTTGTTTAGTCTGTCTTCTGTTTAGGCGGGATGACCTTTGGGGCTAACTTGTCCGACAACTTTTTAGTGTTCTTGGTAGAACCCTTGTAGTTAGTCTGAACAATTTTGATAGCCTTGTCGTGGAGCCGTGGCTTTTTGGGCAAAGCTATGTCCCTTTTAGCGCACGTTTTTCGTTGGTCCGACTTCTCTTGTCGGTCTTTCTTTAGCTTTCTTTGGTCCGACTTTTCTTGTCGGTCCAAGCTGTAGCTTTCGCTGGTCCGACTTCTTCTTGTCGGTCCAAGCTGTGGCTTTAATTGGCTCGGGCCGACTTCTTCATGTCGGCCTCTTCTAAGTTATTTCTAGTAATCCATTTTTAGTTGGACCTTGCCAGGTCTCTTTTTATGGATTACTTTTTATAACCCTTTGTAGCTTGTTGGGCCGACTTCGTCATGTCGGTCCCTTCTAAGTTATTTCAAGTAATCCTCTTTTTTGGACCTCTTTAGGTCTCTTTTAGGGATTAATTTTTTATAAATTTTTAGTTTCAGGCCGACTTCTTCATGTCAGTCCCTTCTAACTTATTTCTAGCAATCTCCTTTTTTGGACCTTTGTCAGGTCTCTTTTAGGGATTACTTTTTATAACTTTTTGTTTTGGGCCGACTTCATCATGTTGGGCCCTTCTAAGTTATATTTAGTAATCCTCTTTTTTGGACCTTTGTCAGGTCTCTTTCAGGGATTACTTTTATAACTTTTATGTTTTGGGCCGACTTCATCATGTCAGGCCCTTCTAAGTTATAGTAATCCTCTTTTATAGGGCTGGCCAGACCTCTTTCCAGGGATTTACTTATAACTTTGGTTGTTGCGACTGGTTCGACTTCTTTACGTCGTCCAGTCTTTAAGTTATTTTTTAGCAATCCATTTTATTAAGACCTCGTCAGGTCCTTTCTATGGATCACTTTTGATAACTTCTTGCATTATTCTGTTTTCATCTTTGCCGATTTTGTAGAAATTGGGTTTAATCCTCGTTTGGTCGACCTTTTAATGAATTTGGTTTTCATTTCTGTTGGTCTTTATCGTGATCGTGCAGTGAATTTGATTTTCACTTTCTACCGATCTGTAGCTTTATAATCGGACGATGAATGTTTCAGATTAATGCGTCTTGATCGAGTAGTGAATTTGGTTTTCACTTTGTCGACTTTTGTCGAAATCAAACGATGAATTCGATTTTCATCGTGGTCGGGCGGTGAAGTTGGTTTTCACCTTGCCGACCTGTCGCTTTGTAATCGGACGATGATTTTGGTTTTCATCTTGCTGACTTTGTCGTGATCGGGCGGTGAATTTGGTTTTCACCTTGCCGACCTGCCGTAATCAGGTATCTTGGTAGGAAACTTTTTAGGGAATCTGCAATTTTTAAACAATAAAATGAAGATAAGAGTGTGTACATGTTAGTACTTACCCTTCTAGGTCGGGCAATCTCTTAGATCTTGGCCTGGCGCCCTTCTTAGATTGCAGGCATGCCATGACCTTGGTAGCTCTCGCCCCTCGAGGTTGGACACTTTGTATCTTGAGGCCATTCGACGTTTTAACGCCTCTTCCTTGATCCGAGCTCTTTCTCGGATTTTTGGAAGTAGGTCGAGTTCTTCCTTTTGAAGTTGGGAGTTGGCCTCTTCATTGTAGTGGATCACTCTGGGCGATCCTTCTTCGACCTCCACTGGGATCATTGCCTCCATTCTGTAAGCTAATCGGAAACGTGATTCCTTTGTGGTGGAGTGTGAAGTTGTCCGATATGGCCATATGACTTTGTGGGAGCTCTTCTGGTGGGGCTACAGGGAAGTTGGCATGCTTTTGATGTAAAGCTTTGACTTTATATTTGGGTTTTTGCTGTGAAGAACTTTGGTTCTTTCTGCAAAAAGTTTGTGTCTTTGATCATTTGTTATGACTTTGTTTTTGTTGTTCGCCTTTGAGAAGAATGTGGGCTTTTCTTAGGGTTTTGTTGCTGTTCCTTTTTCTTTTCATCGTTGCCTGACTCCTTTTGTACAAAAGTTCTAGCTTTCGTTTTGACCTTTTGTTTGAGAGGTGTTTGGACTGTTTAGGTATAGATTGTCGACTTCTGTTCTCTATGTTCTTGCCCTGTTGTTACCTCCAAAGGGTGCCCCTGGACTTTCGTGTGAGTCCTGGGATTTCCCTTTTACTGCTGTATCTGACACTTGATGTTTTGCTGTTATTGTCCGAGTTGTTTCCTTATTTGCCCGAGTTGTTTGGTAGTGACCCTATTTTTCTTTTTCTTACTGTAGGAATTGTTGACCTATGTCTTCCCGCAAAAATATTGTTGAGATGTCTACTAAGATCCCAGACGGCATGTCTGATTGGCTGGATTCCATAGTTTTAATGTGTGTTACTGTGGCTAACCCTGAGTATTGTGTGTGACTTAGGAGGTTCTGTAGAATTTATAGGGATAGGGATGACGAGAAGAATTATGAGTTGGTGTTGCCGGACCCTGAGGAGAGGGTTTGTTTTCCTTCCTTGACTCCGGGGGAATGACCCTGACCTGATATGGTTAGGACCTTTTCTTCCTCCGAGGTTGATGGATTGTGCAGTATTTCTTGGATGAGGCTTCTATTATTGCCCCCTGGTTTGGTGTTGGCTAGTTTTGAAAAATGCATCAGCTCGGGTATTCTGCTCTCGAGGTATGTGTCGGACCTCATATTCCCTGAATTGTCTGAGCTGTTGGTGCTGGCTGGTTTTGAAAGTGCACTAGTTCGGGCATTCTGCTCCCGAGGTATGTGTCGGACCTCATATCCCCCGAGATGTCCGAGCTATTTTCTGTTTTTGTCCAGGGTCTCCCGAATTGTCCGAGCTGTTCTCTTGTTTTGTCCAGGGTCCCCTGAATTATCCGAGCTGTCCTCTGGTTTTGTTTGGAGAGTCGTCCATATAGTGATTTCATTTTGTGAGAGTTCCCGAGGTGTTAGTGTACTCTGCAATAAAGTCGGCCAGATACTTATGGTTTGATGGCTGTCCGAGCTTCATATCGAAGATTGAATTCAGATAACTCGATTGTCCACTGTAGAATTCTTCCAGCTAAGTTTGTAGGATGCCTTTTATGGGCTGGTTGGTCTGAACTCTGATAGTGTGATTTTGAAAGTATGGGTGGAGTCGTCGGGAGGTGAGTATGTGGGCGTAGGTGAACTTTTTCTATCTTTTGATAATTTAGTTCGGCCCCTTGTAGAGCTTTGCTGATGAAGTAGATAGGTTGTTGCCCACTTTCGTCTTCTCTGACTAGTGCTGAGGCTATTGCCCGACTTCCCACTGCGAGGTATAATATGAGTTCTTCACTTTTCCGTGGTCTGGTAAGACTGGGTGGTTGCCCCAAGAATTTTTGAAATCTTGGAAGGCTTGTTTGCACCCCGTTGTCCTATTCAAACCTCTCTCCCTTCCTTAATATACCTCTTTGAGGTGTCTTTTGTGAGATGATTTAGAGATCGAACCTCCTGCGAATCCTCCATTTATCATATGAACACGTCTCTCAGGGGGGTGAGGTGGATGTTCAACTCGTCCGACCTCTTCGGTGTGGGGTGGACGTTCTACTCGTCTGACCTCTTCGGTGTGAGGTGGACGTTCAACTCGTCCGGCCTCTTTGGTGTGAGGTGGACCTTCAACTCGTCCGACCTTTTCGGTGTGAGGTGGACCTTCGTCCTGACCTCTTCGGTCTGAGGTGGACTTTCGTCCTGTCCTCTTCGATCTGAGGTGGACTTTCAACTCGTCCGACCTCTTTGGTGTGTGGTTCAAGATTTCACAGTCAGGATCTGACACGGGATGATCAACCTCAGCTGAAGGAGCGGAAAAAGTCAGCACTTCGGAGGCTCTGGCAGCAAGCACAGGGGGAGGTTCAACATCATCGTCATCAGGGTCATCAGGGATAATCTTTCCATCCTTTACAAAATTGTCAAGACTAAAGAAAGTAAGGTCGACCTCGGGAGCAAGAACTCGAACTTGCTCCTTCAGGTTCTCATAAGCAGCATTTACGCTGCCTACAAGGTGACCCTGGAGCTCAGCATAATCAACCCGGGCAGATTCCAACTCCTCCCTGAGACGCATCACTTCCCTATAGGCCGTAACATAGCTATCCTTGTGCCTCAAGGCGGTATCCTCAGCCAACCTCACAGAAGCCGCCAAGGCAACAGAACTAGCCTTTTCGGTCTCCAGCTCCTTCTCCAGTTTGGTCACTTTCACTTGGAGCTCCTCCTTCAAACCCTTCATATGGTCGAACTCTTGCTTAGCCTCCTCCATAAAAGCTTTGGTAGCATGAAGAGGGAGGTCTTGGGTAGTTCGGTACAGGGCAGCTCCCATATGTGCCATCTTGACGCTACTTCGAGTAATAAAATCTAAGTGGCGAAGGAGAGAGACATCGTCGGTAGGAATGGTACCGTAAGGACCAATCTGCTGATCAACAAACTCAACCGCGTGAAAGTCAGGGGCATCAAGGTTGAAAGGCTCAGTTGTTTTTTGTTTTTTGTTTGGAGGAGCATTAGAAGTAGCAACAGAAACTTGAGGAGGATCAGCCAAACGAACCCGAGGAGTAGGGATTACCTTCCTCACCCCCAGCGGGTTCGGTATGGCCGGCTTCGACTAAACCTGAGAGGATCCCTCATCGGCCGCCTTAGCTGAGACGTTTTGAGCTGCAGTAGCCTTTCTTGCCCTCTTAAAGGCCTTCATGGATTCCTTATTCTTAATCATCTCTGCAAATAAAACATCACAGCAGGAAACCAAGTTACAAATCAAAAAAGAGCTCGTAAAGAAATAAACTCAACAAAACAAGAAAAGCCAAAATTGAACACTACCCAGCTCATCTTGAAGGAGTGAGGGGCCCCCTAAGAATTTCTTGGTATCAAGATAGGGAGGCTCCCCCCAATTCTCCTCCAACACAGTCACAAAGGCCTGCTCGACCTCGTCCAACATCTCCCAGGAATACCTCGACACAACGTTCTTTTGCCACTCTAAACGAAAAGTGGGCTCATCATTCTCATCTAGGAAAAAGGGACGAGCTCCTTCAACAGCTCGGACCTTGAAGAAATAGTTCTTAAAATCACGAAACGACTCGTCATACATAGAAAAAACTTTCTTCCCTTGCGAAGCTCGGAAAGAAACCCAGGCAGCCTTTTTCTTCACTACCCCAGGTTTTGTCAAGACAAACAAATAAAAGAAAAGGGATTGCAAAGCAGGGACGTCAAACTCACGACACAGCAATTGAAAGATCTTTATAAAACCCCAAGAATTGGGGTGAAGTTGGGATGGAGCTACATTGCAAGACCACAACAGGTTGGTCTCAAAAGGAGTAAAAGGAATGCTGATATTCATCTGGCCAAAAAAGTAATCGTATGCATAGAAAAAAAGACGGTCTCCAGCAACTCGAGTAGAGAAACAAACTCTCTCTTCAGGAGTGGGGGGTACAAGCTCATAATTCTTTTCCTCACTACCACTACTACAAACCCTATGAAATTGCCTAAGCTGCTGACAAAATTCGGAATCAACCAAAGAAACACACAAAAGAACCATCGAATCCACCCAATCAGCCATGCCCTCAGGGACTTGGGAAGATGTCTCAAAAATGTTCTTGCAGAAGACATGAGGTCAACTAGTCCTACAGCAAGAAAAGAAGAAAATAGATTACTAACCCAAACATCTCCGATAAAGTAAAAAACAAACCATATTAGAATAGCTCGGACAAGAATGACACAGAGCAATACAAGCAATAAAAAGAAACCCCAGGACCCACACTAAAGATCCAGGGGCACCTTTTGGAGGCAAGTTATGGAACAAGGATTCAGAAAAACCTACAAGCTCACATACATCCTAACAGAAAAACAATAAACCTCTCTTTTGTGATCTGCAACTAAAGCGACACTCCGAAAAGAAAGCTGCGAGCCACAAATCGAGCAAAGTCATCAAAATAAACTACCTTCCAGACTCGCCATCCCAGTTTTAATCAACAAACAAAGCTTCTAAGCAACAAAATATCATCAAAGACGCAACCTTGTCCTCAGAGAAATAAAATCCCCCAAAACGAAATAAAGTCAAAACAAGCACCGATCTTCTCTTACAAAAGTTCAGCAACAAGAAAAAGATACCAGTAGGGCAAAAATCAAGGGGCAATCTTTGTAGAAGTAAACAAATGCAGTTTTCGAGTATCAAAAAACAACCAGAAGCAAGCAGCAAAACATACAAAGCCCTAAAAGGACTCTACAGAAGTACTAGGAGTACGCATAAAGACGAAAAGGAGGCCAAAAAATACATCACAATGACGAACAAACACAAAGACTACAGAAAGGTTCAAACTTTTCAACATATATTCAGAATCAAAGTTTTACCAGAAAAATGATGAGAATAAGAAAGTAAGAAAAAACCAACCTGGAAAAAGCAGAAAGCCTCGAGAGAAAGTTGAAAAAAAGAGCAGAATCTGGAATCGCCCTTCCACAGCTATGAGGAAACAATAACCAAGCAATGTCGCAAGGAAAGAGGCAAAAGCTACAAACCCCGGGCGAAAACAGAAAGAGAGAAAGAACAGGGAGGTTACGGAGAAGAGAAACCATTTTTCTGAAATGCGAAATTCAAAATAAAGAGGCTAAGAGAAATGGGGCAATTAAAACCAATTAATGAGGACATTAAACCCTCGCACGTTCTCAAGAACAGAGCGCTAATACAAAAGCGCGCACTTTCAGAAGAAAACGTTCCACATTCAAAAAGGAAGATTCTACAGAGAAAGAAGTCGACAAATGCTCGAGTTCGGCTTCACCCAAGAAGGATCGAAGTCCTAAGACTAAGACTCGATCTCAAAAGACCGAGCTCGAGCAGGGGCATTGTTCATACCCTGGGTCGAGCTGTTCTGATCCGGGATGATTAGTGACAAGGCGACTGACCTTTTCAGGTCCGACTATCCGACCTCTTCTCAAAGAGATCGGCCAAATTGACAAGAAAGCCCAATAAAGGGCCCAAATTGAGGAACACGACCCACATCCAAAGGCAGTCCAAGCCTATAGAGATAAAGGCGGTTCCCTTAAAGATAAGCTGACCTCACCCAAAGATAAGATAAGATAAGATAAGATAAGATAACTAACTTATCTTACCTAAGAAGGTCAGCCCACAACCATTATAAATACACTGGAGCACCCAGGTATAACTCATACTCTGATTCTACTAAAAACCTGCTTAATACCCTTGCTAACTTAAGCATCGGAGTCCCTTGCAGGTACCACCACCCTCCGGTGACGAAGGATCAGCAGTGTGGCCAGCCCCACAAGTCGGACACGACAGCTCCGGCCGCCGCCCACCAGTCGGACACGTCATCTCCGACCAGCACAGAAGATCTCGTCCGAGATTGACCTACAGTTTCAGGTAACCCTCGAAACACTGTCTGATCACAATAAAAATCAAAGAAGATGAAAACCAAATTCATCAAAAGGTCGACCAAGCAAGGATCAAACTTAACTTCGACAAAATCGGCAAAGATGAAAAAGTGACAAAAACAGAATAATTCAAGAAGTTATCGAAAGTGATCCATAGAAAGGACTTGATGAGGTCTTAATAAAATGGATTGCTAAAAATAACTTAAAAGACAGGCCGACGTAAAGAAGTCGGACCAGTCGACCACAATAATCAAAGTTATAAAAATTCAATCCCTGGAAAGAGGCCTGGCCAGCCCTAAAAAAGAGGATTACTAAAAATAACTTAGAAGGGACCGACATAAAGAAGTAGGCCCCAAAACCAAAGAGTTATAAAAAGTAATCCCTGAAAGAGACCTGACAAAGGTCCAAGAAAGAGGATTACTAGAAATAACTTAGAAGAGACCGACATGATAAAGTCGGCCTCCCACAAACAAGTTATAAAAAGTAACCCCCAAAAGAGACCTGAAAAAAGGTCCAAAAAGAGGATTACTAGAAATAACTTAGAAGAGACCGACATGATGAAGTCGGCCTCCCACCAACAAGTTATAAAAAGTAATCCCTAAAAGAGACCTGACAAAAGGTTCAAAAAGAGGATTACTAGAAATAACTTAGAAGGGTTCAATGTAAAGAAGTCGGCCCAAAAACCAAAACGTTATAAAAAGTGATCCCTAAACAGAGACTTAACAAAGGTCCAAACAAAACGGATCACTAGAAATAACTTCAGGCCGAAGTGAGGAAGTCGACATACAAGTTGGACCCAAATCAAACCACAAGTAAGAAAATACAAAGGCAATCCAAAGAGGTCGGACAACAAAGCTCCAACACTCCCAAAAACCTAAAAGGTACCAGACAGATGCAGACAAGTATGTTATAAAAAGCACAAGTTATAATAAACTCAAGAGGCTACCAAAAGTCAGCCTCAAGAGCTCGAGAAACTACTCTGTTTTTTTTAAATAAAGTTGCTAAAAAAGCAACTAAAAGAGTATCAGAAAGTCAGAACCACCAATTACAAAATATAAAAAGTTCAAAGCCCACAAGCCGGGCTATATACACAAACACACAGAATAAATCATTGAGGATCTGAAGACTTCTCAGCGGCATCAGCACGAGGTGAAGGAGGGCGAGTCTGAAGAGGCACCGCATCCATCGTCCCATCATCATCAGGGTCATCAGGGACAATCTTACCATCCTTTACAACATTGTCCAGGCTGAAGAGAGTAAGGTCATGCTCGGGTGCAAGAACCCGAACCTGCTCCTTCAGGTTCTCATAAGCAGCATTTATGCTGCCTACAAGGTGACCCTGGAGCTCGGCATAATCAGTTTGGGCAGACTCCAACTCCTCCCTGAGACGCATCATCTCCCTATAGGTCGTGACATAACTCTCCTTGTGCTTCAACGCCGTGTCTTCAGCCAACTTAGCAGAAGCTACCAAGGCAATAGAACTAGCCTTTTCACCTTCCAACTCTTTCTCCAACTTGGTCACCTTCACCTCAAGCTCCTCCTTCAAACCCTTCATCCGATCGAACTCCAACTTGGCCTCCTCCATAAAGGCCTTTGTAGCGTGAATGGAAAGATCCTGGACAGTCCGATATAAAGCCCCCCTTGTGTGCCATCTTGATGCTACTTCGAGTAATAAAATCCAGATGACGAAGAAGAGAAACACCGTCAGTAGGGATGGTACCATAAGGACCAATTTGCTGGTCGACAAACTCGACATCATCGAAGTCAGGGGCATCAAGGTTAAAGGGCTCAGCTGTCTTCTGCTTTTTCGGTGGAGGAGCGCCAGAGGTAGCGATAGAAGCCAGCGGAGGATCAACCAAACGAACCCGAGGAGTAGGGATCATCCTCCTCGGTCCAGGAGAGCTCGGTACAAATGGCTTCGACTGAACTTGAGAGGACCCCTCCCCGGCCATCTTGGCCGAGATGTTCTGAGCTGCAGTAGCTTTTCTCGCCTTCTTAAAGGCCTTCATAGATTCATTGTTTTTCACCATCTCTGGAAAAAACACAAAGATTGTTACAAATTGAGAAAAAAAGAACAAAGCTTGACAAAAAAGGAAACAAAATGAAAACAAGATAAGAAAACCACTACCCAGCTCAGCTCGAAGAAGCGAAGGATCCCCTAAAAACCTTTTTGTGTCAAGATAAGGAGGCTGTCCCCAGTTCTCCTCCAACACGTTAACAAAGGCCTGTTCGACCTCATCCAACATCTCCCACGTATGCCTCGACACTACAACATTCTTTTGCCACTCTAAGGGAAAGGCGGGCTCGTCGTTCTCATCTAGAAAAAAGGGACGAGCTCCTTCAACAGCTCGAACCTTAAAGAAATAATTCTTGAAATCTCTAAAAGACTCATCATACATCGAAAAAACTTTCTTTCCTTGGGCAGACCAAAAAGAAACCCAGGAAGCTTTCTTTTTGGCAGAAATCCCAGGCTTGGTCAAAACGAAAAGGTAAAGAAAGAGAGTTTGAGAAGGCTTAACATCCAATTCCTGACACAACAACTGGAAAATCTTAACAAAACCCCATGAATTCGGATGAAGTTGGGATGGAGACACATTGCATGACCACAAAAAATTGGTTTCAAAGGAAGTAAAGGGAAAGGTAATGTTCATTTGACTAAAGAAATAGTCATAGGCATAAAATAAAGGACGTTCCCCCTGGATTGAAGTCGGGAAACAGACCCTCTCATCAGAATCAGGTGCTACTAGCTCATAATTTTTCTCCTGCTCCCGTTTACTACAAATCCTGTGATGTTTTCTCAGCTCCACACAGAATTCAGAATTTACCACAGAAACACACATTAACACAAGGGAGTCCAACCAGTTGGATATCCCCTCAGGAACCTTAGAAGACGTCTCTACAATATTTTTGCGAGAAGACATGGTCAACTAGTCCTATAAACAAAGAAAGGAAAATGGATTACTAACCAAATAACAACTCGGACGGTATCAAAACAACTCGGACAACATGATCCAGAGCAATATAAACAGTAAAAGGAAAGCCCCAAGACACACACCAAGGTCCAGGGGCATCCTTTGGAGGCAGTGACACAGAGCAAAGACTCAGGAAAACTTATAGAAACTAAAACAACCTAGCAAAAGACTCTAAGCAAAAAAGACACAAATCAGAGCAAGATCATCAAGAAGACCAACATTCTCCACAAAGCTATCACAACAGAGAAAAACTTTCTTCCAATCAACACTCCTAAGAAGAAAAAAGACTGTTAAAGCCACCTTGCAACTACAGCCTCAGTCTACAAAGAACTACCAAGCAACAAAATATATCAAGAAAAATAATCAAAGACGCAACCTTTTTTTAGAAATCAAAAGGTGCCATTATCCACAGAAGCTACAAAATGCAACAAACATGCAAAGCCCTAAGATAAGCCCTAATCATCAGAAGAAACACCAAAGTATGCGTAAGGCCAAAAGAAAGCCAGAAAGATACATCACCATGACAGGCAGGCGCAAAAACACAAAAAGGTTCAAGCTTTCCAACAATGCACTCAAGCAAAACTTTTTGACTTTACGAAAAGAGGTAAAAGAAACGAGAGCCAACCTGAAGAGAAAGGAGAAAGCTCTGAAGAAATTGAAAGCTGGAGTGACAAAATCTGGAACCGCCTCTCAAGCAAAGCACCAACAAACACCCAACAAGCGTCACAGAGAAGAACGTGAAAATGCAAGTCTCAGGTAAAACAAAGAGAAAAAGGGGGGAAGTTACAGAGAAGAGAAAACCATTTCTTGTGTGTAAAGTTCAAAATAAAAGAGGCAAGAGGAACGGGGCATTAAAATAAAATTAATGAGGGTATTAAACCCTCATGCATTCCCAAAGCAAGGAGACGCGAGTTTTCAAAGAATAAAAGAAAATGTTTCGCATTCAAAAAAGAACTCTACAAAGAAGAAGTCGACAAAATGCTCGAAGTCCTAAAACTGAGACTCGACCTCAAAAAGGAAGGCTGAGCTCGAGCAGGGGCACTGTTCATACCCTGGGTCGAGCTGTCTGACCCGGGATGTTTAGCGACAAGGCGACCGACCTCTTCAGGTCAGACTATCTGACTTCTTCTTAAAGAGCTCGGCCAAATTGCCAGAAAAGCCCAATAAAGGGCCCAGATAGAGGAACATGACCCAAATCCAAGGGCAGCCCAAGCCTATAGAGATAAGGGCGGTTCCCTTGAAGATAAGATGATTTCACTCAAATATAAGATAAGATAAGATAACTATCTTATCTCCAGAAAGGTCATCCTCTACTATTATAAATAAACTGGAGCAGCCAGGTATAACTCATACTCTGATTCTACTAAAAATCTGCTCAATACCCTTGCTAACTTAAGCATCGGAGTCCCTTGCAGGTACCACCATCCTCCGGTGACAAAGGATCAGCAGTATAGCCAGTCCAACGAGTCAGACACGACAGCTCCGGCCGCCACCCACCAGCCGGACACGTCAGCTCCGACCAGCACAGAAGATCTCGTCCGAGATCGACCTACATTTTCAGGTAACCCTCGAAACAATTATTATAAGGTATTATCTAAATTTATGAACTCTCAGAGTGTATTTAGTAATGTGGTATGTAATATACATGGTATTAATCTAAATTACAAATAGCTAACTATTATCTTCTAGGATGAGAAGAAATTGCAAGAGAAAAAAGATATGAATTCAAAGAGAATAATGAAAAATTTGAGTCTTTCAACATAGTATTTCATTACACTACAAAAAAATGTTGAGTACCATCGGATTTATTGTTGTCATGGAGTTGACGGTATAAACGGCGTAAAAAACTATTTATCGGCGCATTATTTTCGTCCGACGCTAATTATCGGTGGATTTTCCATCGGTATTTTCAATGGCTTTGTCGAGACTAAGTTGATGATACTGTCAAATTAATCTATCGGTAAATCCTATGGTAATATTTTTTAATTTTTTGGCATAATTAATCCACAATTAGTAGTTAACTTAAAACTCTTGTTAACAAAATTATTAGTAGAAATCTAAAATTAGCAGAAATCAATAAATTATTTTATTAAAAGTAAATGATTTGAATACAATAAAATGTTACAGAAGTAGAATACAATGAAGTAGACAAATAAAAAAATAAAACCCTAACCCCTACAGATCCTGGTAATTGTTGTTGTCGTTGTCGTCGTGGTCCCCCTACTGAGGCGGCTGAGTATATGCTGACGTCAGTGCCCCACCAGCAGCGTTGCCACTGGAACCAGCAGTGCCACTGGCTCTAGCATGCATTTGTTGGTTGTATACCTCCATCTGTTCTTGCAAGCGATCTAGCTGCTCCAGCTTCTCTGTCAGGTCCGAGCTAATGTCAATGGTTTCTCCCACGCATGCAAGAAGGTCATTGTACTTCTCCTCAGATTGCCCCGCTTGCTAGGAAAGCTCCGTGTCAGCTTCTGCACCTCCTCCCTCAAGTCGATAACCTCCTGGGGATCAGCAGGCTGGTGGCAAAGGCAGAAGCAGAGGTCTCAAAACTGGCTTCGTCATTCCCACTAGACAACTAAGATTGCTGGGTCACGGCCTCCAACCTCTACGTGTAATCCTCCTGTGTCACACATGTCGTGATTAGGATAACAGTTAATTGAGTTTAAACCATATAACTTTAAAACTTAGGATTAGATTAAACTCACATAATGGGCTGTAGACCACTCGTCAACAAATCTCTCCTTGCTGGCCTTCAAAGTATGGTATACTTGAAGATCTCCGCTAGTGTCGCTTCACGATCCAACGACTTAGACTACAAAATATATCAACCAATAAAATAAATAAACAAATTAAATAACTAATTGAAGTAACTACTAAAAAATTAAACAATGACAAAATACTTACTAGTTTGTTCTTCGTCTTTATGAAGATTGCTAACCTACCTGTATACTTCGATGACCTGGGCGAAGCTCTATTAGCGACATTCGTCAGATGGCGACGCTTGAACCCCTCATCATTTCTAGAATGGTCCTCTAGTTCCTTCTTGATGCATGGACGGAAGATCAAAGACGTGTAGAATAGAAGAAACAAAGCGCGAAACGTCCACACACGATGATGTGGTATCAACAGCGTTAGAAAGCTGACATCTAGAACTTTCCAACTATATATAATAGTTGATAGTGGACATGCGTCTAAGGCAGCCAAACTCAAGCCACAAAAGCACTCCAGGGCTGCCATGAATTCATGCGTACAATGCCAGATGTCCTGCGTGCAATGTATGGAACAAGACCCCTCTGACCTCTTCTCACTCCATGAACATAACTTGAGTTTTAGAAGTCCACATGTTGCATGGTGCACGAAATTACAATCACACTTTTGCAACTCCGCACAACTAACCAGCAAGTGCACTGGGTCGTCCAAGTAATACCTTACGTGAGTAAGGGTCGATCCTACGGAGATTGTCGGCTTGAAGCAAGCTATGGTTATCTTGTAACTCTTAGCCAGGATATCAATAATTATCAGTTGACTTGCAAATGAACAAGAGAGCATGGATTAAATAATATTTATTATGCAGTAATGGAGAATATGTTGGAGTTTTGGAGTTGCTTTGTCTTCTGAATCTCTGCTTTCCCCCTGTCTTCTTCTTCACGCACGCAAGGTTCCTCCTATGGCAAGCTGTGTGTTGGTGGATCACCGTTGTCAATGGCTACCATCCGTCCTGTCAGTGAAAATGGTCCAAATGCGCTGTCACCACACGGCTAATCATCTGTCGGTTCTCACTCATGATGGAATAGGATCCATGGATCCTTTTGCGTCTGTCACTACGCCCAACCCTTGTGAGTTTGAAGCTCGTCACAGTCAATCAATCCCTGAATCCTACTCGGAATACCACAGACAAGGTTTAGACTTTTTGGATTCTCAAGAATGCTGCCAATGGATTCTAGCTTATACCACGAAGATTCTGATTAAGGAATCCAAGAGATACTCATTCAATCGAAGGTAGAACGGAGGTGGTTGTTAGGCACGCGTTCATAGGTTGAGAATGGTGATGAATGTCACGGATCATCACATCCATCATATTGAAGTGCGAATGAACATCTTAGATAGAAACAAGCGTATTTGAACAGAAAATAGAAATAATTGTATTAAATCATCGGGACACAGCAGAGCTCCTCACCCCCAACAATGGAGTTTAGAGACTCATGCCGTCAAAGAGTACAAAGTTTTGATCTAAAAATGTCATGATATACAAAATAATTCTCTAAAAGTTGTTTAAATACTAAACTAGTAACCTAGGTTTACAAAAAATGAGTAAACTAAGATAGATAGTGCAAAAATCCACTTCTGGGGCCTACTTGGTGTGTGTTGGGGCTGAGACTTGAGCTTTACACGTGCCTAGGCTGTTTCTAGAGTTAAACGCCATGTTGTAACCTGTTTCTGGCGTTTAACTCCAACTTGTAACCTATTTCTGGCATTTAACGCCAGAATGCAACATGGAACTACCGTTGAATGCCAGTTTACGTCGTCTATCCTTGAACAAAGTATGGACTATTATCTATTGCTGGAAAGCCCTGGATGTCTAATTTTCAACACAATTGAGAGCGCGCCAATTGGACTCCTGTAGCTCCAAAAAATCCATTCCGAGTACAGGGAGGTCAGAATCCAACAACATCAGCAGTCCTTTTTCAGCCTGAATCAGATTTTTGCTCAACTCCCTCAATTTCAGCCAGAAAATACCTAAAATTACAGAAAAACACACAAACTCATAGTAAAGTCCATAAATATGAATTTTGCCTAGAAACTAATAAAAATATACTAAAAACTAACTAAAACTTACTAAAAACTACATGAAATTAACCCCAAAAAGCGTATAAAATATCCGCTCATCGTTGCGCTTTCAGCGTCATTAAAAAGTTAACATCTATAGCTTTCCAACAATATATAATAGTCTATAGTGGACATACATCTAAGACAGACACACCCAAGCCACAATACACTCCATGGCTGCCACAAGCTATGCGTGCGATGTGGGAGTGCAGCCGTCCATCATGGAAGTGTAAGAACCAAAGTTTTTACATAAAACTGCTTTAATAAAATAATAACTTTAAATTACCAGGGATAGGTTCAAAAATATAGAAATGATATTTTGGAAAGAAAAAGGTGAAATTTGAATTCAATGAATTTTTCTAAGTTGGAAAATGTATCTTTTGAGAAAGACTTTTGTAAAAATGTGTACCGGTGCTTTAGTCAGCAGTACCGACTCTAGTCTGTCTGGTACATTGTTTTAGAAAAAAATAAGATTTTAAAAATTAATTTTATTATTTTGAAAGGACAAAAATAATTTAGAATTGAAAACCGGGCGCTAATCTTAAAGGTCTTGGCCAAAAGTGGATCAAATGGACCTAAAATACTAACGGGTTGGATCGGGCCCAAGCCCAAATTATATAAGACCTTTAATGAGGATTTACATCCTCATTTCAGCACCAAAGAGAGAGAGAAACGCGGATTGAGAGAGAGGAGAGGGTGGTACTATTCATCACCATCTTTCTGGAGCCATAACTTGAGCTACGAAGCTTCGATTGACGAGCTGTTTGCGGCCACACGAAGCTCTCGTCGAGCTCTTCGTTTCTAGCTAGGAATTATTGGTAAGAGATCAAAACTCAAGCTCCAGTTTTCTACCCTAGCTTTTGTGCATTTTTTGTTATAGTTTTTGAATAGATTTTGTGATTTTGTTTGTTTAGGGGTGATCTAGCATTGGTATATTGTTGGGTTTAGCCCCTAATCTCATTGGGTAAGGTAAATTCTTACTTAACTCTTGTGTTTATTTATTTTTGTGAAGCTTATGTTTTGATTTTGATATATATATATATATATATATATATATATATATATATATATATATATATATATATATATATATATATATATATGATGTTAGTTTGAGTTTTGGTGCTTGTTGGAGTTGCCTTGGCTTTTTGGAAGCTTGTGTGATCCAAGTTTTAGTGTGTTGTACATATTGGGGATCAGCTAAGGTATGGTTTCATTTTTCTCTATGTAATATGTAATATTTCTGGACACTTAGGCTAGTGGACCATAGGATAGGATTGGAATTGATTATTGATAATTGTGATGTATGATGATTTTGATGATTGTGATAATTATGGTGAATGATGACGTTGAATTATGAAGTTGGGTGGAATAATGATGATCGTGTAGAATGATAATGAATTATGATGTATGTTGGTGTTGAGATAGGATAAGTGATACTTATGAGTAGTGAGATTATGTTAAAGTTGTTGATATTGGAATCTTAATGTAGAAATTATGGATATTCTTGGGTTTATGATGGATGAAATGATTGAGTTGGAATGGAAAGGTAAAGTATATTATTCGGTAGGATTGTATGGTGAAATTGAATAGGCTTTGAATTGGTTTGATTGTGAATTTTGAAGGTTTGAGAATCTAGTGAACTTTTGGTAAAATTAGTTTTTGGTGAACTTTGACGGATCATATCTTGAGCTACTATTTTGAAATTAATCAAATTTTGTATCAAATTAAAGATAATTCAAAGAGTTTAAAAACGGTATAGATTTTGTGGAAATTAAAATTTTGTAGAAAAAGATATGATCGTTGGAAGTTGGTGTCAAAAATCTAATTTCTGTGATGTTGCAGAAATTGTGAGTTCTGGTTTGTGTGCGCACGCACACTGTTGTGCACATGCTCTGAGCAGGGGTCATGCTTTGACTTGTATGTACGCACACCCTGTAAAATTTTGAGAACGTACGTACACACACCCTTGTGCGCACGCACTTACAGGGAGATGCCTTTTATTGAGAGCGCTAGCACACACTAGTGCACGCACACACACACACACACACACCTTACGAAATTTGCAAGTTGTGCGTACGCACACGCTGGAAAGTTCCTTTTGTTGAAGGTGTTCGCACGTATCTATGCATGCACTCAAAATGAAAAATTTTTCCTTCTGTGCGTACACACTCCTCTATGTTCATGCACACTTTGTGAAAACTCCCCTAGGAGTGTGTACGCACACCTCTATGCATACGCACACTTTGTGAAAACTCTCCTGGGAGTGCGTACGCACAACTCTATGCCTACGTACACTGTAATATCCTAACACACAGAGCTTTACACCTAGGATGTAAAACAGAGGTGGCGAGGCGCTACGACCTCAAAAATAATATATATATATATATATATATATATATATATATATAGTATAAAATTGAAAGGATTTAATATACGAGGAGCCTTGAAGAAAAGGTAAAGCAAAAATCGCAAAATATAAAAGCGCAACGTTCAGAAAATGTGGTTACTTGCGTACGAAGAAATGTAAATTCCACTAACATAATATACAAAAGATAAGAGTAGAAGATCAAGGATACAAAATAACAAGCTCCTAACTCAGCCTCCGAAGCTAAGGCTGGCCGGAGAATATTTACGTATATATATACATAGCTCCAAGTCCCAAAATGCACATATATAAACCCTAGTTCTCCATAAAACCTCTAAGAGGTACATAAATAAAGCAGTCTTATACACAAGAGGAGAAACTATAAATTTATACATAATAATATCAAAATAACAAAAGGAAACCTTAAAGTAAACCACTTCGCTGTAGAAACTCCAGACACCTACCGAGGTGCCTCTCGACCTGCATCTGAAAAATGACAACACAATATGGAATGAGAACCAGAGGTTCTCAGTATATTTCATACATAATTCATCATTTTTCAACTCTACTTCACCCCCAAGTTACCTCTATTTTCTAACTCCATCTTGTTACTAGGCTTACTGATAAGATTTAGGGTTAAAAGAATGAAGATAGAGATTTAGAGGTTCAAAATTGGATTTAAAACACAAAATATTCATTTGCTGAAAAACAGGGGTATGCGTACACATGTCATATGTATGCGTACGCATACGTGTAATTTTGCTTAGGTCACGAGTACGCGTGGGCCACGCGTACGCATGGGAGGACGTTTTTACCCATTTCGTGTACGCATAGCCTTGTCCGCATACACAAGTACGCGGGGCAAAATCGACCTTCACGAATGAAGGGTATGCGTACGCATACACTGCAGTTTAGCCAGAAATGGCTAAGTCTACAGAATTTTAGCTTCGCCCTCCGAACTTCCGATGCGCATAACTTTTTTAGTTTAAAATATTTTTCATCCATTCTTTGAACATCTTAAACTTTACAGATCTAATTTTCATTTAAAATAAGTTTGAAATAATTTGGGGGTCTGGAAGCCAAGTTATGGCTCGCCAAAGTTCGGCCAAAAACCAATTTTACCCAAAGCTCAAAACCTCAATTTTCATTAAAATCAACCTCAATTCCCACCTCCTATACATATATTCAGCACAAACATATATCATAGCTTTCCAATACAACATTGCCATCCACTTATCATATCACAACCCATCATACTTTAGTTTTACCCATTACACACCCTAAGTTCCTCACTTCCATCAATAAAGTAATCAACATTCTATCATACATATATAATCAATAACACCAACTTGTCAAACATTATCCAAACACCCAATAGCATATATTTTCACTATAACCATGATCACCAACACATAATTCACTTATATCATCAAACAATACCATTAATACTAAGCATCCATCCTACATAATCATTCCAACCTATCCTATGGTTCTCTAGCCCAAGTTTTCACAAGACATTATATGTTAAATACGAGAAACCTAAACCATACCTTGGCTGATTTCCGCGTATACCCCGAGACACTACCAAGGCACCCAAAGCAACCCTCAAGGTTCAAAATCTTCAAGGCAAGGCCTCCCAAACTCCACCAAGTCTCTAATGTACTCAATCAACTTCAATATACATATATACAAGCCTAATTCACATATTTTACACCCAAATTTAAGACCCAAATCCACATAGGTTAGAATTTGAAGAATTTTGAGAGTTCTCACCTTATATATGTCTTGATTGAACAAGGACCCACAAGCTCCTCAAGCTAGTTTGAGCCTAAACATCAAGACACCGAATTTCAATAACCAAAGTCCCAAATTTTCAAAAATTCAAGAGAATGAGACGCGGTGGTCGCATGGCTACAAACGGTACGGCGATCGGAGCTCGGAGGGAGAAGTTACGGTGGTTTAAAGTGGGAGTTAGGGTTTGGAAGCTCTTCCTTTCCTCCCCTTCAATGTTGCAGCATGAATCTCCTTTTGGGGAGGAAGGAGACGTAGAGTCTCTAATTAATGAGGCCTTGGTTGGGCCCATGGGCCCGGTTCAGGTCCGGTTTAACCAGTTCGGTCCGTTCGGCCCAATCTTGGGCCAAATTCTTTGAAATTAGTGTTAAAATTCTTGTTTTAATTATCTCTCTCCCATATTACTATAAAATTCACATTTTTAATTTCTTTTATTAAAAATTAATTTATTAATTAATTATTCACTAATTATGCGGGGTTTACATACAATGCCTTGTTTTTAAGAAAACATTGTTTTCAACTGTTTTACCTTCCCGGCAAGCTTGTGAGCTTCCATAAAGCTCCTCTAGGGTGTCTTAACTTATTTATAGGCTTTGAAACATAGTGAATACCGTAAGTAAGTATAACTAGATATTTTGGTAAGAAGTTTAGAAGATGGTGACTTAGGCTTGGTGTGGCAATTGGGTGGATTTTTGTCTTGTGAACTAATGGGGAGCCGGGTTGCTAATGAACTTGAGATATTGATGATGGATGATGAGATTAGAACTTGAAAATGAATGTTTATCGTTAATCAAATGAGTAAGTGTGCCAGGCACTATATCCTTGGGTTAAGTACGATATTGTGCAGGGCACTACATCCCTGGGTTTGAATTATGATTACTAACCTTTTTTGCTGCAAGAGTGTAACATGCACTATATCTTTGGGTTACGCATGCGAGTGTACCCGACACTATATCCGTGGGTCAATAGAGTGGGCAGGGCTCTATATCCCTGGTATGGTAGAAAAGCTACGTCCGAAAGGATATGTCGGGTTGGCATTTATAGACCAACAAGTGATATCATGAGCCAATAGGAAAGGCATTCATCATATGCATCTTCTACCTGTTTGATTGCTTTGCTTAATTTTTGTTATGCCCAAATGGATTACATTTTTACTTGCTAACTATTCTAATTGTGGTACATGTACTTTAATTGTGCTTTACCTGTTTGCATTACTTGTGTTTTCTGCTGGGATTGAGGAGGTTCGGTAGGCGGTGGCGATGGGATCGCACGGGGGTTATGTTGGCGAAGGCTTTGGCATACAGCGCTGTGATTAGTACTAGTTAGAAATCTCCTAAGTTTAGATAACCCTGTTTATTGTTTATGGTTTAAGTTATTTATTTTGCTGAGCTTGGATATCTGTTTGGTATGAAGCTCTAGGATTGCCTCTGGCGTCCTGGGGTCTTACATCTTACATTACGGGGAACTATTACCATACTGAGAACCTCCAGTTCTCATTCCATACTTTGTCGTTGTTTTTCAGATGCAGGTCGTAACCCACCTCGGTGAGTTACGTGATGGTGACAGAGCGGAGGATCCTTATCATATTTTGGAGTCTTTTTGGATATTCTGGTTAGTTTCTCTCACTTTTGTATTTATATTTGCCTTAGAGGCTTACTTTAGAGAGATATTGTATAAGCTATTTTAATTTTCGAAACTCTGCATGTTTGTATATAATTAGTCGGCCTAAACTCCGCGGGTTGAGGCTAGTTCCTTATGACTATTATACTCATATATCTATTTATGCTTCCTTATCTTGTATCTATATCTTGTGTCTTAAGTTTGTAGTTTTGAGTGAACTTTTCGCGCTTTTGTATCTCTGTTTTTGAGCTTATTTCTTCATCGGGCTTCTAGAACTTCTATTTCTTTCTAAATATATTATGTATAAGCATTAGAATTATCGTGACCTTAAATTAACCTTTTCTTTACGGCATGAGATAAGGCTTAGGGTAATTAGGGTATTACATTTAGTGGTATTAGAGTGGTTTGTCCTTGTGAGCCTGAGGGATGAATCGATTGTGCTTCATTGCACACTCTGTGTCTTTTTCTTTCATGCTATTTAGGTAATCTGTTTGATATATGCATAGCATGCTTGTTTATGAGTGCCTTTTTGGGATAATTGAAGCACTAGGCTTTTGATATTGAGACTGATCACCTTGATATCGACTGTTTGGTGTAGACAGGAACCCTAATGGCTACTCGTAGACGAGGTCATACTCGTACACGGGGAGGAACTGAGAATGACCGACCGGCCGACAACCATGACGAGTTTATGGCGGTGATGGCAAAGCTGGCTAATACCATAGAAGTGAATACTACTGCAACTTTGTAAGCTGTACAGAGGTTGGGTCAACCGGTGAGGAACGGAAACAGTAATGGAAATGGGGAAGGAGACGGCAATGACTTGGGAGGTTCTTCGATGACCTTGGCTTCATTTCTCAAGGTTCGTCCACCAACTTTCAGAGGTTTAAACAACCCCACTGTATTGAACAATTGGTTCCAAGCCACAGAGCATGCTCTACAAGCCCAACATGTTCCAAACAACGAATTTGTGGAGTTTGCGGCATATCAATTTTTGGGGGAGGCTCAACACTGGTGGCAAGGAAAATGGCATTTACTGCAGCTTCTGAATGCCGACATTCCTTGGGATATTTTCCAAACAGCTTTCTACAAGAAATACTTTCCTAAATTGGTAAGAGAAGCTAGAGAGTTGGAGCTTATGCATCTGAAGCAAGGCTCATTGTCAGTAGCAGAGTACACAAGAAAATTTGAAGAGCTCTGTAGGTTTTCAAGGGTATGTCAGGGAGCCGCTGAGTCCTATGAGAGTTGGAAATGTATCAAGTACCAAGGAGGCCTCAAGGATGACATCATGACTGCTGTAGCTCCCTTGGAAATAAGGAGGTTCTCAGAACTAGTGAACAAAGCGCGAGTTGTAGAGGACTGTGCCAAGAAGGTAACTAAGGCGAGAAGAAATCATGGTTATACTGACAACCGAGCTCGTGGCGATTACCTTGGACCAAGGGGACAGAACTTTAAGAGAGATTGACACACTCCTCAGCATCTTCAAGGTCAAGGGGACTTCAGAAGAAACAACAATGCTCAGTTTCACACGGCACAGGAAAATGGTCGATGCTATACTTGCGGATTGCCAGGGCACCTTGCTAAGGACTGCCGTCGAGGGAGAAACCAAGATGTGGGTAGGAGTCAGCAACCAGGCCAAGTGTTCACTATGGATGAAAGGGAGGTGACAAAGTCGGATCCAGTAATGAGAGGTAAGCATATAAGGTTGTTATGATATGTTACTAGGACCCAGTTGGCTTAGTTTTATCTTATGGAAGGTTGTTGTAAGTTGGCCAAACTTAGAGATTCATTAGAGGGACCAATGGAGAAGGAGGCTTTTGATGTAGGTGGTTGAGTAATCCAAATTCTAAATGATGATAACCAGAGTGACACAGCGGAAGGCGAGAGGGAACATCGACACGTTAGGATGACGGTGGACGAGATGCTTTGACGAGTTGTTTGGGAGATGCTTTGATGACTTGTTTGGGTTAACAACGTTGATAGTAAAATGCTTCGTGGAGAATATAAGACGCGATTCGAATTTTGCAGACAAAATTCCTAATTAGGAGGGGGGATGTAAGAACCATAGTTTTCACGTAAAACTGCTTTAATAAAATAATAACTTTAAATTTCACGGGATAGGTTCAAAAATATAGAAATGATATTTTGAAACTAAAAAGGTGAAATTTCAATTCAATGAATTTTTCTGAGTTGGAAAATATATTTTTTGCAAAAGACTTTTGTAAAAATGTGTACCGGTGCTTTAGCCGGCAGTACCGACTCTAGTATGTCCGGTACTGTGTTTTAGGAAAAATAAGATTTTGAAAATTGAATTTATTGTTTTGAAAGGACAAAAATAATTTAGAATTAAAAACCGGACGCTAATATTAAAGGTCTTGGCCCAAAGTGAGCCAAACGCACCTAAAACACTAACGGATTAGACTGGGCCAAGTTGGGCCCAAGCCCAACTTATATAATACCTTTAATGAGGATTTGCATCCTCATTTCAGCACCAAAGAGAGAGAGAGAAACGCGGATTGAGAGAGAGGGGGAGGTGGTACTATTCATCACCATCTTCCTAGAGCCATAACTTGAGCTACGGAGCTCCGATTGACGAGCCGTTTATGGCCACGCGAAGTTCTTGTCAAACTCTTTGTTTTACGCACAAACAAGGAGATGCCTTCTATTGAGAGTGCTAGCACACTCTGGTGCGTGCACACATATACCTTGCAAAATTTGCAAGTTGTGCGTACGCACAACATCATGCATACGCACATGCTGGGAAGTGCCTTCTATTGAAGGCGTTCACACGTATCTATGCGTACGCACACTTTGTGAAAACTCTCCTAGGAGTACGTACGTACACCTCTATACGTACGTACACTATCCTATTTTTAAGAAAACCTTATTTTCAACTGTTTTACCTTCCCGGCAAGCTTGTGAACTTCCATAAAGCTCCTCTAGGGTGTCTTAACTTGTTTATAGGCTTTGAAACATAGAGAATACGATAAGTAAGTATAACTAGATCTTTTGGTAAGAATTTTAGAAGATGGTGACTTAGGCTTGGTGTGGCAGTTGGGTGGATTTTTGTCTTGTGAACTAATAGGGAGCCGGGTTAAAAATGAATGCTTATGATTAATGGAATGAGTATGAACAGAAGTGTGCCGGACACTATATCCTTGGGTTAAGTACGATAGTATGCAGGGCACTATATCCCTGGGTTTGAATTATGATTAATAACCTTTTCTGCTGCAAGAGTGTGGTAGGCACTCTATCCTTAGGTTACGCATGCGAGTGTGCCAGGCACTATATCCGTGGGTCAATAGAGTGGGCAAGGCACTATATTCCTGGTGTGGCAGAAAAGTTACATCTAAAAGGATGTGTTGGGTTGGCATTTTTAGACCGACAAGGGATATCATGAGCCAATAGGAAAGGCATTCATCATATGCATCTTCTACTTGTTTGATTGCTTTGCTTAATTTTTGTTATGCCTAAATGAATCACATGTTTACTTGCTAACTGTTCTAATTACAGTACATGTACTTTAATTGTGCTTTACCTATCTGTATTATTTGTGTTTTCTACTGGGATTGAGGAGGTTCGGTAGGCAGTGGCGATGGGATCGCACGGGGAATATGTTGGCGAAGGCTGTGAAATACAGCGGTGTGATTAGTACTAGTTAGAAATCCCCTAAGTTTAGATAACCCTGTTTATTGTTTATGGTTTAAGTTATTTATTTTGCTAAGCTTGGATATCTATTTGGTATGAAGCTCTAGGATTGCCTCTAGCGTCCCGGAGTCTTATATCTTACATTACTGGGCACTGTTACTATACTGAGAACCTCCGGTTCTCATTCCATACTTTGTCGTTGTTTTTCAGATGCAGGTCGTAACCCACCTCTGTGAGTTATGTGATGGTGACAGAGCGGAGGATCCTTATCATATGTTGGAGTCATTTTGGAAATTCTTCTTAGTTTCTCTCACTTTTTTATTTATATTTGTCTTAGAGGCTTACTTTAGAGAGATATTGTATAAGCTGTTTTAATTTTTGAAACTCTGTATGTCTGTTTATAACTAGTCGGCCTAAACTCCGCAGGTTGAGGCTAGTTCCTTATGACTATTATACTCATATATCTATTTATGCTTCCTTAACTTGTATCTATATCTTGTGCCTTAAGTTTGTAGTTTTGAGTGAACGTTTCACGCTTTTGTAACTCTGTTTTTGAGTTTATTCCTTCATCGGACTTCTAGAACTACTATTTCTTTCTAAATATATTATATATAAGCCTTAGAATTGTCATGACCTTTAATTAACCTTTGCTTTACGGCATGAGGTAAGGCTTACGGTAATTAGGGTGTTACAAGAAGAGAGACAGAGAGTAATTGATGCACAAGGAAGCCTGGCCGTGCAACATGAACCCCTAGCTATGCAACGTGAAGGCCAAAATGGAGACAATCCACCAAAGGATCCATGCGCGTGATGTGGGAGGAGCAGCCGTGGGACGCCAAGCTTGAAACAGAGGCCAACTTTCTCTTGATCTTGGCCATACATTGCACGCATAAGGCCATACGTTCCATGCACCAATGGCCACTCCCAGGGGCCTTAATTCACTCACCAAGATCTCTAATTCTTCAAACACTTAAGTGATTAACTCAAGGCTCAACCTAAGCCCATGAATTCTAGCATTGATTGAGGATCATAAGGAGGAAGATCTAAAGCTTAACTTGAGAAGGAAAATATTAATTAGCTAGATTTAATTCTATTTTAAGTTAATTCTGAATTAGTTATGAATTTTGAATTTGTTTTAGGGTTAGTATATAAGGAGATGAGTCACATATGAGATCTCTTCCTTCGGCAGTTTTACAATTCATAATTCTAGCTTTTTTTATCCTGAGCAACTAATCTCCTCTTTTAAGGTTAGGAGTTCTGTTAATTCCTATGGACTAATGTTTTAGCTTTTTTATCTTTGATTAATGCATTGATGTTTTATTAAGAAAAAATTTTCGTTCTTCATCCACTATAAGAAACATCGTTAAAATCGACAGCTAGGCCGTCGATAATATTAAAATTCGACGGCAAAACGGACGGCGGAGGTGGTCGCTATTAAGCTTGTCGATTTTTTAAAATTCTAATAAAATCGACGGCTTGCTTAGCTGTCGATAATAATTTAATAAAATTGACATTTTTTCTGTTTGTAATATGGGTGTGAGAATTTTACATTCTTACTAATCTCGACAACATAGCCATCGATATTATTACATAAAATTGACGCTTTTTGTGTCGACATTTGATTCAATAAAATCGATGTCTTTTGTGTCGATATTTGATTCAATAAAATCAACAACACTTTCGTTTATAATATGCTTAATAAAATCGACGACAGTGCCGTCGATATGTGATTGAATAAAATCGACACAGTTGCCGTCGATTTAATTATTTAGATTTATCTATTTTAAATTTTAAAAGCGACAACTTTACCGTCGATTTTAATAGTTATATGTTTTAATTTTTTTCTATTTGAAAAATAGTACAGTTAATACAAATAAACTTTTAAATATAAAAATAAAATTTATACAGAATATTAGATAACAAGACAAATAAACTTTTAAATATAAAAATAAAATTTATACTAAATATTAGATAATGAGTTTACAAACTTATCAAAATAATAAATAATCCTCTAACATAAAGACTGAAGACAAGATAAATAACTAAACTTAGACTTATGTTTGTTTAAATTGCAATCCTCTAATAATACAAAATTTTCAAAGTAAAGTAATTAAGTAACCTACTCATACTCGTCTAAATAATCATCCGAGACATCAAAATCGTCATAATCATCCTCCCTTTGAGAACTCTATGGTTGTCCTGGTCATTGCAGAATAGGTGGGAGTTTTCTACTTGGGGCTGGGACTGGGGCTGTAATTTTCTAAGAGCTTGGAAAAGTAAAAGGAGGAGGTGGAGGAACACGTGATCCAGAACTACTAGGACCCATGGCTCTCACATACTCAGTCAAGCTGCTCAACTGATGACTAAACTGATCCATCTGTGAGTTACTAGCATTGAGATCCTCACGCAAGGATTCAACAGTCTGTTGCCACTCTCTTTTCTCCCTTTGGTAGTGGTCTTCAAGCTCTCTATATTTACCAGCATGTTGTTCAACTTCCCTATTGAGTATTGTGATTCATTCTCTAAGATCCAAACATTAGTGCTGGTGGTCGTGGTTGGCCCATCAACTCGAGGTCGCACCATGGAAGAGTCCCTTACCTCACCCATGCCATATACCCTACCTCTTCGTTTTCCACCCACTGTCTCAATCCATATTGTTTCCTCAGAGACAGGCGGTGGATTAGTTACACCAGCCTCTATAGCATCTTGCCACTCTTGCTCAGCCTGAAACATACGCTATTGAAATATATCCTACAATGAAGAAAAATAATTGATAAAATACTATAAGTATCAATAATGCATAACAATTAGATAACAAAATAGTTACAATGAATAAAGGTAAGTTACCTTTGTCTTTCGGGAGTGTTCATCAACCCATTGAGTCTTATCCTCTTTGCGAGTATGAGTGTGCTCAAAAAATTCATCCATAAGTGATAGTCTTTCAAGCGAATGATTCTACATAATATAACCAAATTATCAACAAATATGGGATGTATTGTACTAAGCAATTGATAATGTATATACTTAAAGCCATGTACTAAGCAATTTATTAGAATAGAGGCATAAGCTTTGAATTCAATATCTTAAAATAAAGAGAATAGACAAATACTTTAATTATTATGGTTTATCAAAATGAAAATACTGTCCATTATATATATAGAAAAACTTCTGAAAACTAGAAAATCGATGCAACTTCAGGAGATGTATGTAAGTTTTGATAACTAAAGGGAAGGGAAGAAAAAGGAGGATTGAAAATCTCTTCCTTCAAACCCTTCCATTCCATCCCTGATCCCTTCCCCTTATATATTCCAACTCAGAAAACACGCTCAACATGGTTAGAAGTTCCATAAGAAAATCTATGAAAACAAGATATCATGAAAAATCCCTTGCTTATCTGCTGTAATTGAGACTGAACAAATGAAGAATAGGAACAAACACTAGGAGCCAACTGCAAAAGCACCCCCTCTTTCTTCTCCAAAACAAAAAAAAGGGCTTAATATTTGATCTTTAGAAGCCCTCCAATGGCAGTATATTAAAAAACCAGTCAAAAGAAGTCACACATAGACGATCAAAACTTCACAAATATTGAAAATGCACATAAAATTTGAATCTGTATAAAATTCTAAGTGTGAAAATGGTAATGGGCATTCGGCAGTTACGTGTGTTTATTAGTATCATGGAACATAACTTTTACAACTGTCACCATTCACTGACTGACATTTAAGATCATTTCTATTAAACAACTTTCAGAACAGCAAATATCATAGTAAAAATTGTCTATAAGCAACTTACCAAGCGTAACCTTGCTTCTGGAAAGGTGGTGCCTCCTGCAGTGTGAAGGGAAGTACCTCGAGTCGATTTTCTGGCAGTTGTATTTCTCGCCTGTAATTATATATAGGCATCAGTGTCCCAACGTCTCATCAATTTACCAAGAACTTCTGGTGGGATCCAATATGGAAGGGCACCTTTTGTGCAAATGGCATGGAGCATACCTCGCAAGTGCTTGGCAACCCTAAACCTCCAAGCTTGATAGATATCATCCTCTTCTATATTAATAATGTCAAAGAATTTTTATTTTTAAAAAATCATTTTTCGTATCAATAATGAGACTTAGGTATGGTAGTTTCAATCATTGGAATAAATTTAGCCTCTGAATAGATACAAATTTATTTTGCTGTAATTTACAATGTTATATTAGCAAGGGGTCTATGCTAGTTCTATTAGCAAGAGCCACAAATTCAAAATAGTAATCAGTTAGTTAAAGGCTTCTCTGCTATGATTGTAACTTGCTCACTATAACACAGCAAATTACTCAGGTTCAGTAGAATGAAGAAAACTAAAATCAAATGGCAAAAACATAGAAGTTAAGCAATCATGCTATTACAATACTGATGTACCTACTCTTTCAATGTTTTAGCACAATACGGAGTTATTTTCTTATATAATTTACAGTAATATTTCTACATCTTTCCCAGAAAACCTATAGCATTCAAGGATCTTAGAGAGTTACATGAGATGTGCACGGATTGACTCAATTGAGTGAATAAACTCTGTAATTTGGCCGTCCAATGCAAAGAAAAATGAGTTTGACCAGAAAACATACCATACAAACCCATTCAAAAAGCCAATTAATTATAATACAACCCCCCTTTTTCCTGAGCTTTGAGCTTGTTTTTTAAGTTCTCTGAGTCACTCAAAGTTTAGTACTAGTTTTTTCACTCTGCACAGTCCCAAATGTCATTTCAATTAAAAAGTAGAAAAATAGTGATTTTGATGAATGAAGAAAAAGAATAGTATTTTGGGAGTGAGATCTAACACATAAAACTGATCAGATGTGAATGAGTATGTCTAATAATTTTTATGAACAAAACTCAATAAACAAATAGGACCCCTTTCCCCTTTCTATCTTTCTCTAAATGCATGCCCGTATTCATTAACTTATTTTTTATCATTCTACTCTATTGGACATTGAACATTAAGCTAAAAAATAAGAATATAAAACAAAGATATCAACATATCATACACTTTTCTGTTTAATATTATTGTAGTAAACAAAATGAAAATCCTGTAGAGTCAAGCTCGCAATAGTTCCTCATTGGGAATAATAAAACTTTATTTGATTAAAAAACAAGAAGGCAGAATATATAGAACATAATGAGCAATGAATGCTATTCATAAGGAGCAATGAACAACGTATTAAAGCCAAAGTAGATGCAAGAAGGCAGAATATATAGAACATAAGGAGACAGTATAATATACTATGAGATAAAATATTGTAAAATACGTAAAACAAGGTAGATAAAATTTACCATCCACTCAGTCCACCATATTTTTCGAGTATCATCATTTGCCTCATCAAAACTCAGCCAAGGCTTGTTGTAATTTTTCTTAAAAACCTGAGAAATACGCTTCAATCCAGGCTTAGGTGGGTGCCAACTACATTAAAAATAAAAAAATGATAAAAGACATATTACTTAGTAAAAATGAGACATGCTATTCATAAAATTTAAAGCAAATAACAAACCATTTGGCACCATCATATCTAAGCTTGGGAGCACTTGTGCTGGAGTGACCAGTGGCAGTAGATGTTCCTTGACCCTAAGCATCTTGGGTACTATTAGATGTGGTTTGTCTTTCCCCACAAGATCCTGCTCGACTAGGAGCTACAATAGCTGGATCATTCTGCACACCATGTGAGGCAGTGTTGGAAGGTTCATTAGCTTGTTGAGTGCATGATCTTGGCACACCAGGAGTAGGCATCATGTGTATCTGAGGCTCCTGACGGGAGGGGGTAGTAGTAGCAATAGGTGGCGGTCTCCCATTGGCCGAAGCAGTCGTGTCGGATGATGACCCAACGAGAGAGTATGGATCCGCATGCAAGTCAAGGGGGTGACCAGTAGAAAGCCTAGGCCTCTCCTTTCGGCCTCGGCCACATCCACGGCCACGGCTACAGCCATGACCGTGATCTCCGTCTCTACCAACCATATCCTGTGTACATTAAAATAAACAAGTTATTATCCATAACATAACCGATACAAGATCTATGAATTAACAAATTAACAAATTTATTAGAAATATACAATTAAAGTAAAAATTAAATACATAAGTAGAAATAATAATCTTTACAACATTTAAAAGCTCTGTGGAAATAATAACAAGAAAAAATTGTTAGCAATGCATGTGAATTGTTAGAATTAGGAAAGTTCAGTAAAGAGAAAAAAGTCATTTCAGAGTAGTTCTGTGAAAATAAATAGTCTTCTCTACTTGCCCACAAATGAGATCAGCTTGCTTTAATCTCATTCATTATTCTTGAATTTTCCCACAAAGCTAGTAGTGTCATAAGTGAAGAACAAAATCAAAGTACTAGTCTTTGTTATCATCATGGTTAAGGTAGAAGAGAAGATCCAAAGAGAGACACCAATGAAGAATAATAAGCAGAAAAACTACAAGGGAGTGAGAATGAGGAGTTGGGGATCTGAAATAGTGTTGCAATGCAACAAAAAGCAGCGTGTTTTGGGAGATATCCAAAAAATGAAATGGCTCCTACCTTGGCTTTATATGTTTGATACATTGTATTTATTTCCCTACTTTTAAACTGTCGAAAAATTGAAAGAATATAGCAGAAGCAAATTTTTCTTTAATTAAAAAAAAAAGTGAAATTGAGTAAAGAATAAAAATTGTAATTTTTTTTTAAAAAATGTGTATTTGTCTTTATTTTTAATTAGTTTTTCTATTATAAAAAGTATAATTTTTCTATTATTAGAAATATGTACAAGGAGATTGACTATGGCATCAATATCAATATCAATGACTACATCAAAACCACACTGTTTTCCGCAATTACAATCATCACAGTAATAATGTAAAAAAAAATTTACCAACTCCTACTTGATTCTAATCTTCTATGAAGCAGCAACACATATACAAAATATAATTTATTTAAAAGTAAATTAACAAATTTGCAAACTAAGAATTTACAACTAAAACCTCAATCCGAGAATTCTGAACTTCCATCATCATCAATGTAAGCATCATCGTTATCATAGATCTCAATGTCATCGTCCTCCTCATTATTTACATTATGAACCTGGAGGTCAGCTATTTGAAATTGTATCATATCAACATCTCCTGACGTAGATGCTAATGATGGTGGAAACTCGGTTTCTGAAATGATCCTAGCATGTGGAGGCTCATCATTCTGATACACCTCAGTTTCAGATTCATTTTGTGCCTCCTCCATTATTTTTCATGGTTTACATGTAATCACAACCTTCCAATTAAACATATAGCCTTGTGGATATGGCATGTAATACACTTGTCTAGCTTTTGTGCAAGGATGAATGGATCGTAACTCCCATATCTTCTAGTGGGTAATACTTCAATTATTTTGTGTCTACGCGTTCCCCGAGGCCTGGTAGGGTCATACCATTCACAGTAAAACAAGGTGACTCTTAAACTAATAAGACTTGGATATTCAACAATCAAAATCTCTTTAAGAGTTCCATACCAATCAGATGCATCATTCTCTCTAGGGCTGGAAGTGAGTCAAGCCAACTCATGAGTGATGAGCGGATAATTTATACGCTTTTTGGCATTGTTTTTAGTATGTTTTTAGTAGAATCTAGTTACTTTTAGGGATGTTTTCATTAGTTTTTAAGTTAAATTCACATTTCTGGACTTTACTATGAGTTTGTGTGTTTTTCTGTGATTTCAGGTATTTTCTGGCTGAAATTGAGGGACTTGAGCAAAAATCAGATTCAGAGGTTGAAGAAGGACTGCTGATGCTGTTGGATTCTGACCTCCCTGCACTTAAAATGGATTTTCTGGAGCTACAAAACTCAAAATGGTGCGCTTCCAATTGCGTTGGAAAGTAGACATCCAAGGCTTTCTAGAAATATACAATAGTCCATACTTTGCCCAAGTTTAGATGACGCAAACTGGTGTTCAACGCCAGCTCTCTGCCCAATTCTGGCGTCCAGCGCCAGAAACAAGTTGCAAAGTGGAGTTCAACGCCCAAACTGGCACAAAAGCTGGCGTTCAACTCCATGAATGACCTCTCCACGTGTAGACTTCAAGCTCAGCCCAAGAACACACCAAGTGGGCCCCAGAAGTGGATGTATGCATCAATTACTTACTTCTGTAAACCCTAGTGGCTAGTTTATTATAAATAGGACCTTTTACTATTGTATTAGACATCTTTGGATTATCTTTTGATCTATTGATCGCGTTTGGGGGCTGGCCATTCGGCCATGCCTGGACCTTCATTACTTATGTATTTTCAACGGTAGAGTTTCTGCACTCCATAGATTAAGGTGTGGAGCTCTGCTGTTCCTCAAAGATTAATGCAAAGTACTACTGTTTTCTATTCAATTCATCTTATTTCGCTTCTAAGGTATTCATTCGCACTTCAACTTGAATGTGATGAACGTGACAATCATCATCATTCCCTATGAACGTGTGCCTGACAACCACTTCCGTTCTACATTAGATTGAATGAGTATCTCTTAGATCTCTTAATCAGAATCTTCGTGGTATAAGCTAGATTGATGGCGGCATTCATGAGAGTTCGGAAAGTCTAAACCTTGTTCGTGGTATTCCGAGTAGGACTCTGGGATTGAATGACTGTGACGAACTCCAAACTCGCGAGTGCTGGGCGTAGTGACAGACGCAAAAGGATAGTAAATTCTATTCCAGTATGATCGAGAACCTCCAAGATGATTAGCCATGCAGTGACAGCGCATCGGACCATTTTCACAGAGAGGAATAGGATGCAACCAACGACAAGGGTGATGCCTCCAGACGATTAGCCGTGCTGTGACAGAGCATTTGGACCATTTTCCTGAGAGGATTGAAAGTAGCCATTGGCACCGGTGACATCCTTACATAAAGCCAGCCATAGAAAGGAGTAAGACGGATTGGATGAAAACAGCAGAAAAGTAGAGGTTCAGAGGAAGAATGCATCTCCATACGCTTATCTGAAATTCTCACCAATGATTTACATAAGTATTTCTATCCTTATTTTAGTATTAATTTCTAAAACTCCATAACTATTTTATATCCGCCTGACTGAGATTTACAAGGTGACCATAGCTTGCTTCATACCAACAATCTCCGTGGGATCGACCCTTACTCACGTAAGGTTTATTACTTAGACGACCCAGTGCACTTGCTGGTTAGTTATGCGAAGTTGTGAAGATATGTTTAGACCATGGTTCTGTGCATCCGTTTTTGGTGCCATCGCCAGGGAATCAATTTCGAACAATAATTCACAACATGAGTAACAATTTCGCATACCAAGTTTATGGCGCCGTTGCCGGGGATTGTTCGAGTTTGGACAACTGACGGTTCATCTTGTTGCTCAGATTGGGTAACTTTCTTTTCGTTTTCTTTTCAAAATTTTTTCATAAATCTTTCAAAAAAAAAATTCTCATATGTTTTCGAAAAAAAATGTTTTCAAAAATATATTTTCTTCAGAATTTTTAAGAATGAATTCTAGTGTTTCATGAAGCATGTTGAAGCCTGGCTGGCTGTAAAGCCTTGTCTGATTCTTTTGGATAGGGCATGTTAGGCTTGTCATGTCTGAGTTACATACTAAAGCTTGGCTGGCTATTAAGCCATGCCTGACCCTTTGATTGGAGCTTTAGACTAAAAAGAGCATAAGATTCCTGGAATTCATGTTAAAAATTTTGGAATCCTTATTTTTCTTTTTCAAAATGATTTTCAAAAAAATTAAAAGAAAATACAAAAAAATCATAAAATCATAAAAATCAAAAAAATATTTTGTGTTTCTTGTTTGGTCTTGAGTCAAATTGTAAGTTTGGTGTCAATTGCATATTCATCTTGCATTTTTCGAAAATTCATGCATTCATAGTGTTCGTCATGATCTTCAAGTTGTTCTTGGTAAGTCTTCTTGTTTAATCTTTGCATTTGCATGTTTTGTGTCTTTTCTTGTTTTTCATATGCATTCTTGAATTCTTAGTGTCTAAGCATTAAAGAATTCTAAGTTTGGTGTCTTGCATGTTTTCTTTGCATTAAAAATTTTTCAAAAATATATTCTTGATGTTCATCATGATCTTTAAAGTGTTCTTGGTATTCATCTTAACATTCATAGCATTCTTGCATGCATTCATTGTTTTGATCTAAAAATTTTCATGCATTGCATCATTTTCACGTTTTTCTCTCTCATCATAAAAATTCAAAAATAAAAAAAATATCTTTCCCTTTTTTTCTCTTAAAATTTCGAAAATTAGATTTGACTTTTTCAAAAATTTTTAAAATCTAGTTGTTTTTATGAGTCAAATCAAATTTTCAATTTAAAAAAAATCTTATCTTTTTCAAAATCTTTTTCAAAAATCAAATCTTTTTTCAATTTTTTTTAGTTATTTTCGAAAATTTCAAAAATATTTTTTAAAAATCTTTTTCTTAATTTTACATCATATTTTCGAAAATAACATCATCAATTAATGTTTTGATTCAAAAATTTCAAGTTTGTTACTTACTTGTTAAGAAAGATTCAAACTTTAAGTTCTAGAATCATATCTTGTGATTTCTTGTGAATCAAGTCATTAATTGAGATTTTAAAAATCAAATCTTTTTCAAAAACTAATTTCTATCATATCTTTTCAAAAATATCTTCTTATCTTACCTTTTTCAAAAAAGTGATTGCAAAATATCTTTTCTAACTTCCTAACTTCTTATCTTTTCAAAATTTGTTTCAACTAACTAACTAACTTTTTGTTTGTTTCTTACCTTTTTCAAAACTACCTAACTAACTCTCTCTCTCTAATTTTTGAAAAAATCTTCCCTCTTTTTCAAAATTTCTTTTTAATTAGACTAATTATTTTTTTTATTTGAATTTTCGAAAAACTACTAACCTTTTTCAAAAACTATTTTCGAAAATCACTAACTCTTTTTTCAAAAATTATTTTCGAAAATTCTCTCCTCCTCTCATCCCCTTCTATTTATTTATTCATCTACTAACACTTCTCTTCATCTCACATCTCTGCTCCTATCATCACCTTTGTGTTTGGATTCTTCATTCTTCTTCACCCCTATTCCTTTTCTTCTTCTACTAACAATAAGGAACCTCTTTACTGTGACATAGAGGATTCTTCTTCTTTTCTTTTTCTCTTCTCTTTCTTATGAGCAGGGACAAAGAAAAAGGCATTCTTGTTGAAGCTGATCCAGAACCTGAAAGGACTCTGAAGAGAAAACTAAGAGAAGCTAAATTACAACAATCCAGAGACAACCTTATCGAAAATTTCGAACAAGTAAAGGAGATGGCAGCCGAACCCAACAACAATAATGCAAGGAGAATGCTTGGTGACTTTACTGTAACTAATTCTAATTTACATGGAAGAAGCATCTCCATTCCTACCATTGGAGCAAATAATTTTGAGCTGAAACCTCAGCTAGTTTCTCTGATGCAGCAGAACTGCAAGTTTTATGGACTTCCATCTGAAGATCCTTTTCAGTTCTTAACTGAATTTTTGCAGATCTGTGATACTGTTAAGACTAATGGAGTAGATCCTGAAGTCTACAGGCTCATGCTTTTCCCTTTTGCTGTAAGAGACAGAGCTAGAATATGGTTGGACTCTCAATCCAAAGACAGCCTGAACTCTTGGGATAAGCTGGTCACGGCTTTCTTAGCCAAGTTCTTTCCTCCTCAAAAGCTGAGCAAGCTTAGAGCTGATGTTCAAACCTTCAGACAGAAAGAAGGTGAATCCCTCTATGAAGCTTGGGAAAGATACAAGCAGCTGACCAAAAAGTGTCCTTCTGACATGCTTTCAGAATGGACCATCCTGGATATATTCTATGATGGTTTATCTGAGCTATCAAAGATGTCATTGGATACTTCTGTAGGTGGATCCATTCACCTAAAGAAAACGCCTGCAGAAGCTCAAGAACTCATTGACATGGTTGCTAATAACCAGTTTATGTACACTTCTGAAAGGAATCCTGTGAGTAATGGGACGCCTATGAAGAAGGGAGTTCTTGAAATTGATACTCTGAATGCCATATTGGCTCAGAATAAAATATTGACTCAGCAAGTCAATATGATTTCTCCGAGTCTGAATGGAATGCAAGCTGCATCCAACAGTACTCAAGAGGCATCTTCTGAGGAAGAAGCTTATGATCCTGAGAACCCTGCAATAGCAGAGTTAAAATACATGGGTGAACCATATGGAAACACCTACAATCCATCATGGAGAAATCACCCAAATCTCTCATGGAAGGATCAAAAGCCTCAACAAGGCTTTAATAATGGTGGAAGAAACAGGTTTAGCAATAGCAAGCCTTTTCCATCATCCACTCAGCAACAGACAGAGAATTCTGAGCAGAATCCATCTAGCTTAGCAAATTTAGTCTTTGATCTATCTAAGGCCACTGTGAATTTCATGAATGAAACAAGGTCTTCCATTAGAAATTTGGAAGCACAAGTGGGTCAGCTGAGTAAAAGGATCACTGAAATCTCTCCTAGTACTCTCCCAAGCAATACAGAAGAGAATCTAAAAGGAGAGTGCAAGGCCATTGAATTAATTACCATGGCCGAACCCACAAGAGAGGAGAAGGACGTGAATCCCAAGGAGGAAGACCTCCTGGGACGTCCAGTGATCAATAAGGAGCTTCCCTCTAAGGAACCTAAGGAATCTGAGACTCATCTAGAGACCATAGAGATTCCATTGAACCTCCTTATGCCATTCATGAGCTCTGATAAGTATTCCTCTTCTGAAGAGAATGAGGATGTTACTGAAGAGCAAGCTGCCAAGTTCCTTGGTGCAATCATGAAGCTAAATGCCAAATTATTTGGTATTGAAACTTAGGAAGATGAACCTCCCTTGTTCACCAATGAACTAAGTGATCTGGATCAACTGACATTGCCTCAGAAGAGACAGGATCCTGGAAAGTTCATAATACCTTGTACCATAGGCACCATGATCTTTAAGGCTCTGTGTGACCTTGGTTCAGGAATAAACCTCATGCCCCTCTCTGTAATAGAGAAACTGGGAATCTATGGGGTGCAAGCTGCTAAAATCTCATTAGAGATGGCAGACAATTCAAGAAAACAGGCTTATGGACAAGTAGAGGACGTGTTAGTAAAGGTTGAAGGCCTTTACATCCCTGCTGATTTCATAGTCCTGGATACTGGAAAGGAAGAGGATGAATCCATCATCCTAGGAAGACCTTTCCTAGCCACAGCAAGAGCTGTGATTGATGTGGACAGAGGAGAATTGATCCTTCAATTAAATAAGGACAACCTTGTGTTTACAACTCAAGGATCTCTCTCTGCATCCATGGAGAGGAAGCAGAAAAAGCTTCTCTCAAAGCAGAGTCAACCAAAGCCCCCACAGTCAAACTCTAAGTTTGGTGTTGGGAGGCCACAACCAAACTCTAAGTTTGGTGTCAAACCCCCATATCCAAACTCTAAGTTTGGTGTTGGGAGGTCTCAACAAAGCTCTGCACATCTGTGAGGCTCCATGAGAGCCCACTGTCAAGCTATTGACATTAAAGAAGCGCTTGTTGGGAGGCAACCCAATGTTTATTTATCTAATTTTATTTTTGTTTTTCATGTTTTCTTAGGTTCATGATCATGTGGAGTCACAAAATAAACGAAAAATTTAGAAACAGAATCAAAAACAGCGGAAGAAAAATCACACCCTGGAGGAAGCACCTGTCTGGCGTTCAACGCCAGAACAGAGCATGGTTCTGGTGCTGAACGCCCAAAATGGGCAGTATCTGGGCGTTGAACGCCCAAAATGGGCAGCATCTAGGCGCTGAACGCCAGAATTGCACCCTGGAGAAGAGCTGGCGCTGAACGCCCAGAACAAGCATGGTTCTGGCGTTCAACGCCAGAAATGGGCAACAAATGGGCGTTGAACGCCCAAAATGGGCACCAACCTGGCGCTGAACGCCCAGAGTTGTGTGCAAGGGCATTTTACATGCCTAATTTGGTGCAAGGTTGTAATTCCTTGAATACCTCAGGATCTGTGGACCCCACAGGATCATCTCAAGATCTGTGAATCTCACAGGATCCCCACCCACCTCACCCTCTCTCTCTCCGTTCATGGTCATCCCTTCTGTTTTCCATTCACCACTCACACCCATACACACATCCCTCTATCTCCTCCATATCTTCTTCTTCTTCATCTATTCTTTCTTCTCTTGCTCGAGGGCGAGCAATATTCTAAGTTTGGTGTGGTAAAAGCATAAGCTTTTTGTTTTTCCATTACCATTAATGGCACCTAAGGCCAGAGAAACCTCAAGAAAGAGGAAAGGAAAGACAAATGCTTCCACCTCTGAGCCATGGGAGATGGAAAGATTCATCTCACAAGCCCATCACTAAGAAAAGGATGGAGCAAACAAGAGAGCACATTCATGAATCTCAACAGGCACATGAAGAAGCTCATCATCAAGAAATCCCTGAGATACATCAAGGGATGCACTTGCCTCCACAGAATTTTTGGGAGCAAATCAACACCTCCCTAGGAGAATTAAGTTCCAACATGGGACAATTAAGGGTGGAACATCAAGAACACTCCATCATCCTTCATGAAATTAGAGAAGATCAAAAAGCAATGAGGGAGGAGCAACAAAGACAAGGAAGAGACATAGAAGAGCTCAAGGACATCATTGGTTCCTCAAGAAAGAAACGCACCCATCACTAAGGTGGACTCATTCCTTGTTCTTACTTTCTCTGTTTTTCGTTTTCTATGTTAAGTGCTTATCCATGTTTGTGTCTTCATTACATGATCATTAGTAGTTAGTAACTATGTCTTAAAGTTATGAATGTCCTATGAATCCATCACCTCTTTTAAATGAAAAATGTTTTAATTCAAAATAACAAGAAGTACATGAGTTTCGAATTTATCCTTGAACTTAGTTTAATTATATTGATGTGGTGACAATGCTTCTTGTTTTCTGAATGAATGCTTGAACAGTGCATATGTCTTTTGAAGTTGTTGTTTAAGAATGTTAAATATGTTGGCTCTTGAAAGAATGATGACTAGGAGACATGTTATTTGATAATCTGAAAAATCATAAAAATGATTCTTGAAGCAAGAAAAAGCAGCAAAGAACAAAGCTTGCAGAAAAAAAAAATAAAATAGGCAAAAAAAATTAGAAAAAGAAAAAGCAAGCAGAAAAAGCCAAAAGCTCTTAAAACCAAGAGGCAAGAGCAAAAAGCCAGTAACCCTTAAAACCAAAAGGCAAGGGCAAATAAAAAGGATCCCAAGGCTTTGAGCATCAGTGGATAGGAGGGCCTAAAGGAATAAAATCCTAGTCTAAGCGGCTAAACCAAGCTGTCCCTAACCATGTGCTTGTGGCGTGTAGGTGTCAAGTGAAAACTTGAGACTGAGCGGTTAAAGTCAAGGTCCAAAGCAAAAAAAAGAGTGTGCTTAAGAACCCTAGACACCTCTAATTGGGAACTTTAGCAAAGCTGAGTCACAATCTGAAAAGGTTCACCCAATTATGTGTCTGTGGCATTTATGTATCCGGTGGTAATACTGGAAAACAAAGTGCTTAGGGCCACGGCCAAGACTCATAAAATAGCTGTATTCAAGAATCATCATACTGAACTAGGAGAGTCAATAACACTATCTGAACTCTGAGTTCCTATAGAAGCCAATCATTCTGAACCTCAATGGATAAAGTGAGATGCCAAAACTATTCAAGAGGCAAAAAGCTACAAGTCCCGCTCATCTGATTGGAGCTATGTTTCATTGATAGTTTGGAATTTATAGTATATTCTCTTCTTTGTATCCTATTTGATTTTCAGTTGCTTGGGGACAAGCAACAATTTAAGTTTGGTGTTGTGATGAGCGGATAATTTATACGCTTTTTGGCATTGTTTTTAGTATGTTTTTAGTAGAATCTAGTTACTTTTAGGGATGTTTTCATTAGTTTTTATGTTAAATTCACATTTCTGGACTTTACTATGAGTTTGTGTATTTTTCTGTGATTTCAGGTATTTTCTGGCTGAAATTGAGGGACTTGAGAAAAAATCAGATTCAGAGGTTGAAGAAGGACTGCTGATGCTGTTGGATTCTGACCTCCCTGCACTCAAAATGAATTTTCTGGAGCTACAGAACTCAAAATGGCGCGCTTCCAATTGCGTTGGAAAGTAGACATCTAGGGCTTTCCAGCAATATATAATAGTTCATACTTTGACCAAGTTTAGACGACGCAAACCGGCATTCAACGCCAGCTCTCTGCCCAATTCTGGCGTCTAGCACCAGAAACAAGTTGCAAAGTAGAGTTCAACGCCCAAACTGGCACAAAAGCTGGCGTTCAACTCCAAGAATGACCTCTCCACGTGTAGACTTCAAGCTCAGCCCAAGCACACACCAAGTAGGCCCCGGAAGTGGATTTATGCATCAATTACTTACTTCTGTAAACCCTAGTAGCTAGTTTATTATAAATAGGACCTTTTACTATTGTATTAGACATCTTTGGATTATCTTTTGATCTATTGATCACGTTTGGAGGCTGGCCATTCGGCCGTGCCTGGACCTTCATTACTTATGTATTTTCAACGGTAGAGTTTCTGCACTCCATAGATTAAGGTGTGGAGCTCTGCTGTTCCTCAAAGATTAATGCAAAGTACTACTGTTTTCTATTCAATTCATCTTATTTTGCTTCTAAGATATTCATTCGCACTTCAACCTGAATGTGATGAACGTGACAATCATCATTATTCCCTATGAACGTGTGCCTGACAACCACTTCCGTTCTATATTAGATTGAATGAGTATCTCTTAGATCTCTTAATCAGAATCTTCGTGGTATAAGCTAGATTGATGGCGGCATTCATGAGAGTCCGGAAAGTCTAAACCTTGTCCGTGGTATTCCGAGTAGGACTCTGGGATTGAATAACTGTGACGAACTCCAAACTCGCGAGTGCTAGGCGTAGTGACAGACGCAAAAGGATAGTAAATTCTATTCCAGTATGATCGAGAACCTCCAAGATGATTAGCCATGCAGTGACAGCGCATCGGACCATTTTCACAGAGAGGAATAGGATGCAACCAACGACAAGGGTGATGCCTCCAGACGATTAGCCGTGCTGTGACAGAGCATTTGGACCATTTTTCTGAGAGGATTGAAAGTAGCCATTGGCACCGGTGACATCCTTACATAAAGCCAGCCATAGAAAGAAGTAAGACGGATTGGATGAAGACAGCAGAAAAGTAGAGGTTCAGAGGAATGAATGCATCTCCATACGCTTATCTGAAATTCTCACCAATGATTTACATAAGTATTTCTATCCTTATTTTAGTATTAATTTCAAAAACTCCATAACTATTTTATATCCGCCTGACTGAGATTTACAAGGTGACCATAGCTTGCTTCATACCAACAATCTCCGTGGGATCGACCCTTACTCACATAAGGTTTATTACTTGGACGACCCAGTGCACTTGCTGGTTAGTTTTGCGAAGTTGTGAAGATATGTTTAGACCATGGTTCTGTGCATCCGTTTTTGGTGCCATCGCCAGGGAATCAATTTCGAACAATAATTCACAACATGAGTAACAATTTTGCATACCAATGAGCTAGCTCGAGCTCAACTCGTTAATAGCTCGATAAGCTAAGCTCGTGAGCTAGTGAGCCAATCTTGAGCTTGGAATTGAGCTCATAATTTAAATGAGCCGAGCTTGAGCTTGGATAAGCTCAGCTCATTAGCTCGTGAGCTGACTCGATTATATATATATATATATATATACACACACACACACACACACACACACATATCCTATATGTATTTAATCTATACTTTTAATATTATATATATACATATGAAATAGTATTATATAATTATATATATTAATGATCTTAATTATTTAAAATTTTATATTTAGTTTTTACATATATTTTGATGTAGGACATAAATAAAAAATTTATAATTTAATGATAGATAACAATATATAAAATTGATCTTTTTAAATATTTTATAAAATATTTAAGTTATAATTTATTGATATAGAATTATAAATTATGTATTTATGTTTCTATTATTTGAGCCAGCTCGTGAGCTTTCGGTGAGCCGAGTTTGAGCTTAAGAAATAGGCTCGATTATTAATGAGTCAAGCCGTGAGCTAAGCTCAATTTTTGTGAGCCAAGCTTGAGCTTGGTCTAGCTTGGCTCAGTTCGGCTCACTTCCAGCCCTAATTCCCTCCATCACCTCTAACATATATGCCTGTATTATTTGTCTTCTTTCCATATACATGCTTAGGAGTATGAAATCTATACCCGTTGACCTTGAACATACCAACACTCGTGGCCCTAGTTTTTGGCCCAAATGCTAAACTCAATAAATGAGGACAAGTTATGCCATTACTGGGTTTTTTACCTGATTTTGTCAAACAAAATATAGTATTTAGAAAAATAAGATTTACTTTGACATATTTTGATACACTCAACAACATGTAAAAATTTACATGCTCATGGAACCATGATGGAAAGTTGGATAAAGAATTATTGCTTCCATGGACCTGCTCGTATTGACTTCTAAATGTATCGACTTCAGGACAATTCAACAAGATATGTAAGTGAGCGGCTTTCATTTCCATACTAGTTAATCATCTGTCTTTGTTGGCTCCCCCAGGTACACCCAGTTGATCAAAAATAGAAAGGGTAGGCTTAGATGAACTTTCACCACCATCATCATTCCGATTCGGCCTTGTTCTCTTAGACATGACATGTGGCTCAAAGTAATAATAACAATAACTTGATGTCTCTCTATCCAGGTATGCTTGACAAATTGAACCCTCCACTCTATTCCGATTCTTCACTGATGTCTTATACGTGCCTATTTCATGCTCAAATGGATACATCCACCTATACTGAGCTGGTCCACAAACACGTGTCTCATATGCCAAGTGAACTGATAGATGCTCCATTACGTCGAAAAAGGCAGGTGAAAAAATTCTTTCTAACTTGTACAAAATAACAAAAATATTAGCTTCTATTTGTACAAGATCACTAACCCGAAGAGTAGATGAACAAAGGTCCCTAAAATATTGAGTTATTTCGGTCAACGGTTTCCACACGTGGTCTGGCAACTCTTTGAAGGCTAACGGAAGCAAACACTCCATAAATACATGACAATCATGAGTTTTCATCCCAAACAATTTTCCTCCCTTGACATCGACACACCTTTGTAAATTTGAAACATATCCATCTGGTATTTTCAACTCTTGTACCTATTTACAAACATTTTTTCATTGTTGGAGTGTCAAGACATAGTTGCCCTTAGGCTTTGCCCAATGACCTTCGCGTACCTGCACCAAATTCAAATCTGGTCGCTTACAAAGTACAGTCATGTCTAACCTTGCCTTTTCATTTTCTTTTGTTCTTTCAGTATTCATAACGGTATTCATTATGTTATCAAAAACATTCTTCTCAATATGCATTAGATCCAAACAATGACGAACCAAATCATCTTTCCAATATTGGAGATCCCAAAATATACTCCTTTTGGTCCAATTGTGTTCCAAGTTATTTGATGACTCCAAGGTTAGTTTCTCTTGTAGTTGCTTCTAAATAGTAATATAGCATTATTATTTTTTTCCTTATCTTTAATAATTAATGTAAGCATGTTTTTGCTTTTCATTAGCTGAAATAAAAGAATAGAATTCTCTCCATCCAATCCATGTTAAGTGACTCTATTTAGTTAAGATGGTAAATATTGGAAATTGAATTCTTATCCATACTTAGTTTATTGTCACAATAATTGGAACAATGTCCTACAATGCATGATGGCCTTCATTATTTTTTCATATTATATTGAACACTATTACTGCATATGGTTTAGACTTTAGACATCAGAAGACATAAGTTCAAAAGATTTAGCCACTTCTTCAACTTGTGGGACCTGAATTCCACTTTTAGTATTCTTAAGCTAGCTATGATGTCATGATTACTGAGAAAGACATTGAAACATGAGCCTAAAAAATAGTCTAAATTGTAGAAACTATAGTGTAAGGTATCAATCTTTAGTTTTCAAACTAGGATATAGAATCTCATGATGGTGATTGTCTTAATTGTGTTGAATTATGTTAGTGACATAATTCAATGATCCTCCTCTCTTTGTTTTCCCCAAAATTTATGCCATTTACAATGCTTTTACAATTACCCCACCAATTTATTTTCTACTTTTTGTTTTCATTTGATCTTGTTACTAGTGTTTCCTGAAGAATCAGGTAACTGTCATTTTTAAAATTTGTCTATCATGTGATTAATTTCAACAAATAATAGAGGCTCTTCAGCCCTGAAGAGATGGAAATATTTCTCTTTATGCTTCTATGGGAGGCTGGCTGGTTTATTATCAAGTATACACTCGTGTGTCGGTTTCACATTGAGAATAGACATATGCTGACTCCACATTCTCTTAAAGCAAATTAAAGGCCCAACCCTAATTCCTATTAGCTATTTGTCGGTTCCCATTCCCTTTAAGTTATTAAAATATTGCTAACATGCATATCAAAGAAACTTTGGCAGATAAATCCACTATGTCTTTCATTCTCTTTTATATATATAGTAACTCACCCTGCATGTACTTCAAGGTCCCACTAACTTCGCTTTCTATCTTCTTCTTCTATACCATTGCTTCTCATTACTTATTAATTAAACAAACCCAATATGAGGCACTCTCATTATATTTTAGCATTTTTTTTCACTTTAATTCTTACAACTCAAGCAAGACACCATCATCTAATTAAACTTGAAGACTTAAAGGGAGAGAAATCAACCTGTTTCAGGCCTCTAAGAGCCTTGGTTCATCTGAACAAGTAAGTAATCCAAGTAGGTTATGCTTTACACTGATTGATGCTGCATAAAGAAAAAAATATTTTTAAACATTTTCCTTTATTTGGCTTATGAAGTATGCTTCTACTAATTGATCCTTAATATTGTGTTGTTTATATAGATATTTTCAGGTGCATTTCCTAAGAACTATAAACCTCTTGCTAATTTCTACTATGAAGTAAATGATGATTCTCCAATTATACAGGTAGGAATCTAACTCAAGTATTGTTCTTCAGGGCTAACTAGTGTTCATTTAAAAATGTGTGGCTTTTAACTTGAAGGATGATGTCAATTTGTTTGACTACAATGTCCCTGAACGTGTAAATGAGTTTGTCGCAGCAGCGATATCTCAGGTGTGGAACTTATCCTTAGATTGGTGTTTGTTCTAAATTTGTATTCCTTTTAAGTTCATAAAATGCTTTGAAGTTTTATATATTGCTGACTATCCTAATTCAGGCCAAGATCAAAGATAGTGAGAGTGCAGAGAAGCTGAAAATAGAGATACCTGAGGAAGTAATGAGCATCTTTTTGCAGTCTTTTTAATGGAGGGGTCAGAGCTTTCTGCAAAGGAGCATCAGAAATAATATTAAGAATGTGTGACAAAATTAATTATTCTAATGGATATGCTGTTGATCTTCCTGAAGAACAGGCAAATAAAGTTAATGATGTCATAAATGATTTTGCCTCTAAAGCTTTGAGAACTCTTTGTGTGGCTGTTAAAGATATAGATGCAACACATGCCAAATGTTTCAAGATATATTTAATTTAGATTAATAAATTTAACTGTAAGCATATAAAAGTCATTAAACTTTCACATGGACATAGGTTTATCCTCTCCCCTCCATCAAAGTACTCATAAGAAGACATGGCCTCAATCCAGTAGTATTTAGTAAGAGTTTCAATTATATTGACCCTAAATGAGTGGACAGCAACCAAGAGAAGGCACTATTATATTCTTCTCATGTACTTATCTGGTGTTGGTGATCTGTGATCTCCAATTAGATCAAGAAAATTGAAGACTTATCCATTTGAAGTGATAAGAGGAATATTAACTAAGTTAAAATTGTGGTATCATACATTTGCTCAAAAATTACCAAACAAGCTTCACAGCAAAACTCATAAATCATGTAATGAAGGGGAAAACATTTGGCTATTCAAACAACTTCTAATTATGTATCATGCATCTCAAGCTTAACTTATTCAAACCAAGCAATAAATAAAGCATATTTCGTCAATCATAATGATGTCTTCATATACAGCAGCTCCTTTCAGTTATTGAAACCCTAATTCAATTCCAACAGTAGTGAAGAGAAAGCGAAGTCAACCAAGAAGACCAGGCAAGAAAGTAAAGAATACCTTATAATATATATGTGAATTGATGAATTGAAGCATGCAGATCCAGAGGCAGAAGTAATATCTCTATCACCAAAGTCGCCAATGGCGACGAACCGTTTCGTGTGTGAGATATGCGAGAAAGGGTTCCAGAGGGACCAGAACCAGCAGTTGCACTGGCGAGGGCACAACCTGCCGTGGAAGCTTCGGCAGACGGAGAAGGAGGTGGTGGTGGTGGTAGACGTGGGTTGAACGAGAGAATTTGGGGGAGTTTGCATTTCTGAACTTTGGACGCGAGAGGTGGACGCGGGAACATGTGTTTTTAGTTTTAAAAATCGACGGCATATTTGTCGATTTTAATTTAAAAAAGATAACACATATGGCGTCTATTTTATACATTAAATCTACACCGTTTATTCCATTTTAGAAAGCGATCTAGACCGTTCAAATTTATCGACGGTAACGTTGTCGATATTTTAAATAATAAAATAAACGCCATATTCGTCGATTTTATTTTCGACTTCTGATGTGTCGATAATATGACGATAAAAGGAAAAAAGATTAATGTATCATAAAAAAATCGACGACCTGGCTGTCGATTTTAATCTTTTATTTTTAATTATTTTTTTAGTAACATCGACAACAAGCCGTCAAAAATTATCAACGGCAGAAACAACTGTCGATTTTTTGCGTCGAAAAAAACGCTTTTTCTTGTAGTGATCCAAAGAATTTGAATATGTTGAGAAACAATTCTAAATCTGACTTGAATTCTCTTAATATCTTGGAAAAGTTAATTAATTGAATTAAGTTTGAAAACTTCTTCTCATGATTCTTAGGTTTTTGGACTTGGACTTGATAAGTGACATTATTGAATCAACTAGGTTTAGTTCTTAAGGATTGTGTTGTTTCTAAATCAGTGAACGAACTTCACCTCTTTTCATAATTAATTAATCAAAGGATTGATAGTTGATTAGGTTGAGAGAGACTGAATTACGAAGGAATTGGGATTTGATTACTTATGATTTGCCATTGAAACATCTTTGCAAGATCAAAGTGGAAAGTAAAAAGCATTTTTCCAAAAGTTTTAACATCTCTAAAACCTTAACTCTTTGAATCATATTACTTTTTCAATCATTCACGTTCTGCTTTTGTTTAACTTACTGTTTTTATGCAATTTGTTCTTGAAAACCTATTTTTGATTGTCTGACTAGAATAATCAATTGACTACTGCTTACTTAATCCGTTAATTATTGAGGAAACGATAACATATTCCTGTTGTATTGTTTGATACGATTCAATGTATTTGTCAGTAGTTTGTAGTTTGTTAAATCCGCATCACTTATGCAATTATATATCACTTAGATGCAGAATATCAATTTCATTATTTATTCATTTATTTGGAACATAAGTTAAATTTATTTTTATAATAAAAAATAATTGATATAATATATTCGTCAAGACAAGGCTACCCAACCTTTTTTTTAGGTGTTTTTCTTATTATTTTAATATTTAAAGTTTTTGTATGAACGCCATTAACTACTACTTCAATTTAAGTTAATAATATTAACATAATATAAGAATATATAGTTATTTTAATGTTATTTATTTCTGAAGTTTTATTTAAATAAGGATAAAGTATATTTTTTATCTTTGAAATTTGACAAAAATTTTAAAAATATCTCTAAGTTTTATTTTGTTTTAATTTTGTCCCACAAGTTTTTTATTTGTATCAAATATATTTTCGATGGCTAAATTTTCAAAAAATTTAAGACCAATCTAACAATAATGCATGAAAATGATGCTTGATTTGCTTGTGTTGAGGATTGTTCTTATGAAATTTTTGTTGAATTGGTCTTAAATTTTTGAAAAATTAGCCGTCAAGGATATATTTGATGCAAATCGAAAACTTTTGGGACAAAATAAAACTTAGAGGTATTTTTAAAACTTTTGTCAAATTTTAGGGACAAAAAATATACTTTATCCTTTAAATAAAGTAAACTATCATTTATACTCATGAATGTTCAAAATATTGATAAATCTACCTACGGAAAAACAAAATTAATTTTATACATACTTATAAAAGATAGATTTTTACTGACAAAACTATCTAAATTTTAAAAAATTATTTAAAATTCCTAGACTGCCTCCTTACTCATCCTAACCCACCTCTAACCCTTTTGTCACCACCTTCTAAATTTTCAACCGTTTATCATCACCACCCAAATCCATCATCATTTAAAATTTATCCCTAACTACCACTATTGTCATCGTTGCCATCACCACCATCACAACTGTCGCCGCTACCACTACACCAATAACTCATATTTAGACAATTCTAAAATTTCTAAGACTAATATTTTTCTTTTTCTCTCTAAATTCATCATCACCAATACTAAAAATTTAATTCTTCAACGTTATATTATTTCCAAATTTTAAAGCTAATTTTTTTCCTAAAATTTCACTTGCAAAATCAAAATAGAGAAAGAGAAAAAAATAAAAAACAATAATACTTAAATAGTGGATATGGTGGTGACTCATCTAACTCCCGATAGTAGCTCCTCCACCATGTGTTTCCTCCTTTTTACTGTATAGAGTCATCTCTCTCTCTCTCAGCCATGGCGGTATTGACTTCCTCTATCGTCTCCATTCTTACTCCTCACCATCGTGTCTTCCCTCTTTTTCTCCTTTTTTTCCTGTTTAGTTTTTCTCTCTTTCTCTCTTGTGGATCTTTTAACAGCAGTAACAACGACTGTGATACCTTATGTTGTCACCCTATTCTCTTCCCTTTACCTCAATCTAATTTTTTCTCTCACACTTTCTGTTTTATTGTCTTCTTCCATGATAAACTTTCGATAATAGTTATTGTCGTGAGAAAAAAAATTAGGTAGGCTGCAACATCAGAATGTTTATGCATTTGTTGAAAAGGGAGTTTGTAATTTTTTTTTCAAATGAAGTAAAAGAGGTTTATAATTTATTCCCATATGAGAAAAAGAATTGGCTCGTTAGCAGTAGTTAGAAGGAGATAAAATAGTATGATAGTGGTAGTAAGAAGAAGGAGGTGGCGGAGTGATGACAGCATTGATGGAGGTAGTTGGAGACGAGTGGTGGTGAATAAGGATTTAGAAAGTGATTGAGTTTGGGATTGGAGTGGTGGTGTTGTAAAATAACATTTGAATTTAAAATTAGGTTAGATTAGAGAATAATTTAAGAATTTTAAATATTTTTTAATTTTCGGGTAGTTCTATCAGAAAAAATTAATTTTTAATAAATATAAAGTCAATTTCATTTTTTTATTAGTGAATTTGTCAGCATCTTATAAATTTTTTTGTGGGTAGAAATAATAATTTATTCAAAAAAAAAAAAAAAAAACACTTGTCAACGACATATAAACTAACCTACCAGCGTCAATAACTTTTCACAGCTTTTGTAAAAAGTACAAGTACCATAATATATGTTCTTGCTCATTTCTAAGGAAATTTGATGATGTTTCTTTGTGTGGAAATTGAACCATAATAGTAATAATTTGATTTTCCTTGCAAAAGTTGATCATGACACATGATGATCATTATCTATTTATGCTGTCTTCTATTCTATGATAGGATCATTATCACTCTTGTCCCTCACAAATAGTAAGATGTCCACCCAATGATAAATGAATAAACACAACAGTTCCTTTTTCCAAATAAAAAAAAATGCAATAAATTCCATTCCTTTTTTTCCTCTTTTAAATCCCTCTTTCACAGGCCACAACTCTCTTCCTATCAAAGCGGACAGAGACAGATAAAAGTGTAACAAACGAAGTGGTGGAAAAATGGATCATTATGGATACCCAAAGCAAAAAAGCTATAAAATGTTGGGTAGGCCAGGGTCCTATATCTTATATTTAATAATGTTATGAATAGACCCTTTAAAATTGATTTGTCTCGCATCAGTTAAATTAAATTCATATCTTATTTAATAATAGTAGTTATATCATGAATAAACACAATATGTATTTCATACTTTAAATGTATTTTAGGAAACTTTTTCACCCACTTGTAATCATAGAACTTGGAGATTTATTGAGGTTGCTATCACCACCAGTCACTTCTACTATTAGATAGTTAGATCCAGCCTTGCTGAATTTTAATTCTATAATACTTTGCTTTACTTATTTCCATTTCCGCTTATTATTTTGTAAACAAATAGTATTGTCTCATGAAATTTGATAAATACATTACAAGAGATATTATAAAGATTATATTAAATTAACCAACATTATGGGCGAGAATTATGTTATTACATTTGATGAGTACAGTATGGTAGTTTTTTTTTTTTTTTTTTTTTGAGTTAGTTAAAATTTTCGACCACAAATGAGAGAAGGGTTCAAGATCTCCACTATTCAGAAATAGTCAAGCCTACAAAACAATAACAATAACTTATAAAAGACACGCAAAACTAACAATACGCTACAATCAAAAGTAATCACCCCTTAACCAAACAAAGCAAACACAAACATCCTTATGAACTACCTGACCAAAAAAAAAAAAAAAACATCCTTATGAACTCGCTATCAAGACAAACAGAAAGCCTATATAAAACAATAACTCACCAACAAGAATTCTTATAAAAAATACTAATAAAGGATAAAGGCATCTTTTTCATCTGGTGAACTTCTCTGACTCAAAGCTTTATATTAAGATTCCAACTTTTTATATATTTTGTGTGACTTCCTTCTTTAGGTCCTAGTAATTAAAATCATGCTCTCCATAGCATTACTCCCCATAAAATCAGTTGAAAATGTAAGACATAGAACAATACTATCTCAGAGTCTTGAGTAGCAAGAAAGGAAAGAGAGAAGAACAGATAGGAGAGAAGGTAATCTTCGTGAATTGTAATTCTTTAGTTCCGAGTGTATTCTTCATGTACACATGGATGAGGTATATATTCAAACAGAGTGAAGACTCACGTACTGCATGGTGTACGAAACAATGCTAGGTATGATTACGATCAACTAATTCTCTAGTATTAGTTAATAGTAATGACTAAATTAAAACCTTGGCCAAGAAGAAAGAGATCGAATAAATAAAGAAATGAGTTCATCATTATGATATGGTAATTGTTCGGAGGGTTATTTGAAACTGGGTTGCGTTTGGGTCTGGACATGAGGTCTAAACTCTTTATAGGACAACGTCCGACCTGAACTGGTATCGAGGTGCCGCCGTCCGAGTTCCTCGTAAGGAGGTGGGGGTAGTACTTGTAAGAGACTCCGATGTCTAAATCAGCAAAGGTTTTAAGCAGGTTTATAGTAGATTGGGTTATAGATATACCTGAGAGGTGTCAGTGTATTTATAGCGGGGTAGATTACCTCCTTTTGGGGTAGTTCTATCTTTTGTTAGTGGGTAACTGTTCCCCTTTTCTACGGATTTGTTAAGATCTTCCTTCTAGATATATGGGGATATCTTTAGTGATCTTTTATCTAGGGTAGGTAAGATTCACCTCCCTTTCGTAGTGCCCAACCTTTGAGGAGGTGGAGAGTGTTCGAACCGAGCTTCTTTGACTTGGATATGAACAGTGCTCCTACTCGAATCCGATCTTTTACTAAGTTGGACTCAGGCATTTGCGGTCCTGACCTTGACCCGACGTGGCTCGAGAATTTTGAATTGCTCCTAGGGCACATGTGACGGGAACGGTTCCCTTGGAATCTACGAGCGTTTATTAGGGAGGTGATTTTACCGTAATGCCCCTAACATCTTATAAATATGTTTCTAACTTTCTTCTTTTTCATTTTTTGTTTCTGCTTTCTTCTTTGTGACTGTTGCTTTTCTACTTCCCTTCCGTAACTACTACTCAAATCTTTGGATTTCACTTCGTTTCTTTGCGTTCGATGAGGGTGTTTGGACCGCTTGTCCTGTTGGTGCTCTTCTGTGGTGTTCGCTTCTTGATCTTTCGTTCTCAGGTTGGTGTTTTGCTCCTTTCTTTTTTTGTGGCTGTTTGTTTTCTCTGGTTTTCTATTTCCTGGGTAATGTGTTTTGTTTTGTTCTCCTTTTTGTTGGTTTTGTGGGTCAAGGGGTATTCATATGCTATTTTTCTGGAGGTATTTGCATGTTGTGTGTGCCATTTTGGAGGGTATCCGTATGCTATGCTGTCTCTCAAAAATGGGGTCGTCTTCGCTTTTTGAAGGGGACACCATTTTTGTTTAGGTGTTTTATGTGCTTTTACTAGTTAGGGTTTTGTGATTTTTGTTGATGGTGACTCGACTTGTGATTTGTCCAAGTTGTTTGTGACGACTTTTCTTTTCTCTTTGAATTTGTAGGTGTAGCATGTATGTCTCGGTCAGTAATTCACATGTCTACTAGGGTTCCATTCGGGTTGACCTGGGTAGATTCTTCTATCCTTACTCCTGTGCCTGTTATTGATCATGAGTACGCTGAGTCCTTTCGTAGACATCATAGGTTGTATGAGAACCGAGAGGATGAGCGAAAGTACGAGATTGTAGTGGCCATTCCCGAGGAGAGTGTTTGTTTTCTCCGACTTGATAGGTCAGAACGTCACTTCATGTATGTCTATGATTGCTTTTTTGTGAAATTGGGGATCACCTCCCTTTTATTGAGTTTGAGTGTGAAGTTCTTAAAGTTTGTAAGGTGGCTCCTACTCAGTTGCATCCTAATTCCTAGGGCTTTTTGAAGATATACCAACTCCTTTGTCAGGAGCTTGATGTCCGTCCTTCTCTTAAGGTTTTCTTTTACCTTTTTGTTCTTACCAAGTCCTTTGGCTCTAGAAAATTGAGCTGGCTTTCTTTTTGTGCTATTCAGGGTAGAAAGGTCTTAGCTATATATGACGATGTCTGACCTTTTTTTCTTGATGAGAATGATGATCCCATCATTCCTTTTTTAAGATCCGGACTGTGTTTTGCCTTTTGTGCAGATAAGATGGCCCCCAAGTTGGCTGCTATGAAGACACTGAGGTCTACAACAAAGAACGTGGTGGCACGGAGTTTGCAGTTGAAAGAGGGTGGTGAAGCCGGTGGGTCAGGTTCCCCTTCGAAATCGGATACAGGTGCCCCAGAGCCTCTAAAAGTCGTGCCCGATCTGGTTGTCCAACCAGCCTCTGCTTCTGGCAGCTTGGTCAATCCAAAATCCCGACCTCCACCTTCAGGGGGAGAGCCAGCTTCCAAGAAGCGTCGTCCTTCTGACTCGGGAAGCATATACGAGCAGGATTTTTGGTGCATGAAATTGTGATCTCTGGTAATGGTTCCAAAAACTTGGTGCTCTAATCTCAATTCATAATTTGTCACAACTTCGATACAACTAACCAGCAAGTGCACTGGGTCGTCCAAATAATACCTTACGTGAGTAAGGGTCGAATCCCACGGAGATTGTTGGTATGAAGCAAGCTATGGTAACCTTGTAAATCTTAGTCAGGCGGATATAAAATAGTGATGGGGTTTTCGAAATTAATACTAATTAAACAGAAAATAGGGATAGAAATACTTATGTAAATCACTGGTGAGAATTTCAGATAAGCGTATGGAGATGCATTCGTTCCTCTGAACCTCCGCTTTCCTGCTGTCTTCATCCAATCAGTCTTACTCCTTTCCATGGCTGGCTTTATGCAAGGGCATCACCGTTGTTAGTGGCTACATCCCCTCCTCTTGTGAAAATGGTCCAAGATGCCCTGTCACGGCACGGCTAATCATCTGAGGTTCCCGATCATGCTAGAATAGGATTCACCCTCCTTTTGCGTCTGTCATTACGCCCAGCACTCGCGAGTTTGAAGCTCGTCACAGTCATTCAATCATTGAATCCTACTCAGAATACCACAGACAAGGTTTAGACTTTCCGGATTCTCTTGAATGCCGCCATCATTCTAGCTTATACCACGAAGATTCTGATTAAGAGATCTAAGAGATACTCATTCAATCTAAGGTAGAACGGAAGTGGTTGTCAGGCACGCGTTCATAAGGAATGATGATGATTGTCACGTTCATCACATTCAGGTTGAAGTGCGAATGAATATCTTAGAAGCGAAATAAGATGAATTGAATAGAAAACAGTAGTACTTTGCATTAATCTTTGAGGAACAGCAGAGCTCCACACCTTAATCTATGGAGTGTAGAAACTCTACCGTTTGAAAATACATAAGTGAAAGGTCCAGGCATGGCCGAGATGGCCAGCCCCCATGATCTAAGAACCAGGCGTCCAAAGATGTTCCCAGATGTTCAAAGATGTCTAATACAATAGTAAGAAGTCCTATTTATAATAAACTAACTACTAGGGTTTACAGAAGTAAGTAATTGATGCATAAATCCACTTCTGGGGCCCACTTGGTGTGTGCTTGGGCTGAGCTTGAGTGTTGTACGTGTAGAGGTCCTTCTTGGAGTTGAACGCCAGCTTTTGTGCCAGTTTGGGCGTTGAACTCCACTTTGTAGCTTGTTTCTGGCGCTGGACGCCAGAATTGGGCAGAGAGCTGGCGTTGAATGCCAGTTTGCGTCATCTAAACTTGAGCAAAGTATGGACTATTATATATTTCTGGAAAGCCCTGGATGTCTACTTTCCAACGCAATTGGAAGCGCGCCATTTTGAGTTCTGTAGCTCCAGAAAATCCATTTTGAGTGCAGGGAGGTCAGAATCCAACAGTATCAGCAGTCCTTCTTCAACCTCTGAATCTGATTTTTGCTCAAGTCCCTCAATTTCAGCCAGAAAATACCTGAAATCACAGAAAAACACAGAAACTCATAGTAAAGTCCAGAAATGTGAATTTAACATAAAAACTAATGAAAACATCCCTAAAAGTAACTAGATCCTACTAAAAACATACTAAAAACAATGCCAAAAAGCGTATAAATTATCCGCTCATTAGTTTTGACGCCCTTACTTGGAGTGAGAAGGATATTCTCCCTCATAGTTTTATTAGTATGGACGATACTGCTATTCAGAGCCACCTCTAACTCCTCGCCTGGGGTGACATCCGAGCTACGGGTATATGTACGACCTTAGCAAAAGAGTTGGAGAAGACTCCTCTCAGCACGACTCAGAGTTTGGCGGCCGCCCTAAAGGTCTAAGGGGCCACTTTGAAGGAGTCAAAGGGGGAGTTAGAGCAAGAGAAGGAATCTCTGTCCTCTGAGTTGAGTAAGGTCCGTGCTCAGCTAAAGCAGTCGGAGGCTGCTCTGGCTATGGCGGAAGGTTTGAGGAAGAAAGCAGAGGAGAGTTACACTAGGGTCTTTGGGGAGAGGCTTGACTTGGTGGACGAGCTTACCAAATCTCGAGATAGGTGTGCGGAGCTTGAGGAGTCTGTTGTCAAAGGGATGGATGAGATGGTGGCCAACCTTAAAGTTCAGTTTCAAGTGTTAGGTCCCAAGGTGGGCCTTTCGCTTGTCAGCCCGAACAACGTGGTAATAGATGGGAAGATCATTCCTACTCCCGACGATGAAGACGTGGCTCCTGCGCCCGATCCAAAGGCATCGGGAGGGAAAAGCTCGATAACTCCCGACCCTCAGCCACATAGTAAAACTATTCCTTCTACTTCTCCTATTGTGGTTGTGCCAATCTCCGAGCGTCCCCTACCATCTGGAGGTGCCGAGGATGTCGTTACCAGTGAACAGTTAAAACTTAGAAAAATATTTTTAAATTAAGAAAAAAAATTTTTTTGGCATAATTGTTAACTGTGGTATCACAAACAACTTCAAGGATGAGGCTTTTTTATGCAATATTATAACTATTGAATCCCAAAACTTTCTAAGAAATATGAACAGAACACTGGATTTGCCAAAATATTTCTTCTACAAATATTACAAAGTATTAGGAGCTTCACATTGAAATTTTTTAAATGATTCTAATTGACCTTATAGTTGACCAAAATTTGTAAATTTGACTTTAAAGATGACTTGGTTCTCATTGCATACAAGTTCCAACGTGTTGCCTTCATAAGCATTTGCATAAATATTTTTAACTGTTTATGTCTAAAACTTTATGTTAAATGGGAGCTCTTCCATCTCTTCAACTGACACTAGTTCATTTTCTTCTTCATCGTTAAAGAATGATCGTGGAATATTGTAATAACTAGAAAAAAAAAATAGATAAGACGTGGGATCCACCCCTAAGTATATTTCTTCCTTCTCTAACCCTAGCCCCACACTCACTCACCTCTCACTGCCGCACACACCCTCACTCACCTCATACCCTCTTTCTCACAGCACACACCCAAATTCAACAGAAAAAGAAAGAAAAGGGAAAGAGAAAAGGGAAAGAGAGAAGAGGGGAGACCGCGAGAAGAGAAGGGAGGAGGAAGGAGGGAGGAGGGAGTTGTCTACGCCAAGCCATCACGCAAGGAGAGAGAGAGCCACGCCTCGTCACCGCCGGCCTGGAGTTCGCCATTCGTGTCCCGTCGCGCCTCCGCCAGCCGCGTCCAGCTCGCTGCCATTGCGTCGCCATCAAAGGCCAAATCTTTGGGGGAGTTGTCCTCGTGTACGGGTTGGATGGTTTTGGTTTTTAACTCGGCTTCGAGTTTTAGGAGCTTGTCCTCTAACTCTCGACGTTGCCTAGTTTCTCTTCATATGCTTCTTTCGGCTTCACGCTGGAATTCGGCTTCCTGTTCGAGCTGCTTAAGCCGATTTTGTTGTTCTCGGAGGGCTTCTAAAATTTCTATATTTGGAGAATGCTTTTCTCTATTTTGCTGAGAGGTGTCTTTGGGTGTGGTGTCCGCGTTCTTGTGCGGCATCCTGTTTTCCAAATTAGAGTTGTGATCGTTGTCAATGTCGTCCGCATAATGATGGGATGACTTCCAGGTTCCCCGGCAACGGCGCCAATGTTCCGAGGATTACCTGAAACTGTAGGTCGATCTCAGATGAGATCTGCGGTGGTGGCCGGAGCTGTCGTGCCCGACTTGTTGGACCTGGTGGAGTTGGAGATGCTGCTGATCCTTCGTCACCGAAGGGTGGTGGTAGCTGCAAAAGACTCTGATGCTTAAGTTAGCATGGGCTTTAAGCAGGTTTTTCGTAGAATCAGAGTATGAGTTATACCTGGGTACTCCAGTGTATTTATAGTAGTGTGGAATGACCTTTCTGGAGATAAGATCTTATCTTATCTTTGAGTGAAGTCATCTTATCTTCTGGGGAACCGCCTTTATCTTTTTAGGCTTTAACTGCTTTTAGATTGGGCTATGTCCCTTCATTTGGGCTTGTATGGGCCCTTCTGGCGTTTTGGCCAAACTCTTTAAGAAGAGGTCGGGGAATCTAGACCTGAAGAGGTCGGTCGACTTGTCTTTAATCAGCCCGGATCGTACAGCTCGACCTAGGGTATGAACAAAAACCAAACGCAGTTTAACTCTTCTTAATGCTTCTTCATTCGGTTTCTGAAAAGGTAAAGCTATAGGGGGGTGAGAACCTAACCACATGGCCTCACTACGGAGTTTCAAAGTTGTCATAAAAAGATATTTAACAAGAAAACTGTTTTCAAGCTCAGTGATTGTCGTTGCCTTATAAATCTTTTAAAAACTAATAGATAATCGTTCAAACCTTTTCAAAGAAACAATGTTTAATCTTTCAGAAATCCAAAACCTTTCCTTTCTTATAAGAAAATCTCAATCAGAAACCAACCACGCAATCAAACAACACAATCATTAATTCAGCACCAAAGTTAATTCTCAAATGTAGCACGCCAGGACAAACACAGGTAAGACAAACAAGGAAAGCATAAGTAGGCAGCAGTTACAGCAAATAGTTCAAGTAGCAGTTAAGAACAGTTTAGTAATTAGGCAAACCAAAACAAGTTCAAACTCAAGCAAAGCATACAAATGCATATGATGCATGCCTGTCCTATGGCTGATGAGGCTCATCTGTTAGTTATCCAGCCAACCCAACAAGTTTGAATTATCCTTAGACTGTCCCTCGACGAGCATCCCCAAGAGTCTATGCATAGATTTTTCTCAAATAATCAATATTGCTCAATGGGGGTAACATTCCCGGGAATTTATATAGTGACCGGTCACACTTACGTCGTAGGGTCAATGGAGTATCGAGTTTTCTACCTGGTACACGTGGTGTCAAGCCACGACACTTTATCCAGGAAAACTCGTGTCTCAGATATTTCAATTTCATAAGCCATATAAATAAATCATTCAACATTCATCAATGTCTAAGTCATTCTCAACATCATTATCATTCATCAATCCATATCTCATTTCTAATTTCCAATTTCATTCAAAATCATATTTCAAAGAAAATCCTCATCATCCTTCTTTCCATTCCATTCACTAACAATTCCCAATCCAAAACGTAACTCTTCCTTTGATAAATAAAGTAGTCTTAAACCATGTAATGCTTAAAATTAAACCTTTTTAAAATAAATAATTCAAATAAAACTTCTAATTTTATAAAATTTCGGCAGCATCTCCTCTAAAACTTGGACACTGCCACCCTTTTCGGGTCCCATCTAATCATTCCTCAAATCAACCAATTCCGAATCTCAATCATTTTCCAAAATTCAACTAGTTCTAATATCAAATTATTTTCAAATCCATCCATTTCCAATAATAAATTTTTGTCAAAATTAAACCAGCTCAAATATTAAATCATTTATATAATCAACTAAAATTAAACCGCTTCCAGAATCAGTTTATTTTCATATTTCAAATCATTTCCAAAGCCGATTCGTTTGCATTATCAAAATAACTTCAAAACCAAGAAAAATCACTTTTCATAATAATCAACTAAATAACTTTTCAAACTAATTTCTTTTCAACAATCACAAACTACTCAAGCAATCAGTCATTCAATCCAGCAAACAACCACATCTATAAGACAATCATAATCACAGACATATGTTTCTCACATTAATATCTATTTATAACAACTCTATACGATAAAATAAATTTTAAGAAAACCTCTACCTCGATAAGTCAAAACATATAACCCCAAACGTGTCAACTGAACTCTTTTCGCTCAGCCTGAATTCAACCGCAACCGTAACCTCAGCTCCGCTTGCTTTCTCAATAGCAGAACAGTCTCAATCGCGACATGAAACACTCGATTTCTAATCCTTAAAAATATCAATGTTGCAAATACTTTAATACATGTAATGAAACACTAACGCGGGGTCTCTGAAACAGAAATACTTACTGCAATACGAAAATGAAATAGCGGCAGTCTCTGAACTGGTTTGGCAGCCTCGGCAGCCACCTCACGCAGCAGCGGCGACCGGTTTACGGCGACAGCAACTGAAACCAACAAGCAGTGCTTGTAACGTTTCCAAAACTTGAAAGAAACAAAATCCAATACTCAAACCCTTACCGACGGTGGTCGTAGGTAATGGAGGTGGCGTTTCTCGGCGGCAAAGGCTCGGCCACCCATCACCAGCGGCGGCGACGGAGGTACGACGGCGGCTGGACAGATCGGCAGTGAGGAGAACCAGTTCAGTCTCGGATCTCTCTCTCTCTCTCCTCCACGCGCGGCTCTCCTTGCATCGGCTCGCTTCCCGGTGACAGCGGTGGATCTGGCGACGATTTGGGACAGAGACGACGACGGCGGCTGGTTGAGCTAGACGGACCGGAAACGACGGGTCAGCCACACGTCTCCTCTCCCCGCAACTGAGCTCCCTAGCGCGTGTTCTTCCTCTCTCTTCTCTCTGTTCTTCGCACTTTCTCCCTCCTCTGTGCAGTACGGCGGCGCAACAGCGACTGATCGCGGTGACAAGGTGGCGTCCTAAGCAGCGTGGCGTTGGTGCGACGGCTCCTCCCTCTTAGCCGGCGCTCTCCCTCTCACGGATCCCCCTCCTCTCTTCCCCTTTCTTTCTTCTTTTCTTCTTTCTTAGCTGCTTCTAGGTTAGGTTCAATTTGTGTGTGTTGAGTGTGTGTGACCGAGGGTGAAGGGGGGTAGGGTACCGTGTGTATGTGTGTGTTAGCATGGGTAAGGGTTTAGGTTAGTAAAGGTAAATTAGGATTTGTGTTGTGTAATAATAATTTTTTTTATGAAATAAATAAAAAGTAGGATAATAATAAAAACCAAATTCAATATAAAGTATCTATCTTTAAAAATACCTTCTAATTAATAATCTTTAAATATTTTTTTTAGTTAAATACCAATTTAGTAAAAATTGAAAATAAGTAAATTAACTCTCCTTTATTTATAAAATAAGGTTAAAAATCTATATATTAAAATTAAGGCATATAAAATATTCATTATTTTTCAATTATAAGAACTCTAAATAATAAATAAGAGCTTACTCAATTTTTATATAAAAATCTCTAAAATATAGTCTTAAATAAATATAATACATCATAAATAATTTGTTAATAACTTTTTAAAATTCGAGGTCTTACATGTTCCGTCATCGGTCGCCGTTCGAGTGAACCTTGGTTTCTAATGGAACTGTTGGTGCCGCTGGAGCTGAACCGTTACTGTCAATAATCAAAACTATCGCAGCTCCACCTTGTCGCTGTCCTAATCCAAATCCTACGCCTATTCGTTCCATTTTACTTCAATCCTCCTCACCTTGGATTTTGGCACTCCGGGTTCGGTATCTTCGGTCCCTTGGGATCAAGTTGTGAGTAGACTTTACATTTATAATTGTTTGATTGTGCATCTATAATTATTTTGACCTATAACTAGTATGATCTTTGAATTATACTCACTATCACTACAAGAGAACCGGGTGTTAGCTGCGCTAAAACACCAGCCCCTTTTCCAGAGCGCTGCTGTTCGAGGGAGCTGCTGCCGTTCGTCATGCGGTTTGAAGGTCCGCATCTAAGAACCTTATTGCCGGCCCAAATTGCCGGCCGTTCTCCCCAACCGCTCCAGATTGCTCTAATTTGTTGCGATTCCTGCTGCGTGAATACTCCCCCGCTCCAAATAAACTGAACGGAGGCGGTAATGGGCCCTCACCGCAGCAGATGACATTGGGGGGAAGGGGATTTTGCCTCACTAAAATACCCAGAGCAAATTGATTTCGCGCCACAACCTTCAAGTATTTGGCGCGAGAACCCTTTATTCAGAGCCAAGGTATAGCAATCAACAAGGCTCCTTCCCCGCCGTACTTACCCTTCCCTCTGTCAGATCCAGCCGAGTCCGCTCCATCGTTGTTCCGGTCACCAGGCTCCTCCCTCATCCGTGTAGCTCCCGTGCACGAAGGTGAAGTAGAAGAGGTCGTCGGAGTCTTCTCCTTCTGCTGTGCATGCGTGTGAAGTCGTCGGCGTCATCCCAATCCATCCGTCCCTGTGTCATTCTTGGCAGCCTTCTCCCCTTTGGCGGTGCTTCGCGTTGCCGATTGCAATAGACTCCCCTCTCAGTGGTAAGTTCCTCTCCCTCGTCCCAATTTACGTTTCGGGGCTCTTGAGAAAACTATTCGAGCATCAATTAATCTTTATGCTTCATTAATTTTGGTCTGAACAACGTATGTTGATTAATTTTGGCCAAATTTTTCTTCAATTTAACACTCAGATTGAATTTTTCCCCAATATCTGAACCCCTGAGTCTTGATGTGTTTTTAGGAGTTAGTTGATTTACTTGTTAAATGCTGAAAAACCTGCTTGCTTTGCGTGGAACCTGTGATTGCTTTCTTTCGTATCAAGACCCATGCACTGTCTATCTGAATTTATTTTACAATCCTTTAATTTTTTTAGTACTCTGAATAGTCTTCATGTTTCGAAGTTGGAGATGTATGTGTTTTTGAACTCACCAATGAAAAAGATCTGTTTGATGTTCATATTTGTAGAGCCCAATGCTAGGGTAATGTATTATAACTTCAGGAACTAAGAGCTTTTAATTCTTAAATAAGGTTAATTACGCGGAGATGCATCACCTTTTTTTTCCTTTTCTGCATAATCAAACTTTTATATTTGGTTTGGAGCAGGTTTATATATGTATGTACTAAGTATTTTAATTTTATTTCTTGTTTTGTCACTCCATGTTTGTGTTTTTGAGCTCATCAATGAAAAAGATAAGGAGGTAAAGTTGTAGCAAACTCCTAGTCCGCAGCCGTCAAATCTTGGGAAACATACCAGTGGTTCACCTTCAAGCTAAAAATATATCTGCTAAGACATATCAAAGTAGTAGTACTAAGCAATGCTATTGCGGTTATGTGCTTGATTCATGTAACAAAAAAAGTTCAACTTCTTATTGTCTTTCTTTTCTTCCTTTTTTAACTTTTTACCACATACTTTGTTGTTTGACTGCATTATTGATTGAAAGTAACTATAAAATGGGCAGGTATATTTTCATGTTGATGGATAGATCCTCTTGCATGTTACATGATTGCTGTATTGAATTTAAGTTTTATTTTTATTGGAGTCGTAGATTTGGAATCTATAGAGAAAGAACATAAAAATTAAAGTGCAAAAACTGTTCAATCTAAAATGACTTCTTGGTAAAACACCTCAATTGACCATGTAAGGAAAGGGACATGTTTGGGAGTAGTTTGTGTTCAATTTTTCAAGAACAAATTATTCATTTCTTTGATTATATCTTATTAAAAAGAGATAGTGATGGTGACTTTGACGTGTGTATTCACATGCATTTGGAGAATTTGTGTTTTTGTTCATGCTGAGTAGTGGTACTATACAGTGACAATGAATGCATACACAAGGCTTTGATATGATGCGTTTGGTTGGCTTTTACTTTCCATGGTTAGACAACAAATATCTTTAGAATATGTGCTTGTATAACAACACCATTAGCCCTACATCTTTAGTCTCAAGATGAAACCCATTTCCCATAAGCACTAACCAGTCCTTTCAAAGATGTTGACAGCATTTCAATAATGGTTTAGGTATTGCAAGAAAAAATATGCATATTCGACGTGCAGTGTGTTTGATTTGGCTAGACCTCTTTTTTTCATTTTTTTTTTCTCAAATGGGTTGGACTGTCTCCAATCTTTTTTTTCATTTTTGTTTACCATGTGCCAAGGCCTCTTCACATTTGGCTAGAGCTAGAGTTTATCTTGCAGTAAAGTGGTTTATATTTGATAGTTTGATATCTGTTATGAATGTTTATTTTCCATGGTTTTAATCTCAAGATCTCTCATCAGCTTATCAATATCTTGGTTACCATTGTTAAATGTTTCCTCTAATTCTCGGAGTTAAATTCTGACTTTCTCTGAACTTAATTTATTTGCATTGAATCAGGTTCTCGGACGAGCGGGTATATCGGAGCTCTGAAATAATTTACTTGGGGTGTATTCCTGTACCTGCAGCTGTGACAGGTATTATCAATAGAGTAGAACCAATAAGTCTTGCACAAAGTCTTTTGGGGAATTTATTAAGTATTAATTTTTATATTTTTATTTGATATATTTTGTTTTTAGTTGAATTGGAGGATTTTGTTGTATTATTTTTAATTTTTTTTTTTTGCATTTTTTCCCCTTAGGCTAGGCATCAGGATTTTGTTGAATGGGTGATTAGTATCTGTAAAATGACACTATAGTTTGTCTCGGAGAGTGTTATAGTGAATAGTGGATTTGGTTCCATACTTCCATTACTGTTAGTTGTTACAAGTTGAATGTGAAAAGGCCTGTTGTATCCCTCGTTTCTATCCATCCTTTAATTATGTATTCGTATTTTGTACTACTCAGATTCTTTTGCGAGTTTGCTGATTAGCGTATGGATGCTGCGTTGAACTGTGTTGTGGTGCATAGCTTTGATCCAATTTTGCTGTGTTTTGCATATCAAGCGAATTACTTAGTTATTTGATTTTAGTTAAATGTGAAAATTGTGTATACTCGTGTTCAGCATTTCTTTTTAGTCTATTTTATTTTATTTTTTTATTTTGCATCAGATTTGTACGTGAACTGTATTTTATATTTTTTTGCTGCTAGCAATCTGAGAGAGTTGTTTCTTATTTGATTGAATGCCAAAATCAAGTAGTTTTCAGTTTTTGAATAATATTTATTTTTTATTCTGAGTGAGTTGTTTTGGTTCTTTTTGTGACAGCTGTGTACGCTTGATATTTTTATATTCCCCCCTTTGACATGCATGGTTATATGAGATGTTATTATTTGATACGTGTATTCCATGAGGAAAACTGAAGTCTTTTTTTATCTTTCCATCGTGTAAATGATTTTGGATGCAGATTTTGAAGGCAAGACAGATCTCAACATTCGTGCTTTAGAGGTTGTGGAAGAACTTAGAACTAAAAGAGCAGACAAGCAGGTCAGTTATTAGTTATCACCCTTGAATGCTAATATCCATATGTCGTTGTCAGTGTTGTAAACTCTGGATCATACTTTGACCTTTTTCCTTTTTATGGTTTTCCCGTTGTCATTACCACTAATTTATAAAAGAAGGTTTTCAAAGTTTTTTTTCTTCTCAACTCTATTTTTCCTCTATTTCTCTGTAAAGAAACAAAGTTTAGCGTAAATTGTGAAGCTCAAGTCTCTTGAAAAGAATATGTAACTTCATTAACTATATAATTGTTATTTGTATTTATTAGATATATAATTATTTATATATTTTTACTTAAAAAATAATTTTTTAAAATAAATAATTTTATGACATAGTATCATAATATAATATTTAAAATAATCTGAAATTTGATCATTATTTTAGAAAAAATATTAAATACAAAACAAATAAAACAGTATTCATGCTTCAAAGCTTAAAAAGCGACTCTGTTGAGGAAATATTTTTACAAAAATAATTTTGTGATCATGTTATAGATGGAGAAATAGATATTACTATATTAAAGAGGGTTTAATTTTTATGGTAACTTAGAATCAGGATCCAGGTGATTTAGTGGTTCTTTTAGATGCATAGGAAAACAAATATAATTTTAATGTTTTAATTTAGAGGATGAAGACTCATGACCAAAAATAGAATGAGTGGCTATTTAGTTAGAACTCATTTGATGATGCTGCAGTGTCATTTTAATTTAGGGGAGCTATTAAAATCATGTGTATGTCTTGATTAGACTTGAGTGAGTAATGATCAAGTAACATTTGCGGTTGTCTTGTTGACCACATTATATACGCAACTCAATTGGTTGATGAATGGTTGTTTACCATTTTGACTTATCCCTTTCCATTTCTATATTAGTGCCTTCGCCAACTCATACAGTATATTTTAATGCTATACTAATTTCTCATTTTTTTATTTCTCATATTAATATAATATTCCTCTTTTTCTTTTATAAGGAAGGAATTTTATTTTCCATTTCAAATATTTGGCATCGGACCCAGAGTTTCTTTCTTCCAGTATTTTTGCGTTTGAAAGTGCAGCATTTTTCAATGAGTAAGCAAATTTCTCCTACATTTCTGGTGCCTGTGTATTATCCTGTATGCTAGTAATTAAAGGTTTTATTATTCGGTTTAACAATCAATCGCCAATTCTATATCAAGTGTTAATTACTTACTTTTTTCTCGTGGTCCGACTTTATTTTTCGATTTGTCGTCGTTCCAATTTTCTCAATGAACTAGATATCGATAAGAGCTGGATTTCAAAATCACGAGTTGGTGCAGAATATAGGGACGGTTTGACCAGATTCCTAGATTTTGCATTTGCCAATGCATCATCTGATGGGATGATACGTTGTCCATGTCCGAAGTGTGGTTTCCGCCTCTTACAAAATAGAGAGGATGCGTTCGATCACTTGGTGATCAACCCTTTCCCGTCTACTTACACATTTTGGATCCATCACGGTGAGAGACGCGGGGTCGAGCCCTCTTCCGACGGACAAGAAGATCAATCTGAACAACATTTCAACGCCCCGATGCTTGATATGGTCCACGATGCATTCAACTTCTCAGGACTTCCCGGTCCCGAAGAAGGCTCGGAGAATGAACCGGACGGCGGCGCTATGGATGAGTTGCCTAACTTATACAATGAACCTAGTCGAGAGTCCCGCAACTTTCAGTGCCTACTCGAAGACGGGGAGCAGGAGTTATACCCAGGATGCTCAAAGTTCTCTAAGTTATGGAGGAATTCACTCTTATAGAAAGACGTCTTACGAAACTATGGGAACGTAAGCCAAACCAGCAGTTTATAACATGGCGCTATTTTGTGCTTTGTTTTTTGGAAAATTTGTGACTTCTAATAACTTGTTTGCCTATGGTGTATCCGTCAGGTTTGTCTCGGGAAAAGATTCTAGAAGTTTCGGAAGAGACTGGCGAGGTAGTTCAAGATTCAATGCTCGAAGATGACGTTGCGCCAGATAGTTCTGATGAGGTTGTCTCTAAAGGACACCAACCTTCCATCATAACCTTTGACCTCAATAAAACTCCAGAGGAGAATGATATTTGCTGACTGCTCTCTTTATTATTAGTCTGCCTTATCTCACGAAATATTAGGACTGAACTGAACAAAGTGACTATTTGTGATTATTCATTTGCCTGTTGAATTCGATGAAATGATTCTGAATTTGGAATAGATTAATCTCAAATTACTATATATCTAACATTAGATTTATTTAAGTTTTGCATGCATAAGTTTATTTTTTTTATTTTATTGTTTATCTGATTTTATTTTTTATCTACTTTCTATTTTTCACTTTGAAATTTATCAGTGATCAAATTCTAGACCTTTTAGATATGAAGTTTTGATATCATGTCATAAATTTATTTTTTCCAAAATTTTTAACTTGTAGAAAAAGACTACAGAATAGTTATATTGCTAACAATATATTATTTAACTTTGATAAACATTTTGATTGAATCAATATAATCAACGATATATGTCTGCCTCCTTTCTCCTTCATCTCACTGAATAAACATAAATGAAATAATAATAATATATGAAGCAGGAGAAATTAAAATATTAAGTGAGCATAGAGTTATTTAAAAATGGTCAATGATTTGATAGTAAACATTTTTTATAAATATACGAACGGTGATTCCAAAGACACATATAATTCTTCAATGATTTTCTTGAAAGCTGGAGAATCATTGACTCCAATACGTGGAACATTTATCAATTTCTTAGTTTTACTAGTCAGAATATTATAATCAGCAAAAGTAAAAAGCTCGATTTGAATGGCTTCTTGAAATAGCCAATAGGCCTTTCTTATCAATTCACTTAATTCATCATCTGCTCAAGTTTACACTACTCATGATTAATAAATATAAAAGTAAAAAAATAAGAGAGAAGAAGAACACAATAGATTACTTCAAATATGTAACCAAAATAGTCTCGAATACTTCTAAAAAATTAATATATACAGAACACAATAATATGTTCGTTAAGTATTTATTTTTTTTTATTAGTTTAAATTTTGAAAGAAATAATATTATGATATGATATTAGAATTTTATATCTAAATAATTTAGAAATCGATCTTTAATAAATTTTAAAAATAAAAAATAACATAAAACAAATAAAAAACAGAAAAATTATGAAAAATTAAATAAATCTAAAAAGGGCATTTGTTTGAAAATGAGTGTTAAAAATATAACACAATAGATTATTTTTTTATTAATTTAATTTTTTAAAAAAATTAATTTCATAATAGGAACGATGAAGAATAAAATATAAATTTATAAAAAGCATATATTTAAACAAAAACTATTAGCGTATATTATAAAATTAAAAAAATAAATCTAACGAGTTCGGAGAATAAAATTAACATATATATTTGTTTATAAATATATAGATAACAAATTAATATAATCGTTAAGTACTTATTTTTTTAATTGTAATTTTTCTTTTAATACCTACTAATACTTTTAAAAAAGATACAAAAAACCGAAAAACACAAATTTAAATTTTAAATTAGATAAGTCATCGCCCCTTAAATCCTTATTTTTTTTCCTAATACCAATAATCCTTATTGGAGCTTGCTTCGTCCAGTATCTCTCTTCCACGTCCGTCTCTGCGGTGTGCCAGCGTCCTGGCGCCCCTTCTCTCGCTGTCCGATCCCCGGTGGTTCCTCTCTTACCCTCAAACCAGTCATCCCGTTGGAGGTAAGCACGATTAATCCTGGATAAAATTAAAGAAACAGCATAATCTTACTCTCGTCTTGGCTAATGATATCCTTTCTGATTCCCTCTCACCCCCGATTATTAGTTTTTCATAATTTCTCTCATTAATGAAGAGCCGCCCTGCACCATACGAATAAGTGTCCCTTTTACATTCATACGTTGCAATGTCTAGTTAGATTTATTTTTCTTTTAATATGATTAATTAATTAAGCTTCTTCAAGAATTTAATACAATTCTACATTGAAGTTCTATTTTCTATTTTAAATTGAGTATTATTATTGTACTATTTTGAGTACATTTGGAGGAACCCGAATTTTATGTGTACTAATCTAATAGTTAGACTTTTTTGCAATTCTATTCCAATAATACACCACATTCTTATGGTTCTAGGCATTATAGAGAAATTGGAAGTACGTCAATGTTAGTTTTATGTCTAACATATTTGAGTTCCTTGTTAATATACTCTTTTAATTGACAAACTCATGTACTCTCGTATTTATCGAATGCAGTTGGGACCTCTGATAATTTATATTATGATGTACACTTTAATTGTTATATTCATGATGATAAAAATGATACAGGATTAATTATATTTAACATAAATAATTGAATAAATTATGAATATATCAATTTTTTTAATGCCCCACATATTTGATTTATTTGTTAACATGCTATCTCAACTCATGTACTCATGTACACATGTCCTCATGTAACTGGGGTATGCCGGTGTCCTTTTTGCATGTTAATTTATATTATTATGTACACATTAATTGTTATTACTTCGTTATAATTCAAATGCAGTTGGGAAAGATGCCTCGGGTAGGTCGTTTCATGAAGAAAGCACGTGTAGACATAGCATGTCAGCAGCCTCAAGTGGGAGGTCATGCGGCTTCAACTTCGCAGGGAGCGGACTGTCCAATTCCGCCGCCAATTGGCAGTAGTGCCCCCACATCCTCGTCTTTACGCCCCTTTCGTCCGCCCCGAACCGAACCACTGCCTGCTCCACATGCTTCCATGAATGATGTTGAAAACTCGGAGCCGGACGCCGAGGCAGATGAGGTAGATTCTTTTGACCAACATGTTGATAACCTTTTAGCTGCACAGGATGCTCAGAAGCGCAAGGGACGCAAGACCACAGAATTTTGGGATGTTAAAACAATTGGTATAAGAAAACTTATTTAATTCTACATTTTATTGCTCCATTTTTCTATGATTTATTTGCAGCTTGACTCCAATGGTAGCTAACTAATTATTAATATTTTTTACAGAATCCGATGGCACAATCAAACAAGTCAAACTGAGTGTGAAGGAAGCTATGAAGCCACCTAACGGAAGAAAGGTGGTACTCAGGTTTAACAGTGCACTGCAACCAGTTGGGGATGAAGCAGGTTTACTGAGCGGCGTTATGGGACTGCTAGGATCTGACTACACCAAATTCCCAATCGGCGAGAGGGACTGGAGAAAGGTTCGCACCAGGGACAAGGTCTATAATGAAATAGTAAAGGTAAAATGTTATTTTTATTTCTTCGTACCATTCCAAACTCATACTTTGAACACTACTCACAGCTTAATTCTAATGTTTCAGGAAATGTTCCATTTTGAAGAAGATAGTAGAGGAATTATAAAGTCTGTAATATTCAAGATGCTGGGAAGGGCTTGGAAGGAAACGAGAAGTAGATTATACCATCGCTACTATGACGCAGAACTTTCACTTGCAGAAAATATTGAAAACCGCCCAGATGGAATTACTGCGGAACATTGGAGAAAGTTTCTCGATTATCGCAATAGCGAAGAGACACAGGTAATATAGTTTTAGTTTCATATCAGACAAAGTCTATTTATATTACAATTAGTTCGTTAGAACTAGTGTCTAGTAACTCTTAATTTGATGGCATGACAGGAGAAGTGTAAGAAAAATGCCGAGAATCGATCAAAGCAGCTTTACACCCACACCGGCGGATCGAAAAGCTTGGCAAGGCTCGGAGAAGAAGAGGTAATCTAAGTTTGAGAATATTTTAGAATTATTTGTTCCTCTACCTTATTCACTTTGTCGTCATTATTGGTACAGTCGGAACGACAAGGGAGGAGAGTTAGTAGAGGAGAGTTGTATCTCTTAACGCACAAAAGAGATGATGGCTCCTATATCCATGATGCGGCTCGCGCTATTGGAGTAAGTAATGTGTTTTTAGTTTTTTAAATTTTATTGGAAGTCTGTGCGGTTAGTGACTAGCTAATAAATGCTCTTAATTGCTTATCTATGTGTGTAGGAAAGAATTGAGGCTATTGAGCAAGGCGATGAATCTTCTAGACTGTTATCCCAGAATGATTCGCTTGCTCAAGCTCTCGGAAAAGAGCACCCGGGTAGGGTGCGTGGCATGGGGTTGGGACCAACTTCTAGTCAAGTCTTTGGTATGAATTCCCATCAGCCGAACAATAGTTTTGAAAGGGAAGAGACCCAAAGGGTGCTGCTTGAACTGCAAGCAGAGTTGGCAGCAGAAAAATTGAAAAGGAAGGCAGTGGAGAATGAAGTAGCAGCCGAAAAGACCAGAAGACAGGCAGTGGAGGATGAAGTAGCAGCTGGGAAGGTCAGGATGCAGGCAATGGAGAGTGCTTTGATATGTCTACTTCAAGGGCAAGGTAGGGAGCTGCCATCAGACGTCGCCACATGGATGAGTGCGTTGGAGGGACAGATTAGAAAGTAGTTCTTCGGATTGTGGAACCTTTTATTCTTTCAGATATACACTTTTATTTTGTTGATTATGCAACTCTTAGTAAGGAGTACACTTAGTTGATATTCGGATAATTATATTAATTAAGTTAATGGTTTTGCTATTGTCGTTTACCCTGCAATTTATTTTTTGGGATTTTAAATAATTTAACTTACCAATATTAAGAACAATTAAAAAAAAACGAAAAAAATGTACATTGAAATAAAAAAAAAGCGTAATTGCCAGTGTACAAAACAGTATTTTTGCGGCCATATAACTGAAAAATAGTGGCGGTTGCGAACTAGCCGTTAGGAATTTGAAAATTCGGGTTAGGAGATAGCGGCGGTTTTAAACCGCCGCCAGTTACATTTCAAAAAATATGGGCCGTTAAACCGCGACGCTTTCAAACCGCCGGTAAATGCATTAGTCTTTAAACCGTGGCCATTAAACGGCGGCGGTTTGAAACCGCCGAACATTTCGTGTCGACTACAGATTTCCAGATTGCGGCGATTTTAAACCCCCGCTAAACATTGCGACGCTAATCTTGGATTTTGCGGCGGTTGTGCCAGCGGTTCTTGAGAACCGCCGCAAAATCATATAACCACCCCCTAATAGGCGACGCTTAACGAACCTGGAATCCCGTTTCGCGGCGGTTTAAAACCGCCGCAAATCACTCTAGGAACCGCCGCTATTTCCCGGTTCTCTTGTAGTGTATATTTATCTTGAATGATTTTAAATTGATTAGTATAATTGATTTATTTAAATAATTTATTTTTATGAAGCTTATACTTTCAGAACTATACATGAGAATATATATATTTTTGATGAAGTTTTGCATTTCTAAAATGTTTGATTTTACTTGAATATCTATTTTTTTAAAAATTATATATATATTTTTATGAAATTTTGTATTATTCTAAAATGTTTGATTTTACTTAAAAATCTATTTTTGAAGCATTGAAGTAATTGTTAGTACTCACTTACTTTAAAGATTGTGGAATATGTTTGAAATTTCTTATGATTGAGAAGTATGATTGGAAAGATTTCTGATGAAAAAGTATAATATGATTTGATTTGATTCGATACCTTATATATTTGAAAGATCAAGGAATTGTTGTATTTGAAATTATATGTTTTGAATCAGTTTGGGAGGCTCGTATTAGAAAACCGTAGTTAACGGTGGTTATGACGTTAACTTAGATGCATCTAACTCAAACTCCAGCTACACGTTAGATCTGTTATTCTGTTAAGACACACAAGAGGAAAGGGCTACCCATAGAGGTGAAGCTGCCCAAGTGTGAACTTTTGATTTGATTTCTGTATGAGAACTCCCTTATTGATTCACTTATTATTATCAACTATTGTTTTCTAAATAAAATTATTTTGATATAATGTTTATATGGTCTCATGTCGATTATAGATGTATTTTCTAGTCACTGAGTTGCAAAACTCACCCCATTTTTCTAAAAACATTTTTTAGGAACAATTACTTGTCTATGTGGGGCTTTCGATTCAAGATGTACGATCTGCAATGAATACTTATTTGTTGACGAGTTCTTAGATGTATATATGCTCTATATGACACAGACAGGATCCAACTATTTTTAATTATCTTAATTTTGTTATAAGTGTATAATTATTTATTTCAGAACTTGTATAATATTTGTAACTTTTTTATTCAACTTATATTTGAGTTGGTTAGGCTAGATAGGGGACTATTTCTCTGGGCGCCGGTCATGGCTCATTTTGGGCTGTGACAAATATGATGCTTACAAATTAAATTAAATTATAATATATATCCAAATAGGTCCCTAAGACATCTTGTGTCAGGTGGTTTCGCTCCTAAGAAAATTTTATTATATTGAGATTCTTGAAATTTACAAAAGTAAGACATATAAGTTCCTACTTTAGTCAGACTCGTTGTTTTTAGTTGGACACACAGGTCCTCAAAAGTGTGACAGAAGGACATATATATTTTACTTTTGTAAACTTCAAGAACCTCAATATAATAAAATCTTCTTGGAGACAAAAACTTCCGATGTGAAATTTCATAGGGACCTATTTAGTTAAATACTCATTAAATTAATATCTTGCATGGTCAAAAATAAATATGGGTTCATTTATTTTAAATTAATTTTTTTAAAAATAGTACTTTTTAAAATTAATTTATAATTTATTTTGAAAATATATAAAAAAATTTTGTATATATAAATAATTAAATTTGTTTAAATAGATTGAATATTTTAGAAATTAAAATTTACTCATTTTAAAATAATTATATTTAAATAATTAGAGAAAGATATTTTGAAAATTTATAAATTTTTTAAGGACTGTTTTAGGATTTTCTAAACTCTTCAAGGTGTGTTTTGTACTTCATCCTGATTTATCCAGCTTGCAAATGTAAAAACTTAATGGCTACGTGTATGAATTAATATTTCACATCAACAGTCATCGTTAGTAGCTGAAATAATTATTTAGTTATTATTTTATATTAATGAAATAAATAATTATTTTAATCTAAATAGAATATTATATTCTTTGCTATAATAATAATAATAATAATAATAATAATAATAATAATAATAGAGAATGCTAAAAGTCAATTAAGAATAATGAGTTATTTTACAATGAGTTCTAAATTGAAATTTTATGTTTGAGTAAAATCCTGACCGAATCAGTTTAAACTTAAGATATAATTTGATACCATTTAAAATAAGATAAAATAAAATTTTAAAAATTATAACTGGTATCATATTTATATATGTAGAGTAATAGTAAAGAAAATATAAAAAAGTGTTCTTTCTCATCTATATAGATACACATATATATGTGAGTATAGTTCTTTGAAAATAATTTTTATACAAGCAGTTGCAAAAGAATTTTTCAATTCAAACCAGACTTTCATTGGTCAAGAAGTTCATAACATGATAAGTCTATGCATAAATATAATTGGAGAAAAAAAGATTTTTTTTGATAAATAGAGTGTTTTCAGATATTTATATGTGTGATCTATGATTTTACGTTATTTAGAGAAAATTTTAAAGATAAAATAGAGTATTACAAATTATTTTGTTATTTTTTTTTATCAAAGATAAGAAGACTTGAACTCGCGACTTCTTAAGTGAATATGGAGAGACTATGTCATTTGAGATATAACTCATTGATAAATTATTTTATTATTTATATTACAAAAATATTATGTGTATATTAAAAATGAGTTATTACGTATTTATATATAAATATATATTGTATTGCAACATATATTTTTTTGTTAGAGACAGATTTAATTACTTGTTTTTTTTTTTTTAACACTTTTATGTATTATGATTTATGAATACAGAATCATTGGTATTACATTATTGAACTTGACTCTACATCAAAACTGATAATATTAAAAAACAATATAGATATCAGACTCGATATAAATAAACTCCGATATGCTTATACTTATCATAATAAGTATTAGATGTTTATATTATGAGACTAAAAAATGTATCATGCAGATTATATTTTTCTTTTTGAACTACATATAACAATCTATTGACAATCATTGGATCGATCATAATCTTAATTTTCAATAAGATCGATGCAAAAAAGAGATTAGACCATTAGTTAATTTTCAATCAAATTCACAGACGAATATATGTGAACGTGCACTTATAACCTTCCCTCCCAAGTGCAAACATTAGAACAGAGGCATAAGCATTGAATTCAATATCTTGAAATAAAGAGATTAGACAAATACTTTAATTTATGGTTGCTTAGGATACAAATTCAAACCCTACCTATGTCAATAACTATATTCTACCATAGTTGAAGAATAAAATGAGAGAATTGTTGTTGAATGTATATATCCCAATAGACATTCACAAATTAAGACAATGTGCACCAACCCTCCCAAGTGCCAACATTATAAGTAGGTGATCCTCGGAGAGGCCTTTAAATTCAATTCATTCAGAACATCAGTTTTCTCTCTATGCCGCTCAACCCAGAAATGAAAGATTCTCTAGTACAAATTGTAGAAGACAATAGCTTATGATACTCATTTATATATATACATCTACAGGGCATGGACAAGGGATTATAATTAATGAACCATGACCTTCAAAACTCTCAGATATTCCAATAAGAAAAAAAAAGGGAAAAGGACCACAAACGGCACAAACAGCAAACAATTAAAACATCACTTTCACAAAAATCAAATGCCAAATTCAGCAGTGTTCCTCTTTTGAGGACCACCAAAGAAACTTTTGACCCTTATAGCTGTATAAACCTACAAAAAAGCAATGACATTTGAAAAAATTGACACAAGGAGTAGCATGACATTTTTGACCCAATTCAACCTTTCTTGATTTAACTTGTATACCACTCTAACTCACCATACAGGAGTCACCAACAGCATAGCGAGTAGCAACTATCAAAAAAATACCAATGAGGACATATAGTTAATATGGGATTGATTAATGTTAATTTTTCTCTTTTGTCATATCTCTCTCACACTACAGAAAACACCACCCTTTTTTCCATCGCTAAGTTCCAAGCATGGAAATGTTAATTAAAATGCACCTAGCTACTTGAGTGTGTCCTCCTCAAGTTAAGTAACACTTTTTATTTCACGTGAATAATGTCAAAAACATACATTAAGGGCCACCCCCTGAAAGGTGCCTTCATTTATAACTAGTCTTTTTTTTTTTTTCTTTTGTCACCTTAACTAGATCCTATTATATGAATTAAGTAATTAAATTTGAAAATTTGTGACTTGTTTTGTCATAATTTTTTTACAAGAATTGTTTTAATCCTTAACATTTAGGTTAAGTACTAAATTCGTGTCTAAGGTTTAAAACGTCATATTTTTATCCCAAATATCTTATTTTGTCTTAGTTTAATCCTCTGGTTATAAGATTAAATTTTTCTTTTAAAAATATCCGTTTTTCCATTAGTATAATTTTCTTTTAGATAGCAACAAAAACATAATTCTAACTGTCATAATGTTTGTTTTAGTTATTTGAGAGTGAATATAACAAAAGAATAACAGAAACAAAAAGATAATATTGAAAAAAAATATTTTTGGAAAAAAAATATTTTGATCAGATGATAAAAATAGAACAATATAAAATATTTGAGAAGAAAATAAAAAATTTTAAATGTTTAAAAATTAAAATTTATCTGAAATGTTATAGACTAAAATAATAATTTATCTATTTTTTTTAATTAATTTCATAACAACCGATGAAAATAACAAATAATGAATTTATCTACTACTCAATCAATTCTATAATGAGATATGATTTTTTCAATAATGTGTGATGTAATAATTAAATAGGATAAAATATTAAGAATTTAATTTTGCCACTGACAGTGTAAAATGTTTTATACAGTTATGCAATTATATTTGTTCTTTTGGATGACTATTCACGCAGTTAATGAAAATGATGGTTACTTTTCATAATGTGGCATTATGTGATTGGATGCAGGTGTATATGATGCACGGACACTGACACGGACACGGGATACAATACGACACGGGACACGCCTATACGCGAATTTTAAAATCTTACATGACACAGGGACACGCATATATAAAAAATATAAAGTATTTTTTAGATAAATTGTAATGATATTTTGATATTTTATTGATATTAAAATATAAATTAAAATTTTTAATTATTTTTAATGTCTTATTTTAATTATATCAAGTATTTAAAATATTTTTTGTTTCAATAAATAATAATATATACTATATCTAAATTTATTTTAAGAATATATGTTAAAAATAAGACTGGACACGCGAACATGTGATAGTATTTAGGTGTGTCCAGGCATGTCCGGAGAAGAATTTTTTATTTTTTATTAAGACACGGTTGGACACAGCAGACACGCGTGTCAGACGAATGTCGGTGAGTGTCGTGTCTGAAATGTGTCCGATATACGGACACGATAAATCAGCGAAGTGTCCGTGCTTCATAGGTTTTACACTAACAATGTATTTAAATTAAATTCAAATATTAATGTTGATAATATTTTAAAAGCGTGAAACGCTTTACATGAACTTTCCATGGGCGAATTGATTCGACGAAAAAAAAAAGTTCTAAAATTGTCATGAAGCAGCTAAAAAAAATTAAATAAAAAAAAGGAAGAAAAGGAAAGAAGTAGGGCTTGATTACAAGAATGAATTTCATATATTTTAATGGTGATGAAATTAGAAGATGTCAACATCATGAATGAGCTAGGCAGGGTCTAAAAAGTCCTTGCAAATCCAAATTGTTCAATTGAACCACACCAAAACCTTGACTTCTGTAGCAGCAGTTCACTACTAGCCACCTTTTTCAAGCTTCTTTTTCTTTCAACGTTAGATTTGTTCACAGTTTCTCATGCTCAGAAGAGTTAGTTGCTTGGATAAACTCAATATGATTATTTTCACTCGTGGGGGTGTTAGTGTTAGACTATTGAATTCAATTGGAGTTAATTTCTTAAGGGACAAGTATAAATTAAAGCGACCTTCACGGCCTTCAATGGGTGCTCACTTTTTGTTTATCTGTTAGTTCATCCAAGCTCTACTTTAATTGCAACGGTTTCAAATTTAATTTGTATAAAATATCAATGGGCTGGCAGTAACCTGTTCTATCATGTAATTAAATATCTAAAGAAAAATCATACAAGCTATATCCTTGTAAGTTGACACCAAGGTCGTCTTGTAATTTTTCATGTTAGTTTAAGCAAAAATGCTATATATATACACTTTAAACATTAGTCCCCAAATCATCCACTTTTATTTTTTTTATATAAATACTTATGTATTTTGTATTTTAATAAATATTTTATATAAATCAACAATTTGATAATTGATCTTTTATGTGTACTTAATATAATTGTAGTTTAAGATTTTTAAATAAATAATTTATAACATCAAAACTTTTATAATTAAAAAATTTAAATTCAAATTCTTACTACACTTAGCCATTTTTTGGAATAAAAATAAAATTTTAATACAATTTAAGAGTGTTAAAAGACCGAATGGGTTTAATTAGACCTGTATCTGAACCCGACCCTAAAATGCCATTAGGTCTATCTTGATTCGACCAAAAATCGACTTGAAATAAACCTGATTATTAAACTAAATCGATCCAATGTAAAATTAGTATATATAAATTTGTAAATTTTATATACTAAAATAATAAAACTTTATTTTTAAAAATTAAATTTAATAAATTTTATATCATATTTATACTAAAATCAATTATTTTAAAATAAAAACAATATCGTATAATATAAACAATATTAATTAAAGTATAAAAATATAATATGATATTATTAATTTCATTCTAAAATATATATGTTTTTATTATAAAACAAAACTTTGAGTCGGCCAGGTAGATCGAAGTATAACCCGAATTCAATCCAAAAATAACAACGAACAAAAATAACAAATTCAAATTCGACAAAATATGTCTTGTATCCGAATCAAGTTTCAGATCGTACTAGGTCTTGAACACCTGACACTATTCAAGCTTCGAACAATTTTGTTTGAGTATTAGAGGTTCCACAAACTTATATATCTTAATATTGTTTGTCAACTTCAGATCATTAATGAATTATGATGAAAACAGTTCCATTTAAGTACTAAAGATTTTAAAAACTACAATTAGTATAAAGAAGAATATAGACAGAGAAAACAAAATGAAAAACGTATGTATTTTTCTTCATTTACTATCCTTGACTTTTTTTAAGAGAAATTTTTTTAAAAAAATCATATAAGTTTTGTGTTACTAAAATTGAGACATTTTACTCTGTGTGAATCTTTTCTACTAAATTTGGGTCTTCTTATTATATCCCAAAATCTAATTTTCCCATGCAAGAACTCTTCTAATTCAAATACACAGGCTAAGGAAAAGAAAACTTAGGAGGAAAAATAAATACTCTGTATTCTCGAAATATTATAAATTTTACAAAATGTGGAATGTGAAACACACACATTGATAATTAGATAGTACTGTAGATATTACGTATTATATTTGAACACCTCTCAATTACTAATTAATTGTTCTTCTTTCTTCTTTTGTTTCTCATTAGGTTGATAAACAAATGATGAATACATCATCATGCACCATCATCATCATCATCATCATCATCATCATATAGGAGCTTTACAGGAAGCATACATTGAACTGTAACTGTCCCTGCTTAGGACAGAAGAGTGAAGAGCGATACATAAATCATATTATGATAAATAAAAATATTCTAAATGGAAGAATGAAAACAACTTTGCACTCTAGAGGAATCCAGAGAAATAGGGCAAAACAGAGTTAATTTTCCACATTATTAGAGAGTAATAAAACATTTGGTGACGTTTAACCCCACATGAAATTTTGGTATGCCAACACTAATAATCAAGAGTCATGGCTATCATTTTAAAATTTTAGCAGCTACTTAACTGTACTCAGTCCTATTATCTTCTTTTTTTTGTGTTTGTCCTATTATCTAATTAATCCTATGTATGTTTTTTATTTTTATTTAAATACATTAATTCACTAATTTATTAATTTGTTTTCAATTAATAATTATATATAAAAAATGTTAGAAGATTATTAGAATTTATTATTTTTAGTCATCAAATAATCATTAATATTTAAAAATATAAAATAAAATATATTATTAAATTACTATATTAAAAAAATTAAATTAAAAAAATTGAGTTAATGAGTAAGTAATGACTAAAAATAATAAATTCTAACCGTGCCTAGCATTTCTCATTATACGTTAACCTTTTACCGTCAATAATGATGCCTTTCATGACATTGAAGTTCTTATAAATAACCTAGATTTTGTGTCAATGAATTATATATTAATTTTTTATTTTTCTCCCCTCCTAATCCTTGCGGATAAAGCAATGAATTATTGTAATTTTTATTCCTTAGAAGTAATAGCATAAGTTTTTATTGCTTCTTCCAGTACAGAGTTTTACAACTAGGGAAACATATATAGTGCTACTATATAGTGACTGATTTTATTTAATTTTTAGTAAGGCCAGAAACAAAAGGTTTGGTCTTCTACTGGAAAACCAAAACCACAAGTGTTCTCATTTTGTTCATGGTAGCATGCATCATTATCTTCAACCTTAGGCAAACAAGGAAGAGTCAATAGGTTTTCGCTAAGGTTATCATCGTCATCCTGCGAGAAATCATCCGAATCAGCCGGCTCCTCCTCCATGAACGACGAGAAATGGTGGTGGTGGTGGTGGTGGTTTCCATTATTAGTACAATGTGGACTATCGGCCGAATCGTCGAGGACATCACTTTTTGCTGAATTTGCATCTTCTTGCTTGCATGTCAAAATGATTGGGTGTGGCAATGGCATCTTAGATCCATTTTCATTTGAGGTTGAATTTGAGATCATCAATTCCATCATAATAGGCTCATCCTCCTCCTTGTTGTGGTTTGAATTGATTGTATCAACATCCTGTGGAGATGATTTTTCATCTGAAGAACAATTCTCATCCTCTTTATCTCTAGGAATCAACTTGTTCCTAAGAGCATTCACCTGTTATATATTGTCACACCAAAATTAAACTCTTGCAATTATACATTACAATAAACTCTTCGAATTCCTCTAAAAATAAGAGAATTTCATTTTAGAAAATAAAGTAAAGAAATTTTATCATTAGATTAAAAACAGTTATTATTTATTTATTGAAAAATTAAAATTGGTCAATATTCATGTACAATTATTTTCATATGAAGTTGATAATTGAGAATCATTAAATGAATTGACATGTTTGATTAAATTATTATCTAACAATTTTCAACTATCAACTTCAAATAAAGACACCGAGTTTCCACGGTTATAATTTCTCCGTTTATTTATCCTCTTAAGTGAGATCCTCATTTTTAGTGTGACAAATATTCAACTTTATTAAAGCAATAAAGAACTGAAATAGGTAGCATAGCATAAAGCATAAAAAAGCTAAAAACAGAGGGCATGGTATGTTGCAAGTGTGTCTCCATATGTTTTTCTTTCTTTTCATTCATTCTTTCTTTCACCATTTGTTACCTCTTGTTTTAACTTGTCATTCTGTTGAAGAAGACTTTCATAGTCACCTTTGAGTTTGTCAAAGCTAGCTTTCAGTGCACCATACTCTTTCTCAAGCTGCTTCGTCTTGAACCTTGCCCTTCGGTTTTGGAACCAAATCGCCACTTGCCTTGGCTGCAACCCAAGCTCTTTCGCAAGCTGAACTTTTCTTTCGGGTTCGAGCTTGTTCTCCATCTCGAAGCTTCGTTCCAGGAACTGAACCTGCTCGCTCGTTAGCCTCCGTTTCTTGCTGTTACCACCGTTACTACCCGTTTGTTGGAAGCATGAAGGGTCATAATCGTCATCACACCCGTTATTATTATTGTCTTCTTTTTCTATTAGCCCTTGTTGGAAGAAGCTTCTGTCTCTTATGCTGCTTCCTCTTCCATTCTCAAAATCAACAACCATGTTTTTTGAACCTGAAAAAAGAAACCAAAAATAAACATTTACTTTCTCTTTCACTTTCATTCCCCTGCCAGGAGCAATTCTTAATTTTCCTATTTTACATCATTGTAACAATTCACAGGAAACAAGTCATAATTATATATTACCAACAATTTTATATTATGAATTATGCTAGGGAACTAACTTTTTTATTTTTTATCTTAAATTGTAAATCCTAAGCCATAAATTCTTAACTCTAAATGTTAAAAAAAATTAGTTTAATATTAGCTAACTAAAACTTAGTTTCTTATACTTTCTCTTATATTATCTAACATGGTAATAAATATAAAAATATTACAGAAACCAACTATGATTTCTCGTTTTACAGAAGGATCAGAGTGAAAATGAGATTATTGGGTTGGTCATCTCAATTTTCTAAAAAAAAAGAAAGTCGATTTCCATGGTTTCCAAAAGAAGCTAACATTTTTTTTGGTTCAAATTAAGCTTGTGAAGTTGTGTAATTATGTATGCAGTTATATGTGGTATTTGAAATGAGATGATTTTGAAGAGAGGAAAGTTGGAAAAGAGTATGAAGGAGGAAGGAGTAGTTGACTGTTGACCTTGGAAAGAAGAAGGGTCAGAGGTGTGAAGCCAAAGAGAGTCAAGAACTTGAGATGAAGAGGGAAGTCTACTCTCGTTTTGGAGCAGAAGGGACATGCTGGAACCCCCATAAAGCTTGCCACTCGCCATAGCCAACAAACAAAGAGAGAGAGAGAGAGAGAGAGAGAGAGAGAGAGAGAGAGAGAGAGAGAGAGAGAGAGAGAGAGAGAGAGAGAGAGAGAGAGAGTATCAAATAATAAGACGCTATATGGCTTAGCTAGCTTTGTGGATCAGAAAACGTAGGGTTTGGAAGTGATGTGTGGTTTTAGAATTTATGGCGGAAGAAGCAGGTGATGAGGATTGCAGTAATGTGGGAGTTGTGGGAATGAGGAGAGATCATTCCCATCACTCTGAATCGGAGTGGTTAAGAAGAGAAGAGAGGGGTTGATGAGAGTTGAGAGTTTGGGCAAGTTTTTGTTGACAGAAATTGAAAGAGAGAGAAAGGAGAGAGATTCTTCTCTGTGGTGGGGAACTTTGATGGGCTTATATGGACGGAGCCTTTGCTATTTGTCTTCCTTCTTAGATGTGTACAGGGGAGGGCGCCTCTACCCATACCCCTAATTTACCATTTTGCCCCCATTTCCATTTATTACCACATCTTTAGTAAGGTGTTAACATTTAGCCTTGGTAGAATTCTTTGAAAAAGTTTGTGGCTAGTAAATAAAACAAATTATGTGTTTATATTTATAATTTTTTAAAAAATAAGAGTGCTTTTGAAAGTATATAAAATAAAATTTTTTAAAGTTAATTTATGTTTATTAAAATTAAAAATTTAATATAGATTTATATATTAATAAATTTTTTAATTTATTATTATATTTATATTTATTATAGTATTTTTAAATTTTAAAAATAATTTTATTAAATATAATTATTATTATTTGTATTTATTAAAGTTATTTTTAATTTGATTTATACGAAAATAGATGCTACAATTTTTAAAAGATTATATTTATTAAGTTATTTTTTAAAAATAAAAGTTTTATCAAACCAAATTTAAATATTTTATTTCAATTAGACCGAACATTTAAATTGATTCCCAAAAAAATTTTAGATCAAACACTTTGGTTTTCAATAATATTTTATTCTCCAAAATTCTTGAGAACTATTCTCATCAAACAAATTAGTCTCTTTATTGTTTTTAATTAATTTTTTAATATAAATGTTAAATAAATAAGTCCCTAATAAATTTTATTATTCAAAAATTAGGTTTTCAAAAAAATATACTCTAAGACAAATTTTCTTTATTCATTCAAAATGACACAAGGATTAATTTGTCTGATAAAAATAATTTTTAAAGATTGTTAGAAAATAAAAAATAGGGTAAAGTATATTTTTTGTCCCTAAAGTTTAGCAAAAATTTTAAAAATACTCCTAAGTTTTATTTTGTTTCAATTTTGTCCAAAAGATTTTCGATTTTCATCAAATATACCCCTGATCGCTAATTTTTCAAAAAATTTAGAACCAATTCAACAACAATTTCATAACAAGAACCTTCAACACAAACAAATCAAGTATAATTTTCATGCATTTTTGTTGGATTATTGGTCTTGAATTTTTTGACATATTAGCGGCCAAGGGCATTTTTTATGCAAATAAAAAATTTTTGGAACAAAATTAAAACAAAATAAAATTTAGGGGTATTTTTAAAATTTTTGCCAAACTTCAAAGATAAAAAATATACTTAACAACAACAACAACAACAACAACAACAAAGAAGAAGTAGTTTGAAAAACTAAAACTTGGTTGAAATGATGATCAAATATTATTGGGTTCATTTATCAATTGTTTGTGTGATGTTTTTGTTTAAGTATGCAGAAACCTGATTTAATCAACTTGGTCCAAGAAGCAAATACTCAAACCCACACATACACATACTTTGGTCCATTATTTTATTAAACATAACCAAACCATGCCTCATCACAAGCCTCTAAACCTTATGAGAGAAAAGAAAGACAGAAGGCCCAAATAAAGATACAAGCCCTATTCGGTGATCAACCAAAACTCACTCTCTGGAAATCTGAACTCCAAATTTAATTGAAGTCCATTTTACTTCCATTGAAAGCCAAACTCTCTCTTCTTTCTCTTCTCCCTTTCTTCCCTATCACATCAAGTCACTGAACCAAGAAAGAAGAAAGAGGAAAGATCCGAAACTAGGGCTCGGCGAAGAACCAAAAGCTTGTTTCCAATTTCAAGCAAGAAGAAGGGCTACAACAAAGGAAGATATCAAAGCATCAGAAGATAAAAAAAAAGTAGTTTTCTTATTCGTGCTTCAACGACAAACCGTGAAGAAATCTGCTGAACATCAAGCACAAATCAAGCAACCATGGATAGGAAGAAGTCAATGGTGCTCTGCCTTGTATCCACGGTCCAAAACCAAACTTAGAGCCAAAGAAAAGATTCACGGTTCAAAGATTCGGCCTTCTCTCTTTCCAGTGACTACATCGCTACAAGTTCTGATGAAGGAGGAAGAAGACAACCCAAGTGTTGAACTTGGTTCAAACCTTGGAGGATTCACTCTTCTATAATAAGGGTGAACAGCCAAGGGTTGAGCAAGCGAGTAGAATAGAGCACTTGGTTTGGTTCTTATAGCTACCTAAGTTGTTTTAAATTTTTCTCCTTCATGGTTACTATTTAGTATTTCTTTTTCTCAATTTAGTCTGTCTGAGTCTCATTGAAAAAGGAAAATATGGTGAGATTTGTAAAAAAAAAAAAACCAATGAGTGAGAAAAGACAATGAGCTAGACTTAGAGAAAAAGTCATAGTTGTCTCAGAAATTATTTGTATGAATTTCTATTTTGTGTCATGATCCTGTGGGGATTCTCTTCCAATTTGTGTTAGCACTTTGCTGTTGAAAGCTAGGTTGAGTCCTAGTCAATTTCAGGTTGGGTTAGAATCTAGACTTGTCCCAAATAGAATTGGGGTATATCCTAGGGAGAATTGGTGAATGTAATACTGTTAAAAGATAGTGAAATTCTATCATAGTTATGATGGAGACTGGATGTAAGCTACATTGCATTGGGTAACCAAGCCAGGATACATCCTGTATGTCACTATCTTCCCTCTTCTTTGTTTTTGGTTCTTTACTATAGGAGATAAAACAAAATATCTCCTTCTGCATTGAGAGACAAAACCAAAATGTCTCCTGTTTTCTTGACAAAAAGCAAGGTTACACGAAAAGAAGAAAATGGTGGCCAAGATTCAACACCTCTTCTCTTAGCCACTGATAACCATCAATTAGTATCAGAGCTTGGTCTCAAAGAGATCAAACTTTGCAGCTTGGAGGAAAGATCCTGATGGCAAGCAACAATGGTTCCAGCATAGTGGCATACACTCTGACAGAAGGGCAATCAAATAACAGACCTCCATTCTTCAATAGAAAGAACTACAACTATTGGAAGAAAAGAATGAAGATCTTTGTTCAATTGGTGGACTACAACATATGGAAGATCATCATGAACGGTCCCCAAGTCCCAACCAAAATAGGAGCAAATGGTATAGTTGTTCCCAAGACAAAAGCCGAATGGAATGATGAAGACAAGAAAAAAATTGAGCTCAACGCTAAAGCTGTCAACATGCTTAACTGCGCTATCAGCTTTGAGGAATACCAAAAAGTATCAAGGTGCAAAACAACAAAAGAAATATGGGATTAGCTCCAAGTCACACACGAAGGCACTATCCAAGTGATGTAGACCAGAATATACATGTTGTGTAAAGAATACGAGATGTTCTCTATGAAGTAAGGAGAATGTATTGATGAAATATTCAAAAGATTCACCATCATCATCAACGGCTTAGATGCTATGGGGATTACTCACCCTAAATCTGTGCTAGTGAGAAAAGTTTTGAGAAGTCTCATAAAAGAGTGGAAAACTAAGACTCTAGTCATAGCCGAGAGTGATGGCATTAGTCAAATGATTTATGATGAGTTAAGAGGAAAATTACTTGCTTTTGAAATTACACACTTAAAAAATGACACAAAGAGAAAAGAAATTGCTCTCAAATCATGTACTGAGTCTTTGGATGATGAATCTAGTGATAATTTATCAGATGACAAGTTTGTTCTTTTTGCTAAGAAATTCAAAAAAATGATGAAGTAGAAAGGTAAAAGCAAGGGGAAGTGGCTCAAGAAAACCAAAGAAGGACTTAAGCAAGATCATCTGTCACAACTGTAAAGAAGTAGGACACTACAAATTTGACTATCCAAAACAAAAGAAAGAAGATAAGACCTGAAAAGAAAAGAAGAAGGGGCTTAGTAGATTCTTGAGAAGATTTTGAAAATGACTCAGATGATTATGAGGATTCAAAAAATAACTCTCAAGCCTGTCTCACGGTCGACCACAATGAAACTGATGAGGTAATTTTCATTGAACCTTCTAATGAAGACCTTCATCTCATGATTGATCACCTCACAAAAAAAATTGAGAAGTTTTCTTAATCAATTCCATGATCTTGAATTAGCAAATGACATCCTAAAAGCTAAAAATGATTTTCTCAAAGAAAAACTAAGAGAAGTTGAAACCACTATTGATCTTATTGAAGAAAATAAGCAGCTTAAGGATGAAATTAAAGACTGTGAGAAACAGCATTCAGTGATTGTATATTTAAACTGTTTTAAAGAAAATGATAGGTTGCACAAAGAGGTTGAAAGTTTAAAACAAGATCTAGCTAAGTTTGCTCAAAGTTCTGAAAATTTAAATAAAATTTTAGCTAGTCAAAGACCTTTTTATTAAAAGGCTGGTTTGGGTTTTTATGAAAAATCTGAAACTATTTTTAACAGTTCAATATTTGAAAATGTGACCTCCACTTCTAATGACATAAAACTTCAAGACCCAAATCTTCTCAAAAATACCAACCTAAAAGATTTTGTCGTTTATGCAATCGGGATGGACATTTTCCTATTCAATGCTTTATAACTGAAAAAATGATTGGCGACAAAGTCTGCAAAATAGTTTGCAACTATAATAGTCTTGGCCAAAGGAGATGGTTTAACATTAAAGGATCCAAAAAGATTTGGATACCTAAGGTCACTTAAGAACTTCTTGCAGTTTTGCCTAGCATCCAAAAGGAAGGACAACATGTAGTTCTTAGACAGCGGATGCTCTAGGCATATGACCGAAAAGTCTACATTCTTCATCAAGCTAGACAAGTATGATGGAGGCTTTGTAACTTTCTGGAATAATGGTAAAAGAAAAATTGTGGCCATAGGTAAAGTAGGTAAAAACTTCTCTTCCTTCATTAATGATGTTTTTCTTGTTGACAGATTGAAACACAATTTACTAAGCAATAGTCAATTATGCGACCTAGGATACTTGGTTATATATAGGAAATTGGATTGATTAGTTATTTGTGAAAAATCAGGTGAAATTTTGTTTGAAGTAAAAATGTGCAATAATGTATATGAACTTACTCTAGAGGAACTAAAAGAACAAAATGTGACATGTTTCACTTCCATGGAATCTGAAAAATGGCTTTGACATAAGAAATTAGGACATGCAAGCATGTACCAAATTTCTAAACTTGTAAAGAAAAACTTTATTAGAGGCATTCCTAACATAAAGTTTGACAAAGACATCACTTGTGATGCTTGTCAATTGGGCAAACAAACCAAATCTTCTTTTAAGCCCAAAGATGAAATCTCTACCAAAAGGCCATTGGAAATACTACACATTGATCTTTTTGGTTTCACTAGAACTCAATGTTTGGGAGAAAAATATTATGGTTTAGTAGTGGTTGATGATTTTTCTAGATTCGGATGAGTTCTTTTCTTAGCTCACTAAAATGATGCATTCAACTATTTCTCTTCTCTTTGCAAAAAGATTCAAAATGAAAAAGATTTAAAAATTGCTTGCATAAGAAGTGATCATGAAAAAGAATTTGTAAATCAAGATTTTGAAAACTTTTGCGATGAATTTGGAATTTCTCATAATTTTTCATAAAACTCCTCAACAAAACGGGGTTGTTGAAAGGAGAAATAGAAGTCTCCAAGAAATTACTAGGGCAATGTTTTGTGAAAATGAAGTTCCAAAATTTCTTTTGGTAGAGGCTGTAAACACAGCTTGCTACATTTTAAATAGATCCATCATTAGAAAAGGGTTAAAGAAAACTCCTTATGAGCTATGGAAAAGAACACCTTCAAATCTCAAGTACTTTCATATATTTGGTTGCAAATGTTTTGTGTTAAATAATAAATAATCTTGAAAATTTTGATCCAAATCTTATGATGGTATGTTTGTAGAATACTCAACCACTAGTAAAGCATGTAGAATTTATCTAAAAAAAAAATATAGAACCATAAAGGAATCCCTACATGTTTCTTTTTGTGATACTAACTTCATTCTAAGTTCTGTTATAGAAGATGATGCAAGAACTAAAGTTGAGGTGAACCCACAAGAGAATCAAGAAAAAGACAAATCAGTCCCCTCTGTGAAAAATCCCAATTCTGACCCTACTATTCAAGATATAGGAGACAATTCGATTTTATCTCCTAAAGAAGCAGGAGCTTTTGAAACTGTAAATATTGCAGAACCAAATCAATGCCAAACTGAAACCTCATCTCAAGGGCCTAGAGAATGGAAGTTCTTAAAAAACTATCCTCATGAATTCATCATTGGAGATCCGTCCCATGGAGTCACAACTAGATCCTCAAGCAAAAAGAAAGCCAAAATCAACAACTTTACTTTTTTATCCCATTTGGAGCTCCAAAATGTTAAGAAAGCCCTTGAAGATCCTTCTTGGGTTAAAGCTATGGAAGAAGAGTTAGGCCAATTTAAAAAGAATGAGGTTTAGACTCTTGTACCTTACCCGAATGGCAAAAAGGTAACCAGCACCAAATGGATATTTAGAAACAAATTGAGTGAGAATGGTAGTGTGGTTCGAAATAAGGCTAGATTAGTGGCCCAAGGGTATGATCAAGAATAGGGCATTGACTTTGATGAGTCATTTGCTCCGGTAGCAAGAATGGAAGCAATTAGACTATTGCTTGCCTATGCTGCCCAAAATGGTTTTAAACTCTTTCAAATGGATGTCAAATGTGCGTTTTTGAACGTCTTTATTGATAGAAAAGTCTACATAGCTCAACCCACGGTTTTGAAAACAATGAGTTTCCAAATCATATTTTTAAACTTTCTAAGGCTCTTTATGGCTTTAGACAAGCTCCTAGAGCTTGGTATGAAAGGCTTAACTCCTTCTTGTTACAAAATAATTTTCAAAGGGGTACTAGGATACTATTCTATTCATTAAAGAGTCTAATGATCGTTTCTTGCTTGTTCAAGTCTATGTAGATGACATTGTGTTTGGATCGGCTAACAATATCTTGTGTGAATATTTTGGAAAACTAATGACTAGTGAGTTTGATATGAGTTTAATGGAAGAACTTACATTCTTCCTTGGACTCCAAATCAAACAAACTCCTAGTGGAATATATATACACCAAGGTAAATATGCCAAAGAGTTGGTGAAGAAATTGGGTTTAGAAAACTCCAAACCAATGAGTACTCTTATGCATCCAAATACTAAACTTGACAAGGATGAAATTGGAAAATATGTTGATGAAACTTGGTATAGAGGAATGATCAGATCACTCATGTATCTAACCTCCTGTAAATCGGACATTGTTCAAAGTGTGGGTGTGTGTTCTAGATTTCAATCTCACCCAAAAGAATCACATCTTTCGGCTGTCAAAAGAATCATTTGATACATCAAAGGCACATCTGACCTCGGTTTGTGATATCCTAAAACTGGTGAATTCTGTATTGTTAGGTATTGTGAAGCAGATTTTGTAGGTGATCGTATGGATAGGAGAAATTTAAAATTTAAATTTTTCTTGAAACTCATTCTCTTCAAATAAATTCAAGTTTTTAAGAGAAGCTTTCATTGTGCATTAAAGACGGTTTCAATCAAGAAACCTCTCTCTTCTCCACTACTCCACTACGACTTTCTCTCTCCCCTCTATTTATTCTTACCTTTTCATTATGAGAAAGAAAGTTGCTACTAGAAGAGGCACCAGTACCTACATTCCTCCTCGCAACGCTCCTCATTCAAAACCACAGTCACACACTCACATACACATTTATTTTCACTCTTCTTCTTCTCAGTCACCTCAACCGACAGAATCTATGGCAAGAAAGGTCATCCATCCTAGGGCTTCCTCAGCACAAAAGGGGGCTGAGTTGTCTTGGGCAAAGGGAGGAAAAGAAAAAGGTCCCTTGAATGAAGAAAATCCTCTGCCATCTCTTCCTCCACCTTCAACCCCTCATCCCTCAAGACGTTCTGTTCCATCTAGCCATCCCTCAAAAGGCTCCAGACGTCTTATTCTCCAACCTATCAGAGAACCTTCGAACTTGGACTCTCTTGATTACAAAAATCCACTTTGGTAAACCTTCTCACTCTCACTATAATCCTCTACGTTTTATATGCTATATGGATTATGAATTTCAGAAACAAGTAATATCAAAACACTCTCTTTGTTCTACTTTTGTTGTTGACCTTGATGCGCTAGCTAAAAAAGGAACCGATTTCAAAGCTAATTTTCATCTTTTGAAATGGGAAAGTATTTTCAATATCCGAAAGCCAGTATATCTGAAATTGGTCAGAGAGTTTTATGCTAACATGTTCTCTTATGAGGGAGAAATTCACTCTTATGTCAAGGGAAATCAACTTGTTTTGAATAAGGACACCATCGATGATTCCCTCAGATATGAAGACATTGGAGTAAGAGCATATGTTTCTGGAAAATGGGATGACCATCTCGGTATCTCTCATAAAGATGCCGTCGCTAGCATTTTTGAAAATTTTTCACTTATGGATGGTATGATTCCCACTCATAAGGATCTAGGTCCTGTTAGAGGCCAACTTCATCGAATTGTCACTCATATTATTATGCCCCAAAGTGGATCATACCAGAGAGTTACCCTATGTGATATTTTAGTGCTCTATGCTATTCTGAATTCTGCTCCAATTTCATTTGCTTACCTTATAATCCGTCATATGGTTGACTGTGTTAGAAGTGATAAAAATATTTCTCTTTCATATGGAATGTTTCTGACATGCATTTTTGAACATTTTTCAATTGATATGAGTAATAAGTCTGTAGAAAACAAAGTATCCTCACTAAAAAGTGGCAGTGCAACAAAACAAAGTAAAGGCAAGGGTCATAAGGTCACTAAAGCTCTAGTTATGGATGAAAGTGAAGATGAAAGCCTTCCCCCACCTTCGGTTGCCGGGACTTCTGACTTTCACGAGTACTTGATTACTGGGGTAGTCAAAGATGTACTTCAAGAGTTTGTGAATATGACCAAAATGATGGTTCATTCAAGCAAACAAGGAAGCTTGCAATTCAAACTGAAAAATCATTGCTGAAATCCCAATATAGAATTGAGGTACTTTTAAAGCACCTTAATTCAATGGATGAAGATCAAGTACTGTCTGAGAAAGAAAAAGACATCTTGGGCACTGAAGAAGAAGATTCCGATGCTTAGCTTTTGTCTCCCACTATTGCTGCCATTTTAGAAGTCTTAGTTGATTATTTTAATTGTAATGAACACTCTGTTTTGATTTTTAGCTTGCTAAACACTACTCTGATGACTTTTTTTGTAATAGCTTGTTTAAGTAATATGTTTGCTTAGATTATTCTGTTTGCTTGCTACATTAGATTGACTGAAAATTTCTTTCCAGGTTCCCTCCTTGACGACAAAAGGGGAAGAAAAAAAATGAACTGAAAAATGGCTGCCTCTGTTCTGTCTCTGTTTTGATATTTGATTCTTGAAAATGTTAGCTATGATCTATGATTGATTTATAAGGCTGATTAATAATTTTTTGGTAAAAAGCCTTGTCATAATAGGTTCACCAAGACACATAAATTATGTGCAAATTTTGGGGATATTTGGAATTTCTTCCAGGTTGGTAAAGTGCATACATTCAGCGGGAGCTTGGTGATCAAAGGATAGGAAGAGCTTCATAAATCATCGAACGAAGTTTCTTATTCATACCTTCCATTTCTTTCAATTCATTTTTCATAATGTTGTCATCAAGGGGGAGATTGTTGAGTTTGAAAAACTAAAACTTGATTGAAATAATGACCAAACATTATTAGGTTTATTTATCGATTGTTTGTGTATGTTTTTGTTTAAGTTTGCAGAAACCTGATTTAATCATCTTGGCCCAAGAGGCAAATACTCAAGCCCACACATACACATACCTTGGTCTATTATTTTATTAAACATAAACAAACCATGCCTCGTCACAAGCCTCTGAACCTTATGAGAGAAAAGAAAGATAGAAGGCCCAAATAAAGATCCAAGCCCTATTTGGTGATCAACCAAAACTCACTCTCCTGAAATCGGAACACCAAATTTAATTGAATTTTATTTTACTTTCACCGAAATCCAAACTTTCTCTTCTTTCTCTTCTCCCTTTCTTCCCTATCAGATCAAGTCACTGAACCAAGAAAGAAAAAAGAGAAAAGATCCAAAGCTAGGGCTCGACGAAGAACCAAAAGCTTGTTTCTAATTTCAAGCAAAAAGAAGGGCTACAACAAAGGAAGATATCAAAGCATTAGAAGATCACAAAATGGTGGTTTCCTTATTTGCGCTTCAATAACAAATCGTAAAAAAATCTGCTGAGCTTCAAGCACAAATCAAGCAACCATAGAAAGGAAGAAGTCAATGGTGCTCTGCCTTGTATCCATGGTCCAAAACCAAACTTGGAGCTAAAGAAAAGATTCACGGTCAAGATCAAAGGAATTTGAAGAAAAAGGATGAAAGAGAAAGGCATGTTGTATGTCAAAGATTCGGCCTTCTCTATCTCCACTGACCACGTCACTGCAAGTTCTGATGAAGGAGGAAGAAGACAACCCAAGTGTTGAACATGGTTCAAACCTTGGAGGCTTCACTCTTCTATAATAAAGGTGAACAGCCAAGGGTTGAGCAAGAGAGTGGAATACAGTACTTAGTTCGGTTCTTATAGCTACCTAAGCTATTCTAAGTTCCTCTCCTTCATGGTTACTATTTAGTATTTCTTTCTTTCAGTTTAGTCTGTCTAAGTCTCATTGAAAAAGGCAAACGTGGTGAGGTTTGTAAGAAAAAAATCAATGAGTAGAAAAGGCCAGTGAGCTAGACTTGGAGAAAAAGCCACAGTTATCTCATAAATTCTTTGTATGAATTTCTATTTTGTGTCATGATCCTGTGGGGATTCCATTCTAGGTTGGGTTAGCACTTTGCTGTTGAAATCTAAGTTGAGTCCTAGTCAAGTTCAGGTTGGGTTAGAATCTAGACTTGTTCCAGATAGGATTGGGGTATATCTTAGGAAAAATTGGTGAATGTAATTCTATTAAAAGATAGTGAAATTCTGTCACAGTTTTGATGGAGACTGGACGTAGGCTACATTACACTGGGTAGCCGAACCAGGATACATCTGTGTGTCACTCTCTTTCCTCTTCTCTGTTTTTGGTTCTTTACTATAGGAGACAAAACAAAATATCTTCTTCTGCATTGAGAGACAAAACCAAAACGTCTCATGTTTTCTTGACAAAAAGCAAGGTTACACGAAAAGAACAAAAGGATGGCCAAGATTCAACTCCCCTTTCTCTTAGCCATTGATAACCATTATTATTATTAATAATAATAATAATAATAATAATAATAATATCGTTACTATTATTATTCACTGAAATTACAATATAAATATATAACTCCCAAGTTTTTTAAAATTAGATAATAAGTTAATTATGATTTATTATTTTATGTAAAAAAATTATTTTTTAAAAATAATTAAATTAAATTTTATGATATTTTTGGTTTAAAATTTATAAAAAATTTTAAATAATTTTTATTATAATAAGATATTTTAAAAAAATATATAAAAGAATTATTATTATTATTATTATTATTATTATTATACTTGGTTCCATTCCATAAACCGAAACCATTAAGGGGAACAAAGTTAAAAAAAAAAAGATTGAAGATTGAAAATGTGTAATACATATATACATACGGATGACACATGCTCCCTTTATATATATAACCAAAAGAAAGCATTGAAACGTGGCTTATGTGCTTTTATATATATATATATATATATAATTGTTACACATGTCATTTTTATTTATTAATCAATGACATCTAACTTTCTATTTATTAATTACCATTACTATGCTTAGTTATATATATATATATATATATATATAATTGTTACACATGTCATTTTTATTTATTAATCAATGACATCTATCTTTCTATTTATTAATTACCATTACTATGCTTAGTTTATTTGGTTTCTTTTATCACCGAAACAAAAATCAAGAAATAAGGAAAAGAAAGAGTGACCGAGGGTGAGGGAGAGAAACCGTGGAACCCCCGAACGTTAGCTTCTGATTTTTTGCGATATGTAGTTTTAATAAAAAATATAATTCAGTAAAATTGTTTGTATCTTTCTCTTTTATAATGGCATCATTTTTATTCGATAGAAGTTGACGGTGACGTAACTCCCCTTTTCCTTGAGTTCGGTCAAGTAGAGTTCTAGAAGGCTGATGAGCAGATAATTTATACTCTTTTTGGCATTATTTTTATATAGTTTTTAGTATATTTTAATTACTTTTTATTATATTTTTATTAGTTTTTATTCAAAAATCACATTTCTGGACTTTACTATGAGTTTGTATATTTTTCTGTAATTTCAGGTATTTTCTGGCTGAAATTGAGGGATCTGAGCAAAAATCTGATTTAGAGGCTGAAAAAGGACTACAGATGCTGTTAGATTCTGACCCTCCTGCACTCGAAATAGATTTTCTGGAGCTACAGAAGCCCAATTGGTGCGCTCTCAGTTGCTTTGAAAAGTAGACATCTTGGGCGTTCCAGCAATATATAATAGTTTATACTTTGCCCGAGATTTGATGGTCGAAACCGGCGTTTAAAGTCAGCCTAAAATTTTCTGGCGTGAAACGCCAGAACTGGCACCTTTTTCGGCGTTAAACGCCCATTCTGGCACCCAAGGTGGCGTTTAATGCCAACTTTGGGCATATGCACGTGAAAGCTTGAAAACTCAGCCCAGGCACGCACCAAGTGGGTCCCGGAAGTAGATTTCTGCACTATCTGCACTTAGTTACTCATTTTCTGTAAACCTAAGTTACTAGTTTATTATAAAAACTACTTTTAGAGATTTATTCAGCACCTTTTGACATTTTTACACTTCATATTGTAATTTTGACGGCATGAGTCTCTAAAACCCCATAGGTGGGGGTGAGGAGCTCTTATGTGTTTTAATGGATTAATACAATTACTACTGTTTTCTATTCAATCACGCTTGATTCTATTCAAAGATACTCACTCGTATTTCAACATGGAGAACATGATGATCCGTGACACTCATCATTATCCTCAATCCTATGAACGCGTTCCTAACAACGACTCCGTTCCATCTGAGCTCAACGTAGTAATTGGGCGACAGCTTGAGTGCGTATCTCTTGGATTTCTGATCCACGGACCGAGTCCGAATGTTAGAACCTTCGTGGTATAAGCTAGAACCAAATGGGCAGCATTCCTGGGATTTGAAAAGTCTAAACCTTGTCTGTAGTATTCCGAGAAGGATCTGAGAAGGGATGACTGTGATGAGCTTCAAACTTGCGAATGTTGGGCGCAGTGACAGTGTGCAAAAGGACAAGGGTCCTATTCCGACGCTAGTGGGAAACGACAGATGATTAGCCGTGCGGTAGCTGTACATGGTATTTTTCATCCGAGACGAGCAATCCGACAGTTGATTAGCCGTGCAGAGATCGTACCTGGTATTTTTCATCCGAGAGGATCATACAGCTTGCCGTTGAAGGAAGCCATGCGTGTTTGGAGACGAAGACAGTAGGAAAGCAGAGATTCAGATGACAGAGCATCTCCGGAACCTCAGCCTGTTTCTCATCACTGAATCACAAGTACTATCTATTTCATGTTATTTATTTTTCATAAATACAATCACTCTTATTATTAACCTCCTGACTAAGATTTACAAAATAACCATAGCTTGCTTCAAGCCAACAATCTCCGTGGGATCGACCCTTACTCACGTAAGATATTACTTGGACGACCCAGTGCACTTGCTGGTTAGTTGTGCGGAGTTGTGAAAAGTGTAATCACAATTTCGTGCACCAAGTTTTTGGCGCCGTTGCCGGGGATTGTTCGAGTTTGGACAACTGACGGTTTATTTTGTTGCTTAGATTAGGAAAAATCTATCTTTTTGGTTTAGAGTAACTAAAATTGAGTCTTCTATTATTGTTTTTGGTTAAAATTTTAAAATCCTTATTTTATTTTTCTAAATTATTTTCAAAAATTTTTAAAACCAATAACTTCATAATTTAGTCTTCTGTTTGAGTTTAGTTTCATATTTTAAGTTTGGTGTCAATAGCATGATTTTATTTTTCTTTCAATTTTTTCGAATTATATGTTCTTAGTTCTTTATTGATCTTCAAATTGTTCTTGATAATTTTCCTTAATTGATCTTTAAAATTTCTTGCTTGGTGTCTGTTGCTGTTTATTTTATACATTTTCGAATTATTAGTGTCCAAAATATAAAAATTTTTAAGTTTGGTGTCCTTTGTGTTTCTATTTTCTTAAAAAGTTTTAAAATTTGTTCTTGGTGTTCATCTTGATCTTCAAAGTATTCTTGGTGTTCATCTTGACATTCAAAATTTTCTTGTTTGTTTTCTCTTTTTTTGATCTAAAAATTCTAAGTTTGGTGTCATTTTGTTGTTTTTCTCTTTCCTCATTAAATTAAAAAATATCTTTTCTCTTTATTTAATTGAATTTTCGAAAATTTCATTTAACAATTCAGATTTTTATTTTAAAATTTTTATTTTATCTTATCCTAGTTTTGAAAATTTCAAAATTCAAAATCTTTTTCGAAAATCATATCCAAAATTTTTCAAATCTTTTTAATTAATTAGTCATTTTAGTATTCAAATTTTTATTTTATTTTTATTTTTATTCCTTTAAGTTTTCAAAACTTATATTTTATTTTTCAATTATCTTATTTTATCTTATTTCCTTTTTAATTCGGTTATCCTTAATTAAATAAAATAAAAACGAAAATATTTCATTCTCTCCATCATGGACCTAAGTGGAAATGAACAGTTCAGAAGGACTCTGGGGTCATATGCTAACCCCACTAATGCTTCCTATGAGAGTAGTATCTGTATACCTCCCATCAGAGCAAGCAGTTTTGAGCTAAATTCTCAGGTCATTATCATGGTGCAGTAAAATTGCCAGTATTTCGGTCTTCCACAGGAAAAACCTACTGAGTTTCTAGCATAGTTCTTACAAATTGCTGATACAGTACGTGATAAAGAAGTAGATCAAGATGTCTATAGATTATTACTGTTTCCCTTTGCTGTAAAAGATCAAGCTAAGAGGTGGTTAAATAACCAACCCACAGCAAGCATAAGAACATGGAAACAGTTAAGGATGACACAGCTAAGGCTGGACATCCATGGCTTTAAACAAGAGGATAATGAATCCCTTTATAATGCCTGGGAGAGGTACAGAGGGATGCTAAGGAAATGCCCCTCTGAAATATTTTCAGAATGGGTGCAGTTGGATATCTTTTACTATGGTCTTACAGAAAAGGACCAAATATCTCTAGACCACTCCGCTGGTGGATCTATACATATGAGAAAGATAATTGAAGAGGCTCAAGAGCTCATTGATACTGTTGCTAGAAATCAATATCTATACTTAAGTAGTGGGTCCTCCATGCAAGAAGAAGCTAAAACAGCATCCCCTGAACTTAGTCCTCAAGAACAAGTTGTTGAACTCAATCAGCAATTGCTTATTATAACAAAATAGTTTGTGGAATTCAAAGAGATGCTCCAAGACACTAAAAATGCTAAGCAGAATATGGAAGCACAATTGGATCAGACAAGACAGCAGCTATCTAAACAGATAACAGAAGAATGCTAAGCTGTTCAATTAAGAAGTGGGAAGACATTGAATGTCTCAACTCAAAGCAGCAGAAAGCCAAGAAGGGAACAACTGACAGAAGATGACCAACCCACTGCCCAAAATCCCTCTGAGGACATTAAGAGCCCAGAGAGGAATGATTCTGGCGTTCAAACGCCAGAAAAGGGTAGGAAAGTAGTGTTAAACGCCCAGGCAGCCCCCAATTTTGGCTTCAAATGCCAATAAGGGATCAGACACCTGCAAGTGCTGATAAAAACCCCCTTAAGCAGGCTTCTCCAACCACTTCTATAGGAAATAAACCTGCAGCAACTAAGGTTGAAGAATACAAAGCCAAGATGCCTTATCCTCAGAAACTCTGCCAAGCGGAATAGGATAAACAATTTGCCCGCTTTGCAGACTATCTCAGGACTATTGAAATAAAGATTCCGTTTGCAGAGGCACTTAAGCAAATACCCTCTTATACTAAGTTCATGAAAGAGATCTTAAGTCATAAGAAGGATTAGAGAGAAACTAAAAAAGTTTTCCTCACTGAATAATGCAGTGTAGTCATTCTGAAAAGCTTACCAGAGAAGCTTAAAGATCCCAGAAGCTTTATGATACCATGCACATTAGAGGGTGCTTGTACCAAGACAGCTCTATGTGATCTTGGGGCAAGTATTAACCTAATACTTGCATCCACTATCAAAAAGCTTGGTTTGACTGACGAAGTTAAACCAACCCGGATATGCCTCCAACTTGCTGATGGCTCCATTAAAATTCCATCAGGCATCATTGAGGACAAGATTGTTGACGATTAGATTCTTGCTGGTAAAGAATTTTATAAAAAATAATCGCATTGCAAGTATAGCTTCTAAACCAACAGAGAATCTTTTCGTACAAAAGTTTTAGTTGTCACTTAAGCAAACCCAATAAAATATATAACCGAAGTATTTAAACCTCAGGTCATCTCTCAAGGAATTGCAGGGAGGTGTATCTATTATTGGTTATGAGTTTTCTGGGAAATTTGGAGTTTGGGCAATGGGCACAAGTATATGATTGTAAATTAAAGCAATGAAAATTAAAAGAGATTTATATTATTCTAAATAAAAAGTCTTGAATGAAAGAATGATTAATTGGAAGAAAATAAATTATTAATTAGAAAAACTCTTGGCAAGGTATGAGAACTGGAAATCCCATCCTAGTTATCCTTATCAAGGGTGATGAAAATTGTTTATTGCTTCCACTTAGTTAACCCTTACTAAATAAAGGAATGTCAAGTGGACTAATCAATTTGATCCCTCAAGTCCTAGTCAACTCCTAACGAAAGACAAGCTTTAGAGGGATCCAAACCAATCAGCAAATTCCAATTATCAATCACAAAGGAGTTTGATAACTCAAGTGTCACCAATTACTCAACCAAAGCCAAAAGGGAAAAAATCTAAATTATTTATATCATAAATAGAAGAAAACAATCATAAATCTGAAATACCTCAAATTGCATTTAAACATAAATTCAAATCTAACATGGGAAGGTTCATAAGCCAATTTGGCAACATAAGTAATTAACAAGTAAAAGCATTAGAGTAAATAAAAGTAGAAAAGAAACATAAATTAACGGAACATTGAACCTGGAATTGAGAAATAACCATAAACTGAAAGGAATCCTAATCCTAAAAATCTAAATCCTAAATCCTAAATCCTAAGAGAGAGGAGAGAGCCTCTCTCTCTCTCTCTAAAACTACATCTAAAACCTAAAATTATGAATATGAAAATTGTATCGTTGAATGGATGGATTGCCCCACTTTATAGCCTCTAATCTGTGTTTTCTGGGCTGAAAACTGGGTCAGAAACAGCCTAGAAATTGCCCTCAGCAATTTCTGGTACGTACAGGTCGCGGCAATGTCACGCGGGAGCATCGTCTACGCGTTCGCGCGGATTGAGTTTTTGCCAGGTCACGCGTCCGCGTGATACACGCGTGTGCGTCATCTGGCTTTGGGACAGCTATGACAAATTATATATCTTTGCGAAGCCCCAGATGTTAGCTTTCCAACGCAACTAGAACCGCGTCATTTGGACCTCTGTAGCTTAAGTTATGGTCGATTTAGTACCAGAAGGTCAGGCTGGACAGTTTTAGCAGTTCCTTCAGTTTCTTGTATTCCTTCCACTTTTGCATGCTTCCTTTCCATCCTCTAAGCTATTCCTGCCCTATAAATGCTGAAAACACTTAACACACATATCAAGGCATTGAATGATAATAAGAGAGGATTTAATAATTAGCAATTTAAAGGCCCGGGAAACATGTTTTCAATCATAGCACAAAATCAGGAAGGAAAAATGTAAACTCATGCAAATCATATGAATAAGTGGGTAAAGAATTGATAAAAACCACTCAATTGAGCACAAGATAAACCATAAAATAGTGGTTTATCAATCTTCCCACACTTAAACATTAGCATGTCCTGATGCTAAGCTCAAGAGAAGCTATAAAGGAATGAAGAGGAATGGTAGAATGTATGAAATGCAAACTATCTACATGAATGCAACTACATGCAGAATGTTTCTACCTACTTGGTTAGGAGTAAATAAATCTTTTAAGAACAAATATGAACTGGATTTCACTAATTCAAATAACAAAATAAAGTACAAGTGAACTTGCAAGAAGAAAATAGCTCATGAAATCCGGGAACAAAGAATCGAGCATCGAACCCTCACTGGAAGTGTATGCACTCTAATCGCCCAGGTGTTTAAGGTTCGACTCTCTCAATTTTCTACTAACCTTGCTTTCTAAGGCTTGTTTTTCTTCTACCAATCAACAAAAATTTAATACACAAAATACACATATCAAGAGGTCTTTTAAGGGTTGTAATGGGGTTAGGGTCAAGGTAGGATTGTATTTGGTCAAGTGGACTAAAATCTGAATCCTTAATTAACTTAAACTTTTTCACCTAACTTAAACAATCCATGTTATCATAATACCACATCTAACTATCCATTAACCATGTTTTCCACATATTCATGCATCCTTATTTCGAGTACAGTACATATGTATTACTTTCACCATTTACTTTGGGGCATTTTGTCCCCTTTTTATTACTTGCTCTTTTCCTTTTTTTTTCTTTTTTTTTCATTTATATTTATGCCTATTTTTTTTCTTTTATTTTTCTCAATGCATATGATTAATTTATTGAATGCATGAATATGTCCTAAACATTTCTTTCATATTTTCAGAAAATTCTAACATACTCAATTCTCAAACCAAATGTTTCCAAACCCAATTTTCCCACACTTAAATCATAAGCACTCTCACTAGTCTAAGCTAACCAAGGATTCAAATTAAGGACATTATTATTTTCCGCTTAGAGTTAATGATGTGCTAAAGTAAAGAACAAATGGGGTAAAATAGGCTCAAATTGGTTTGTAAGGGATAATGAAGGGTTAAGGCCATATGGGTATGTAAGCTCAATGAAACAAGGCCTCAACCATATAAGTGCATGCATACATCAAACCATAAAAATATAGAATTAAGCAAGACAAAGATCACAATTTTAGAGAGAAAAAACACACACCAAAGATAAAATATTGGTTGATAAAATGCAACCAATCAAGTAGGCTCAGAATCTCACTGGTTTTATGTGTTCGAGCTCTAAACCATGTTCCAATACAATATTTCTTCAAACAAGTTTAACAAAAATTTTAATTCAATTTAGTGAAATGCTATAAAAAGTTTCTTGAAAAAGTAAATATTACTTCAACTAAGTGGTGGTAAAATATGCTCAAAATCAAATAAATATGCAATCAAACATGAAAATTCAACAACTAACAAGGAAAATAAACCATTGGTGTTGAGATAGAAGAGTAACTAACCCATGGAGATCGGTATCGACCTCCCACACTTAAAGATTGCACCATCCTCGGTGCATGCAAAGAAGTGCAAGTGGACGGGCTGCTCCAACTGATGCATTTCTCCAAAAATTGTGCTGATAGACTTGTCTGTCTCTCCCATGTAAACGTCTTCCGGTTCCCTTCCTGGTGGCCATCCTGAAAGAAAAAGGGAAGAAAAGTAACCCAAAAACAAAGATAAAAAACAAATAAAACATGGGTTGGTTAATACCAAATAATGAGGGTCATAATTACATGGTAGCTACAATATGTACGTGAGAAAATAATAGAAGCAAATGGCATATCAATTTTGCAAAAATTTGCAACAAAGGGGAAGAGACAGCAGATAATGAAAGACAATATAAATTCATGTCAATGCAAAAAGGAACACAGATATCATAAAAGATTGGCATTGACGGATAAATATCATCCAACAGTGTAAAACAAGTCACTAAGCACCAAAATAATACCAGAAAAGATACAACCGTTGAAAAAGAAAATTTAACACCATTGGAAAAATAATAGACTTAGAAAAGAAATTAAAAATATGCGCAAAATTAAAATGCAATGGATAAAAATTTGCAAATAAATTAAATAAAATAGAATGAAAGTGAAGAGGGATGATAGATTAAAGAGATGAAGAAGAAGAAAGTAAGAAAGAAAGAAGAAAGAAGGAGAAAAGAGAGAAGAAAGAAATAAGAATTTAGAAACGGGGCGCAACGCGTACGCGTGCTTCACGCGTACGCGTGAAAATTGTGTTGGTCGTTTGACGCGTACGCGTGGGTGGTCTTGGAAGCAAAAGGATGCGCACGCGTCAGGGACGCGTACGCGTGGGTGATTTTGTGCCTTGGGCACAGTGCCCGCACCAGGCCAGCACAACTTTTGGCCTGACACCTCTTTACGCCGATTTGTAGGGTGACGTGTACGCGTGGGTGACGCGTATGCGTGGAAGGCTGATTTTGCAATTGACGCGGACGCGTCAGGGACGCGTTCGCGTGGGCGTGTTTGTGCCTGAGGCACGCCTCCAGCCATGCTTTCGCGTGACTCTCTGGAAGGTTTAGCGTCGCATGTGACGCGTGCGTGTGGTTCACGCGCACGCGTGGGACGCGCTTTTCTCTTTTTTTTTATGCGGTATGTAGGATGCAAAATGTGGATGCTGATGCAGATATTATAAATGAACACTAAAAGATAGAATAAAATAAAATTAAGAATAAAACGAAATAAAATAAAACTAAGACTGAAAAAGAACGATTATACCATGGTGAGTTGTCTCCCACCTAGCACTTTTAGTTAATGTGCTTAAGTTGGACATTCGGGGAGCTCCTTGTCATAGAGGCTTGTGCTTGAACTCATCCAGGAATCTCCACCAATGTTTGTACTTCCAGTAACCTCCGGGGTCCCAAATTAGATGCATAAAGTCTTTAAGCAAGTTGAAGCAAGTGACAAGGCCCCAAGAGTGTTGATTGTTAGAATGAATTCCAGGGTCCCAGACTTTGCTTTTACACCCGTCTTCTTGTTGATCATCATGATTCCATTTGGATGGTGAACAGTCAGAATTCTCACGGAGACATCCAAATAATTTCCTAGACCCATTCAATTGAGAATTATACCAACCTTTATACTTCAATTTGGAGCATGTAACCATATTGAACCTTGCATGACAATTCCTACCACTAACCATCCCCCTCTTACTCTTAAAGCCACAAAGAGCTCTAAGCTGCCCATCCGTCTCAAGCAAAGCATATTCAAGTGGGCTAATTAAGCTTAGAGATGAAAGATTTACCCACTTGAATGAAGGAATGGATGGTGATGGCTTTGGGGGAAAGGTCTCCAACAGCTTGGGCAAGGTGATTTCCAGCTCCATTCCCTTGAGTTCTTCCTTGACAACTTCCACCTCTTTGCAAGCTTCTTCAATATCAACCTCTTCCTCTTGGTAGCTTTCTTCCAATTGATCTCTTCTTCAATGTTCACCAAGGGCATGGGAGGTTGTGTTTCTTCTTCTTTAATCTCCATGTTAAGTCCAATGGGAGAGGATTCAAATGTAGATAAGAATTCATCAATGATTGAATTTATCTCTTTATCATCCCCTTCAAAGTCTTCAACCATGATATGCCTTGGAGGTTGTACACCCTCCTCAACATCAAATTCAAACTCCTTAGAAGGGGGTTCTATGACTGGGCTTTCCCATGGACATTCCGCATCTCCTAAGTCTTCGACCACTTCTTCCTCTTCAATAATTCTGGCTTCTTCCACTTGTTCCAATACAAAGTCATGCTCCTTACTGTCCACCGGAGTTTCTAGTGTCTCCTTCATGCTACGTTCTTCATTAGATTCTCCACATGAAGCCATGGGGGTTCCTTGAGTGTCCGAACATCTGGAAGGTAATTGATTTATTGCTTGCTCCAGTTGATGAAGGGTTGCATGTAATTGATCTATTGTTTCCTTGAGGTGAGCCTGTGATTCTTGGGTCGATGGATATGGACATGGTGCATATGGAAGTGGTGGTTCTTGGGGTAATTAGATTGGAATTGGGGTGGATAAAGGTTAGGGTCATATGGTGGTGAATGGTTGTAGGTGGCTTGTGAGTATGGTGGTTCAAAGCTATGTTGAAGAGGTGGTTCATTGGCATATGATGGAGCTTGTTGGTAACTACAAGGGAGTCCACCATATCCATCATCTTGGTACGCACCTTGGAATGGCTCTTGACCATAGTAATTTGGTAGAGGTGGTTTGTCACGAAGGGGTCCACCATAACTATTGTCTTGGCATGCATTATTGAATAGTCATTGTCCATGGTATCTTGGAAGGTGTTGTTACCGAAAGGGTTGATCAGATCCTTGTGCCTCCTTCCATCTGTGATTATTTTGACCTTAATGCATGTTCCTGTTATAGCTTCCATTCCTTTCAACAACATTAGAACCAAACTCAAAGCGACTGGGGTGAGAACTCATAGTAGCTAATAAAAATTAAAAACAAAAATAAAAACAAATAAACAAGAAAAATAAAATATTTACAATAACCAATAATAAGGCACACGTTTGCAATTCCCCGGCAATGGCGCCATTTTGACGATCGGGATTTCTGCTAGTAAAGATTTTTTATAAAAATAATCGCGTTGCAAGTATAGCTTCTAAACCAACAGAGAATCCTTTCGTACAAAAGTTTTAGTTGTCACTTAAGCAAGCCCAATAAAATTTATAACCGAAGTATTTAAACCTCGGGTCGTCTCTCAAAGAATTGCAGGGAGGTGTATTTATTATTGGTTATGAGTTTTCTGGGAAATTTGGAGTTTGGGAAATGGGCACAAGCATATGATTGTAAATTAAAGAAATGAAAATTAAAAGAGATTTATATTATTCTAAATAAAAAGTCTTGAATGAAAGAATGATTAATTGGAAGAAAATAAATTATTAATTAGAAAAACTCTTGGCAAGGTATGAGAACTGGAAATCCCATCCTAGTTATCCTTATCAAGGGTGATGAAAATTGTTTATTGCTCCCACTTAGTTAACCCTTACTAAATAAAGGAAAGTCAAGTGGACTAATCAATTTGATTCCTCAAGTCCTAGTCAACTCCTAAGGAAAGACTAGCTTTAGAGGGATCCAAACCAATCAGCAAATTCCAATTATCAATCACAAAGGAGTTTGATAACTCAAGTGTCACCAATTACTCAACCAAAGCCAAAAGGGGAAAAATCTAAATTATTTATATTATAAATAGAAGAAAGCAATCATAAATCTAAAACACCTCAAATTTCATTTAAACATAAATTCAAATCTAACATGGGAATGTTCATAAGCCAATTTGGCAACATAAGTAATTAACAAGTAAAAGCATTAGAGTAAATAAAAGTAGAAAAGAAACATAAATTAAAGGAACATTGAACCTGGAATTGAGAAATAAGCATAAACTGAGAGGAATCCTAATCCTAAAAATCTAAATCCTAAATCCTAAGAGAGAGGAGAGAGCCTCTCTCTCTCTCTCTCTAAAACTACATCTAAAACCTAAAATTATGAATATGAAAATTGTATCGTTGAATGAATGGATTCCCCCACTTTATAGCCTCTAATATGTGTTTTTTGGGCCAAAAACTGGGTCAGAATTAGCCCAGAAATTTCCTCCAGCGATTTCTGGTACGTACAGGTCGCGGCAAAGTCACGCGGGAGCGTCGTCTACGCGTTCGTGCGAATTGAGTTTTTGCCAGGTCACGCGTCCGTGTGATCCACGCCTGCGCATCGTCTGGCTTTGGAACAGCTATGACAAATTATATATCGTTGTGAAGCCCCGGATGTTATCTTTCCAATGCAACTAAAACCGCGTCATTTGGATCTCTGTAGCTCAAGTTATGGTCGATTTAGTACCAGGAGGTCAGGCTGGACAGCTTTAGCAGTTCCTTTAGTTTCTTGTATTCCTTCCACTTTTGCATGCTTCCTTTCCATCCTCTAAGCCATTCCTGCCCTATAAACACTGAAAACACTTAACACACATATCAAGGCATCGAATGGTAATAAGAGAGGATTTAATAATTAGCAATTTAAAGGCCCGGGAAACATATTTTCAATCATAGCACAAAATCAGGAAGGAAAAATGTAAACTCATGCAAATCATATGAATAAGTGGGTAAAGAATTGATAAAAACCACTCAATTGAGCACAAGATAAACCATAAAATAGTAGTTTATCAATTGTCAAGGTTGGGCCATTTGCCTTTCCTACTGACTTTGTAGTGCTGGAAATGGAGGAGCACAAGAGTGCAACTCTCATTCTAGGAAGACCTTTCCTAGCATCTGGACGAACCCTCATTGACGTCCAGAAAGGGGAGATAACCCTGAGAGTCAATGAGGATGAGTTTAAGTTGAATGCTGTCAAAGCTATGCAGCATCCAGACACACCAAAAGACTGCCTGAGCACTGATATTATTGATTCCTTGGTGGAAGAGGTCAATATGACTGAGAGTCTCGAATCAGAGCTAGAGGACATTTTTAAAGATGTTCAGCCTGATCTGGAGGAACCAGAGAGAATAGAAGAACCTCTGAAAACTCTTCAGGAAGAGAATAAGCCTCCTAAACCCGAGCTCAAACCACTCCTCCCTGAAATATGCATTTCTAGGAGAAGATGACACTTTTCCTGTGATCTTAAGCTCTACCTTAGAGCCACAGGAAGAGAAAGCACTAATTCAGGTGCTAAGGACACACAAGACAGTTCTTGGGTGGTCCATAAGTGATCTTAAGGGCATTAGCTCAGCTAGATACATGCACAAGATCCTATTGGAGGATGATGCTAAGCAAGTGGTTCAACCACAGAGGCGGTTGAATCCAGCCATGAAAGAGGTGGTGTAGAAAGAGGTCACTAAGTTACTAGAGGCTGGGATTATTTATCCTATTTCTGATAGCCCCTGGGTGAGTCCTGTCCAAGTTGTCCCCAAGAAGGGAGGCATGACAGTGGTTCATAATGAAAAGAATGAACTGGTTCTTACAAGAATAGTTACAGGGTGGCGTATATGTATTGACTACAGAAGGCTCAATACAGCCACCAGAAAGGATCATTTTCCTTTACCATTCATAGACCAGATGCTAGAAAGACTAGCAGGCCATGAATACTACTGCTTTTTGGATGGCTATTCAGGTTACAACTAAATTGCAGTAGATCCTCAGGACCAAGAGAAAACAGCATTCACATGTCCATCTGAAGTATTTGCCTACAGAAGGATGCCATTTGGTCTATGCAATGCACCTGCAACCTTTCAGAGGTGCATGCTCTCTATATTCTCTGACATGGTAGAAAAATTTTTGGAAGTCTTCATGGATGACTTCTCAGTATTTGGAGACTCATTCAGCTCCTGTCTTGACCATCTAGCACTTGTTCTAAAAAGGTGCCAAGAGACTAACCTGGTTTTAAACTGGGAGAAATGTCACTTTATGGTGACTGAAGGAATTGTCCTTGGGCACAAAATTTTGAACAAGGGAATAGAGGTGATCAAGCTAAGGTAGAGGTAATTGAAAAATTACCACCACCTACCAATGTTAAGGCAATCAGAAGCTTTTTGGGGCATGCAGGATTCTATAGGAGGTTTATAAAGGATTTTTCAAAAATTGCAAAACCTCTGAGCAATCTGCTAGCTGCTGACACGCCATTTGTCTTTGACACAGAGTGTCTGCAAGCATTTAAAACTCTGAAAGCTAAGCTGGTCACAGCACCAGTCATTTCTGCACCAGACTGGACATTACCACTTGAACTAATGTGTGATGCCAGTGATCATGCCATTGGTGCAGTATTGGGACAGAGGCATAACAAGCTTCTGCATGTCATTTATTATGCTAGCCATGTTTTAAATGACGTGCAGAAGAATTACACAACCACAAAAAATGAGTTACTTGCAGTGGTTTATGCCAATGACAAGTTCAGATCTTATTTAGTGGGGTCAAAAGTGATTGTGTACATTGACAATGCTGCTCTAAAATATGTCCTCACAAAGCAGGATTCAAAACCCAGACTCATCAGATGGGTGTTGCTTCTGCAAGAGTTTGATATAGAAATAAGAGACAGAAAAGGGACAGAAAACCAGGTAGTAGATCACCTGTCCCGGATAGAACCAGTAGCAGGGGCATCCTTCCTTCCTACTGGGATCTCTGAAACCTTTCCGGATGAGCAACTCTTTGCCATTCAGGAATTACCATGGTTTGCAGACATTGCAAACTATAAAGCTGCGAGATTCATACCCAAAGAGTACAGCAAGCAACAAATGAAAAAATTGATTTCTGATGCAAAGTACTACTTGTGGGATGAACCATATCTCTTTAAGAGGTATGCAGACGGAGTAATCCGCTGATGTGTGCCTAGAGAAGAGGCATAGAAGATCCTATGGCATTGCCATGGATCACAATATGGAGGACACTTTGGAGGTGAGCGAACAGCCACAAAAGCTCTCCAATGTGGTTTCTACTGGCCTACTCTCTATAGAGACTCCTGAGAGTTTGTACGTAACTGTGACAGTTGCCAGAGAGCTGGTAATCTGCCTCACGGTTATGCCATGCCTCAGCAAGGGATCTTAGAGATTGAATTATTTGATGTATGGGGTATTGACTTCATGGGACCTTTCCCACCATCATATTCAAACACTTATATTCTGGTGGCAGTAGACTATGTATCTAAATGGGTAGAGGCAATTGCAACACCCACTAATGATACTAAAACAGTAATGAAGTTCCTCCAGAAACATATCTTCAGCAGGTTCAGTGTCCCTAGGATACTGATTAGTGATGGAGGCACTCATTTCTGCAATAAACAGCTTGACTCTGCTCTGGTCCAATATGGAATTAACCACAAAGTGGCGAATCCATATCATCCACAGACAAATGGGCAGGTTGAAGTCTCGAATAGAGAACTAAAATGAATCCTGGAACGGACTGTAAGTATCCGTAGAAAGGATTGGGCAAGAAGTTTGGATGATGCTCTGTGGGCATACAGAATAGCATTCAAGACTCCTATAGGGAGATCTCCATACCAGCTTGTGTATGGCAAAGCCTGTCATCTGCCAGTGGAGCTAGAACACAAAGCCTACTGGGCAACCAGGTTCCTAAACCTTGATGCTAAGGTAGCTGGAGAGAAAAGATTACTCCAGTTGAATGAGCTGGAAGAGTTCAGACTCAATACTTTTGAAAATGCTAAAATTTATACAGAGAAAGCAAAAAGATGGCATGACAAAAGGCTGTCTTCTAGAGTCTTTGAGGCAGGACAGAAGTTCCTGCTGTTTAACTCTAGGCTCAGATTGTTCCATGGGAAGTTGAAATCCCGGTGGAGGGGACTATATGTGATTACAAGTGTGTCACCATATGGTTATGTAGAGCTTAATGATAATGATTCTGACAAAAAGTTTATTGTTAATGGACAGAGAGTCAAACATTATCTTGAAGGCAATGTTGAGCAAGAATGCTCAAAGCTGAGACTAAATTAAAAGCTCAGTAAAGTCCAGCTAAAGACAGTAAAGAAGCGCTTACTGGGAGGCAACCCAGCCATTATTAGATGTTTATAACAATTATATAAGTTTATTTAATTTTGTTAATTATGTTTGTTAATGCTTATCAGTAAAAAAGTCAAGGAAATGAAGGTTCAGAACATAAAACAAAAGAATCACAGAGAAAAAGAGCTCACTTGGTGTTAAAACGTCAGTAAAGAGGCAAATTGGGTGTTAAACGCCAGAATGGCTATCATTCTGGGCGTTTAACGCCAGAAACAGCAGCATCCTGGGCATTCAGAAAAACGCCCAGTGAGAAAGGATTTTTGGCGTTTAACGCCAGCCAGGGTATCTGGCTGGGCATTAAACGCCCAAAATGGCCACCAGATGGGTGTTAAACGCCAGAATGGCTATCATTCTGGGCGTTTAACACCAGGACAGCTAGGGGAGAGGTAATTTCGTTTCCAATTCAATTTTTTTTTCGAATTTTCTTGTTTTAATTCAAAATTTTCTACATCTAAACATTACAAACATTCAATTTCTAACTTCCATTAACAAAAATTCATAATCTTATAAATTCCTTTTAATTCTCCTTCAAATTCTTTTCAAATCTTTTTCAAAAACTCATTTATCTTTCCAATTTCTTTTCAAATCTTTTCAATTCATTCATATTATCTTTTATTTTTAGATGCATAAACAAAAATTCAAATTTAACTTCCTCATATCTTCTTCATATCTCTTAAATTTTGAAAACAATCTTCTCTTTTGCATATCATGTTTATGTTGTATCAATGATATCTTTCAATCATATCTTTTTCTAAAATTTCGAACCCATACCCTACCTCCCCTCTATTTATGCATTCGGCCATCACTCTTCCTCCATCATTCGAATCCTTCTCTCCATCTACTCATATTCTTTCTTTGCTTTTGCTTGAGGACAAGAAAACCTCTAAGTTTGGTATGATTTTCCGTGATCACTAACCAAGATCATGGCCCTTAAAGGAAAACAAACCACTCCAAGAAGATACATGAGAGGTTCTGCACCAAAGAACATACAAATCATTACTTCAAAATAGTGTGCAGAAGATCAGTGATCCCGGAAGTCAAGTTCGATATGAAAGAAGACGAATATCCGGAGATCCAAGAGCAGATTCGAAATAGAGGCTGGAAAATCTTAGCTAATCCTGAGATGAATGTGGGAAGAAACATGGTCCAGGAATTCTATGCAAATCTGTGGCTGACAGATAAGCAAAGAATGGAGGGAACTGCCTTCCACACTTTTCGAACTATGGTCAGAGGGAGGATTATCTACTTCCATCTTGACAAAGTGAGAGAAGTCCTCAAACTTCCTCAACTGTAGGATGATCCAGAATCTTTTAATAGGAGAATGGCTAAAGATAAAAAGTTGGATCAAGTTCTAGAGGACATATGCCTCCCTGAAGCCAAGTGGATAACCAATTCAAAAGGTATCCTAAACCAACTGAAGAGAGGAGACCTCAAGCCAGTTGCTAGGGGCTGGCTGGATTTCATTAGGCGATCTATACTTCCTACCAGTAACCGCTCTAAAGTCATTGTCAAAAGAGCAGTGATGATCCACTGTATTATGCTGGAAAAAGAAGTGGAGGTTCATCAATTAATTCCTTGTGAAATTTACTTATTTGCAAACAAGGAATCCACTGAAGCCAAATTGGCTTACCCAAGCTTAATCAATCTATTATGTAAAGATGCGGGAGTACAAATAGGTGTAGATGAGTATATCCTAGTTGAACACCCAATCACCAAAAGGGTAATGGATGGACCTCAAGTTCAAGACAACCTCATCAAGAGGAGGGCGCATGAGCTCCTCCCAGAAATCCCTCAATTTGACTATTGGGCCCTCTTAGAAGCATCTGTCAACAAGCTGCAAGAATCTATGGATCAACTCAAAGAAGAGCAGTAGAATCAGAATAGCATGCTCTGCAAACTGCTCAGAGAACAAGAGAAGCAAGGGCGTGAGCTACAGGAACTAAAGCGCCAGAAGCTATCTCTTGAAGAGTTAGATGTCCCACAGATTGAAGGAGCACCTACCCCTCAAATCAAGGTTGTTGAGTCCTAACTCGGTGATAACTTTTATTATTAAAAACCTATTTTAAGAGTCACATAAGCATTAGTATTATAGTCATTTATTTTTATGTCTTTAACTTCCTTTCTTTTATTATTATTTGTCTGCTTTTAGGTTTATTTTATGTCTTATTTCTATTCCATGATCAATAAAATTTAGAGTATATGTCTTAAAGCTATGAATAATCCCATAAATCTCTCACCTTTCTTAAAAGAAAAATGTTTTTATTTGCAAAAGAAGAAGAAGTACATGAATTTCGAATTATATCTTGAAAATAATCTAATTATTTTGATGTGGTGGCAACACTGTTTGTTTTTTGAATGAATGCTTGAACAATGCATATTTTTGATATTGTTGTTTATGAATGTTAAAATTGTTGGCTCTTGAAAGAATAATGAAAAAGGAGAAATGTTATTGATAATCTGAAAAATCATAAAATTGACTCTTGAAGCAAGAAAAAGCAGTGAATACAAAGCTTGCGAAAAAAAATAAAAATAAAAATAAAAAAATAAAAAAATTTGTGGCGAAAAATAAAAGAAAAAGAAAGAAAAAAAGAAAGCAAGCAGAAAGAGCCAATAACCCTTTAAACTAAAAGGCAAGGGTAAAGAGGATCCAAGGCTTTGAGCATTAATGGATAGGAGGGCCCAAAGGAATAAAATCCTAGCCTAAGCAGCTAAATCAAGCTGTCCCTAACCATGTGCTTGTGGCATGAAGGTCCAAGTGAAGAGCTTGAGACTGAGTGGTTAAAGTCGTGGTCCAAAGCAAAAAGAGTGTGCTTAAGAGCTTTGTGCACCTTTAATTGGGAACTCTAGCAAAGCTGAGTCACAATCTGAAAAGGTTCACCCAGTTATGTGTCTGTGGCATTTATGTATCCGGTGGTAATACTGGAAGACAAAATGCTTAGGGTCACGGCCAAGACTCATAAAGTAGCTGCGTTCAAGAATCAACATACTGAACTAGGAGAATCAATAACACTATTTGAATTCTGAGTTCCTATGGATGCCAATCATTCTGAACTTCAACGGATAAAGTGAGATGCCAAAACTGTTCAGAAACAAAAAGGCTACAAGTCCCGCTTATCTAATTGGGAATGAGCTTCAACGATAGTTGCTTGGGGACAAGTAACAATTTAAGTTTGGTGTTGTGATAAGCGGATAATTTATACCCATTTTGGCATTATTTTTACATAGTTTTTAGTATGTTTTAATTACTTTTTATTATATTTTTATTAGTTTTTATTCAAAAATCACATTTCCGGACTTTACTATGAGTTTGTGTGTTTTTCTGTAATTTCAGGTATTTTCTGGCTGAAATTGAGGGACCTGAGCAAAAATCTGATTCAGAGGCTGAAAAAGGACTACAGATGCTGTTAGATTCTGACCCTCCTGCACTCGAAATAGATTTTCTGGAGCTACAGAAGCCCAATTGGTGCGCTCTCAGTTGCTTTGAAAAGTAGACATCTTGGGCGTTCCAGCAATATATAATAGTTTATACTTTGCCCGAGATTTGATGGCCCAAACTGGCGTTCAAATTCAGCCTAAAACTTTCTGGCGTAAAACGCCAGAACTGGCACCTTTTTCGGCGTTAAACGCCCATTCTGGCACCCAGGTTGGCGTTTAACGCCAACTTTGGGCATATGCATGTGAAAGCTTGAAAGCTCAGCCCAGGCACGCACCAAGTGGGTTCCAGAAGTAGATTTCTGCACTATCTGCACTTAGTTACTCATTTTCTGTAAACCTAAGTTACTAGTTTAGTATAAAAACTACTTTTAGAGATTCATTCAGCACCTTTTGACATTTTTACACTTCATATTGTAATTTTGACGGCATGAGTCTCTAAAACCCCATAGGTGGGGGTGAGGAGCTCTGCTGTGTTTCAATGGATTAATGCAATTACTACTGTTTTCTATTCAATCACGCTTGATTCTATTCTAAGATACTCACTCGTACTTCAACATGGAAAACATGATGATCCGTGACACTCATCATTATCCTCAACCCTATGGATGCGTGCCTGACAACCACTCCGTTCTATCTGAGCTCAACGTAGTCATTGGGTGACAGCTTGAGTGCGTATCTCTTGGGTTTCTGATCCACGAACCGAGTCCGGAGGTTAGAACCTTCGTGGTATAAGCTAGAACCAAATGGGTAGCATTTCTGGGATTCGAAAAGTCTAAACCTTGTCTATGGTATTCCGAGTAGGATCTGGGAAGGGATGACTGTGACGAGCTTCAAACCTGCGAATGTTGGGCGCAGTGACAGTGTGCAAATGGACAAGGGTCCTATTTTCCGACGCTAGTGGGAACCGACAGATGATTAGCCGTGCGGTAGCTGTACATGGTATTTTTCATCCGAGACGAGCAATCCGACATTTGATTAGCCGTGCAGAGATCGTACCTGGTATTTTTTATCCGAGAGGATCATACAGCTTGCCGTTGAAGGAAGCCATGTGTGTTTGGAAATGAAGACAGTAGGAAAGTAGAGATTCAGATGACAGAGCATCTCCGGAACCTCAGCCTGTTTCTCAATACTGAATCACAAGTACTATCTATTTCATGTTATTTATTTTTCATAAATACAATCACTCTTATTATTAACCTCCTGACTAAGATTTACAAAATAACCATAGCTTGCTTCAAGCCGACAATCTCCGTGGGATCGACCCTTACTCACGTAAGGTATTACTTGGACGACCCAGTGCACTTGCTGGTTAGTTGTGCGGAGTTGTGAAAAGTGTAATCACAATTTCGTGCACCAAAGGCACAGACAATTTTTGATGTTTTTTTCTTCAGCAGCTTGGTCAGAAAACTTCTCCAAAACTTTGAGTATTTTGATTTTGTATGGAGGTAGGTTTTGGTAATTTTATAATAATTAAATATGATTTGGATAAGTGAATGTTGTTTTGATTAATTATTGTTTGAGTTTGAATAAGTTTACGTTAAATTGTTGTTGTAAATTGTTATTGTTTGCTTGAGATTCTAGGTCGGCTATGTATGAAGAACCAGTTGAGGTGTTTTAGTGATTTTGGGACTATTGTGGTGAGGTATTTTGAGATAAATTTGATTAGGTTTAGTGGCCGAGAGAATAAATTAAAAGTTACAAAGAATCAGTAACCAAAAAACTTGAAAACGGAATTATATATACAGTGGAATTTTTATGAGAAACAAAGGGAGGGTGATCAAGTTAAATTTATAATTATATATGTTTTTGCGTATTTTTGGTAATAAGTAAAGTTCAGGGGTAAAAGGGTAGTTTATAAAAGTTCAAAGTTATTTTTATAAATATGAAAATAAGTGAGGGTTCAAATATAATTTTATAAAATATTAAGATTAAAAATAGAATATTAAAAAGTTTGTGATTTAGAAATTAATAAAATTTTAAAAATAAGGTTTTATTTACTAAATTTTAAGAAAATATATATATATATATATATATATATATATATATTTACTAAATAATAATATATATTTATTTATTTATTTATTGTAACAACCTAGTTTTTGAGTACGCGAGATCTTTTCTGAAGACAAGGAGTTCTCCGGAGGATCAGTAAAGGGAACACCTCTGCTGTATCATCAAGCATCTCAATCCTCATTGTCATATATCATCTTTAAGCTAGAACCTCTTTTGAGGCAAGCTCGACAACGCAGTCGTGAAGAATCTGGTTTTTGAACTGTGTTGGTTAGGAGCTTTTGATTCTGGTTTCCGTAAATAGTCTCAATTTGACGAACTAGACTCGATTAATGAGAGAATAAAGAGAATAGTATAATATTATCATTATATTAGTATTAGAAGCTGCTTAAATGATATTATAAGATTACCTGGTCTGTTTTAGTTAAAAACAAGAAAATTAGTTTAACCGGGTTCACAGTTTACTAGTGCGGTTTAGCACCAGTGTAAGACCCAAATTTTCAGAAACTAAATATTGTTATTTAATGATTTATTTTATTTACTCGAGAATATAGTTTCCAGGAATTTATATATTAATTTAGTATTTTCTTTTCATTGATTTAAAACTTTAGTGAATGAAAAATAATGAGAGTTTTATCCGCTTTAGTTTGAATGATTAGATTTTGAATTTTATTTTATGATTTAAAGGAAATTAATTTAATTATCTCTAGTTATTGAGTTAGAGTATCTGTTTGAAAATAAATTTGTAAATTAATAATTAAATAGTATTTTTATAGATATTATTGTTGGATTAAAAATTGGTTTTCAAGTATCCTATTACCCATCCCCTTCCATTCTTCCTCCACGCTGCGCAGCCCCAACTACCCTCTTCACTGTCTTCTCTGTGCAACAAACACACACAGTTTTCCTTTCACCTTGTAAGAAAGAGAAAGAAGCAGAAAGGGGGAGAGAGACAGGGAGCTGCGGCAGGGAGAAGAAGAAGAGAAGAGGGCTGCGCCGTTGCCGCCGACAGAGCCGCGAGGAAAGGGAGGCATCACCGTTCCGTGTGGCTGCACCGACGTCGCTGTTAGGGTCTTCTTCATCGCCGTCTTTGGAGATTCACGAGCAGAGAGCGCACGCACGGGGGTGGAGGACGGTGTTGCTGTCGCCGCCGTTAGAGCTGCCGCGAAGAAGAGGAAAGGGCACTGCTTCACGCCTCGCTGCCATCGCTGCTTTGAAGGGAGCTGTAGTATCGCCGTCGAGCAAGAAGGGTGGAGGAGAGGGAGAATTCGCGCTTGAGACTGGAGAGGAGATGTGGTTTTGCCGCTGCTGGAGAAGAAAGCACGTCTGGGAGAGAGAACCAAGGGAAATGACGCGCGAAGGATGCTGTGATGGGAAAGGTTGCCACCTGCATCACCGTTGGAGGAGGAGGACTCGCCGGATGCTGCCGTAACCACCATTGCAGAATGCATACAGAGGTGGGGAAAGAAGCACCCTCCGCCACTGCCACGGTTGCTGGTGAGTCAGGCATTGCCCTCCGAGTCAGAGACAGCATCAGTTTTCTTGTTCTGGTTCTGATTCTTTTATTCTTGGAACTGTAACGCTTTAAACCCTACTCTATTTTCATTTTTGTTCCTCTGTTTTTTTCTTGGCTTAATTATAGGATTATGATTATTGTTTTAGTTGCTGCTAGTTTACCGTTCGAAAAAGGCATAATTAATGCTGAGGTCATTGTTGTTCTTGCTCCGAAAGAACTGATGTCACTGTTGCTGCCGCTGGTTCTGAATCATATTACATTGATTCTGGTCTGCCCTTCTCCTTGGTTCTGACCTATTGGGACGTTCTGTTTTGTCACTTTTAATTGCCATGTTCTTGTTTTAATTCAATTCTGGTCTTTGATTTGTTTTGAATCTTCCAGAGTTATGTTTGCTTTTAATTCTTATCCAATTCGAATCCTTGTCTTGCTACAACCATCATCACTGCCATAAGAGATTGACAATGCTGCTATCTCGGTTGAACTTGTTGAGTGGTTAGTAGTGGCCTAGCCAGCTGTCTCGCTGTAATTTCGCCTCCGGTTTCTTTTAGTTTCAACGAGTTGAGGTAGGAGCCTTTTCAGAAAAAGCATATTTTATATACTGGAATTATTATATATGGATATTATGTGGTAAAATTGTAGCCTTGAGTGATTGTATAAGTCTTATGTGATGTTGATTGTCTTGGATGAATATGAATGCTTGTGTGACTGGATTATTATTCGGTTTTATAAAGTAGACTGTTATTGAAGTGCTTCTTTAAAATTGTTTCTTAAAAATTTGTTGAAATCAAGTTTAATCTGTTGTAAAGGAATTGAGTCTGAATTTATTTTTCTTGAAAGATGAGAATGATATGAATTTCCAGAATTGGTCTGATTTAAAATTGATTTGGTTTTGAACCCGTGGAAGGGGTTGTGGAATGGTTTGGTTGGGAACCGAAAAGGGTGACAAAGTCCAAGTTTTAGGGGAGGTGCTGCCAAAATTTCTATAAAAACCTTAGACTTTGTTTGAAAAGTTATTTAGAAAGGCTTGTGATTTGAGAAATTGTATTATTTGATTTATTAAAAAAATAGTTATGTTTTTGAGTTTCATTTATTTAAGAAAACTATATGCCTTGAGTTCGATTTACTTAGAAAGGAATTCTTTACCATTTTAAATCACTGAAGAAAAGCTCTATGCTCTAATATTGATTTTTAATATAAAAAGGGCTTATGCTTTTAGTGAGACTTAATAATTTCGTTCAGATGAGCTTTTAGTGATTTTGAAGGAAATTGGATTCTTGATTGAATAATTGCATTTGTGACATTTTGGAAGAAGTCAGAGAATTGGTTTTAAGGAGGAATCTGAAAGTGGTTTTGATTTAAATGAATCGATTCCGTTTCAAGTGAATTGGCTTTGGATTGGGTTGGGACTTGTGACTTTATATGATCCGGTTTTATAATAAACTCTGTTTTTATTTACTTAAACCAAGAATCTATGATTTTAAGAGTTTAAATAAATTTTTAAGAAATTGAGATAGGTTGTCCTCTCCTAAAGTCTTGAGACTCTGCTGAAAAATTTCTATTACCAAATTCAGTTTTGGGATGATTGATTTTTGGAGCTTTCATAAGAGATTTTTAATTTGGCCTACTTGCCAAATTGTTTGGAAGTTTTAGAAGGATGTTGTAGAAATGTGGCTTGTTTTGAAAGAGGAAATTTCTTTTGAGAAAGATGGCGTATAAGCTAGAAGTGATTTGAGAATGCGGATTTTGAAGTTAAGACTGAGATGAATTGAATTTGATTTTCAAAGAAAAGTGCTTTGAGAAAAGTGGTTTATGGCTTGAATGATGATTTTATGAGTTTTATGATGTTGGATGGTGGAAGTGCTATTATGTTATGAGCCAGAATGGTTGTATATGATAATGAATTATGACTGTTTATGGAATATTTTATGAGCCGGAATGGCTGTACATGATAATAAATCATGGCTAGTTGTGGAATATGTTATGAGCTGGATGGCTGAGTATGAATATGAATGGTTATTGAATTTATAAAGTGATTGTTGTACTTCTAATTATCTGAGATACAAGTTTCCCTGGGTAGAAGCAATGGCTAGCCACCACGTACTCCAGGTTGAGACTCGATTCTCTGCTGACTGATAAACCCTAATTTTGTGGTTTATCTTGTACTTAATTTAGAAGATTTTATCACCTTTTTTCACATTTATTCAATGAAATAGCATGGTTTTGTAACTCTCCCTTAATTTGTGCTTAAGTGTAAAAACATGCTTTTTAGGCCCTTTAATTTGCTAATTTTAATTCACCTTTGATTCCACTAGATGCCTTGATATGTTTGTTAGTGAATTCAGGTTGAAAAGGCTAGGAATAGATCAAATGAGTGAAGAGAAAAGCATGCAAAGTGAAGAATTCATGGAAAAACAAGGATTTGGAGTCCATACATAGACGCGCACGCATGACAGACGCGCACGCATGGAGATAAAGTCGCATGGCGACGCGTACGTATGACATGACGTGTACGCATGGGAAGTAAATTATCAAGCGACGCGTATGCGTGACCCATGCGTACGCGTCACAGCTCACACGTGACCTCATTAAAGTGAAAATGCTGGGGGCGATTTCTGAGCTACCCAGGCCCAAATCCAACTCATTCGTAAGACTATTTCATGTAGAATTCAAGCTTGGGCAAAGGGGGAGAATTTAGTTATAGATTAGGAAGCATGTAGTTAGTTTCTAGAGAGAAAAGCTCCCTATTCTCTCTAGAATTAGGTTAGAATTAGGCCGAATTCTCTTAGATCTAGGTTTAATTCCTTGTTTTCATCTTGTCTTCTTTACAATTTCTTGTATTGTCTTAATTCTCCTGTTTTCTCTCGTTAATTTCCCTTGTATGCCTCTTTTATGTTGATGCAATATTGTTGGATTTTGATTTTCTTTTAATGCAATTTATGTTTCATGTTCCTTTGTTGTTGATTCGAGTTGTTGTTGTTAATTTTCTTACAATTGGTAGTTGTTAGATTTTATATTTCTTGCAATTTAATATGCTTTTCTTTTACGCCTTCCAATTGTTTGACAAAATGCTTGGAAGGATGTTAGAGTAGCTTTTTGAGCATTCTTGGCTTGGAAAGAGGAATTGGGCAATCTTGAGTCATTAATACCCAATTTAGATTGGTGATCTAGAGTTGTTAGCTAATATTGTTTCCATTAACGCTAATCTTTTGCTAATTCAATTAGTAAGTTGATTAGGACTTTTGGAGTGAGATTAGCTAGTCTTATTTGACTTTCTCCCTATGTGACGATAACATTATACCTTCTTCCATAGTTGGAGATGACGAAATAAGATAAATTCTTGTTAATCATTGTATGACTAGGATGGAAAGCCTATGATCTCAATCCTTGCCAAGAATGTCTCTCTTTTATCAATTGTTTTCTTTAATTGTTTCTTTTATTTTACTTGCCATTTATTTTCTTATCTTTTTACCAAATCAAAACCCCCTTATTTCTTCATAGCCAATAATCATTCACTTCATTGTAATTCCTTGTGAGACGACCCGAGGTTTAAATACTTCGGTTAATTTTCATTGGGATTTGTACTTGTGACAACCAAAATATTTTAAATTTGATTCGAGGATTGATTATCGGTTTAGAGCTATGCTCACAACAAATTCATTTTGCTAAATTCCAAATTGGTATAAATCTTTGTGTCACTGACCTTATGTCGTAAATGTGGCCAGACACTGTGAAAGTTTTGGATGAGCTCGCCCCCGTGAATATACACCAGTGAGGGTGTTGGATGTGAATTATGATTATAACTATGAATAAATCGAGTTAGGGATGCACGACAGAGGGACAGTCCAATGGTTAGCTACCAGGACTTGTCGGGCTGGCTTTATAACCGATAGATGAGATTCATCAGCCACTAGGACAGGCATTCATCATATGCATCTATGTGACATTGTTTGGGTGTGCATATTGTACTTGGTTTGCCTTTGTGATTAATTGTGGTTAACTGCTAATTGTTCTACTTGAAGTAATTATTTGTTTGTGCTTGAACTTTCCTACTTGTACTTGCGACTGGGATTCTGTTGGACTGTGGTGACTGGTTGTTGTTTGGATTGTTTGGGCCTAGGGCCGTGGTTGATCATGAGGTGGGCCATAGGCCATGTCTGGTTGATGTTTTTGGTTTAGAAAAGTAGGAAAAACTAATCTGGTTTAGCATAGATAAACCTTTTGAAAGGATTTTGAATTTTTAAGAAATGAACAGTTTCCTCTTTCAGAAAAGAATTCAAATTTTTCCTTTTATAGTAAACATTTGCTTTTGAAAAGATGCATAAGGCGGTTATTAATCACTGTAATAGTTTTACCTTCACGTATCCTATTATAGTAATTCTCAAAAATCCTCTACTGAGAACCCTTTCGAGGATGATGTTCTCACCCCCCTGATGAGCGGATGATTTATACGCTTTTTGGCATTGTTTTTACATAGTTTTCAGTATGATTTAGTTAATTTTTACTATGCTTTTATTAGTTTTTATGCAAAATTCACATTTCTGGACTTTACTATGAGTTTGTGTGTTTTTCTGTGATTTCAGGTATTTTCTGGCTGAAATTGAGGGACCTGAGCAAAAATCTGATTCAGAGGCTGAAAAAGGACTGCAGATGCTGTTGGATTCTGACCTCCCTGCACTCAAAATGGATTTTTTGGAGCTACAGAAACCCAAATGGTGCTCTCTCAATTGCGTTGGAAAGTAGACATCCAGCACTTTCCAGCAATATATAATAGTCCATACTTTGCCCGAGTTTTGACGATGCAAACTGGCGTTTAAACACCAACTTCTTGCCCTATTCTGAAGTTAAACGCCAGAAATAGGTTAGAAACCAGAGTTAAACGCCACAAACAGGCTGCAACCTGGCGTTTAACTCCAAGAGAAGTCTCTACACGTGTAAAGCTCAATGCTCAGCCCAAGCACACACCAAGTGGGCTCCGAAAGTGGATTTCTGCATCATTTACTTATTTTCTGTAACCCTAGTAACTAGTTTAGTATAAATAGGACTTTTTACTATTGTATTCGAAGTCTTGGTTATTCTGATTCCCCCCTCTGGGGCCAAAACCAATGAACACCATTATCACTTATGTATTTTTAACGGTGGAGTTTCTACACCCCATAGATTAAGGTGTGGAGCTCTGCTGTTCCTCATGAATTAACGCGAAGTACTATTATTTTTCTATTCAATTCAAGCTTATTCTTATTCCAAGATATTCACTCGCACTTCAACCTGATGAATGTGATGATCCGTGACACTCATCATCATTCTCACCTATGAACGCGTGCCTGATAACCACTTCCGTTCTATCTGCAATAGCTGGAGTATACTCTCTTGGATATCTAACTCATGGACCGAGTCCATGAGATTAGTATCTTTGTGGTATAGGCTAGAATCATTGGCAGCATTCTTGAGATCCGAAAAGTCTAAACCTTGTTTGTGGTATTCCGAGTAGGATCTGGGAAGGGATGACTGTGATGAGCTTCAAACTTGTGAACGTTGGGCGCAGTGACAGTGTGCAAAAGGACAATGGTCCTATTTCGACGCTAGCAGGAACCAACAGATGATTAGCCGTGCGGTGACAGCACATATGGATTTGTTTTCATCCGAGAGGATCATACAGTTTGCCATGGAAGGAGGTAACGCATGGTTGGAAGAAGGCAGTAAGAAAGCAGAAGTTCAGAAGTAACAAAGCATCTCCAGACGCTTATCTGAAATTTCCACCAATGAATTACATAAGTATCTTTATTTTATTTTCTGTTTTATTTATGTTTTAATTATTAAAACCTTATAACCATTTGAATCCGCCTAACTGAGATTTACAAGGATGACCATAGCTTGCTTCAAGCCGACAATCTCCGTGGGATCGACCCTTACACACATAAGGTATTACTTGGACGACCCAGTGCACTTGTTGGTTAGTTACGCGGAGTTGTGAAGAAGTGTTGAGATCACGTCACTCGCACCAAGTTTTTGGCGCCGTTGCCGGAGAACAAACAATTCGTGTACCACCCCCTACAAATTTTCCTTTTCAGGATATGGATGCAGATGTCATGAAGAGTTTATCTAGTTGTTGTCGTAATGTTTTGTATTACTTTAGTTATTATTTATTGTTCCCTCGCCTTTATCTTTATATATTCTGTAAGAGGTATAGGAATTGTATTAGTTAATGCTTGTAAAATTATTTAATATATATACATATGTATGTACTCTTTGTGAGTTTTGCAATTTGTATGGTATGTATGGATGTACGTTACCTAACAAAAGTATTTTGGAGCGGTATTGCGGTTTAAAGATTTAAACAGGCTCATATTTTAGTATTAAATATTATAAGGATTGTCGTAATACCCGAGTTATCAGAGTGGCGCAGCCGGAAGCATGACATTTTGATAGTTAGGGTGTTACAACCAGCACTCTCTGATGACTTTAGCAAAGCTAATGCCTCATCATACATGTTCTATTCTCATATTAAATATGTTACTAATGTCATTTATGCTAGTAGCTCAGAAAATAATTTTTAGAGATGTTTTTACGAGTGTTCCGATACATCTAGTTTTAGTAGTTATACACCAGAGATATTTTAATATTATTTTAATCCACCTCTAAGCCAACCAATCACAACTCACCTTACACCCCCCAAGACACTCCAAGGCTGGTCATTTGCTCCATTTGGCCGAAATTAAAAAGAGAGAAAAGAGAGAAAACTAAATCAAAATTCCAATCCGACCAAAATGATCCTCTCTTCTTTCTTTACATAACCATATGACTTATCAAGGCTGGAATCAAGGTGAGTTTACTGTACCATCTCCCTTTTGCTTCGGTTTCAAGAGAAACATGCATGAACATGTGTTTTCTTGATGTTCTTCCTAGGAATCATGCTTAGCTTGACTTGTGGGCCAAGAAATGTTAATTTCTAGCAAACTGAATGAGATTCGGTCAGTTGAGAGTTTGTGGATTTAAAGTTGTTCTTGATGTGATTTAGGAGGAAAAAGAGCTTAAAGACCACTTAGAAACATAACCGAGTTTGAGGCATCAAATCAAGGTAGAGTTTGGTAAAATTAATCTTGATTAATTGTGTTTGAATTGTGTGATTATGATATGGTTTGTCTGTGCTTGAAATTGATGGTTTATATGAATGATTCTTGTTGAAATTTTGATGAAAATTTGATGAAATTCAAGCTATGAATTTGTGTTCTTGGAGCTGATGGAAACCAAAACCCTAGACCTCAAATTGGGGTTCAATTTATGTTAAAATCAAGTATAAAAGATGGGGTTTTAGTGGCTGAAAATTTATTATGAATTATGGTAAAAATCGATTATTGAAAATATTGAAAAACGGGTGAAAACAGAGAAAGAATCTGAAAAATTTACGAAGAACACTTTGAGTGTGGTGAACAACAATGAAGAACAGGCTTTAGATCTTAAAAAGGGCAAGGAAGTAAATATGTTGATGTTTGGGGGGTTAATTAGTAATTTCTAAAAGTTAGGGTGGTTAAAGTAGAAATATTAAAAGTTACGGGTGGTAAAAAGTAAATTTTAAAGGTTAAAAAGTAAAAAGGGATAATTTTTGAAAATATATTAATAAAATAATAAATAATAATAAAATATTAAATAATAATATTTAATTAAAAATAATATTTTAATAAAAATAATAAAATAATTCGAAAAAGGCAATTTTTCGTAAAAGGTTTAAAAAGACAACTTTAAGCTCAGAATCTCATAATAACCTTCATAAAACACTTAGAGAGTGGTAATAACATATTAGTGAGGTAAAGACAAAGGAAAGATAAAAAGTTGAAGAAAAGATAAAAATTGAAAAAAAAGTCGGTAAAGTTTTAATGACAGAAACTAACAGAGATTAGTGAACGAATTAGGAGCAACATAGTTAGTTCTTGAGTTGCGCCTAGTGTTAGGTATAATATGAAAAGTTAAACTGTTTCAGTATAGACTTAATGAACCTATACTTGGGATAGGCTAACTATTCATACCGAAATTTACATAAGCTATAAATACATACGTTAAACAGAGAAACCAGAGCAGAATGAAGAGATAAAGAGAAAAAAATAATCAGAGCAGAGTAGAGAGATAAAGAGAAAAGAGTAATCAGAGCAGAGTAAAGAGACAAAGAGAAAAGAGTAATATGATAAAGAGAACAGAGAACAAGCAGAGAGCCTGTTGAAAGGTCATTTGTTGCATTCAGGCAACTCAAGAGATATTTGTGTGTTCATCTGCTGCATTGAGGCAGTCAGATAGATGATGGTGCGACCACCTAGAGTGCTTCCCTGGGATACTTAGCTATAATGCTATTCTGTAAGTCAAGAGGACTCTTACAGAGGTGTCGAGAAAACATATAACTAGCATATGCTTCTGTAAGTCAAATGACTCTTACAGTGAGTGTGTGTGTGTGTGTGCTCCTGTAAATCAAAAGACTCTTGCAGTGAGTGTGTTGGCAGATATAAATTAACTAGCTCTGCCCTACAAGTCATAAGACTCTTGCAGTGGTTTGCCCCACAAGTCAAAGGACTCTTGTGATGGGTATTGCCAACAGGGAAACCTTACCTGGTCAAAAGACTCCAGGTAACGTCGGGAGTGGGTATGTAACCGACAAATGAGCTCATTACCTGCACTAGGACTACACATGCATCATACTTGGTTGTGCATTTCCTCTGTTATGGTTATTGTATGAATGTATACTTTCTTTGTTTATATTCATTTCTTTGTGTCTGTGTTTTATTTTTTTGTATTTTTCTGCTTGTGTTCTGCTTTTGGTTTTCTCTATTTTCTCTATTTATTTGTATCTTCTATTTGCTGCATCTCTGTATTCTACTACTTGTCTGCTAAACAACACAGAATTAATGAACTTAACTAATAACCCTGGCCCTACTAAGAACTCCCCAGTTCTTACTCCTTCTCTCTCCCTTCCCTCTTCAGATCGAAGCATGAGTACTCTTCCGTAGTTCGTTGATGATCGTTTCACAAGGAGGATTCCGTTTTAGGTAATCTTCTGAGTTTAGGGTGAGCTCCGTTATCTATTTATAAGTATATGCCGTGAGACCAGCCGACATCTATACCCCGTTTATCTACGAACTTTAACCTAAGTCCTTCGTACGATGTTGCTATTTTGCGACCACTCAATAAAGTACGAGTGATATGCTCTAAGATGATGTATAATCGTGCAGAGGAGTAGTAGAAGATGTTCCGCCTTTTGATGACATTCGATCTGACTTGAGTTTTGAAGACTTAGAATGTACTTTCCCTCGCTTTAGTAGTTTAGAGGGACTAGGTAAGTATAGAGTCTAGGCTAGCTTGGGTGCCAACTTAGGGACTTCTTAAATAGGTCAGGGCCTGGGATGTTGTATGTATATATATATATATATATAGTTATTACCTAGCTACTTGTAGGGGTGTTCTAACCAAGATCTATATTCCAATAAAGGTTGGATGACTAAATGTTATCAACTTCTTGAGATGTATTTATGTGTGGTTGTTTATAACTGTTTTATCTGTTATTGTTTATGAATTGATTATGAATGATTCTGTTTATTAATCCAAACATTTTGAAAAAAAAAGTACCTCACAAAATAACTACGCTTTTAACAACAAATCAGGCTCATATAATAAATGATAGATAATAATTAGGAAGACAAGTTGGTAGCACTCATTTTCTAGTATGATCATGACGTACTAGAAATTGGGTCGTTACATATATATATATATATATATATATATATATATCATTTAAAATATCTCATTTATATTATTGTTATTATTATTTTATTAAGAATATTATCTAGTAAAGATATTATTAATATTATAATAATTGAGAATAACAAACAGAATGATCTTAAAAGTTTTAGAGAACGCAGATTTAATTAAAGTACTATATAATTCTTTTATATAAGACTGATAAACCCATATTTTATGATATATTTTGTGCTTAGTTTGAGTGATTTATTCAATCCTTCACCCACTTATTCATGTTAATTGCATAGTTTTACTTTCCCTTCCTTATTGTGTGATGTATGTGAAAAACATGTTTTCTATGCTTTTAAATTAATTATTTTAATTACCTTTATTTCCATTCGATGCCGTGATTAGTGTGTTGAGTAGTTTCAGATCTTGGAAGGAAAGCGCAAAATGGAGTCCTTGAAGAAACTTATATCCACGCGATCGCATGGACGACGCGATCGCGTGCCAAGCGCGAGTCAGCAGCGACGCGGCCGCATGACTGACACGACTGCGTGGCAAGGAAAAGCTCCGAATGACGCGACCGCGTGACCCACGCGGATGCGTGACAGAGGCCACACACCGGAAATTGCAGAAAATGCTCATAGCGAATTCTGAAGCCCTTTTTGGCCCAAATCCAAGTCCAGAAGGCATAGACCAGAGGTTATGAAGTGAAGGAATGCATCCATTCAAGAGAGCTCGCCAATTTCCACTTCTCATGTTTTAGATCTAGTTTTGAGAGAGGTTCTCTCCTCTCTCTCTCTCTTAGGATTAGGATTTAGGACTTCTCTTAGTTTTAGGAGTAACTCTCAATCCCAGGTTCTTTATTTATTTTTATTCTTCCAATTTAGTTTATGAACTCTTCATGTTAGATTACAATTTCACTTATTAATGTTATTTGAGGTATTTCAATTCATGATTGGTTTCTTTAATTTATGTTATTGTTGCTTTACATCTGAAGGCATTTTTATTCCATCAATTTTACTTTTTCCTCTTTTGGTTTTAGTTAAGAAAGCAGTAACTCAGGAGTTACCTTATCTCAACATAATTGATAACTGTTATCTTTGCTAATTGAATTGAACTTCAATAATCCCAACCTTTTCTTAGGAAATAAATAGGATTCGAAGATCAAGCCAACTAGTCCCTTGACTTTCCTTTGCTTTAGTAAAGGTTGACTAAGTGGAATTAAGATTCGACTTTCATTGTTGTTGATAAGAATAACTAAGCCTGGACTTCCAATTTCTCATACCTTGACAAAAGTTTGCTTTACAGTATTTGTTTATTTATTTTAATTGCTATTTAAATCAACTGTCATATTTGTCCCTCATTCTTAAAACCCCCAATTCTACAATCTCCATAACCAATAATAAGAACATACTTCCCTGCAGTTCCTTGAGAAGACGACCCGAGGTTTGAATACTTCGGTTATCAATTTTTAAGGGGTTTGCTACTTGTGACAACCAAAACGTTTGTACGAAGCAATTTCTGTCGGTTTAGAGACTATATCTACAACACGAATATTTTTATGAAATTCTTTACTGGCAAAAACCCCAACGTCAAAAATGGCGCCGTTGCCGGGGAACTGCTAACGTGTGCCTTATTATTGGTTATTGTACATATTTTTCTTTTACTTGTTTATTTATTTGTTTTTCCTTTTTAATTTTATTTGCTACTATGAACTCTCACCCCTCTCGCTTTGAGTTTGGTTCTAACTTTGTTGAAGGAAATAGAAGTTACAGCAGGAATATGCATCAAGGTCATACCAATCAAGGATGGATGGAGCCAAGAGGATCTAATCAACCCTTTAGGCAACAACACCCTCCAAGATATCATGGACAACGACCATTCTATAATGCATACCCACCTGATAGATATGGTGGACAACCTTGTAACTACCAACAAGCCCCACCCCGTGCCCATAGACCAACCTCTCAACATAACCTCGAACCGCCCCACTCACAAGCTTCTCTTCTCTATTCGCCACCGTATGATCCTTTCCTACCCCAGTTCCAACCCAATCACTCCCAAGGACCACCACTTCCCTATGTCTCATGTCCAAATCCATCACCCCGAGAATCAGAGGTTTGCCTCAAGGCAATAGTAAATAAACTTCAAGCAACTATTCGACAACTGGAGCAAGCAGTAATTCAATTAGTTTCTAGACGCGCGAACATTCAAGGACCAACCACAGCCCCATGTGGACAATCTAATGAAGTGCGTAGCATGAAGGAGATATTAGAAACTCTAGTGGACAAGACAGAGCAGGAATTCGTACTCGAACAAGTAGAAGAAGCTGTCATTGTACAAGAAGAAGAGTTGGTTGAAGATCTAGGAGACGCTGAATTTAAACACAAGCCACCATAACAGGAAGCTCTTCAAATGTCCAACTTAAGGACTTTAACTAAAAGTGCTAGGTGGGAGACAACCCACCGTGGTATGATCGTTCATTTTGCAATTTTAATTTTATTTAGTTTTGTTTGTTTTTGAATTTTATTTTATTTTATTGAACCTGGAATCATGCACAGCATTTACATCAAGCACTGCATTCTGCATATTGCATTCCGCATTCCGCATATATAAAAAAAAGGGTGCGCGACGCGACCGCATCACTCATGCGATCGCGTCAAATGGCGAACTACACTTCCCACGCGACCGCGTCATCCACGCGGCCACGTGACCTGGAGATCGGCGTCAACATTCAACGTCCAGAAAGTTAGGCTGGAATCGTGTGGCCGTTGTGCGTCTAGCACAAAATGGCCCACGTGATCGCATGCCCCATGCGATCGCGTCACATGCACACAACCAATCCCACGCGACCACGTAAGCGACGCGATCGCGTCGCATGGATTGCACAATTCCCAATAGGAGACAGAGAGTTGCGCTGGAACGACGCTGGATTCGTGCGTTTAGCACAATTTCCAGCGACGCGATCGCATGCCCCATGCGATCGCGTCATCCCTTCTTTTACCCCCTCCATGCGATCGCGCGCCCCACGCGATTGCGTCAACCCCATTTTCACCCCAACCACGCGACCGCGTGCCCCACGCGGCCGCGTGGATTCAAAAATATAATCCTCCAGTCACGCGAAACCCTACATTCGCGCAGCCCCCCCCCCCCACTTCCTCTTCTCCCTCTCTTCTTCCCCAACCCTCAACCACCACCACCCAGCCACCACCGCGCCACCACCCAGACGTCGCCGCCACCCAGACGCTGCCGCCACCTACCCCCCTCCCTCCTTCCCCCTTCTTTCTTCCTCTTTCTTCTTTCTCCCTCCTCCTCTGCCACTGCTCCCCTCCGCGCCACCACCCACCGCCGCCAACCATCCCAACCACGCAGCCTCCTACCACCACCCGCAACCCCCAACCCTCTCCCCTACTTCCCCCATTACCCTTCCCAAAGCCCCTACCCCCTTAACAGCAGCAACCGCCGTGCCCACCGCCGCCAGCCGCCGCGCCGGACGTCACCGCCACCACCCCAGCCACCTCTGTACCCCAACCTCCTTCTTTCGCCTTCCAGGTTTCGCAACACGCAATCCCTTTTATCCGTTCGTAGTTTATTCTTATTTTTCCGTTTTTGTTCATGTTAGGATAGTTAGATATGCATGTTGTAGTGGATTTTAGGTTGTTAGGTAGCCTAGGATGTGGTTAGTGGATTTAGGTCTGTTTATTTGCACTATTCTTGTTTCTGTTTTATCAAATTTGCAAATCTGTTGCTGATGTGATCTTGTTCATATGCTGTACTTTCCTACATTTGCTGCTCTTTACATTGAACTTTTCATGTTTATATTTCGTTTATGTAATTGCAAGCTTTAATTTGGATTCATATGAACTGCTTGTTTGCTGTTTATTTTCCGGGAAAGTCCTATTTTAGCCAGAATGCTGCCCAAATTTCTGTGAAATATTTCTGTTCATGTCTTGGTTTTGGCATTTTCAACTGTGCTTTCCTATAATTTTACCAAACCAATTCATGAATGGTTAGGCATGCATTCTTATTTTCTTTGATCTCCTGGTTCATAAACTGCAATTTTGATGTTTGATTCCTATTTTTGCTTTCTTCATCTCTATTTGAAGCATCATCAAACTGTTTTACTTGTTTAAATATGAGTTACCTATAGCTTCTTCCTGTGACTACTTGTTACTTGGTCTATTTTCATTATGCCTCTTACTTTAACCCATTTTTCACTAACTCACTAATTTTAACTCTAACCAACCTAACCTTTTCAAAACTTCTTTTCTTGCTTTTCTTTCACTTTCTTTTAACATTCTAACACAGGCATGATGTTAATTTTTTCTATTTAACTTGCATTCAATTATATTTTGGATTGTGATTTCTTCTTTTCAGACTTTTCACTGATATACAATCCTAAATGCACATTCTACTTAACTCATATTCATTATCCTATTGCTCCTTTGCCACTTTGTGTTTTCTTTGACTATTTGCCTATTTGCTTTCCTATTTTTACTATATCCTGGTTTTCAGTTTTTTCAGGATGTCAGATTCCCAGAGACGGGGCAAAGGCAAGGCCACTACTGGCAAAAGAAAATGAGGCGAAGCCTCCGTGTCTATCATTGACCTCATGCACGACGCCTCCCTAAGGGAGAAAGCCTTTACCCCGCAGGAGAAGGCCGACCAGCTACTTCCCGCCACTGACCCAGTAAAGTTTGCAAACCGATACTGTGAGCTGAAGTATCCGGTGTTTGCAAACTCCAGGAACCTATACCTGGAGCGGACTTTAAAGATCCCAGAAGAACTCCAGCAATACACCTCTGATCAGATCAAACAACGAGGCTGGTTCTTTCTGGAGAGACCTCTGACTGAGGTTAATGCATCTTGGGTTAGGGAATTCTACTACAACTACTTCAAAACTTCCCTAGATGCAGTTAACCTCAGAGGGAAGCAGATTCTGGTTACTGAGGAGGCAATAGAAGAGGTTCTGAAACTTCTGCCTAAGACTGATCAGACAGATAGCTATCAGAAAGCTGAGGAGGACATGCGCTATATGCGATTTGACTGAGATGCAGTCTTGGCCCGGATTGCCCTTGACCCATCCGTTCCTTGGATCATGGGTCAAAACACCACCATGCCCAAAGGGATCAAGCGGATTTACCTGAACGATGAGGCTCGGCTATGGCATCAGATATTCAGCAACTACATTATGCCGAGTACTCACGAGACTGAGATACCAGCCGCTATGATCACCCTCCTTTGGTGTGTGATGGAGGGCAAAGACCTGTACCTGCCACGCTTTATCCAGCACTACATGGCTAGGGTCCACGTCCGCGACACTCTCCCATTTCCCTATCTGGTTACACAGCTGGGCCGTCGAGCTGACGTGCCATGGGAGAATGCTGATGAGAGGCCACCTGCTACAGAGTGCAAGAAGCTTATCCCGCACAGCAGGAACTTCCTGGCCTTGGGCTACAGACCCCCATTCCTGACTGCTACTGCTGATGATACGGCTACACCATCTGTCGGTCCCTCTTCCTCCACTACTGCACCATCTACCCCTGCCACCACCACTGCACCTCCACCTGCCACAGAGCCTGTCTATCATCTGGTGCACCGCTTGTTTCGACGACTTGACCAGATGGAGCGTCGCAAGAAGCGATGCTACGAGCACCTGAAGCTGATGATACGATCCGGCGACATCCCCTCCGAGCCTGACACACCTTCTGAGGCATCTGAGGAGGAGGTGGATGCGCCCGAGGCAGAGACCCATCCCCAGGGAGAGGCAGAGCAGGCAGACACCCAGCAGGCAGCACCCCAGCAGATTGAGGCTGCAGATCCCGAGATCCCTATTCAGACAGCCCCTCCTCTACAACAGCCAGACATTCAGCCAGCTACCATAGAGACACCAGCTACCATCCCTTCCAGTGATGACACCCCTTCACACCCGACTTGAGTGAGCATCGGGGACGATGCTACATTTTAAGTGTAGGGAGGTCGCCATCTCTGGCGTATTATTTTGGTGAACCACTACAGACTTTTTTTCTTTTATTTTGGATATTTTTCTGTATTTTTCTCTTTATTTTTATTTTTATTTTCTGAGTACTTATACATTGCTTTTATGTATTTTTACTCTATTTCTGCATCTTGCACTTTAGTTCATATCTTAGTTATTTAGTTTAGTTTGTAATTCTAACTTATTAGTGGATTATTCAGTATAGTTTACCCTTTTTATCATAAGATAGCTTAGTTTAAATTGAAAATATAAAAAGAAAGTAAGTTAGGAACTTGAACATAACATATTTAAATCCATAAACCTTGTATATATAGCATTATATCATGTAGTTAAGTTAACAACACTTCATCAAGGAGAAACACTAGAACTTTAAAGCCATTCAATATAATCTTTACATTGAGAATAATGAGAATTTTTAACTAAACCTGCATGACATACATAAGTGATAAATGATTTTTGAGCTAGAGAACACATAGCCTGTGAGTTTTGAGCTTAATTGTATGGTTACATTCAAACCATAATTTTTATTCCTATGTGTTCCGCCCTTCTTTTATATTCTGTTATTCTTTACTTTGTTTTAATCTATATGTCCAATTATAGAATATAGAATATAGAATATAGAATATAGATACATACCAAAAGAATGATTGAGGCCATTATTTGATTTTAGCTCACTTATCCCAAAAATAACCTACCTTTTACATCACCCTTGTTAGCCCCCTTGAGCCTTTAAACCCCTTGTATTCTATTTAGCCACACTACTAGCCTTAAGCAGAAAAACAAAATAAAATCCCAACTTGAATCCTTGGTTAGCTTAAGATAGAAAATTATGAATAGTTTAAATGTGGGAAACCTATTGGGAACATGGATGATAAAAACAAAAGGTAGAAAAGTTGAAAAGAATAAAGCAACTCAAAATAAAAAATTTTGGGAAGCATGCTCATGCAAAAAAAATCAAATTTAAATTACCATGTGCATTTCAAAAAAAAAAATTTTTTTTATTTTATTTATGTGAATAAGGGGATACAAAAGAATTCCCCAAATGCAAAAATAAAAGCAATGCACATGGGATAAAAGTAAAAATTGAAACATGAGCATGTAACATCAAAAGTGGGAAAATATGGAAAAATAGGTAAAGTAATTTTGTTTTACTAAGTATGTATGTTAGGTGAGATCTTAGTCTAATTAAGGATTCACTTATTAGCTCACTTAGCCTTATACATATATCCTCACCTTTACTTTGGCCCCATTACAACCTTAATTAAAGACCTCATGATTTTTGGTATGACTGTATTCTATGATTGTTGATTGGTTAGATGAAGAACAAAGTTATAGAAAGGAAGAATAAAAAGAGGAATAGAGTGATTAACCCAATAAACACTGAGTGACTAGAGAGTAAACACAAATCCAGTGAGGGTTCAATAGCTCATTAACATTTATCTCTGTTTGAATTATCTAATTGTCTTGCAAGTTCATAAAATGCTTTTTCTCCCATCTTAATTGTAAAAGAGTTTATTGATTAAGGCTTGGCTATATATACATATATGACTCCTTGAGAATGTGAATTAATTTTTGACTACCTGTAAGCTTTATATATGAGTGAATAAATTAGAATTGCATGACTCATATAGGTAGTTGCACTTAGATTAGATTGCATTGCATGACATTCCATCACATTAACCTTACTTATTACCTTGGATTTAGCATGAGGATATGCTATTGTTTAAGTGTGGGGAGGTTGATAAACCCATATTTTATGATATATTTTGTGCTTAGTTTGAGTGATTTATTCAATCCTTCACCCACTTATTCATGTTAATTGCATGGTTTTACTTTCCCTTCCTTATTATGTGATGTATGTGAAAAACATGTTTCCTATGCTTTTAAATTAATTATTTTAATTATCTTTATTTCCATTTGATGTCGTGATTAGTGTGTTGAGTAGTTTCAGATCTTCTAAGGCAGGAATGACTCAAAGGATGGAAAGGAAACATACAAAAATGGAAGGAAAGCGCAAAATGGAGTCCTTGAAGAAACTGACATCCATGCGATCGCATGGACGACGCGATCGCGTGCCAAGCGCGAGTCAGCAGCAACGCGGCCGCATGACTGACGCGACCGCGTGGTAAGGAAAAGCTCCGAATGACGCGACCGCGTGACCCACGCGGACGCGTGACAGAGGCCACGCACCAAAAATTGCAGAAAATGCTCATAGCGAATTCTGAAGCCCTTTTTGGCCCAAATCCAAGTCCAGAAGGCATCGACCAGAGGTTATGAAGTGAAGGAATGCATCCATTCAAGAGAGCTCGCCAATTTCCACTTCTCATGTTTTAGATCTAGTTTTGAGAGAGGTTCTCTCCTCTCTCTCTCTTAGGATTAGGATTTAGGACTTCTCTTAGTTTTAGGAGTAACTCTCAGTCCCAGGTTCTTTATTTATTTTTATTCTTCCAATTTAGTTTATGAACTCTTCATGTTAGATTACAATTTCACTTATTAATGTTATTTGAGGTATTTCAATTCATGATTGGTTTCTTTAATTTATGTTATTGTTGCTTTACATCTGAAGGCATTTTTATTCCAGCAATTTTATTTTTTCCTCTTTCGGTTTTGGTTAAGAAAGCAGTAACTCAGGAGTTACCTTATCTCAACATAATTGATAACTGTTATCTTTGCTAATTGAATTGAACTTCAATAATCCCAACCTTTTCTTAGGAAATAAATAGGATTCGAAGATCAAGCCAATTAGTCCCTTGACTTTCCTTTACTTTAGTAAAGGTTGACTAAGTGGAACTAAGATTCGACTTTCATTGTTGTTGATAAGAATAACTAAGCCTGGACTTCCAATTTCTCATACCTTGCCAAAAGTTTGCTTTATAGTATTTGTTTATTTATTTTAATTGCTATTTAAATCAACTGTCATATTTGTCCCTCATTCTTAAAACCCCCAATTCTACAATCTCCATAACCAATAATAAGAACATACTTCCCTGCAGTTCCTTGAGAAGACGACCCGAGGTTTGAATACTCCGGTTATCAATTTTTAAGGGGTTTGTTACTTGTGACAACCAAAACGTTTGTACGAAGGGATTTCTGTCGGTTTAGAGACTATATCTACAACGCGAATATTTTTATGAAATTCTTTACTGGCAAAAATTCCAACGTCAAAGACACTTAGGAAAAGACGAGGGAAGAATGTGAAGTTGAATTATGATGAAGAATTAAAAGATTGAAGAAAAGAAGAGAGAAAGAAAAGAAGTAAGAAAATAAAAGAGAAAGATGAGAAAGAAAAGAAAAGAAAAAGAACAAAAAGAGAATGATGTATTAAGTAAAAGGATCTCTGCCATAGAAGAGCAGAGAGCAGTAACGAGAAAGATGTATTAAGTAAAAGGATCTCTGCCATAGAAGAGCAGAGAGTAGTGACTGAAAAGATTTTAATGAACGTCTGGCACAGTAGAGCAAATAGAAAAAAAGGTATTAATTAAAGGGATCTCTACCGCAGTAGAGTAGAGAGCGAAGATTGAAAAGAAATTGAGTGATGTTGGACTTTAGGGCCAAGTGTCTAGTGAGGACGGTGATGCGTAACACTCACTTGATATTATAGGGACGGCTCAGTGAGGACGGCGATGCGTAACGCTCACTGGAGACCGAAAGGAAGGTTCTCACATGAAGATGGCGATGCGTAACGCTAATGGAGGGGACGTTGGCTGAGAAAAGGATGGCGGTACAAAACGCTTATCTCAGGACCAGTGTCGGGAATTGGGCAACAAACTAACACATGAGCTCATGGCCTGTATTGGACTAGACATACATAATACTTGTTTGCGCATACTTCTCTGTGATGTGTTTTCTATGATTTTGTGTGTGTGTGTGTGTGTGTGTGTGCTTCTTGACTTGTGATTTTCTTTGTATCTCTGGTTTGTTAAAGTTGTCTGTATTTTGAGGTTTGTTGCTATTGACCAACTGTTGAAGATTGTAAGTAGGTTGTTGTAAAATTCCTGTGTAACAAATAATAAAAAGAACATAACTATACATCTCGACCCTATTAAAAACTCTCCAGTTCTTACCCTCTATTTTCACCCCCTTCAGCTACAGGTGCGAAGGTTTAGTGCGGAGATACAGGAGCATAGAAGATTATATTTACAAGTTGAGTTGTTAGATTTTGTTTTCCCTCGTCGTTTATTGTTTTTAGTTTTTAGAGGAGATAGGATTTGTATTTGAGAATCTTGAAATAAGTCTACGTATATATATATATATATATATATATATATATATAATATATATATATATATATATATATATATATAATATATATATATATATATATATATATATATATATATATATGATTAAGTGATTAAAAGTAAAAACTTTTCATTTTTTAATTAAAGTTTCGGTTCGTATTCGCGAAGGCTCAATATTAAATAAACATAGTATATAATTAAAGGAATAGAGGTAAGTAGCGCTCAAACTTTTAGTACGATCATGAGGTGCTAAAAGTTAGGGCGTTACAAAATATATTTTGAAAAAACTATTACTTCAATTTTAAAAATACCTCAAAATATCTCGTATAAAGAATATAATTATGAAAAAAACTAATTTAATATTCCATATTCTTATATGACTGTAACAAAGTTTAATTTGTTAAGTTTTTTGCATAGATATTTAGGGGATGCATGCTGCATATAAATTATATTTGTGACAATTTATGTATAGTTATTTTTATGTAAAATTAATAGTTAAAAATTTTTATATAATAATGTAATCAAACAAACTAAATCATCTAGAGACTCTTAATTAATGTGAATATTTAGAGAAGAAGAAATAGAAAGACATAGATAAGAGAATAAGGTCTGTTATTGTGTGAATAGATTGATTATACATTGAGTTTGATAGAGTGTCATCTATATATAGTATGAGATAAACTGTTATAGCTAACTAAGCATTTTAGACCATTCTGTTGGAACTAATTACTAAAAGTAAACCTAATCAAAATCAACTCCTACTGTATAAGTATAGCCGCGAACCATTAATCTGGTTTTATGTCTCATAATCAACTCCTCTTTGAGCATTCTTTTTTGTTGCAAAAATCTATTTGCAAGTTATAACCTTTTCATTTGGTGGGAGTTTCACCAAGGACTAAGTCTTATGATAAATAGAGCTCTGTACTTAACAAGCATTGTCTCTTTTCAGTGAAAAATTTATAATGTTGTTAATACATATTTTAGTAAAAGATAAAACTATTTAGAATTGTCACAATTAACTGTAGCTTGTAAAGACTTGGCTGATAAAAAATCTGTCTTAGATCTAGTAATCATAAGATGTAAATTATGAGAAGTTCTAGGTCTGTAATGTTCAATTTACTCTGAAATAAAGGTGATTTCAATTACTAAGATTGGAATGGATGGCATTGGATGTTGATCAATATGTGGAGAGGGAGCAAAAGTAGGTTCAATGGTAGGTGTCTCAAGTTGAGGAGTAGAAGATCTGATCTGATGATGTTATATAGTGCTATGATCATTTTGAGAATTACTGATGAGATGGTCAATTGTTTGAGCAATAGCCTCTATAAGATTAATTGTTGAAGGTGGTAAAGTAGATATAGTAGATAGTAATTCAATAAAGTTAGAAGTAAAAAGAAAAATTGTATTGTCAAAGAAAGAAGGTAAAGAAAACTCATATTTCAGAAAAATCACATCTCTAGAAACAATCACTTTACCTTCTTGTGTAAGGCACTTGTAACCTTTCTAAGAATTTGAATAACTAATAAAGATATAAGGTTTAGATCAAGATTCCAGTTTATGTTATGTATAAGGCCTATAATGAGTAAAACACAAATAACCAAACACACGAGAGCAGTATAATCTGGAATTGCATGAATTAGAATCTTAAAGAGTGACTTATTACTTATTACACTTGAAGGCATTCTATTAATCAAATACATTGTAGTAGAAAATGCCTCATCCCATAATTTTAAGGAAAGTTTGGCCGTGAATAAAGTACAAGTCCAATCTCCACAATATGCTTATGCTTTCTTTCAGCTAGGCTATTTTATTGTGGAGTATATGGACATGTTCTTCTATCAGCAATGCCTTCTCTCAAAAATTCACTGAAGACAGTAAATAAGTATTCAGTGTCATTATCTATTTGTAAACTCTTAATGAAATACCCAAGTTGATTCTCCATATATGATTTATATTATTTAAAAAATTGAGAAAATTTATGATTTATGAATAAAAAAATGATTGTATGCCTGGAATATATATCAATAAAAGAGATATAAAATCTATAACTATTGAAAGAACAAAGAGGAGCAGCGCTCCATACATCAGACACTACTAAAGAAAAGGGAGAATTGTATTCAGTGTTAGATAAAGAGTAAAGAAGAGTATGGGATTTTGTCATACAACAATCTTTACAATTTAAAATGAAAATAAATTCTTGCACATTTATTTAGAACTATTTTAAAATATGAGATGTAGGATGTCCGAATCATTTACAACAAACACAGTTGTGGAAGAAACGGTCTTTTGTATATAAACTCTTTTAAATTTATACATTCCTTTCTCAGTCTTGTCTTGGAAAAAGACCTCCTTAGTAGCCTACGATTTGACAAAGCAAAAATTAGGCCAAAAAATAAAATAAACATGGTTATCTTTGATAAACCGAGACACACTTATAAGATTTTGTGTAATAAAAAGAACTAAGAGTAGATCATATAATTTATATCTTTTATAAGTTGAACAACATTGCACATAAGAGTTTCCAACTTAAGTAATTGGAATACTTATCCATTTCCAATGTATACCTATTAATGGCCTTGATACTCAAATGGTTGATGTAGATTAGATTGATCGAAAATACAATGGTGTGTAGCACCATAATCTGCATACCAAAAGAGATCTGAGACTTAATTGGATGTGGCTATCATTATTCGAGGGTTGTGGAAATAAGGGGTGGAGGCAAAGTGTTGTGCATTGAGGTAGAAGGTTCATTCTGTTGTGGATGATTGAAGGTCTGCCTAAACTCGAAAAAATAATAGCTAGCCATATGTCCCAACTTGGCACAAATTTGGCACTATAGTTGATTCATGTTATTCCAATCATTATTGCCACCTCTATTCATTCTTCCTCCACGTCCTCTCTTTCTAGTAGGGCCACAACCAAGAACACATATGAGCCATGTCCAAAAACTGAATTAAAATTGGAGTCATAATTTTTGGGGTCAGAGGAATCTGTTTGTGATAAACGTACTTGAACCATACTAGTATCTGGTTTCTTGAAGCGCACTAATGCACCACTATTTCATGGTATATTTTATACTTAATTGAGTGGATTTTATCCACTATTCTCATACTTATTCATAGAATTCGCATATTTTACATTTTTCTTCCTATTTTTGTGCCATGATTGAAAAACATGCTTCTTTGGCCTTAAATTTGCTATGTTTAATCCTCTCTTATTACCATTCGATGCCATGATATATTTGTTAAGTGTTTTCAGGGTTTATAGGGCAGGAATGGCTTAGAGAATAGAAAGAAAGTATGCAAAAGTGGAAGGAATACAAGAAATTGAAGGAATTGCTAAGTTGTCAAGCCCACCTCTTCGTACTAAATCAATCATAACTTGAGCTACAGAGATCCGAATGAGGCGGTTCCAGTTGCGTTGGAAAACTAACATCCGGTGCTTCGAAATGATATGCAATTTGCCATGGTTAAAAACTTATTATAGTTTATTTTTATCCCCGTCATTAGCTTAAAACCTTGAAGTAATTTTTTATAATTCTAAACATACTCATTGGATAAAGGAAAACTGTATTGTTTGTAAACTAGAGATGAGACACTCTTATCTTATTTTTTTTCTTACCTCTAGAGCTTTTACTCTTTCTATCATGTATAACCTCCCTAACATGCCATTCAAAATCTCACCAAAAAATACAAATAAAAATAGTGACAAAGAATCTTCCTATCTCAAATCTTGTTGCATATTACACACGGTTTTCTGGTTATGTCATTGATTAGTATTGACATTGAAAAAATAGTAGTGCACTCTTTTTGATCTAACTTTTCCATTGAAAATAAAATTTTATTTGTTCAAAGACCAAGTCAATGAAATTCCATTGCACCTGATTGATATGCCTTCTGAAAATTTAGTTTCGTTATCCATGTAGAAAGTTTTTTTTTTCCTTATCCAATGTGTCATTTCACATGCAATGATCAGCATACCATCAACAATTTATCTCCCACTAATAAAAGCCATTTGTTTCCCCAATCAATTTTGAAATGCATCATCAATGGTCTTGGTCTTGTACACAAAATCTTAGAAATTACTTAATATGCACATGCTGTAACACCCTACCACGCTTAATCTTATGCTTAAGTCATAAAACTAAGGTGGTGAGGTATTACGACATTTAAAAGTAAAATTATATATACAATATAGGTGAAAAGGTTTATATCTAGGTGCCTTTTTAAGAAGAGTTAAATTGAAAGCGTTAAACAGAAAAGCGCATCACTCACGTAAGCGATATACGTGAACCAGTCAGGATAAGGATAAAAGAATATACATAAGAGAAGACTTCCAAAGATACAGATAACAAAGCTTCTGACCTAGTTCGCAAAGTTGAAATCTGGCAGAGCATATATACATATATTCAAGAAAATCCCAAAAACTTCAAAATACAGTTTACAAAACCTAGTTCTCCAAATCAACCTCTAAGAGGGATAAAGCATAATATACATATACGATGGAGATATAAGAGTATCCATATATACATAAAAACCAAAATAAAATCCCAAAACATAAAAGATATTTGCTTTCAGAAGCTCCCAGTATGCCTTAGCGAGGTGCCTCACATCCTGCATCTGAAAATCATAAAATATGTATGGGGTGAGAACCAGAGGTTCTCAGCATGGTAACGGTACCCATATAACTAACATATAAGGTCCCAGAAAAGCCGAAGGTGATCCTAGAACTTCTGACAATAGATTCAAACTTAAAACTATTCTTTACAACCATAAATAAGCCATAAACAAGGTGGGGTAGCTAAGGGTTCAAAATTCTAACTCAAACCTAACTTGATCCTTTAGCTTCTCACCTTCCTCCGTTCTTCCAGAACTCTATAGCATAGACAAACAAAATACAGACAAAGCAAATACAAGTAGAATACAATTACAGTAGGTAGCAAATTTAGCAAGTAGGCATAATAATCACATAGGCAAGCCCAATTAATGCACAACCATACAAAACAAACATATGCATATGATGTATGCATGTCCTATGGTTGATGATATTATCTTTCGGTTATATAGCTAACCCGACATATCTTGGTAGCTAGCCATGGACAGAAACACCCATTGCGGAGCAAGTGGGTTTGAGCCACAACCCCTTGCTACTACCCGCTTAACCCAGAACAAGTGAAATAACTACTACTGCTGCTACTACCCAGGCGGGTGTTTAAAAGCTCAACCTGGAGCAAGTGGACTAATCCACTACTACTGCTACTACCCAAGTATCTTATTCAAGAATTCATTCAATCTGAAGTCAATTATAATTCATCAACATTTCATCATCAGTCATCCTCATTTATCATATTCATTCAAAATTCTATAATTAACTCAGTTTTTCATAATTCTCCTTCCTCATCTCATACCCGGAGCAAGTGGACAATGCCACTGCCTACTACCCAGGGGTCACATCTCACATTCATTTACAAACCCTCATTTCCAAACTTCCTAAATCATTATTCATTACTTCAAACATTTCTTCTCTATTAAGTTAACTCTTTCTATAAGTTTACCCCTCTCCATATAATCAAAATTATGTTTCATGGTCTTAGAAAGTAAAAATAGAGGTTTAGAAGTTTGAAATTACGTTTAAATCACAAAAACTCAATATTTCTGAAAATAGGGTTCCGTGTACGCATGCCATGTTGCACGTACGCAGGGGTGTCATTTTCCTCACTCGCGTATGCAACACTTGTCTGCGTACGCAAGCCTCCTTAAATCGAACAGTTAGCTCGCGTTGTGTGACCTTTGCCTGCATATGTGGGACGTCAAGGCAGAGCCAAACATCCGCTTACGCGAGCTCCTCAGAAAAAGCAAAACATGTGAAATTCTGCAGAAAATATTTTGCATACCGAATTTCCGACGAACATAACTTCCTCTAAAAAAATTCATTTTCCACAAACTTTATATCGTTTAAAAGATCTTGAAATTATATTTAATTTAAAATAGATTTTCTTCAAATCCAAAACCGAGGCTCAAGTTATGGATCACTGAAGTTTATTAAAAATATATTTTTAGCAAAAGGTTCTAAACCTCTATTCTTGAAAAATATCATTTTCAAATCAAAGTTGCTTAACTTAAAACAACACCAAATATCATCCACCACCATTTCATATTCATTTTACTCCTTCCTCAACACATACATACCCAATTCTATCAATTTCAAAACAATAACTTCATAATCAAAAAATATTTATGCATAATTCAACAATATATCACTATCATCACTCATCATCAACCATCAACCTCATCAATAATTCATAATCCACCATATTATCATAATTATCTCAACATGTTCATCAAGAATCACTAATCCATAACGAGTCTAACTAATCCAACTTATCCTACGGTCAACTAGCCTAAGTTTTCACGACACATTATATTTTAGTTACAAGAAATCGAAATCATACCTTGGCCAATTCTTCGTTAATCCCAAAACAACTCAGGCATTCACCACACCTCAAGTTCCACAACTCCATCCCCCTCACTAACGAAACACAGCCTCTAAAGTTAATCGTCTAGCTTCCAATTTCTCAAATTGACTCCAACCAATAACCAATTTCAATCTTACATCACAATTATCACTATAATCAATATAGAGTTCACTAATTCAACATTAAACAAAGGATTTGAGGGTGCTTACCTGACCCACAACTCCAATGAGCTAAACCCGACAATACCCGTAAGCTAATTCGACTCTAAACACCGAAATTACACAAGATTCAACATAATTACTCATTGAATTTTGAAATTGAGAGGATGAGTAGCTGGTACAAAAAACATGACTTACCTCTTAAATTATTTAGTGGGTTTTGTAGAGGTCGACGCTGCGATCGCGTGGCTGTAAACGGTGCGGTGATCGGAGTTCCGGATCAAAAGTTATGTGGATTTGAAACTTTGCCAAGGGTTTGGAAAGTTCTTCTTCTCCCCTATGTGCTCAACGTGAATTTTGCATTTGAGGGAGAGAGAAAATGGCTGAAGCCATCTTTATAAGGTGGTAAAGTTGGGCCTTGGGCCCATTATGGGTCTGGTTCTCTCAGTTTGACCCGTTCAGTCTAATCTTGGGCCAAAATTTTTAAAATTAGTGTCAAAATTCATGTTTTAATTAATTATACCTCATTAAAATATATAATTTAATTTTTTTATTTTTTTAATTAATAATTAATTTATTAGCTAATTATTCATTAATTACTCAGGGTTTACACAAGCCCAATATGCTAACGGGAGTGTAATATTTAATATCATTATTATACCTCCCTTCTTGTGAATTAACACTACCAAGCTAGATTTAAAACTTTTGGTAGGATACCATGAAGGATTACTAAGTGTTCACAACACGTAATGGAAGAAAAGAAAGAAATCTTTAAAGATCTATTTTGTGTTTAAATTTTATTCTAGGAACATAGATCAGACCTAAATACTAGGGTACGCTAGAAAAAGAAATTTCTCCTTTGATAGTATGAAGGCGCTATGTGTATCCACACCGAGACCAACCTTTACTGTTAACTCATTGGCCAATGGACATCTGAACTAAATTGAGAAACCTCTTGCAACTATTTTCACACCATAAAATTCTTCTCCAAGAATTAGGCTCACATACGTTTTCGTGGAGGTAAAGGAATAAAACACTTGTGTGTTATTCATATATTTCATCTACTCTTGGCATACATATATATAGTATGAGATTTATTATTGATTTTAAATTTTAATTGAGATTCAAATTTAAATGATATCTTGTAATTTCAAATCTGAAATCTTCAAATTTTATGAATAATATCACAACAATTTAAAACAAAATCAGTTAGAATCTTATCCAAATTAGAATTTAAATTTATAAATAGAATAATTAATTATTCTCAATTCTCATTTAATATTCTCAATTATCATATTATTATATTCTTGGTGCTAACAAAGAATATAATAATATTCCATTTGAAATAATATAATTATTTATTTGATCAAATCAAAATAATAATTAAATAATTCTTTGATAAAGATTAGAACACTCGTTAATATGTGACCTCATAGGTTCAACACTAAACAGGTAGTAAATTAGTCATACTAAATTTACTAATCAATGTTGGCGTCTAACAACACTCCTTAACGACTTGATAGTATGAAGTAATATATTTTTATTAAGAACTCAAGAAGAACAAAGTATAATTCCTTTTATCTTTCTAACTGTTGGTTAATCCTTAGAGTATGGTTTAATAGTCAAATTCTAACTTGTTACCATTATTATATTGAACTTTGAATGACCTAAGAAACTCATTTTTTTTATTCATTCAATCCTCTTGGCCAAGATTTTATTCATCTCAGTCATTATAATAATAGAGCTCAAACTCTTTACCGAGAGTTGACGGATTTCTTATTGACTAATCATTAATTGTACAAGTATTTAAATCATACCCAATCAATATCTATTCAGCTAGCACCCTATGATATTAGCTGTCTGAAATCAAAGTATAATAAATACATTGTTAATTACTATGTCAGTGGCAAGTCAAAAGAAACTCTATTACTATGTTCATCTTGGAAATGACCTATTGACAAATATACGGTAATTGTAACCATTAAAAATTCTCAAAGTGGGTCAGTTCAATGGTCATGTATTAATTTTCATTCAATGAAGACCATTACAAATATATATTGATCTTTTCGAATTATTAATGTCATTTTTAATAATCCTATGATCAAGAATAACTTAGATTAAATTATAAAAGATTTATCTCTCAGTGTTATGATCATTATCACAATGATAAATCTCTAAATTTAATCAAATACCTTATTATATTAACCCTTTAATATAATAACAATAACAAATTATTTGGCACATGATAGATTGGATTTTGGACATACTATTTATTCCCAACAATCTCCCACTTGCATGAGAGCCAATCATGATAGATTGGATCTTGGGCATACTATTATCTCAATAATCTCCCACTTGCACCAGAGCCCCACTTGCACCAGAGCCAATTAATCATGTGTATAATTTTTCAATACATATTTGTGTTTATTAAAACTCTTTTGAACTTAAACACCTTAGTTTTTGAGCATGAGTGCTTGACCTTTTGTAAAATATACCTAGTGCATAATAGATATCAAATTTTCTCAAAACATGAATTCTCCTACTACAATAGTGCATAATTTTTATTTTAAGGACAATCATTATTGAAGATTATTCTAATGCCTATCAGCTGATAGTTCCTTTTAGAATCTTTCATATATAAACATTTTATTTGGTATCAATGTACATTGATATGAAAAAAAAATTTAAGTAACAATTAGATCTATTTCTATATAATTGTATCATTATACACATTGGCTACTTTTTAGAAAATTAGTTTGATGATCAATCCTTTACTTTTAAGAGATAGTACTCTAATATTCAAATCCTTATGCTCGAGTCATAAGTCATTGATAATAAGGTGGTACGATTCTCAAGGTGGATTTTTTTAATACATAGTTTATAAGTAAAATTGAAAGGAGAATTAAACGAGAAGCCTGAAAAGGAGTAAAAATAAAATCACGAAGTCGTATCACTCAAGTATCGAAAACTAAAAGATAAAGCATGAAGTCGAAATCGATATACAGCTAAAGGCATAAAGGAGAGCAAGAGAAGGACAGTATATAGATATATAATATAAGTAAATAGCCATTAGTCGCGACCCACGAAGTTTAGGCCGACTAGGGTACAGTATGAAAGTAGTTGACAACAGTATCTCCTAATCTCTCCCAAAAGAAACATAAGAGCCTCTATAGGCAAGTTCAGAAGAGTTCAATAGATAATAAAGCTTTTCAAAATTAAGGTAGAGAGATTCTAAGCAAATATAAAGTAGAGAATATAAAGATCTTCGCCATCTCTCAGATGAACCACAGCTAACTTCTGAGCACCTGGACCTATATCTGAAAAACAAGAGATATATACGGAATGAGAACCTCCGACCCATGGGTTCCCAGTACGGTAAAAGTGCCAAATAAATACAATGCATTGTAATAAAAATTCACTAAGCATCCTAAACTTTCTTTCACCAAATATTCATCCTATGTTCTCGCTAATCCATAAATAGGCAACTGTCATAAGGTAATGCTAAATCTGATTCATATTCCTCATGCTTCTCAACTTTCTAACTCTCCAACGATTCACAATCAGAATTATAAATGAAACCACCATCAGCCATTCTGTTTTAGCAATTCTATATCATTACCTCATATCCTCACCTAGAGCAAGTGAAATCACTTCACTGCGTCTACCCAGGGAGCTCAAATTATCTCATTCTCTACCTAGAGTGAAATCACGTCACTGCGTCTACCCAGGGAACTCAAATGATCTCATTCTCTACCTGAAGCAAGTGAAATCACTTCACTACGTCTACCTAGGGAACTGAAATTATCTCATTCTCTACTTGGAGCAAGTGAAATCACTTCACTGCGTCTACCCAAGGAGATCAATTACCTCATTCAATAATCATCATCATTGTTCAATTACATCATCAACTCATATCATCAAGAACAGCCATCAGCGTCCACCGACACCAGCATGAGGGATCTCTCAATTGTACAAACACAAGCAATATAGGCAAGTAATACACAATTAAAGTACAAGTAGAACAAGTAGCACATAATCAGGTAACATAGCATATATGATATAGCAATCCAAAACAAATAGGAAAATCCAAACAATTCAAACATATGCAAATGATGTATGCCTACCCTATGGCTGATGAGTCTCATCTATCGGTTATAAAGCCAACCCGACAAGTCCTAGTAGCTAACCATTGGACTGTCCCTCTGTCGTGCATCCCCAACTCGAGTTATTCACAACCATAATCATAATCACACAACACCCACACTGGTGTTTATCCATGGGGGCGAGCTCATTCGGAACATTCACAGTGTCCGGTCACACTTACAACATAGGGTCAATAGAATCTCAGATCTCAACCTGGAGCAAGTGGAGCCGACCCACTGCATCTACCCAAGGAAATTCGAAACTCAAATATTTCACAAATCTCAATTCAACCTCGACTGGGAGCAAGTGGGGGCTAACCACTGCATTTACCCTAGGAGTTGCAAACCAAACCCAGAGCAAGTGGAATCAATGCCACTGCATCTACCCAAGCAGGTATATCTCACCACATCCCGGAGCAAGTGGATCAATGCCACTGCATCTACCCAGGCAGGTATTTAAAAGCTCAACCTGGAGTGAGTAGAGTCACCACTACTGCCGCTACTACCCAGGCATTACAATCTCTGACCTGGAGCAAGTGGGACGTACCACAACCCATGCTACTACCCAGGCATCTCAAACATACATTCATTCAAGACTCCATAATTAAACTCATTTATCAAAATCCTCCTTCTCCATCTCATACCTAGAGCAAGTGGACAACGCCACTGCCTACTACCCGGGGTCACACATCACATTCAACATTTTCCATCATTGTTCATTTATCACATTCATTAATCATATATGTATCTCCAGCATACTCGCCACATGTTCAAGCTTCCATAATCAATCATAATTATTTAATCATTAATCATATACATGTACGTACTCAGCCATATTTCAATGCTTGTCACAGCCATCCGGCTCATAACATACACAGCACTCTCACCATCATCCTCAGCAACTCATACAATCACTATTACTCATCATTCATCATTGATTCTTACTTTACTTCATCTACAAGTTACCACATGTCCTAGCTTCTTTTCATTACTAGGCATGCTATAAGGATTTAAGTCTTAAAGGATGAAAATAGAGGTTTAGAAATCTGAAATTCAGCTTTAAAAGCTCAAAAATCAATTTTTTTGCTGAAAATGGGGTCAAGCGTGCGCGTCACCCACGCGCACACGTGGAAAGCGGAAAAAAGGAAGTGATGCGTGAGCGTCGTCCATGCGCACGCATGAAAAGCAGAAGGGTAGCACGACACGTGCGCATCAGTCACGCGTACGCGTGGGTGCATTTTGTGCTCCTCGCACAAAACCATCACAGTACCAGCGCAACTCTCTGGATTTTCTACTGGCACTTGCATCAATACAACGACGCGTATGCGTCAGCCAGGCGCACACATGAGAGAGTAAAAATCGTGAGTGACGCATCCGCGTCGGAGTACGTTTTACCAAAAATTTTACTAAGTTTAAAAAGCTGCAGGATCACATTTTCAAACCCCAAACTTCCGACGGGCATAACTTTTTCGTTTCAAATAATTTTCCACCCGTTCTTCGAACGGCACAAACATCTCGGATCCAATTTTATTTCTAAACAAGTTTGATACAAATTAGGAATCCGGGGACTGAGTTATGCTCCATCAAAGTAGGCCAAAATCACAACTTTCATAAAAACCAACAAAACCAAATTTTCAACACAAACCAATTTCAAACCTTTTCATAACCAACCAAAACTTACCAAATCAACCTCAAGCCTCCTCAACTCATATTTTCAACATTCTCATTAAATTCACAATCCACCATTTTGACCAATCTCGATCAAACAACTCAATTTCAAACAAAATACCATATCATATATTTCATTCCACATCTTAAGTTCCAACAATACCAATTTCATCAACTCCCAATATATATAAATCTATGTTATCATATACAACTCACGTGCATTATCAACAAAGACATCAGTTCCTCCCTCAAAACCAATAACCACATAATCCATACAATCCCTTGTAACCAAATAACAATAATCACAATTCCCTTCAATCTCACATGACATCACACAATACACACATCACTTACCTTTCTTACCTCTTTCTAGCCTCCGGCCCAAGATTCACGGTCTTCGGCCCAAATTCACAATTTAAATGCATATTCCACAAACTAATATTCATTATCCAATTTATTAATTTCTCAACACACCAAATATACAATTCACACAATTCTCAACCCAATCATTAGTTTATATTGCATATCAACTATACATTTTAGTACCAATGATTACACAATCCAAACTTAATCCTAGGGCATCTAGCCTAGGAATTCTCATCACATCACACGGTACTTAAATGAAACTTAAACCGTACCTCTTGTAGCCAAAATAGTTGAACTTCTTCTTGGAAGTCTCCACCAACCCTTAGCTCCAAGCCTCACCAAAGCTCCACAAGCAACACCAACTTCCCAATTGTACACCAAAATCAACCAATACTCTAACATAACCAATTTCACACTTACAATCAACCTAGAGTTCATGAAAATGATAAATCATAAGGGTTTGAACACTTCTCACCTTAGTCCATATGAAATAGGGATAGAACCCACTTAGAATCCATGTTAGAGTATCCCTAAACAACCAAAATCACAAGATTTTAACACTAATTACTCAAAAATGCATAACAGTGGAGAATTTTGAAAACTGGAAAGAGATGAATAGAATACTCACCACATTAACTAGATAGAATCGAAGAGAATAAGAAGAGCAACACGTAGCCGTAAACGGCTCGTCAATCGGAGTTCCGAAGAGAAAGTTATGGTGATTTGAAGTTTGGAAGGCTAGGTTTTCTTCCTCTCTTCTCTCTATCCGCCCTTCCCTCATTTTTAGGGTAAATGAGATGAAATGCTCATAACTAATGTTTATATATGTTCGGTCTTAGGCCCACTTGGGCCCGGCTCACTTAGTTTGGTCTGTTGGCCCAATTTTAGGCCAAAACCTCTAAGATTAGAGTTTTAAATTGTATTTTAAATATTTCTATCTTTCCATATTATAATTTCTTATTTCTTAAAATTATTCACTTCTAATTAATTTTCTCAACCACAGTACCAGACAGATCGCAGCCGGTACTACCGGTCAAATTTCCAGTGCGTATTTTTTATTCAGAAAACTATGTTTTCCGACTCAGAAAACTTTACTGAGTCCAAATATCATATTTAAATTATCAAATTCTGATTGTTAAATTTTCTAACCATATTTTCTCCTATTTAATTTTTTATTTAATTAATTACGGTTTGACCGGATTTTACAGTATATCCTATATTAAATGGTATACAACTCGAATAAAAGTAAGTGTACTCCCACTTTTTTTTGTAGATACAAAGTTTTTTCTCACATTGTACAAATTAAACTTTTCAATTTGTCTTGAATTTCATCAAGTTTTGTTTATTCACCTTATCTTTCTTCGGGAGGGAATTCCTTTTCTAAAAAGAGTTCAACCTCTTATCAAAAATATTTTGTCATAAGAAGGATGATAGAAATAATACCTCATTATTTTTCTAAGGTACCCAATAAATCTTATTTATCAGATCTAACATCAATTTATTATTGTATAATCTCTTAGCACATGTAAAACATCTCTAAATTTTAATATTCTTGAGATTTGGTTTATGTCCTTTCCCACATCTCATATGGATTTAAAATTGACTCAGTAAAAACTTTGTTTATTTAGCAATGTTCCTAAAACTTATACTAAAAATTTAAAGAAAGATTAGTAATCTCTTTCCGAATCAAATTATATTTAATAAGATTTGGTTTCTTCTCTTTTAAACACAGTGGAGTACATAAATACTAGTATTTGTGCATTGAGAGAATGCTATTCTTTATTCATTAGATTATCATTTAGATATTTGAGATTTTATTTTAAATTCTTATAATTAAAATACTCAATATTTTTACTATTGGTCAACCAACCCTTATGAACAATTTTGATTCACATCTTCAATACTCATATTGAGCTTTTCCAAAATGATCACAAACTTTAATCATATTAAGGCCAATTATAAATTGTTTGTAACAAAATAAATTTTAAAAAATGCTTGCAAGAATAAATCTCACTAAAGCAATTTGCTTAATAGCATTCCAGCTTCTAAAGTTATTCAATTTAAAATATGTCACCCAATACTCCCACTAGTTTAAACAATTTTTGATAATTCGTACTATCTTATTTTGGACACTATACATCTTTTCAAGATGTTTAGTAATAAATAGTGGGTAGATGTATTTTAAATTGAAACTCATAGTTGTCTAAACAACTTATATTACAGTAAAGCAATATTATAAATACATAGTGGGTAGATGCATTTTAAATTGGAACTCATAATTGTCTAAACAACTCATATTACAGTAAAACAATATTATAAATACTTCACAAGTACTGATGATTCTGTAACCAATTTTATTAGATAATATTATTTCATTAGAATTATCATGTCTATGATAACCTTTTTATACATGAGAATAATTCTCAAACTATAGCCAATTTATTAATTTCAAATATGCCATACAAAATGTGAACATATTTAAAATTCTAAAATATGAAAGTAAATTAAGAAATTTATATTTTTAGCAAAATTATTTAGAATCATGAACGAATACTTTGGGCGTCAAGTTGTTACTCATACCTATTCTAAATAAACATGATTAAATTGTATCCCATTTATTTATAATCTCAAATAATTATCTGATTGTCAAACAATTATTTAACTGAATTATATTATATATTTCTAGGTTGTCTAAGTTCAAGTATAAAATTATTTCTTCTTATGCATCATCATATGCATGAATAAATTCTATTCGTGAATACAAGTCTCTTGGTTGTTAGGCTGCTCCTTGTAAACAAGAAATAAATTTATTTTTGGCAATCTCCTAACTTTTAGAATTTATCTCCAGTGTCAGAGAATTTCTATCAGTACTTGTGGATTAAATTTTATACTCCCAAATTATCTACACTAAATATAAAATTAAATCTCTAATACATCAAATATATATACTGATTATTGTCTTAAAAATAAAATTTCTAGTTGTCAGGCCGCTCTTTATAATGAAGAATATTAGAAAAATAAATTTCTAAAATTATAGTGTTCAAAACACATCAATCAAATCAAAATTTAATTTTTAATAGCCTAACATTTAACCTTATTCAATATATACACTTATATAAATAAAAAAAATATTTTGTATTTTATTCCTTTCAATGGTACCAAAATCAGGATGAAATAAAATCAAATCAAATATTTGATTAAAATCATAACTATTAATTTTAATTAATGATAATTTAATAATCATTAAGTAATTAAAATAAAATAAAATAAAATAAAATAAAATAAAATAAAATAACTATTAATTTATTAAAAAACTATCTCAATAAGAATAACTGCATCACATGCTTAAATATTAAAATAAACTTAAATTAATCATATTAATTCACACACTTTTAGAAACTAAGAATGAAATTTAAACACAAACCCGAAATTTTGATACCATTGAAGGATTACTAAGTGTTCATAACACGTAGTGGAAGAAAAGAAATTAATTTTTAAAGATTTATTTTGTGCTTAAGTTTTGCTCTAGGAACATATATAAATCAGATCTAAATACCTATGTACGCTAAAAAAATCACTTTTTCCTTTGATAGTATGAAGACGCTATGCGTATCCACAATGAGACCAACCTTTGTTGTCAACTCCTTGACCAATGGACATCTGATTTAAATTAATAAACCTCTTGCAACTCTTTGCACACCATAAAATTCTTCTCCAAGAATCAGGCTCACATACATGTAGATGTAAAGGAATAAATCACTTGTGTATTATTCATATATTTCCTTTACTCTTGACATACATATATATATATATATATATATATATAGTATGAGATTTGTTATCGATTTCAAATTTAAATCTCAATTCAAATTTAAATCATATCTTGTAATTTCAAATACGAACCCTTCAAATTTTATGAATCATATAACAACAATTTAAAACAGAATCAGTTAGAATCTTATCCAAACTTATAATTTAAATTTAGAAATAGAATAACTAATTATTCTCAATTCTCATTTAATATTCTCAATTAACATATTATTATTATATTCTTGGTGCTAGCAAAGAATATAATAATATTCTATTTAAATTAATATAACTATTTATTTGATCAAATCAAAATAATAATTAAAAAATTCTTTAACAAAGATTAGAACACTCGTTAGTGTGTGATCTCATAGGTTCAACACTAAGCAAATACTAAATTAGTTATACTAAATTTACTAATTAAGGTTGGCGTCTAACAACACTCCTTAACGACCGGATAGTATGAAATAATATATTTTTACTAAGAACTCAAGAAGAACAAAGTATAATTTTTTCCATCTTTCCAGCTCTTAGTTAACCCTTAGAGTATGATTTAATTGTCAAACTTTAACTTATTACCATTATTATAATGAACTGCGAATGACTTAAAAAACTCATTTCTTCATTCATTCAATCTCCTTGACCAAGTTTTTATTCATCTCAGTCATTATAATCATAGAGTTCAAACTCGTTACCGAAAGTTGACGAATTTCTTATTGACTAATTATTAATTCTACATGTATTTAAATCAAATCCAATATCTATTCAACTAGCACCCTAGGGTATGAAATCAAAATATAATAAATACATTGTTAATTACTATGACAGTGGCAAGTCAAAGAAAACTCTATTACTATGTTCATTTTGAGAATATCCTATTGACAAATATGCAGTAATTATAATCATTAGGAATTCTCAAAGTGAGTTAGTTCAATGGTCATATCTCTATATGAACTATATATATATATATATATATATATATATTGATTTTTTTCGATTATTAATATCTTTTTTAACAATCTTATGAGCAAGAATAATTTAGATTAAATTATAAAAGATTTATCTCTCAATATTATGATCACTATCACAATGATAAATTTCTAAATTTAATCAAGGACCTTATTATATTAATCCTTTAATATAATAACAATAACAAATTATTTGACACATGATAGATTGGATTGTAGTCATACTATTTATTCCCAACAACTTTTCACTTGTACGAAAGCCAATCATAATAGATTAGATCTTGGGCATACTATTATCTCAATCATTTTTCACTTGCACTAGAGCCAATCAATCATGTGTATAATTTTTTAATGTACATTTGTGTTTATTAAAACTCTTTTAAATTTAAATACCTTAACTTTTGAACATACGTACTTGATCTTTTATAAAATACATCTAGAACATAATAAATACCAATTTTTTTTTAAAATATGAAATCTCTCACTATAATAATATATAGTTTTTATTTTAAAGAAAATTCTTATTGAAAATAATTCTAATGCCTATTAACTAATAGTTTCTTTTAGTATCAATTCCTTTTCTTGCTATCCTACATTCTTGATCAATTCCATCTTCAATTAGTAATTCTGCTTCTTTAATGGCTTCTTTCAAAAGTAATACCTTTTGATCGATGTTGCTAAATTTATCTTTATTCCATTTTCTCAAAAGTTTTTTAATTGTACAAGGCTTTTCTATTAATTCCATAATTCACAATTTATGTCATTCCTCCTTCATAGTTTGTATAAAATTGCCTTGTTTGAAAATATATATCTAATATTTAATTATTTTTTGGATATGGTTAGATCTGCTATAAGTGCTTCTATCATTTTAATTTTTTTTTTTTTTTTTGAGATATTTTTCTCTCCTTCACCTGACTTATTATCTTGCCTTAATAATTTTGTTTCGATGGAAATTAAAGTACTCAATCATAATTAAATAACAATATTATATGATTAATAATAATTTGTATTTTATATTTTAATATCAATAAAATATCAAAATATTATTACAATTTATCTAAAAAATATTTTATATTTTATATATATGTGTGTCCCCGTGTTATGTAAGATTTTAAAATTTGCGTGTCGACGTGTCCCGTGTCGTGTCGTGTCCCGTGTCCGTACATCATAGCTCCTAACTATCTTAATTGTTTGTTAACATGCTAAGTTTATGCAATTAGATGAAATCAGATTCAAATTGAGCTAGATTTTGAGACATTAAAATTCTTCAAATTGAGATTGATATAATTTAATTTGATAAATTTATCATGTTAGTACCTAATTAAGATTGTCAGTTGTGACATCACTTAAGATGCTATATCAGTAAATTTTGACGGCGTGAACAATAAAACTGACGGAGAGACTAATGCGACTAACTTAAAATTTTTGAGAGACAAATTTAATTAAAATTTCTTTTAAAGATCAATTTAAAAATGAATAATTTTTCAAAAATGAATTTCACCATTTACTCTAAAACTAACTCCAATTAGAGAAATAAAAAATGATTAAACTTGTCTGTAGTAGAAACAAATTCATTCAACTTCTGGAATTATTCATTGTTTTGAAGATTTATTCCTTGAACGGAAATTATCAATATCAAAATATCTTTTGCATCAAAGAACCAAAGCATCCACATATATAGAACATGAGGACCACAACAATAACAATAAATAAATAGAAAACACAAACTCTAATGATGAAGATCCAGAAGATAACGTACACCCCCTCAACAATTTCATATAAAAGAAAACCATATAAATAAAGAGGAGAGAGAAGTTAGACCAAAATTAATTAAGCATCATTCGCTAGTTTAATAGATTATTAGGGAAAAAAGTTAAAATCACCTAATAAATTGTATTGTCCAAGTAATAAAATTTTTAAAATTGATACTTATTATCTTTTTTAGTTACAAAAATTTACCCTTACTTTCAGACAAAAAGGAGTAGAAAATTCTTATTATAATTATTTTTTTAGTTATATTTCTATATATTGTATCTAACCATATACTATACATTATATATATATATATCATCATGTTGATCAATACAATTTCTCAGTTAAGTGATCTCCGACTTAACATATAATTTATGTAAAAGACATCATAAATACTGGTGTAATATTATTCATTTGTATTTTGAAATGAATATAAACTAAACTCTTTTTTTCCTAAAAATAAACTTTTAATTTGGTCATTAAATAGTTCTTTAATATATTGGTTGATTCTATTTGTGATATAATGTTAGTGTATAAAAGTTTACTCTAATATTTGAATTCTTATATATATATATATATATATATATATATATATATATATATATTTGAGTATTTTTATTAAAAAAATTACGGTAGCTAGCTAGTGGAGTAGTTATCGATTAAAATGAATTTCTTCCTAAAATGTTTCTGGACTATGATGTCCATACAAATTTGGACTAATATATGATACTGCACAGGAATGGCCGAATTTACAGTCTAAATATTATTCGAATTAAATCTTTTATATTTTATTAAAATTAATTCTTGATTGATTGAATTCATTGAAATAGGATTTTTAGTTTAAGTTTTGTGGATAAGAAGGAAAAGTTTATAGGCAATCAAATTGTCATAAAACTCATCAAGGATCGAATTCAACTACTTATCTTAAAAAACTAAGTTGATAGAAAAAGATAATATTAATAATTATATTTTTTATAATTTTTTTCTTATACAGATAATATTAATAGTTATATCTTTAACATGACTAATTTGAATTAAATTATGTGAACAAATTCAAGATCCTGTGAAACTGATAATTTTTTTGTAAAAAGAATAATATAAGATGCACAAAAGTGTACAAATATAAGAACTATTGCAATAGTGATGTTTGGATGTTATTTTTCGATACGTATGTGACTATGTCTATGTGTGTGGGTATGGGTATGGGGGGAGGGGTGTTCAAGTAGTGGTCATAAAAGAAGGGGGGAAAAAATAATGGTGGGTACTCCCATGAAGATGTTATAATTGTCTTCATGTGATGATTTTTCTTTTTGACCCTTAGATGATAGATTGTAGGGTTAGATTTTGATATGTTATAAAAGTGTTGTTTTTATTTGAAGTGTGGCCAAATCAATAAATCATACTTTTATACAAAACATCTTCATAAAAAGATGTTTTTTGCATCTTCATTTGAGTAGCTCCCAAAAATAATAGGGAGCTCTTGTTTGTTGAATAGACAAATCAAAGCATGCATGTTTCCACCAAAATTATGGATATCCTGAACTACCGGAAGAACGGGGTCCACTGCTTACCTTCAATAAATTATTAAAATTTATAAGGATTAATAATAATAATAATAATAATGATAATAATAATGTATCATTTAATACTTGAATTTGTAAATTTGACTGAAGGAAATACTACGACAGATTTACAAATTCAAGTATTAAATGGTACATTATTATTATCATTATCATTATTATTATTATTATTATTATTGACACAAATCTCTTTGATAGTAAGACACTAAGACCTAACCATTTAAAATCGTTGAATTTATAAGATTGTGCATATTATAAGATGGTGGAGAGAATAATAAGAAAAAGAAGATAAAATGTAGTAGTAGATGAGAAGGGAGGAGGAAGGAAAGAGACGAAAGTGGTGTGTGTGGAGAATGGAAAGGGTAAAAGGACAAGAGCAATGTGTGTGATGGGTCGCTGTCAGAGAGGCGCTCGGAATTTAGGGAAGGAACCATCATCATTCATCACTCACTCACTCCCACACCGCCCTCCTCACTCCTCATTTCCCTTTCATTCTTTTTTTCCCCCTCCTAACTCACTATTCTATTTATTTTTCATATATTCTATTTAGGCAAATTTTACTGTGTAGATGATATCTGTATACTTATAATAAATATAATGTATTTTGCATCATAATGGAAGGAGATAAATTTTGTATGCTTATAATAAATGTAATGTGTTTTGCATCATAATGGAAGGAGATAAATTCTCTACAGTAATGAATTCTACTAAAAAGTAGGTTTGCGGAATTTTTTTTTAAATAAATAATTTAATTATTAAATTATCGAAATACATAATTTATAGTATATTTATCAATTTACATTGTATTAATTTATTTTATTTATATTGTAAACAAGATAAGTGTATTTGTAAATACAAAAATATAATATTTTAAAAATAATAAAAAATATTAATAATTTAAATTGACCAAACCCTTAAAAATTGAACGTTTTAAATAATATAGAAGATTGATGATTTTAAATAATAGAAATGATAGACAATTTCAAATAATAGAAAAGATGGGAGGAGAGAAGATGAACGATTTCAAAATAATAAAAAAAGAGAGAGACAATTTTAACTAACTAATTAATGGGCGACTGGACTACCAATTTAAAATTAATATATTATTTTCTTAGAAACCAACCCATTTAAGCTAATAAAAAAAAATTTTAGTGTTAATTTATTTTCTTTTTAAGTATATTTTACTAAAAAAATATACGTTAAAATTTAACTCCTAAATTAATTACGAAATATTTATATATATTTATATATATAATAATTAAATTGTCATAATAAAAAAATTATAATAAATAAATAATCTAAATTATTTACAATAATATAATAATTTTTTTATGAAATATTAAATATTATTGTAATAAATAAGTAATTTAAATTGCTTAAAAAATTATTATATTATTGTAAGCAATTTAAATTATTTATTTATTACAATTTTTTAAATTCTATTATGATAATTTAATTATTATATGTATAAATATATATAAATATTCCGTAATTAATTTAGGAGTTAAATTTTAATGTATATTTTTTTTAATAAAATATACTTAAAAAGGAAGTAAATTAACACTAAAATTTTTTATTATTAGTTTACATGGGTTGGTTTCTAAGAAAATAATGTATTGATTTTAAATGGGCAGTTTTAAATTACGTGATACATCCAATCGCCCATTAATTAATTAGTTAAAATCACCTTTCTCCTCCTATTATTTTAAAATCGCCCATCTTCTCTCCGTCCATCTTCCCTATTATTTGAAATTGTCCATCTTTTCTATTATTTGAAACCATCCATCTTCTATATTATTTAAAACGTTCAATTTTTAAGAGTTTGGTCCAATTTAAATTATTAATATTTTTTATTATTTTTAAAATATTATATTTTTATATTTATAAATACACATATCTCATTTACAATATAAACGAAATAAATTAATGCAATATAAATTGATAAATATGCTACAAATTATATATTTCGATAATTAAATAATTAAATTATTTATTTAAAAAAAATTCCGACAAGCCTACCTTTCAGTAGAGTCCATTACTGCAAAGAACTTGTCTCCCTCCATTATGATGCAAAACACGTTACATTCATTATAAGCATACACGTGTCATCTACACATGTAGATGGAATTCTCCATCTACACAGTAGAATTCGCCTTATTTATTACCCTATTATTATTATTATTATTATTATTATTATTATTATTATTATTTGAAAATCGAACCAAATGGTTTAACTCATATAATAGAAGTATGTATGGAGAAGATATTGATTATTCGAGTTGGTCTCTTAAAAATTACTGATGTGAAAATTATTGTCGGTCTAGAAATTTCTCAATAAAAACAAAGGATTTCGTTGTAAGTATAGTTCCAAACTAACTAATAACTCTCCATCAAAGTTTTAATTTATTTGTCACATGTACAAATCCCAAATAAAAGTAAACTGAAGTATTTAAATCTCGGGTTGTCTCATAAGAAATTGCAATGAAGTGCTCAATTATTAGTTGTGAAAAAATAATGGAGTTTGGTGGCAATTGACAAGAAAATATAAAAGCAAGAAAGTAAATAATAATTAACTAATAAAGGAAAGGAAAAGAACTCTTGACTAAGGCATGAAAATTGAATTCACCATTCTTGTCTACAAACTATATATTGACAATTATGAAGAACCAAACTCATTAAGTCTACTTCTACAAGTGAAGTATGTCAAATAGCTTGGTCAATTTCAACTCATAAGTCCTAATCCATCTACTAATGGACTTAGTAGTAGATTAGTGTCAATGGGTATCAATTTGACCACTAAGGGTTCTCAAATCACCAATTCAATTAGACTCAATGACTCAAGGTCACCCAATTCCCTTAGCCAAACTACTCTATAAATAGTGAAAGCATTTTATCAAACACCTAGAGTGCAATAAAAGTAAATATCATAAATTGCAAGAATTAATGAAACCCATAACTAACACAAGGAAGAAATTAACAATAACAACTAAGATAAACATCAAGAGACATAGAAATATAAAATTGCATTAAAAGGAAATTGAGATCCAACAATTATTCATAAGCTAAAATAAACAAGATAAGAAAAACTAACAAGAGAAACTAAGAATATTAATGCAATAGAGCAAGAAAATGTAAAGAGGATTAACAAGAACAAGAATTAAAATCTTAGATCTAAGTTAATGGGACCTAAACTACCCTAAATTCTAGAGAGAAAAAAGAGCTTCTCTCTCTAGAATTCTAACCTAAAACATGGTAAAAACTAAACTATGATTACTTGGTTCCTTCCCCCTTCAATCCTTGGGTTCAAAAGTATCAGAAAATAGTTGGATTTAGGCCTGGATGGCTTAAAAATCGTCCCCAGCATATTGCCTTTAAGTTGGTCACGTGCTGCTTCCCACGCTTACATGTGGGCCACGTATACGCGTTGCTTGACAGATTTTCTCTCACGCGTATGCATGGGCCATGTATACGTGTCGCCTGGCAGATTTCCTTCCCACGTATATGCATAGGCCACGTATACGCGTCGCCCTAAATTTAGCAAATCCTCATTTCTTCATGAATTCTCCATTTTTACATGCTTTTTCTTCATTCCTTCAATCCAATCTTTGCCATCTAAACCTGAAATTACTTAACAAACATATCAAGGCATCGAATGGAATTAAAGTGAATTAAATTTATCAATTTTTGGGCCTAAAAAGCATGTTTTCACTCTTAAGTACAATTTAAGGAGAATTTACAAAACCATGCTATTTTAGTGAATAAATGTGAGAAAAGTTGATAAAATCCTCTAAATTCAACACAAGATAAACCCTAAAAATAGGGTTTATCAACCTCCCCACACTTAAACAATAGCATGTCCTCATGCTAAACTAAGAAGGATAAGAAATGGTATGAACATTTATTCAAGGTAACTACCTATATGCAATATATCTACATGCAATCTATCTAAGTGCATGCAACTACATTATCAAAACAAATCAATTCTCAAGAATACATATATGAATACGAGGGCTAAGGCAATCATGATCAAATCAACTCCACAATTGAATTGAGTTATTGAAAGGAATTTACAAACTTGCAAGAAAAGAAATAATAATAGGTGGAAACATAGAATTAAGGAATCGAACCCTTACCGAATGTGTATCTGCTCTAGTCACTCAAGTGTTTAGGGTTGATTCACTCAATTCTCCTCTAGTCATACTTTCTAAGATTTATTTTTCATCTAACAATAAACAATTATTCAATTCATGCATACATATATCATGAGGTCTTTTCATAGGTTGTAATGGGGCTAGGGTCAAGGTAAGGTTATATATGGCTAAGTGAGCTTGAAATTTGAATCTTTAATTAACTTAAGCTCTCACCTAACCTACAACCTATACAATTCAAATACAAACCTAACTATCTACTCTCACTTTTTCACACACTCATGCATTCTCTTTTTTATTACAACATATATGCATTGTATTATTACTTTACTTTGGGGTATTTTTGTCCCCTTTTTATTGCTTTCTTTTTCTTTTCTTTTCTTTTCTTTTTCATTTATTTTTTTATATATGTATATTTTTTCTTTTTCTTTTATTTTATAAGTATCATTTTTGTCCCTAATATTTGGGATAAATCCTATTTGTTTCCCTAACGTTTAAATCGTCCTATTTGTATCCCTAACGTTTGTAAAAGTGATTCAATGTTATCCTGCCGTCAATTACACATCATGAACGCTTTAGTTTGAGTTTTAAAAATCTCTTCTTGAAGTTAGAATACAAATGTCTGGGATAGAATCGATGATTACTCTGAAAAATAGCTCATCAAATGTTAAAACTAATTCCTACAACATTTATATAATTCACTTTTCTAGGGACATAATTGAATCTAAACACAAATAGTGGGTATAATATTAAAACCGAACACATTCAAGTGAGACCTAATTGAGAATGAATACATCCAAGTGAGAATAATTGAAAAATATAATCTGATTTGTTAGTACAATCGATAGTGGGATAACATTGAATCACTTTTATAAATGTTAAGGATATAAATAGGACGATTTAAATGTTAGGGACACAAATAGGACTTACCCCAAACGTTGGGGACCAAAATGATATATACAAGAGCATCAATGCATATGGTTTAACATTTAAGACATGAGTATGTACCCAATTCCTAATATCTTCAATGAAAATACAAAACATACTTTTACCTCAACTAGTGTCCCAAGTTTTTCCACACTTGAATGATACACACACTCACTAGCCTAAGCTAATCAAAGATCTAAATTAAGGATATTTATTATTTTTCGCTTTAAGGCTTGTAATGTGCTAAAATTAAGAACAAGAGGGAATTAAAATAGGCTCAAAATTGGCTAACAATGGTTGATGAAAGGTAGGCTATTTGGGTAAGTGAGCTAAATGAAATGATGGTCTCAATCATATAAATACATGTATACATGGAATAATGGACATAAAGAATCAAACAAATCAAAGATTACAATCATAGAAAGAGAATAATCACACACAAGAAGGAAAATAGTGGTTATATGATGTAACCACACAATTAGGCTCAAAACTCACAAGGTTGTGTATTCTTAGCTCAAAAACATGTTCCACAATGTATAATTTAAGCAAGTTCCATGAAAAAATTTTACTCAAATCAATTGGGATGTCAATGCCCTATTAAGAATATTTTTCTTGGAGAATTTCATTATTTTAAATAAGCTTATTATACATATATGCAAACCTAGAAAATGCATCTAAAAATTCTAAAAGACCTAATAATAAAAGAAAAATAAAATGTGGAAGTGTTAGGATTAGAAATTTGTCACCCAAAAATGACTGTTTCGGTCGGACGACCTCCTCACACTTAAAAGTTTGCACCGTCCTCGGTGCATTCAAAGATGAGCAAGGAGGATATGGTGACTTTCCGGATTACCACCTTCAGCTGGTGGATCAATCGGTTGCTACATGTTCTTTCTTCTGCTTCCCTTGTTGCTTATGGTGCATCCTCCATGAAAAATAGAAAACTAGACAAGAAAATAAGTAATGCAAAATCAAGGAAGCATATATTGTTGAAATGAGGTAATAATCACTAGAATGAAGTGAGTGGCCCAATGTGTGACATAGATAAAAGTAAGTGTGCATTCTAAGTTGCACGCGGTTTAGAACACACACACTAACATAAAAAGCTATGTCATAGTTACACAAAAGGAACATGAACTTCACTCATTCTAGTGTACTTGAGATGCTTCAAAGGAAACTTGTAAGTTAAGACCAACAAACAAGTCATAAAGAAGCATGAAAGCATTCAAGAGATAATCAAACAATTGTGAAATGGAAGATGAATGGACATTGGTTGATGTGCAAGGAGACTTTAATGATAAAGGAACAATAAAAATCACACATCAACCAATGACACACTTTGAATTTTGGTTCCCATCACCTAGTGGACATAAAATAGGACACATGGTTGCAAAGTAGTAAAAAAGACTAGAGGTGAAATCAATCACATAGCAAGCAAGGTCCATATAGCTTGACAATTTCAAAAAGATATCACTAGGTGAGCTTAAAATCCAAATTCACAATTGGGACATTATGCCAAAATGACAACTTTCATGTATGTGTAGAGCACATAGTTAAACAATTGAGGGTCAACATGTCCTTAAGGCATAAGCATAACATATAGATGCATATGATCAAGCAACATAATGCATTGAGACAAATGCACAACATCCAACATCAAGAATTTATCTAATCAAAGTAAAGAGTTCCAATCACATGTTGGCTAGCTACAACATGCAATTCAAAAGATTTAGAATGCTTGAAAGGCAATTCTTATGCACTTGGTATGCACAAAATTAAGCATGAAGAACTCAAAACCAAGTAACAAATTATAACCTCAATAAAGGATTCCAATAATGAATATTAACAACAATGATGCTAGGATAGCATCTCATGGGTAATTAGCAGTAATTAACATCAAAATCAGCAAATTAAATCAATAATCTAACACTTAGCACCAAAACAGAAAATTGAAGTAACTAACTAACTAACTAACTAACTAACTAAAGGAGAAGATGGTGGATGGTGAATGATAGTGGTGGGTGATGGTTGGAGGAAGGAAATAAAAGAAAAGAAGAGAGAAGAAGAAAAGAAATGGAAAGAAGAGAAGAAAAGAAAGGTGTATGAACAGGGTAGGGGGTCACGCGTACGCGTGACATGGGACAAATGGAGATGACGCATACGCGTGGGTCACGTGTATGCGTGGGGTGAAATTTGTGCTAGACGCATAGTTTTGACACCCCACCAGCATAACTCTCTGGTTTTTGGCCCATGCAGCAGTAGCATCAGCGCGACGCATCGGCCACGCGCATGCGTGGGCGCCAATTTTTTTTTTTTTTTTTTACTCTTTTTTTTAAAGAAAGCATAAAAACAGAATTAAACACTCTCCTACCCTATTTACACTCTAAACCAACCAAAATTTTAAACTTAACAAAAATCTTTTTAGTTTTTGAAAAATTTTTCAAAGACAATGCAAACAAAACTTGCATTTCAAGCAAAATGCAATTCAAAAATAACTATTCTAAATCAAAACATGAATCTAACAAGTAACCTAACAATTAAAACAGGATATGCAAGAGTTTAAAGAGAAAAAAAACTACCTAACAATGGCAACTCAATTCATTCATTGATTATATATACAAGAGAATGGAAAGAGTTTACCATGGTGGGGTGTCTTCCACCTAACACTTTTATTTATTGTCCTTAAGTTGGACAATTGGGAGGCTCCTTGTCAAGGTGGCTTGTGCTTGTACTCTTCCTTGAACTTTCACCAATGCTTGGACTTCCAATAAGCTCCAAAATTCAAAATCAACAGCACCAAGCTTTGATGAAGTTCCACACAAGCTAAGGGCTCCCAAAATTGATCTTCATATATTTTCAGATCCCAAATCTTGTTTCTACACCCATCTTTAAGTTGATTAAGATAATTCCATTTGGGTGGCAAGTGATCCAATTCTAAAGTAAACATGATAAACCCTAATTTTGTGGTTTATCTTATGCTTATTTTAGGAGATTTCATCACCTTTTCTCACATTTATTTAATGAAATAGCATGATTTTGTAATTCTCCCTTAATTTGTACTTAAGTGTAAAAACATGCTTTTTAGGCCCTTAAATTGGTGATTTTAATTCACTTGAATTCCATTCGATGCCTTGATGTGTTTGTTGAGTGATTTCAGGATTATAAGGCAAGTATTGGATGGAAGAAATGAAGAGGAAAGCATGCAAGTAGAGAATTCATGAAGAAATGAGCAAAATGGAGAATTGAGGGCCACGCGCACACGTCATGTACGCGTACACGTGCATTGAAGATTCACAAGCCATGCGCACGCGTCAAGCACGCGTACGCGTGAGTAGAGTTTTTGCCAGCGACGCGCATGCGTCAAGCACGCATACGCGTCGATGTTCACACGTGACCCACTTAAAGTGAAATCGCTGGGGGCGATTTCTGAGCTGCCCAGGCCCAATTCCAACTCGTTTCTGAGGGTATTTGATGCAGAATTGAAGATTGAGCAAGGGAAAAGCACTTAGTTGTATGATTCCATCATGTAGTTTAGTTTCTACAGAGAGAAGCTCTCTCTTCTCTCTAGAATTAGGTTAGGATTAGGTTAATCTCTCTTGGATCCAGATTTGATTACTTGATTTCATCTTGTTTTCTCTACAATTCCTTGTTCTAATACTTCAATTCTTCTTGGTTCTTTTGTTAATTCCACTTTTATGCTTCTTTCATGTTTATGAATGCTCATGTTGGATTTGGTTTACATTCAATGAAATTTGATGTTTGATGTTCTTTCATTGTTAATTTGAGTTGTAAATTTTACTTTCCTTGCAATTGGTAGTTGATAGATTTATATTTCTTGCACTGTTACTATGCTTTCCATTTATGCCTTCCAAGTGTTTGACAAAATGCTTGGTTGGATATTGGAGTAGATTTTGAGCATTCTTGGCTTGGAAAGAGTGATTAGAAAATCTTGAGTCATGAATACCCAACTCATGTTGGTAATCTAGAGTTGTTAGTTAATATGATTTCCATTGACTCTAATCTCTTGCTAACTCCATTAGTAAGTTGATTAGGATTTTTGGATCGAGATTAACTAGTCTTGTTTGACCTTCTCTCATGGAAGATAACTTACACCTTCTTCCAACCTTGGAGATGACGAAATAGGATAAATTCTCGTTAATCATTGTTATTAGTGACTAGGATAGAGAGCCTATATTCTCAACCCTTGCCATGAATGTCTCTCTTCATTACTTGCTCTCTTTACTTGCTCGATTTACTCTTCTCGTCATTTAATTTCCTGCCCCTTTCATCAATCAAACCCCTTGTTCTTCATAGCCAATAATTGATCACTTCATTGCAATTCCTTGTGAGACGACCCGAGGTTTTGATACTTTGGTTAATTTTCATCGGGGTTTGTACTTATGACAACCAATCATTTAAATTTGATTGAGGATTATTAGTTGGTTTGGAGCTATGCTTACAACAAAGTTCTTATTTCTATAAGAGAAATTCTGGACCGACGATGATTATCTCTATCAAAACACGAAAGCATCTTCCTAGACCCATTCAATTTAGGAATCCAACAACCTTGGGGCCTAAGCCTTGGGGGTCCAACCTTAATGACCCTTGATCTACAATACTAACCACTAACCATCTCCCTTTTGCTCTTAAAGCCACAAAGAGCTCTAAGTTGCCCATCCGTCTAAAGCAGACCATATTCAAGCGGAAAAGTAAAGCTCAAGGATAAGAATTTTACCCACTTGAATGAAAGAATGGATGGTTGCTTGGTGAGAGAGGCTTCCAATGGCTTTGTAGTTTCCACTTCCTTATGTTCTTCTTGGATGACATCCACCTTTTGACAAGCTTCTCCAATTCCAATTCCTTGTTCACCAACTTCTTCTACACACTCCTCATTGCTCAAGTCATGTGTCAGAGGTTTTGCACGGTCCTCCTTGTCATCAATTTCATAACACAATGAGGGAGGTTCATCAATTTCAAAAGACACATTGGTTCGTGTGGAATCATCTTCAATGGTGGAGCTTGCTTGCTCAACTTCTTCCAATCCTTCATCATCCACAATATGCCTAGGAGGTTGTACATTATCCTCCATAAAATAATCTTCAAGTTCAATGGAAGAAGGTTCAACAACTTCCACAAAATCATCAACCACATCACTTGGTGTGGAAGTGTTCTCAAGCTTGAAATCCACCCCTTGTTCAACTTCGCCTAGGTCTTCAACCACTTCTTCTTCTTCTTCAACGATCTCTTCCTCCTCCACTTGTTGCAAGACATACCCCATCTCCTTGTTCTCATGTTGGCATTCTAAAATCTCCTTCATGATCATCTCTTCGGTTGATTTCTCACATTCATCCGTGGAGATGCTTTGTCTACGGTATGAATCCCACGAGTCCAAGTTGGCTTTAATTTTGGCAAGCTTGGCCTCGATAGCTTCGTTCATCCTTTAGGTTTCTTCTTGCTCCTCGATAGCCTCTAGGCAAAAATAAATACAAAAGTGAGAGATCTGAACAGAATAATAAAAAAAACTTCAAAACATAGCCAGGATCTTCCGCTCTGTCACCATCAAGTAACTCACCGAGGTGGGTTGCGACCTGCATATGAAAAACAACAACAGAATATGGTATGAGAACCGGAGGTTCTTAGTATGGTAACAGTGCCCAATGATGTAAGATATAAGACTCCAGGAGGCTAGAGGCAATCCTAGAACTTCATATCCATCACAAGATTCATCTTAAAGCATAACTAAAACTTTAAAACATAACATAAAACCATGATATTAAAGGGGTATTGTAACTTAATGGATTTCTAAACTAACAACTCTCCCCTGTCCCACAACCTTCACTAACCTATCCTCCATGCGATCCCATCGCCACCGCTTTCTGAACCTCCTCAATCCCAGTAGAATACACAATTAATACATTGCAAGTAAAGCACAAGTATAAGCATGTATACCAAGTAATTCAAATAGGTAATTAGGTATGTTATACAATTAGGCAAACAATACAAGTCGGCAAAGCAAACAAACAGATAGAATATGCACATGATGAATGCCTGTCCTACTGGCTGTGAGCTCATATTGTCGGTTCAATTGCCAACCCAACACATTTCTATGGAGATGTCGCCCTTCGGTCTCATAATGGGAACCCCCGAGATATCGTGCCCGGATCAAGGTCCAAGATGTCAGTGCCTGCACACTATAGTGATTCCGAAGGGATGCGAGCGGGATACTCTTGCCACGGACCTCACATCTCAACGTAAGCGGGATTAACCACCATCCTTACGCCGCTGCTGCAACCTAAGCTGGATTAACCACTGTCCTTGCCAGGCGCATAGCGTCTCAATAATCTCATTAACCACGACCTTGATAGGCAGGATTAACCACTATCCCTGCCAGGTGTATAGTGTCTCAACAAATATCAGTTTAGAAACAGTACTTTAGTGGTTTTCAAAATCATTTATTTCAGTATATCAATAATCCATCATTTCATTCCGAGTCCCAAACTCATCTCAACCACTATCAGTTCATAATTTCCACAACTCATTATATCAATCTTTATTACAGTGTATCCGTCATCTCTCTTAACTAATCCATCCTCAGTACACCAGAAACCTAAGTTTCCGTCTTTTAAACATTTTTGTAGAAAAGTACCCAATTAAACTTATTTAAAGCATCCTCCATATTTTGACACCTAAAAACAAGCTAAAGATTCTTAAATAAGAGTCACTGAGGTTTGAAATCTTGCCGGAAAGGTAAAACAGTTCAAAACAATATGTTTATAGAGAAACAGGGTTGTGTGCGTATGCATAGGGTTGTGCGCATGCACGCCCATAGAAAATTTCAAGAATTGTGTGTACGTATAGAGGTGTGCGTACGCACAGTAAGTAAAATTTTTCATATGCTCATATACACGATGCGTACGAATGCCCTCAACAGAATGCACCTTCCAGCGTGTGCGTGCGCATAGCTTGCAAAACCTCATTGGTTGTGTGTGCGCACAGAGCGTGCTAGCGCTCCCAACAGTAGCCATATTCCCGTGTGTGCGTGCGCACAAGAGTGTGCGTACGCACGTTCACCACTATTTCTTGGTACATTTTGTACTTAATTGAGTAGATTTTATCCACTAAACTCACACTTATTCATATCATTTGCATGTTTTACATTTTCCTTCCTGATTTTGTGCTATGATTGAAAACATGCTTCTTTGGCCTTAAATTACTAATATTAGTCCTCTCTTATTACCATTCGATACCGTGATCTGTGTGTTAAGTATTTTCAGGCTTTATAGGACAGGAATGGCTTAGAGGATAGAAAGAAAGCTTGCAAAAATGGAAGGAACACAAGAAACTAAGGAGCTGACCAGTGAAGAACAACGCGCGCGCGTACCTAACACGTGCGCGTGATTTGGAGAAATTCACAGCGATGCGCGCGCGCACGTACCTGACGCGTACGCGTGAGACGCGAAGATGACCATCGACACGTACGTGTAACTGACGTGTACGCGTGATATGCGCTACCTGCAGAAATCGCAGAAAATGCTAGGGGCGATTTTGGGCTGAGTTTGGACCCAGTTTTCGGCCCAGAAATGCAGATTAAAGCCAGGGGATAGGTAGAGACTCAGGACACATTGATTCATTAATCAATTCACAATAATTTAGGTTTTAGATGTAGTTTTCTAGAGATAGAGGCTCTCTCCTCTCTCTAGGTTTTAGGATTTAGGATTTCTCTTAGTTTTAAGATTACTTCTTCTCAATTCCAGGTTCAATATTCCTTTAATTTAGTTTCTTTTCTACTTTTATTTATTCTAGCATTCTAGTTTATCTATGTTCTCTTGTTGATTTGTTTATTTCCCCAATTTGATTTATAAACCCTATGTTAGATTTGATTTCTTTATTTAATGCAATTTGAGGTATTTCATATTTATGATTTTAATTTAGCTTTTTACATTCTTAGCTTTGATTGATTAATTGGAGACGCTTGAGTTATCCAACTCCTTTGTTGATTGTTAATTGAAAGTTGTTAATTGACTTGAATTCCACCAACTCTAGTCTTTCCTTGGGAGTTGACTAGGACTTGAGGATTCATATTAATTTATCCACTTGACCTTCCTTCATAGTTAGAGGATAACAAAGTGGGAGCAAAGGAACAATTCTCATTACAATTGATAAGGATAACTAGGATAGGACTTCCAATTTTCATACCTTGCTAAGAACTTTATTAGTTATTAATTTACTTCTTGTAATTTACTTTTCTTGTTCCTTATTAAAAAACCCAAAAAGATACTTTTCCATAACCAATAATAAATACACCTCCCTGCAATTCCTTGAGAGACGACCCGAGGTTTAAATACTTCGGTTTATTTTTATTGGGTTTGCTTTAGTGACAAAAAATTTTTTGTACGAAAGGATTCTTTGTTGGTTTAGAAACTATACTAGCAACGAGAATTTATTGTGAATTCTTTACTAGCAAAAATTCGTTCGTCAAAATGGCGCCGTTGCCGGGGAATTGCAAACGTGTGCCTTATTATTGGTTATTGTAAATATTTGCTTTTTGCTTGTTTATTTGTTTTTGTTTTTAATTTTTATTAGCTACTATGAATTCTCACTCCTGTCGCTATGAGTTTAGTTCAAATTATGTTGCAGGAAATGGACGCTATAATAAGAACATGCATCAAGGTTGGAACAATCAAAGATGGGAGGAGCCACAAGGATTTGATCAACCCTCTTGGCAACAACCCCCTCCAATGCGCTATAACCAACAACCATTCTATGATGCATACCAAGACAATAGTTATGGTGGACCTCTTCGTGACAACCAACCTCTACCAAATTACTATGGTCAAAAGCCATCCCAGGTGCGTACCAAGATGATGGATATGGTGGATCCCCTTGTAGTCACCAACAAGCCCCACCATATGCCTATGAACTCCCTCCTCAACATAACTTTAAACCACTATACCCACAAGCCCCTTACCACCAAACACCCCTATATGACCCTAATCCTTATCCACCATGCCAACCACCCTATGAGCCATATGAACCATACATAGAGCCACCCTACTTCCAACCCAACTACTTCCAGGAACCACCACCTCCATATACACCATGTCCATATCCATCCATTCAAGAGCCATATGATCCTAATCATGCAATCCGAATGCAACAAGAATCAAAGGATCATCTCAAGAAAATAATAGATCAATTTCATGCAACTCTTCATCAACTAGAGCAAGCGATAAACCGATTAGCTTCCCAATGTTTGGACACTCAAGGAACCCCTGATGCCAGGGCATCTTGGCCAGTTTCACTAGCCTTTTTCTTTACTATTTTAGGGTAATTTCATGCATTTTCTTAGTAAATAAGCAAGTTTTAGGTGAATATACACTTACATCTTGATTCAAGCAAACATTGTGAACTTTACATGATTTCATGAGAATTATGCATGAATTGAATGATAAAATGGATGATGCATGATCTCATGACTTGAAACAAAGCTTTGATGCACCTTGTTTGTTTGATTTCAGGACAAAAGAAGCAAAGAAGAGCCACGTTAGCAGCCACGTTAGTCTCACTAACGTGACCACTAACGTGGAATGGGAGCAAGCTTGCAACGTTAGTGGTAAAGTTATCACCAATAACGCCTTCGAAAGCCATCATAACCCACGTTAGTTGCTACGTTAGTTACATTAACGTGGGAACTAACGTGGAAGGAAAGAGAAGCTCCAACATTAGTGGTAAAAGTAAACACCACTAACGTTCCAAAAGGCCACACATAGCCACGTTAAGAGTCACGTTAATCCAATTAACGTGAACTCTAACATGGAATAAGAAGAGATCGCCAACGTTAGTGACTGATAAACCCATATTTTATGATATATGTTATGCTTAATTTAAGTGATTTATTCAGCTCTTCACCCACTTATTCATGAAAATTGCATGATTTTACTTTCTCTTCCCTATTATGTGATATATGTGAAAAACATGTTTCCTATGCTTTAAAAATAATTATTTTAATTACCCTTTATTACCATTCGATGCCGTGATTTGTGTGTTGAGTAGTTTCAGATCTTCTAATGCAGGAATGACTTAAAGGATGGAAAAAGAAACATACAAAAATGGAAGAAAAGCACAAAAATGGAGTTTTGAAGAAAAGGCCAGCGACGCGAACGCATGGATGACGCAGCCGCGCGCCTAGCGCGAAAAGGCAGCGACGCGAACGCGTGACTGACGCGGACGTGCGCCATGAGCAGAACATAGATGATGCGTACGCATGACCGAAGAAAACGCGTGACAAGAAAAACTCCAGATGACGCGACCGTGTGACCCACGCGGATGCGTGACAGACGCCACGCACCAGAAATTACAGAAAATGCTCCCAGCGATTTCTGAAACCCTTTTTGGCCCAGATCCAAGTTCAGAAAGCACAGATTAGAGGTTATAAAGTGGGGGAATGCATCTATTCATAGATGTATTCAATTATTCACTTTTCATGATTTAGATGTAGTTTTTAGAGAGAGGTTCTCTCCTCTCTCTCTTAGGACTAGAAATTAGGATTTTTCTCGCCTTCATGATTGTCTCTTTTTATCAGGTTCAATGTTCCTTTTTAATTATTTTCTCAATTTAATTTATGAACTCTTCTATGTTACATATGATTCTCTTAATTAATGTTATTTGAGGTATTTCAGTTTATGATTGCTTTCTTTTATTTATGTTACTGTTGCTTCCAATCTGAAGACATTTTTATTCGAATAAGTTTACTTTTCCCCTTTTGGCCTTGGTTAATTAATTGGTAACTCATGAGTTATCAAACTCAACGTGATTGATAATTATTATCTTTGCTAATTGAATTGAACTTCAATAACTCCAGTCCTTTCTTAGGAATTGACTAGGACCTGAGGATCAAACTGATTGGTCCACTTGACCTTCCTTTGCTTTAGTAAAGGCTAACTAAGTGGGATTAAAACTCAATTCTCATCACCATTGATAAGGATAACTAGGATAGGACTTCCAAATTCTCATACCTTGCCAAGAGTTTATTTTATAGTTATTTATTTATTTATTTTATTTGTCATTTAAATTACTTGTTCCTTACTTTCAAAACCCCCAATTTACAAAACTCATTACCAATAATAAGAACACCTCCCTGCAATTCCTTGAGAAGATGACCCGAGGTTTAAATACTTCGGTTATCAATTTTAAAGGGGTTTGTTACTTGTGACAACCAAAACGTTTGTAAGAAAGGTTGATTGCTTGGTTTAGAAACTATACTTGCAACGAGAATTTATTCTGAATTCTAAACCGTCAATCTTCCGCTCTTCAAAATGGCGCCGTTGCCGGGGAATTGCAAACGTGTGCCTTATTATTGGTTATTGTAAATATTTTTCTTTTACTTGTTTATTTATTTTTGTTTTTTTTCTCTTTTATATTTTTAGCCACTATGAATTCTCACCCCCTCGCTTTGAGTTTGGTTCTAATATTGTTGAAAGGAGTGAAAGCTATAACAGGAATATGCATAAAGGTCTATGATGCCAGGGCATTTAGGCCAGTCTTACTGACCTTTTCTTTACTGTTTTAGGGTATTTTCATGCATTTTCTTAGTTAATAAGCAAGTTTTGGGTAGATAATCACTTACATCTTGATTCAAGCAAACATTGTGAATTTTATATGATTTTATGAGAATTATGCATGAATTGAATGATAAAATGGATGATGCATGATCTCATGAGTTAGAACCTAGCTTTGATGTACTGTACTTGCTTGGTTTCAGGACAAAGGAAGCAAGGAAGATGCCACGTTAATAGCCACGTTAGTCTAACTAACGTGACTATTAACGTGGAATTGGAGCTAGCTTGCAACGTTAATGAGAAAAGTGATCGCCAATGACGCCTTCGTGAGCCATCATAGCCCACGTTAGTTGCCACGTTAACTACATTAACGTGGAGGAGAAGTAAAGCTCCAACGTTAGTGGTAAAAGTGAATACCACTAACGTTGGAAAAAGGGGCACAGTTAGCCACGTTAAGAGTCACGTTAATTACATTAACGTGAACTCTAACGTGGAAGGAACAAAGAAGTGCCAACGTTAGTGACACTCACCTTTGTCACTAACGTTGGATCAAGCCACTATTAGCCACATTAGTTGCCACGTTAATTACATTAACATGGAAGCTAACGTGGGAGAAAGAAATGTTGAGCCAACGTTAGTGACACTCACCTTTGTCACTAACGTTGGAGATGGCAATCACCACTACGTTAGTGGCCACGTTAATACAATTAACGTGAGGCACTAACATGAGAAGGGGGGTTTGGAGTGTTAGTGACAAAGGTAAGTGTCACTAATGCTCTCGAAGCTGAGGCATGCCCACGTTAAGGGTCACGTTAGCTACACTAACGTGGACTCTAACGTAGGAAGGAAGGACAACAAGCAAACGTTATTGGAAAAGGTGAATGCCAATAATGTTTGCGAAGGACCAAGAGGCAACGTTAGTGGTCACGTTAGTGCCACTAACGTTGAAGTTAACGTGGACCATCTTGGGTTAGGAACGTTAGTGAAAAAGGTGATTGTCACTAACGTTCTCGAACCCACATTTTCACTTAACGTTAACACCACTAACGTCGTAACTAACGTCCATGCCTAACTCACACTTTCTCTACAAGCAAAGCTGAGCCCACTGAAGACTGCATCTGCTTCAACTCAAAGATCCAAAGGCCCATATCCAAGACTTGAAGATCCAACTAGAGGATCAGAAGAGTAGTATATATAGGAGTAGTTTTGAACTAGAGAAGAGAGCTTTTTGCCATTGGAAGAACTACTCTCTGTATAATTTTACTTTCTCTGCAACTTCTAGTTTTACTTTTAGAATGTATTTTCCATCTTTGCTTTCTATTCCCAGAGCTATGAACAACTAAACCCCTTTTATTGGGTTAGGGAGCTCTGTTGTAATTTGATGGATCAATAATAGTTTCCATTTTTCTTCTTCTTTCTTTTCTCTTGATTTTACTAGAAAGCTTTCAATCTTCATCCAATTGGGTAGTTGTCTTGGAAAAGAAGCTATTCATACTTGGATCTCTTCGGAACCTTGAAAGAGGAATGAGGAGATCATGCTAGAAACGCTTTCTCATGTTGGACCAAATTGGAGTTTGAACGGATATAGTGACATATAATTCTCCCAATACTTTGATTTGGAAATACATGTGGTATAATCAGTGACCATACTTCATCTCTTCTCATGAGCAATTAGACCAAGGAATTGGCTATTGATTAAGATTTGAGAGATTGAATTACCAAGGAATTAGAATTCAGTCACTTAAGATTGCCAAGGAGATCAATGAATGCATTGATTGAGGAAGAGATGAGAATGAACTTGATCCGGAGAATACAATATCTCCTGAGCCCAATGAACTCCCCATTTCTGATCTTACCTATTCTCTTTACTTTCTGTCATTTATTTTTTATGTTCATCTTCCCCATTCCCCATTTAAGATTCTGAAATTTACTTTTCGTCATTTACATTCAGTTCTTTATTTCCATCAATTACATTTTCTGCCATTTACTTTCCCGCCATTTGATTTCCTGCAATTCTCCAATCAAATCCTTCTTAGCTTAACTAGAACATTCCTCCAATTAAAGTTGCTTGACCAATCAATCCCTGTGGGATTTGACCTCACTCTATTGTGAGTTTTTACTTGACGACAATTCGGTATACTTGCCGAAGGGAGATTTGTTGAGAGACAAGTTTCCGTGCATCAAGTTTATGGTGCCGTTGCCGGGGATTGATTTTGTATCAACAATAATTAAATTGGTGGATAACTAGATTGAGCATTTTTCTTTTGTTTGATTTAATTTCTGTTTGATTGATTTACTTTCAGTTTCAGTTATTTTCTTCCCTTTACCCTACCCGTTTGTGGTGTTCTCTTATTTGTTACAATTTAGTTCACTAACCCAATAACTGTTTGATATATTGCATCACTCACACTAACAACATTTTTTTTACAAGAATACTCTCTATCTCCCTTTTGCTTTGGCCTTGTTAGTTGTATGACAGGTAGAAGAAGCGGGGCTTCAACTTCCTTTGATTCTGAACCTGAGAGGACCTTCCTTAGATTAAGGAGGGAAGCAAGAGGAAAGAGAGCTGTTGGTGCTGAGGAAGAGGAAGAGGAAGAGTACTTTGAACCAGACATGGATGAGAATATGGAGAACCATCATGAAGAAGAAGCTCACAACCATGGCAGAGAAGGTCCAGTGCATCATGCCGAGCAAGAGAGAAGAGTTCTGGGGTCTTACATATACCCAAACCCAGGAAACTGTGGAAGTAGCATCCAAAAGACAACTATACATGCCAATAACTTTGAACTAAAGCCACAGCTCATCACCCTTGTTCAGAACAACTGTTCATTCGGAGGAAGTGTCCAAGAGGATCCCAATCAACATCTCACTACATTCCTGAGGATATGCGATACTGTGAAGTCTAATGGTGTTCATCCTGACACCTATAGATTCCTTTTGTTCCCCTTTTCACTCAAGGACAAGGCATCTAAATGGCTGGAATCTTTTTCGAAGGAGAGTTTAACAACCTGGGAGGATGTGGTGAACAAATTCCTAGCAAGATTCTATCCTCCTCAAAGAATCAACAGGTTGAGAGCTGAGGTACAAACCTTCAGGCAACAAGATGGTGAAACTCTATATGAAGCATAGGAGACGTTTAAGGACTTGACAAGAAGGTACCCACCAGATATGTTCAATGAATGGGTGCAGTTACACATTTTCTATGAAGGTCTTTCTTATGAATCAAAGAAGGCAGTAGACCACTCATCCGGGGGATCTCTGAACAAGAAGAAGACCATTGAAGAGGCCATAGATGTCATTGAGACTGTAGCTGAGAATGACTACTTCTATGCCTCTGAAAGAGGCAACACTAGAGGAGTAATGGAGCTAAACAATGTGGATGCACTGTTGGCCCAAAACAAGATGATCACCAAGCAGTTGGCTGACCTTACCAAGAAGATGGAGAGGAACCAAGTAGCAGTAATCACCACCTCATCAGCAACCCAAGAAGGAGTGAATGCAGAGGCAGAGGATAATCAGGAACAAGCCAACTACATTGGAAATTCACCTAGGCAGACTCATGATCCATACTCCAAAACTTATAATCCTGGTTGGAGGAACCACCCAAACTTTGGGTGGAGAAATCAACAAGATCAAGGCCAAGATCAGAGACGTCACAACCCCAACAACAATGCAGTTCACCAATATTCCACACAGAGATCATATCAGCACCCACCTAACAACACCTCTCAACATCCATATCAAAACCAAAATGGCCATTCTCATCCCTCCAACCCCAACTCACCATCATCCGAAGATAGACTCTTAAGGATTGAGACTCTACTTGAAGGCATATGTAAGGAACTCCAAGATACAAGGTGTTCAAGGAGGAGGTGCGAGCCAATATCAAAAACCAGGGAGACACCATCAAGAGGCTAGAATTTTAAGTGGGATACCTCTCTGAGAAGATTCCCAAACTTACTGACAGCTTCCCAAGTGACACAGAGAAAAACCCGAGAGGTGAAGCAAAGAAAGTAAGATGGGAAAAATGCAAGATGGTCACTATAAGTGATAAAAACTGAGAAAGAGTTGAACAAACTATTCGTACAACCTAGAGATACCTCAGCAGAGAAGCAGGAAGAAGGTCACCAAGAAACCAAAACTACACAGAAGGAAATGCTGAAACTCTATGCACTTTTTTCCCAAAGACTCAAGGGTGGTGTAAAAAAGAGAATATACTCAAAGTTCCTTGATATGTTTGCATCTCTCCATGTAAACATACCATTCATCAAGGCTCTCCAACAGATGCCCTCATACATTAAGTACATGAAGGAGCTGCTGACCAGAAAAAGCTCACTCAAAGGAGGGCAAACAATAGTTATAAATAAGGAGTGCAGTGCTCTCATTCAACCAGAGTTGCCTACAAAAAGAAAGGACACAGGGAGTTTTCACATCCCCTGTGCCATAGAAGACACACTGATTGATAAAGGACTATGTGATCTGGGAGCAAGCATTAATTTAATGCCTCTATCTCTCATGAAGAAGCTGCAGATTAATGAGCTAATGCCTACAGACGTAGTCATCAGGCTGGCTGACAAAACTCAGAAACAAGCAGTAGGAGTGGTTGAAAACGTGTTGGTGAAGGTTGGGAACTACTTCCTTCCCACAGACTTTTTCATATTGGAAATGGAAGAGAGTCACCTTCACCCAATCATATTGGAAAGACCATTCCTAGCTACAGCCAGAACGCTCATAGATGTGGAGCGAGGAGAGCTAATACTGAGGATACATGATGAACAACTCACATTCATTGTCTTCAAACCTTCACAAGAAGCAGATCAGGAAAACAAGGAACCAAGGGGAGAGCACGACAAAGCATTGATGGAAGAAACAAGCATTGAAGCACAAGCTGTACACCTGGGAACTCCTTTGGTTGATGAACAAGACAATCAGCAGTTGTTACAGCTAAAGGAAAACCAGGAGGAACCTAAACCACCAGAGTCATATGAGACCAGCAACAAAATTTTCTTAGAAAAAGAGGCCACAAAGAGCAGAGCAACATCAAAAGGAACAAAGAAGAAAGCACCAAGGAGATGGAGGAACAAGAAGATCCTATAGAGGACTTCTCTCCAGGGGATAAAGTGATCTCCACTTATTTCCCAGTTATCCCACCTCATCTCCCCACCATCCTATTTCAGCTACCTAAAGTTTTCACCATCAACAGAATTCTCTCCCTAGAACATGTGGAGATCCTTGATGAAGCCAATGGAGATAGATTTACTGCGAGGGGGGAAGATTTGAAGCATTACCAACCACCTTGACAAAGGCAAAACGTCAAGCTAGTGACGCTAAAGAAGCGCTTCATGGGAGGCAACCCATATTTTATATGCTTTCAAAGTAGTTAATAATGCAAGGTTCATGAATCCCAAATCAACTTTGACATATACTTGAATGAATCCTTTTATGCAGCACATAGTGAAGAACAAGTTTGGTGTTCAAGGCATACTAAGAGAGAATAAATGCAATTCATATCATGTCACTCTTAGAGCCTTGAACAAAACTTTGTACACCACATGACCACAAACTAAGTTTGGTGTCACCAATGTTGCATACATGGACAATTAAATAGTCAGTTGGTTTGCATTCATGAATAGCACTTAGTTAGTTAGAAACAAAAACTTTAAAAAATAGTTATCCCATTTTTAAATTTTGCCACCACTACCAACAAATTCATTAATTACATTCCTTTTGTTTTGTAGGAGAATTGATGGGACAATTGAAGGAGGAAGGGTTCGGCCACTTCAAAAGAAGAGGACTATACACGTGTCTTCAAGGGGAATGCATTGGGAAATGTTGCCATGCAACATTGAAAGAATGACACGCTGGGAAATCGAACCAACCCCATCATAAAGTTGATGATCCTTGTGCTCATCCCATGCTAAACCCCATCCGTTCATCATACACCCACTCCATCAATCCACACCTTTCATTCACTCACCACCTCCCTATATAAGTAGTTCTTATTCCATACCCCCTTCACATTCCATTCCCATTCTCTGTACTTCCCACTTTCGGCACCCATCTCCTCTTACCCCATCAAAAGCACTCTCACCCACTTCCTTAACTATACTCTATCCTAACCCGGCCGAATTCCAGCACCTATCCACACCTCTCAACACCTTCACATCTCAAAAAAAAAAAAAAAATCACTTATGGCATCATCAAGCTCCAAAAGGTGAAAGGGAAAGACACCAGTGGAGAGCATTCCTTTTGACGAAGGAAGGTTCAAGACTGCTTTCCATGAGCTTCAATTTGAATGTATCAAGCACAAGAAGGTATTGCCAGAGTTGACGTTCCAATTCAACTATGATGAGTGCCCGCAGATTGGGGAAAAGGTTGAACAGAGGGGACGAACCCAGAAACAAGAATAAATGTGAATCTCATTAAGGAGTTCTATGCCAATGTGGCCAGGGAAGACAATACCAAGGCTCCGACCTTCAAAAGTTACGTCAAAGGAACAGAGGTGGACTTCAGTCCTAATGCTATCATGAGGACTCTTCATCTGAAATCACAACCCTCTGATAAGCCAAGCTATCAAGCAAGAATAAGTAATGGGCCAGACAATGATGAGCTTGAAGAAATTGTGAATGACATGTGTGTCATAGGATCAGATTGGGAGAGGTATGCAGGTAAGAGGCCACGGTTCATCAGAAGAGGAGACCTCATCCCGGAAGCCAAGGGATGGTTTGAGCTCGTGAGAAGATCCATCCTCCCAGCCTCAAACAATTCTGAAGTCAACATTGCTCGAGCTACCATGCTACATTGCATCATGAGCGGTGGAGACATCAATGTACATGAAATCATAGCTGAGGAAATCCAAGAAGCAGCCGAAAAGAGCGATCCGAGCACTCGGCTTTTGTATCCCAGCACCATCATGAGACTATGTAAGAAAGCCAAGGTGATCTTCGAAGACAGCAATCCAAATTGGGTAAACCCTGGGAGGTTAGTTACGCTCCAACGTATAACTTATGTGGCACCTGCCCAACAACAAAGAAGGCCTCAAATAGGGAAAAAAAACATCACAAGAAGGATCTCACCGAGAAGAATCTCATCAAGAAGAATACCAGCAAGAAGAGTACTATGATCCAACCAACATAAGCTTGAATCACATTCACGGAGCCATTGAAGAGCTAGCAAGGAGTTATATGGAGGGACAAGAATAACAACTGCACATTCAAGCCCAAAGGATGGATCGTCAAGAAGAACTGCTCTCTAATTGGATGGGTCAGCAGAGGGAGTGGTAGAAGCAACAAATGGAACAGCAACAGGAGCAATACTCCCAGCTCACTCAAGCCATCAATCAAGTGACTGAAAGGCAAGAGCGTCAAGATAAACGCCTTCAAGAACTCAACCAACGTCAGCTTGCTCAAACAAAAGCATTCAATGAGTTCAGCGTGCTCAATGAAGGACGGCAACTACATAGGGAAGAGTTCAACATAAACACTCAAGCCAAGTTAAACTATATATCTGGGCATATGCATAATTTGCACTCTGCAATCCCTAGGTATGATACAGTCCAAAAGATCTAACAGAACAAGAGGAAAGGAAGGTGAAACAGCAGAAGGAAATATTGAAAAAGAAGATGGAAGATGCTGGCTTCTGAAAAAAGTTGATTGGAAAAAGCAAGGAAAGTGGGGGTTCAAGCACTCAAGAAAGACACAAGGATGACAAACAAGAGGGAGAGCATGAGCACCCCCATGAGTAAAAGGTGGTGGAGTTCCCTCATTGTCCTATCTTTTTCAAGTTTTAAATAAGGAGAATCATGTATGAAATAGAACATGTTTCCATGGTAGTTTAGGATTTTCAATTCTGCCTTTAAGTTTGCATTGCTTAGGTCTATGCTTGCTAATCTAATGTCACTGCTGCATTTTCACCCTACTTACTTGTATGCTTGTCCTTTAAGTCAAATAAAAAGAAATGTTATGAAAGACCAGAGTGATGTTCAAATTGTGGAATAAGTTCTTAAGCTTGTGGTGTAGTAATTACTTAGCTAAGTTGGTTCACCAACAAGGTAGGAAGGCAACTATCTGTCTTGAATCATATGCTTGAAACATACCCCATGAGACTAGTTAAATAACAAGATCCTAATAAGAAAAAGGGAAAGAAAAATGAAAGTTGAGAAATAAAGAAAAAGAGTAAGAAATAAGGCTAGGCACCAAAGGGTTAAATCTTGAGGCATGTGTCTGTGGTGCTCCTGTGTAAAGGATATACTTGGATGAATAAGCTCTCAGGGGTGCCTTATCACTTAGTAACTTGGGTTAACTAACTCGGGATTATTAGCTGAAAGTCCACTATCAAGAGTAACCTTTGCTACAGAACACTTAGTAACCCAAAGAGGTGCTGGACACAAGGTCTCAAGAAGAAAAATAACAAACCATGTGCCTGTGGTGTGTATGTATGGGGGAAAGAGACTTGAGGGAGTAAGTCCTTAGGGGTGTCTTAACACCCAGCACCTTGGACCAACTGGTTCGGGAGTGCTGACTGAAAGCTTATCTTAAAGAGTCGCCCTCTCACAAAACACCTAGTCTAAGAACACAATTAAACCCTGGAAAGACAAAGGGATCAATAAATAAAAGTCTCATAGGGTGCAATCAAGTGAGTATTCCAGGGCATGATAAAGGTCTGAAAGCCAGTGAAGGAATGAACCTAAGTTGCTATGCATGAAACTCCATAAAACCAAGGACATGACTTCCACAATAATGACTCATTTCCCTTATCATTTCATTCATCATTCTCATGTTTCAGTACTTGCTTAGGGACAAGGAAGCTTTAAGTTTGGTGTTGTGATGCCAGGGCATTTAGGCCAGTTTTACTGACCTTTTCTTTACTGTTTTAGGGTAGTTTCATGCATTTTCTTAGTTAATAAGCAAGTTTTGGGTAGATAATCACTTACATCTTGATTCAAGCAAACATTGTGAATTTTATATTATTTTATGAGAATTATGCATGAATTGAATGATAAAATGGATGATGCATGATCTCATGAGTTAGAACCTAACTTTAATGCACTGTACTTGCTTGGTTTTAGGACAAAGGAACCAAGGAAGATGCCACGTTAATAGCCACGTTAGTCTAACTAACGTGACCATTAACGTGGAATGGGAGCTAGCTTGCAACGTTAATGAGAAAAGTGATCGCCAATAACGCCTTCGTGAGCCATCATAGCCCATGTTAGTTGCCACGTTAAATACATTAACGTGGAAGCTAACGTGGAGGAGAAGTAAAGCTCCAACGTTAGTGGTAAAAGTGAATACCACTAACATTGGAAAAAGGGCACACTTAGCCACGTTAAGAGTCACGTTAATTACATTAACGTGAACTCTAACGTGGAAGAAACAAAGAAGTGCCAACGTTAGTGACACTCACCTTTGTCACTAACGTTAGATCAAGCCACTATTAGCCACGTTAGTTGCCACGTTAATTACATTAACGTGGAAGCTAACGTGGGGGAAAGAAATGTTGAGCCAACGTTAGTGACACTCACCTTTGTCACTAACATTGGAGATGGCAATCACCACCACGTTAGTGGCCACGTTAATACAATTAACGTGAGGCACTAACGTGAGAAGGGGCGTTTGGAGCGTTAGTGACAAAGGTAAGTGTTCATACGCTGGGTCGAGCTATCCGACTTGGCATGATTGGAGATAAAGCGACCGACCTCTTCAGGTCAGACTATCCGACCTCTCTCCAAAAGAGGTTTGCCAAATCGACAAGAAAGCCCAAAAAGGGCCCTACTCAAGGAACACAGCCCAAATCCAAAGGCGGCTCAAGCCTACAGAGAGAAGGGCGGTTTCGTTGAAGATAAGCTGACCTCACCCAAAGATAAGATAAGATAAGATAACTAACTTATCTTATCTAAGAAGGTCACTTCACACTACTATAAATACACTGGAGCACCCAGGTATAATTCATACTCTAATTCTACATAAAACCTGCTTAATACCCATGCTAACTTAAGCATCGGAGTCTCTTGCAGGTACCCCCCACCCTCCGGTGACCAAGGATCAGAAGTGTAGCCGGTCCAACAAGTCGGACACAACAGCTCCGGATGCCACCAGCCAGCCGGACACACCATCTCCGACCAGTACTGAAGATCTCATCCGAGATCGACCTACAGTTTTAGGTAACCCCCGGAACATTGGCGCCGTTGCCGGGGACCTGGAAGTCATCCCATCACCATGGCGGACAACCATGACAATGACCACGACTCAGATCTAGAGAATAGAACACCGCAGAAAAATGCGGACACCCCACCAAAAGACACTCTGGAATCCAATGGAGACAAAAATTCAGCTAAACCGGGAGCAATAGAAGCCCTTCAAGATCGCTTGAAACAACTTGAAGAAGAAACCCAACGACAACGAGAAATCGGAAAAGATCTACAAAAAGAAGTACGGTGACGTCGAGAATTGGAAGACAAGTCACAGCAATTAGAAGCCGATCTCAAATTAAAAGCCCCTCGGGTCACTCCTGAGGAAAGCTCACGCAAAGAACAGGATCCGTTCACCAGGGAAATCATGAAAACCAAAATTCCAAAAGACTTCAAACTCCCGGATATGATTTTGTACGATGGCACCACCGATCCCAACCATCATCTCAGCAATTTCAGAAGCAGAATGTACCTTACCGATGCCTCAGATGTCGTTCGCTGCAAAGCCTTCCCGACAACCCTCACGAAGACGGCGATCAGATGGTTCGATAGCTTACCTCCCAAGTCCATCTCAAACTTCGACGACCTAGCTGAAAAATTCCTTGCCAGATTCTCCATCCAGAAAGATAAAGCTAAACACGCCCCCAGTCTACTAGGGATCAAGCAAGAAGATCGGAAAAGCCTCTGCAATTACATGAAAAGATTCAACAAAACATGCATGGACATACAAAGCTTACCCACAGAGGCCGCCATCATGGGACTTATCAACAGCCTACGAGAGGGACCTTTCAGCAAGTTTATATAAAAAAAGTACCCGACCTCCTTAGACGAAGTGCAGGAACGGGCAGAAAAATATATCAACATGGAAGAAAACGCTCGGTTAGGAGAGACCTCAAAATCAGGGGCCTCCTACCGTGACAAAGACAAGGAATCTAAACGAAAAGAAGACCGACAAGGGGAGAAAATTAAAAAATACCATAATTATACTTTCCTCAGAGCATCCCTAGTCGAAATATACAAAGAGGTCTGCCATACAGAAAAAATTCCCCCAGCACGGCCCCTCAAAGGGAAAAAGGGAGGAGGAAATCGGAAGGAATATTGTGAATATCATCGAGTCAGAGGACACGCCACCAACGAATGCTTCGACTTAAAAAATATCATAGAAAAATTGGTAAGGGAAGGAAAATTAAATCGATTCCAGGCCACCCGAGATGATGATCAAAGAAAAAGACGAAGGGATGAAGATACCGAGCGAACAGAACGATCACCTCGGACACCAGAAAGACATGTCCACATGATACATGGTAGATTCGCAGCAGGAGTGATCTCCAAATCTTCCCGCAAAAGGTATCTCAAAGAAGTATATCATGTCGAAGGAGAGGAGGAAGCACTCAACATCCCAGCGATAACATTCACTAAGGAGGACGCGTCCGGCATCATCACAGGACACGACGATCCCATGGTCATCACCATCATATTGGCAAACGCCAACCTACACCGCACCTTAATAGACCAAGGGAGTTTTGCCGACATCTTATTCAAGACAGCCTTTGACAAACTCAGTTTAGAAGAAAAAGAACTTAAGGCATATCCAAACAGTCTGTTCGTGGTAGGAGATACCCCGGTTCGACCACTAGGATATATATCACTACATACAACCTTCGGAAAAGGAGACCAATCCAGGACCCTCAAAATAGACTATATTGTAGTCGATGTAAATTCAGCTTACAATGCTCTCATAGGTCGGACAACACTCAACCAACTCGGCGCAATAGTCTCGACCCCACACCTATGTATGAAGTTCCCAACTCCAAAAGGGATAGCCACGATAAAAGCTGACCAAAAGATTGGACATCGCTGTTATAACGAAAGCCTAAACCTCAGAGGCAAAGGAGAAGAGTTCCACGCAATCGAGTTGGCGGAGTTCAACGACGAGAAGATCTTCGCCCCCAATCAGAAGGTGAGATAGAAAAAATTCAGATCGGGGACACCTCGGAAAAAACTACTAATATCGGCACAATCCTCAAAGGAGAATTAAAAGAATTGCTAATACAATTCTTACGAGATAATGTCGATCTCTTCGCATGGAAAGCCGTGGACATGCCAGGCATAGACCCTAAGCTAATGTGCCACAAGTTGGCGGTCTATCCAGGATCTCGACCGGTACAGCAGAGACGAAGAAAGCTTGGGCTAGAGCGATCCCAGGCTGTGGAAGAGCAAGTACAAGCACTCCTGGAAGCCGGATTTATAAGAGAAGTCAATTACCCACTATGGCTAGCCAACGTCGTCTTGGTAAAAAAGTCGAACGGGAAGTGGCGAATGTGCACCGATTACACCGATCTCAACAAAGCTTGTCCAAAAGACCCATACCCACTTCCAAGCATTGACGCCCTGGTAGATGCTTCCTCTGGATATAAATATCTCTCATTTATGGACGCATACTCGGGATACAACCAAATTCCCATGTATCCACCAGATCAAGAAAAGACCTCGTTCTTAACACCAAAGGCAAACTACTGCTACATCGTGATGCCTTTCGGTCTCAAAAACGCAGGAGCTACTTATCAAAGGCTAATGAATAAAGTCTTCTCAGATCACATCGAAAAAATTATGGAAGTTTATGTGGACGACATGTTGATAAAAACACAAACCGAAGATACATTATTATCCGACCTGGCTCAAGTGTTTGACACCATAAGGAAACACAACATGCGACTCAATCCCGCAAAACGTACCTTCACAGTAGAAGCAGGCAAATTCTTAGGTTTCATGCTCACACAAAGGGGAATTGAAGCAAATCCAAACAAATGTCAAGCCATACTCAACATGAAGACCCCAACCTGTGTCAAATAAGTAGAATAACTCAACGGGAGATTAGCCGCCCTATCCCGATTCTCAGCAGGAGCTGGGATAAGATCTCTCCCCTTCTATGCTACTCTAAGAAAGGGAAAATAGTTCGAATGGACGACAGAATGTGAACAAGCCCTCAAAGACATCAAGGAATTCTTAGGACGGCCACCTATCCTATCTCGACCACGAGAAGGAGAACCGCTCATATTATATCTCGCAGTAGGGAGCCGGGCAATAGCCTCAGCACTAGTCAGAGAAGACGAAAATGGGCAACAACCCGTCTACTTCATTAGCAAGGCACTACAGGGATCCGAACTGAACTACCAGAAAATAGAAAATTTTGCCTATACTCTTATCCTAACATCTCGACGACTCCGCCCGTACTTCCAGGCTCACACCATTAAGGTTCGAACTAACCAGCCCATAAAAGGAATATTGCAGAAAACAGATTTAGTAGGCAGAATTCTACAATGGACAGTCGAGTTGTCAGAGTTTGACCTCCAATATGAAGCTCAGACGGCCATCAAATCACAGTATCTGGCCGAATTTATCGCAGAATTCACAGATGCTCTGGAAACCCCCACAGAATGGAATCTTTATGTGGACGGTTCTTCAAATAAAACTGGAAGTGGTGCGGGCGTGATAATAGAAAGCAACCAAGGAACCCAAGTTGAGCTCTCCCTCAAGTTCGGGTTCCCGGCCTCAAACAACCAGGCAGAATATGAAGCATTATTAGCTGGTTTAAAGCTGGCTAAAGATGTCGGAGCTCAAAAACTCAACATTTACAGCGATTCACAAGTGGTCACATCACAAATAACAGGGAGCTACCAAGCCAAAGATCCCACCATGAAAAAGTATTTGGACAAAACCAAGGAACAGCTCGGACAAATAGGGGAGTATAAGATCTTCCACATACCCCGCAAACAAAATGCCCGAGCTGACGTACTTTCAAAACTAGCCAGCACCAAACCAGGGGGCAACAATAGAAGCCTCATCCAGGAAATGTTACAGAACCCGTCAATCTCAGAAGAGGAAAAAGTCCTGACTATAACAAGTCAGGACCAAGGATGGATGACCCCTATAGCCAACTACCTCAGAACAGGAACGCTCCCCACAGAAGAAGTGGACGCAAAAAGGCTAAAAAGGGAGGCACAGTACTACACCATTATAAACAACATCCTGTACAAAAGAGGAATCTCAACACCTTTACTAAAATGCGTGCCAACCTCTAACACAAGAGAAGTGCTAGAAGAAATACACGGTGGTATCTGTGGCAATCATCTCGGAGCACGAGCTCTCGCCAAAAAAGTGCTCCGAGCGGGATTTTATTGGCCAACTCTACAGAAAGAAGCCACAGAATTTGTAAAGACATGCCCACCATGTCAGAAACATGCCAACTTTCACATCGCCCCGCCAGAAGAGCTCATCAGCGTGACCTCGCCTTGGCCGTTCGCAAAATGGGGACTCGATTTTCTCGGCCCCTTCCCACAGGGATCATGACAAGTTAAATTCCTCATAGTAGGGGTAGATTACTTTACAAAGTGGATCGAGGCAGAGCCCCTAGCCAATGCCACCGCTCAAAGAAGCCAGAAATTCTTATATAGAAATATTGTCACAAGGTTCGGGGTTTCATATTCAATAACCACAGACAATGGCACCCAATTCACAGATGTAGGCTTCAGAAAACTAGTAGCCGACTTGAATATAAAGCACCAGTACACCTCCGTCGAACATCCACAAGTCAATGGGCAGGCCGAAGCTGCTAACAAAGTCATATTGGCCGGATTAAAACGGAGATTACAAGATGCAAAGGGAGCCTGGGCAGAAGAGCTTCCACAGGTCCTGTGGGCATATCGAACAACGCTACATTCCACCACGAAGGAATCCCCCTTCCGATTAGCATACGGAATAGAGGCGATGATTCCAGTAGAGATTGAGGAAGGGTCGCCTAGAGTAGTTCACTACAATGAGGGAGCAAACTCCCGACTTCAGAGAGAAGAGCTCGACTTGTTACCCGAAATCTAAGAAAGAGCTCGGATCAGGGAAGAAGCTCTAAAACGCCGAATGGCTTCCAGATATAATCAAAAGGTAGTGCCGAGAATTTTTGCAGAGAATGATCTCATCCTAATCCGAAATGATATTGGAACAACTCGACCAGGAGAGGGAAAGCTGGCAGCAAACTGGAAAGGACCCTACCGAGTTGTAGAAGTACTTCGAAAGGGCTACTACAGACTGTCTGAACTCGATGGACGAGAGCTTCCCAGGTCATGGCACGCCTGCAACCTCAGAAGGTACTACAGTTATAAAAGATAAAAGATCTCATCATTGGATGCACTCTTTTTCCTGAAAAGGTTTTTTAATGAGGCACCAAGTTGAGACTCAGATAATCCCATATGTATGTATTTGCACTTTTCCTTTAAATAAAATATATTTTAGATATTCTACAAAGATTTTAAGATGCATTAATCTGAAGCATTCATCGTCCGATTATAAAGCAACAGATCGGCAGAAGTGAAAAATAATTTCACTGCACGATCACGATAAAGACAACCGTCCGATAAAGGTGAAAACGCGATTCACCCAAAGGACGATCTAGAGATGACAACCACTTTCTACAAATCGGCAAAGATGAACACAGAATAATGTAAGAAGTTATCGAAAGTGATCTAAAAAAGAACCTGACGAGGTCTTACGGATTGCTAAAATAATAACTTAAAGACTGGCCGACGTTGAGAAGTCGGACCAAGTCAACCCAAGTTATAAGTAAACCCTGGAAAGAGGTCTGGCCAACCCTATTAAAGAGGATTACTTTAACTTAGAAGGGCTTGACATGACAAAGTCAGCCCAAAATGAAAAGTTATAAAAGTAATCCCTGAAAGAGACCTGACAAAGGTCCAAGAAAGTGGATTACAAAATAACTTAAAGGAGACCAATATAACGAAGTCGGACTCCTACTACTAACAAGTTATAAAAAGTAATCCCTGAAAGAGACCTGACAAAGGTCCAAGAAAGAGGATTACAAAAATAACTTAAGGGAGACCGATATAACCAAGTCGGACTCCTACTACTTAAAAGTTATCGAAGTAGTCCCTGAAAGGGATCTGACAAAGATCCAAGAAAGAGGACTACAAATAACTTAAAGGAGACCGGTATAACCAAATCGGACTCCTACTACTTAAAAGTTATCAAAGTAGTCCCTGAAAGAGATCTGACAAAGATCCAAGAAAGAGGACTACAAATAGCTTAAAGGAGACCGATATAACCAAGTCGGACTCCTACAATTGGAAAGTTATCAAAGTAATTCCTGAAAGAGACCTGACAAAGGTCCAAGAAAGAGGATTACAAAAATAACTTAGAAAGAGGTCGACCTAACGAAGTCGAACTCCTACAAAAACAAGCTATACAAGTAGTCCCTGAAGGAGACCTAGCAAAGGTCCAAGACACAGGATTAGGAAAATAGCATAGAAGGGGACCAACGTTAAGAAAGCATACAAAGCAATGAAAACCAAAGAAACAAGTTGGACCCCCACAACCACGACCTCAAAGGATTCAAGCTACAAATAACAAAACAAAAACAACCCAAGGAGGTCAAGTCGCAATATTTCGACATCAGCAGAAAATAGAAAAGATGCCTAGTCAAAAAAACTACCTTTTAGAGAGTTATAAGGCCTCGAAAGGCCACCAAAAAATATTATCAAAAAGATAGTGAGCTATTATTTGTTTTTCAAAGTAAAGTTGCTAAATAAGCAACTAAGAAGTATCAGCAAATAAATAAAGAGTTCTAAAAAAGCCCACAAATCGGGCCAACTACACAAATTTTTAGAAAAAGATCAACAAGCATCAGGAGCCTTCTTGGCAGCATCAGGACAAGGAGAAGGAGGACGAGTCTGGATCGGCACAGCATCCACAGTTCCATCCTCCCGATTCAGGATCTGGCAATCCGGGTCGGGCACAGCGGGAGGAACCGAAAAGGTCGGCACTTTGGTAGAAGACACAGGAGGAACGACATCATCATCATCACCCTCATCATCAGGGACAATCTTGCCATCCCTGATAATATTATCTAGGCTAAAAAGGGTGAGGTCGGCCTCGGGAGCAATGAACTGAACTTGCTCCCTCAAGTTCTCATAAGCAGCAGTCACGCTGCCAACGAGATGACTTTGGAGCTCAGCATAATCTTCCCGAACACTGTCAAGCTCCCCCTCAGACGCATCACTTCCCGATAAGATGAAAGGTAACTCTCCTTGTGCATCAGGACTGCGTCCTCAGCCAACCTCAAAGAAGCCGCCAATGACTGAGAGCTCGCCTCCTCATTCTTCAAGTCCTTCTCCAGCTTGGCTACCTTCGTCTCAAGCTCCTCGTTTAGCTCCTTCATCTGATCAAACTCCTGTTTCGCCTCCTCCATAAAAGCTTTAGTAGTGTGGAGAGGGAGATTCTGAGCAGTCCGATATATGGCAGCCGACATGTACGCCATCTTCACATGATTTCGGGCCATGAATTCCAAGTGATGGAGGATGGACACATCGTCCATGGAGAGAGTGCCATAAGGACCGATTTGTTGATCCACGAATTCAATAGCATTAAAATCAGGAGCATCGAGGTCAAAGGGCTCAGCAATCTTTTGTTTTTTATTGGGAGGAGCAACAGAAGGAGCAGCAGAGGTGACGTGAGGATCTACCAAACGAACTCGGGGTGTAGGGATCACCTTCTTCACCCCGGCGGAACTCTGCACTGATGGCTTCTCGCGCACTTGGGAAGATTCCTCCCCAGCCGCCTGGGCAGTAGCATTTCTGGCAGCAGTCGCCCTCTGCGCCCTTTTATAAGCTTTCATGGATTCATTATTCTTCATTGCCTCTGCAAACAAAACAGAAATATCAGCTACAAGTCGGATAATTCGGAAAGGACAGCTACAAGCAACATAAACAAAATAATAAAAGAAACACAAGATACCCAGTTCAGTTTGAAGAAGAGTAGGATTGGTTAGAAATTTCTTTGTGTCAAGATGGGGAGGTTGACCCCAGCGTTCTTCCAAGATAGTCACAAAGGCTCGCTCAGCCTCATCCAACATTTCCCATGAATACCTGGAGACTGTTCATACCCTGAGTCGAGCTATCCGACTTGGGATGATTGGAGATAAAGCGACCGACCTCTTCAGGTCAGACTATCCGACCTCTCTCCAAAAGAGGTCGGCCAAATCGACAAGAAAGCCCAAAAAGGGCCCTACTCAAGGAACACAGCCCAAATCCAAAGGCGGCTCAAGCCTACAGAGAGAAGGGCGGTTCCATTGAAGATAAGCTGACCTCACCCAAAGATAAGATAAGATAAGATAACTAACTTATCTCATCTAAGAAGGTCACTTCACACTACTATAAATACACTGGAGCACCCAGGTATAATTCATACTCTGATTCTACATAAAACCTGCTTAATACCCGTGCTAACTTAAGCATCGGAGTCTCTTGCAGGTACCCCCCACCCTCCGGTGACCAAGGATTAGAAGTGTAGCCGGTCCAACAAGTCGGACACAACAGCTCTGGCTGCCACCAGCTAGCTGGACACATCATCTCCAACCAGTACTGAAGATCTCATCTGAGATCGACCTACAGTTTCAGGTAACCCTCGGAACATTGGCGCCGTTGCCGGGGACCTAGAAGTCATCCCATCACCATGGCGGACAACCATGACAACGACCACGACTCAGATCTAGAGAATAGAACACCGCACAAAAATGCGGACACCCCACCAAAAGACACTCTAGAATCTAATGGAGACAAAAATTCAGCTAAACCGGGAGCAATAGAACCCTTCAAGATCGCTTGAAACAACTTGAAGAAGAAACCCAACGACAACGAGAAATCGGAAAAGATCTACAAAAAGAAGTACGGCGACGTCGAGAATTGGAAGACAAGTTACAGCAATTAGAAGCCGATCTCAAATTAAAAGCCCCTCGGGTCACTCCTGAGGAAAGCTCACGCAAAGAACAGGATCCGTTCACCAGGGAAATCATGAAAACTAAAATTCCAAAAGACTTCAAACTCCCGGATATGATTTTGTACGACGGCACCACCGATCCCAACCATCATCTCAGCAATTTCAGAAGGAGAATGTACGTTACTGAGGCCTCAGATGCCGTTCGCTGCAAAGCCTTCCCGACAACCCTCACGAATACAACGATCAGATGGTTCGACAGCTTACCTCCCAAGTCCATCTCAAACTTCGACCACCTAGCCGGAAAATTCCTTGCCAGATTCTCCATCCAGAAAGATAAAGCTAAACACGCCCCCAGTCTACTAGGGATCAAGCAAGGAGATCGGGAAAGCCTCCACAATTACATGGAAAGATTCAACAAAACATGCATGGACATACAAAGCTTACCCACAGAGGCCGCCATCATGGGACTTATCAACGGCCTACGAGAGGGACCTTTCAGCCAGTCTATATCAAAAAAGTACCCGACCTCCTTAGACGAAGTGCAGGAACGGGCAAAAAAATACATCAACATGGAAGAAAACGCTCGGTTAGGAGAGACCTCAAAATCAGGGGCCTCCTACCGTGACAAAGACAAGGAATCTAAACGAAAAGAAGACCGACAAGGGGAGAAAATTAAAAAATACCATAATTATACTCCCCTCAGAGCATTCATAGTTGAAATATACAAAGAGGTCTGCCATACAGAAAAAATTCCCCCAGCACGGCCCCTCAAAGGAAAAAAGGGAGGAGGAAATCAGAAGGAATATTGTGAATATCATCGGGTCAGAGGACACGCCACCAATGAATGCTTCGACTTAAAAAATATCATAGAAAAATTGGTAAGGGAAGGAAAATTAGATCGATTCCTGGCCACCCAAGATGATGATCAAAGAAAAAGACGAAGGGATGAAGATACCGAGCGAACAGAACGATCACAGCAGAAAGACATGTCCACATGATACATGGCAGATTCGCAGCAGGAGGGATCTCCAAATCTTCCCGCAAAAGGTATCTCAAAGAAGTATATCATGTCGAAGGAGAGGAGGAAGCACTCAACATCCCAGCGATAACATTCACTAAGGAGGACGCGTCTGGCATCATCACAGGACACGACGATTCCATGGTCATCACCATCATATTGGCAAACGCCAACCTACACCGCACCTTAATAGACCAAGGGAGTTCTGCCGACATCTTATTCAAGACAGTCTTTGACAAACTCGGCTTAGAAGAAAAAGAACTTAAGGCATATCCAAACAGTCTGTTCGGGTTAGGAGATACCCCGGTTCGACCACTAGGATATATATCACTACATACAACCTTCGGAAAAGGAGACCAATACAGGACCCTCAAAATAGACTACATTGTAGTCGATGTAAATTCAGCTTACAATGCTCTCATAGGTCGGACAACACTCAACCAACTCGGCGCAATAGTCTCGACCCTACACCTATGTATGAAGTTCCCAACTCCAAAAGGGATAGCCACGATAAAAGCTGACCAAAAGATGGCACGTCGCTGTTATAACGAAAGCCTAAACCTCAGAGGCAAAGGAGAAGAGTTCCACGCAATCGAGTTGGGCGGAGTTCAACGACGAGAAGATATTCGCCCCCAATCAGAAGGTGAGATAGAAAAAATTCAGATCGGGGACACCTCGGTAAAAACTACTAATATCGGCACAATCCTCAAAGGAGAATTAAAAGAATTGCTAATACAATTCTTACGAGATAATGTCGATCTCTTCGCATGGAAAGCCGCGGACATGCCAAGCATAGACCCTAAGCTAATGTGCCACAAGTTGGCGGTCTATCCAGGATCTCGACCGGTACAGCAGAGACGAAGAAAGCTTGGGCCAGAGCGATCCCAGGCTGTGGAAGAGCAAGTACAAGCACTGCTGGAAGCCGGATTTATAAGAGAAGTCAAGTACTCACTATGGCTAGCCAACGTCGTCTTGGTAAAAAAGTCGAACGGGAAGTGGCGAATGTGCACCGATTACACCGATCTCAACAAAGCTTGTCCAAAAGACCCATACCCACTTCCAAGCATTGACGCCATGGTAGATGCTTCCTCTGGATATAAATATCTCTCGTTTATGGACGCATACTCGGGATACAACCAAATTCCCATGTATCCACCAGATCAAGAAAAGACCTCGTTCTTAACACCAAAGGCAAACTACTGCTACATCGTGATGCCTTTTGGTCTCAAAAACGCAGGAGCTACTTATCAAAGGCTAATGAATAAAGTCTTCTCAGATCACATCGGAAAAATTATAGAAGTTTATGTGGACGACATGTTGATAAAAACACAAACCGAAGATACATTATTATCCGACCTGGCTCAAGTGTTTGACACCATAAGGAAACACAACATGCGACTCAATCCCGCAAAATGTACCTTCGCAGTAGAAGCAGGAAAATTCTTAGGTTTCATGCTCACACAAAGGGGAATTGAAGCAAATCCAAACAAATGTCAAGCCATACTCAACATGAAGACCCCAACCTGTGTCAAATAAGTACAACAACTCAACGGGAGATTGGCCGCCCTATCCCGATTCTTAGCAGGAGCTGCGATAAGATCTCTCCCCTTCTATGCTACTCTAAGAAAGGGAAAACAGTTCGAATGGACGATAGAATGTGAACAAGCCTTCAAAGACTTCAAGGAATTCTTAGGACGGCCACCTATCCTATCTCGACCACGAGAAGGAGAACCGCTCATATTATATCTCGCAGTAGGGAGCCGGGCAATAGCCTCAGCACTAGTCAGAGAAGACGAAAATGGACAATAACCCGTCTACTTCATTAGCAAGGCACTATAGGGATCCGAACTGAACTACCAGAAAATAGAAAAATTTGCCTATACTCTTATCCTAACATCTCGACGACTCCGCCCGTACTTCCAGGCTCACACCATTAAGGTTCGAACTAACCAGCCCATAAAAGGAATATTGCAGAAAACAGATCTAGCAGGCAGAATTCTACAATGGACAGTCGAGTTGTCAGAGTTTGACCTCCAATATGAAGCTCAGACGGCCATAAAATCACAGTATCTGGCCGAATTTATCGCAGAATTCACAGATGCCCTAAACCCCCACAGAATGGAATCTTTATGTGGACGGTTCTTCAAATAAAACTGGAAGTGGTGCGGGCGTGATAATAGAAAGCAACCAAGGAACCCAAGTTGAGCTCTCCCTCAAGTTCGGGTTCCTGGCCTCAAACAACCAGGCAGAATATGAAGCATTATTAGCTGGTTTAAAGCTAGCTAAAGAAGTCGGAGCTCAAAAACTTAACATTTATAGCGATTCACAAGTGGTCACATCACAAATAACAGGGAGCTACCAAGCCAAAGATCCCACCATGAAAAAGTATTTGGACAAAACCAAGGAACAGCTCGGACAAATAGGGGAGTATAAGATCTGCCACATACCCCGCGAACAAAATGCCTGAGCTGACGCACTCTCAAAACTAGCCAGCACCAAACCAGGGGGCAACAATAGAAGCCTCATCCAGGAAATATTGCAGAACCCATCAATCTCGGAAGAGGAAAAAGTCTTGACTATAACAAGTCAGGACCAAGGATGGATGACCCCTATAGCCAACTACCTCAGAACAGGAACGCTCCCCACAGAAGAAAAGGACACAAAAAGGCTAAAAAGGGAGGCACAGTACTACACCATCATAAACAACATCCTGTACAAAAGAGGAATCTCAACACCTTTACTAAAATGCGTGCCAACCTTTAACACAAGAGAAGTGCTAGAAGAAATACACGGTGGTATCTGTGGCAATCATCTCGGAGCACGAGCTCTCACCAAAAAAGTGCTCCGGGCGGGATTTTATTGGTCAACTCTACAGAAAGAAGCCACAGAATTTGTAAAGACATGCCCACCATGTCAGAAACATGCCAACTTTCACATCGCCCCGCCAGAAGAGCTCATCAGCGTGACCTCGCCTTGGCCGTTCGCAAAATGGGGACTCGATCTTCTCGGCCCCTTCCCACAGGGATCAGGACAAGTTAAATTCCTCATAGTAGGCGTAGATTACTTTACAAAGTGGATCGAGGCAGAGCCCCTAGCCAATGCCACCGCTCAAAGAAGCCGGAAATTCTTATATAGAAACATTGTCACAAGGTTCGGGGTTCCATATTCAATAACCATAGACAATGGCACCCAATTCACAGATGCAGGCTTCAGAAAACTAGTAGCCGACTTGAATATAAAGCACCAGTACACCTCCGTCGAACATCCACAAGCCAATGGGCAGGCCGAAGCTGCTAACAAAGTCATATTGGCTGGATTTAAACGGAGATTACAAGATGCAAAGGGAGCCTGGGCAGAAGAGCTTCCACAGGTCCTGTGGGCATATCGAACAATGCCACATTCCACCACGAAGGAATCCCCCTTCCGATTAGCATACGGAAAAGAGAGGATGATTCAGTAGAGATTGAGGAAGGGTCGCCTAGAGTAGTTCACTACAATGAGGGAGCAAACTCCCGACTTCAGAGAGAAGAGCTCGACTTGTTACCCGAAATCCAAGAAAGAGCTCGATCAGGGAAGAAGCTCTAAAACGCCGAATGGCTTCCAGATATAATCAAAAGGTAGTGCCGAGAAGTTTTGTAGAGAATGATCTCATCCTAATCCGAAATGATATTGGAACAACTCGACCAGGAGAGGGAAAGTTGGCAGCAAACTGGAAAGGACCCTACCGAGTTGTAGAAGTACTTGGAAAGGGCTACTACTGACTGTCTGAACTCGATGGATGAGAGCTTCCCAGGTCATGGCACGCCTGCAACCTCAGAAGGTACTACAGTTAGAAAAGATAAAAGATCTCATCATTGGATGCACTCTTTTTCCTGAAAAGGTTTTTTAATGAGGCACCAAGTTGAGACTCAGACAATCCCATATGTATGTATTTGCACTTTTTCTTTAAATAAAATATATTTTAGATATTCTACAAAGATTTCAAGACGCATTAATCTAAAGCATTCATCTTTCGATTATAAAGCAACAGATCGGCAGAAAGTGAAAAACAATTTCACTGCATGATCACGATAAAGACAACCGTCCGATAAAGGTGAAAACGCGATTCACCCAAAGGACGATCTAGAGATGACAACCACTTTCTACAAATCGGCAAAGATGAACACAGAATAATGTAAGAAGTTATCGAAAGTGATCTAAAAAAGAACCTGACGAGGTCTTACGGATTGCTAAAATAATAACTTAAAGACTGGCCGACGTTGAGAAGTCGGACCAAGTCAACCCAAGTTATAAGTAAACCCTGGAAAGAGGTCTGGCCAACCCTATTAAAGAGGATTACTTTAACTTAGAAGGGCTCGACATGACAAAGTCAGCCCAAAATGAAAAGTTATAAAAGTAATCCCTGAAAGAGACCTGACAAAGGTCCAAGAAAGAGGATTACAAAAATAACTTAAAGGAGACCGATATAACGAAGTCGGACTCCTACTACTAACAAGTTATAAAAAGTAATCCCTGAAAGAGACCTGACAAAGGTCCAAGAAAGAGGATTACAAAAATAACTTAAGGGAGACCGATATAACCAAGTCGGACTCCTACTACTTAAAATTTATTGAAGTAGTCCCTGAAAGAGATCTGACAAAGATCCAAGAAAGAGGACTACAAATAACTTAAAGGAGACCGGTATAACCAAATCGGACTCCTACTACTTAAAAGTTATCAAAGTAGTCCCTGAAAGAGATCTGACAAAGATCCAAGAAAGAGGACTACAAATAACTTAAAGGAGACCGATATAACCAAGTCGGACTCCTACAATTGGAAAGTTATCAAAGTAATCCCTGAAAGAGACCTGACAAAGGTCCAAGAAAGAGGATTACAAAAATAACTTAGAAAGAGGTCGACCTAACGAAGTCGAATTCCTACAAAAACAAGCTATAAAAGTAGTCCCTGAAGGAGACCTAGCAAAGGTCCAAGACACAGGATTACGAAAATAGCTTAGAAGGGAACCAACGTTAAGAAAGTATACAAAGCAAAGAAAACCAAAGAAACAAGTTGGACCCCCACAACCACGACCTCAAAGGATTCAAGCTACAAATAACAAAACAAAAACAACCCAAGGAGGTCAAGCCGCAAGATTTTGACTTCAGCAGAAAATAGAAAAGATGCCTAGTCAAAAAAACTACCTTTTACAGAGTTATAAGGCCTCGAAAGGCCACCAAAAACTATTATAAAAAAGATAGCGAGCTATTGTTTGTTTTTCAAAATAAAGTTGCTAGATAAGCAACTAAGAAGTATCAGCAAATAAATAAAGAGTTCTAAAAAAGCCCACAAACTGGGCCAACTACACAAATTTTTAGAAAAAGATCAACAAGCATCAGGAGCCTTCTTGGAAGCATCAGGACAAGGAGAAGGAGGACGAGTCTGGATCGGCACAGCATCCACAGTTCCATCCTCCCGAGTCAGGATCTGGCAATCCGGGTCGGGCACAGCGGGAGGAACCAAAGAGGTCGGCACTTTGGTAGAAGACACAGGAGGAACGACATCATCATCATCACCCTCATCATTAGGGACAATCTTGCCATCCCTGACAATATTATCCAGGCTAAAAAGGGTGAGGTCGGCCTCGGGAGCAATGACCTGGACTTGCTCCCTCAAGTTCTTATAAGCAGCAGTCACGCTGCCAACGAGATGACTTTGGAGCTCAGCATAATCTTCCCAAACACTGTCAAGCTCCCCCCTCAGGCGCATCACTTCCCGATAAGATGAAAGGTAACTCTCCTTGTGCATCAGGACTGCGTCCTCAGCCAACCTCAAAGAAGCCGCCAATGACTGAGAGCTCGCCTCCTCATTCTTCAAGTCCTTCTCCAGCTTGGCTACCTTCGTCTCAAGCTCCTCCTTTAGCTCCTTCATCCGATCAAACTTCTGTTTCGCCTCCTCCATAAAAGCTTTAGTAGCGTGGAGAGGGAGATTCTGAGCAGTCCGATATATGGCAGCCGACATGTACGCCATCTTCACATGATTTCGGGCCTTGAATTCCAAGTGATGGAGGATGGACACATCGTCCATGGAGAGAGTGCCATAAGGACCGATTTGTTGATCCACGAATTCAATAGCATTAAAATCAGGAGCATTGAGGTCAAAGGGCTCAGCAATCTTTTGTTTTTTATTGGAAGGAGCAACAGAAGGAGCAGCAGAGGTGACGTGAGGATCTACCAAACGAACTCGGGGTGTAGGGATCACCTTCTTCACCCCGGCGGAACTCTGCACCGATGGCTTCTCGCGCACTTGGGAAGATCCCTCCCCAGCCGCCTGGGCAGCAGCATTTTTGGCAGCAGTCGCCCTCTGCGCCCTTTTATAAGCTTTCATGGATTCATTATTCTTCATTGCCTCTGCAAATAAAACAGAAATATCAGCTACAAGTCGGATAAGTCGGAAAGGACAGCTACAAGCAACATAAACAAAATAATAAAAGAAACACAAGATACCCAGTTCAGTTTGAAGAAGAGTAGGATTGGTTAGAAATTTCTTTGTGTCAAGATGGGGAGGTTGACCCCAGCGTTCTTCCAAGATATTCACAAAGGCTCGCTCAGCCTCATCCAACATTTCCCACGAATACCTGGAGACCCTCACATCTTTTTGCCATTCCAAGGGAAAAGCAGGTTCGTCATTCTCATCTAGAAAAAAGGGCCGAGCTCCTTCAACAGCTCGGACCTTGAAAAAGTAGTTTTTAAAATCACGGAATGACTCGTCAAACATGGAAAAAACCTTCTTCCCCTGGGTAGAAAGAAAGGAGACCCAGGCCGATTTCTTTTTTACCACACCGGGCTTAGTCAAGACAAACAGATAGAAAAAGAGATATTGGGAAGCAGGAATACCAAAACCATCGCACAGCAATTGGAAAATTTTTATAAAACCCCAGGAATTGGGGTGAAGTTGAGAAGGGGCAACATCACAAGACCATAACAGGTCGGTTTCGAATTTGGTAAAAGGAAGGGGGATACCCAGCTGACCAAAGAAAAAATCATAAGCATAAAAGAAAGGGCGACCATCAACAACTCGAGTCAAAAAGCAGACTCTTTCGTCAGAAGAGGGAGGGACAAGTTCATAATTCTTCTCATCACCAGAATTACTACAGACACTGTGAAACTGCCTAAGCTGAGTACAAAATTTAGAATCAACCAGCGAGACACACATAAGAACCATGGAGTCCACCCAATCAGCCATACCCGCGGGAAACTGGGAAGGTATTTCGACGTTATTTCGGGAAGACATGAGGTCAACTAAATCCTACAAAAAGAAAAGAAGAATGGATTACTCAAAAATATCTCGGACAGAGGGTAAAACATCTCGACGGGCGGATAAACAAAAAGGGAAAACCCCAAGACTCAAGACAAAGGTCTTAGGGCATCCCTTGGAGGCAGTAAACAAGCAAGGTTTTCAAGTTATGTCTACGGCCTACATCCCAGCACTCATCAAAATAAAATCCAGAAAGAAAACAAAAGAAAGCGAAAATACAAAAGGTCCATTCTCATACAGTTTATCAGAGGAAAGCACTATTTCTACAGTTTATCAGAAATGGCCAAGCAGAAAGGTGCAAACTTTATCGAAATCAAGCAAAAAATCATCAGCAAAGAACAAGCACCAACAGCGAGCATACCAAATAGAAATCATCAAAGACACAGTCTTTTTTCCAGAATCAAACAAATTATCATCAAAAGCACAAACGAGAAATAACATGAAGAAGCCCTAGGCACATTAAAGCAATAGAAAAGGCGAAAATATTCATACAAAAGGATGAAGAAACTTCAGAGCACGCATCACGACAGTAACCAGGCACAGTAAAAGCAGAAAGATCCAAACTTCCCTCAAAGCAAAATTGCAACTTAATCACAAAAAGCCAAAGCAGCGAAAGAGAAAGAAAGTACGAATGGAACTCACCTGGAGAAGAGAAAAGCTTCAAAGAAAAGAAGGAGATGTAAAAATGAAAGTTGTCCCGAGAATCGCCAAGCGATGCCGCAACGCAGGAAAAGAAGAAACGTAGGCGAAAAACAGAGAACGAGAAAAACGGAGGAAAATGGTGAAGAAGTTACGAAAGAGCAAAGAAGAGAACCATTTCTAAGTTTTCAAAAATCAAAATAAAGAGCCAAAGGAAAAACGAGGCAATTAATACTAATTAATTAGGGTATTAAACCCTCGCACGTTCCCCAGGACAAAGCGCTAATACAAAAGCGCGCGCCTTTTGAAGGAAAACGTTCTACATTCAAAAGCTACTACAAAGGAATTGACAAAATGCTTGAGTTTGGCTACATTAAAAAAGGACCGAAGTCAAAGACTCGTCCCCAAAACAAAAGAAGACCGAGCTCAAGCAGGGGCACTGTTCATACCCTGAGTCGAGCTATCCGACTTGGGATGATTGGAGATAATGCGACCGACCTCTTCAGGTCAGACTATCCGACCTCTCTCCAAAAGAGGTCGGCCAAATCGATAGGAAAGCCCAAAAAGAGCCCTACTCAAGGAACACAGCCCAAATCCAAAGGCGGCTCAAGCCTACAGAGAGAAGGGCGGTTCCGTTGAAGATAAGCTGACCTCACCCAAAGATAAGATAAGATAAGATAACTAACTTATCTTATCTAAGAAGGTCACTTCACACTACTATAAATACACTGGAGCACCCAGGTATAATTCATACTCTAATTCTACATAAAACCTGCTTAATACCCGTGCTAACTTAAGCATCGGAGTCTCTTGCAGGTACCCCCCACCCTCCGGTGACCAAGGATCAGAAGTGTAGCCGGTCCAACAAGTCGGACACAACAGCTCCGGCTGCCACCAGCCAGCCGGACACACCATCTCCGACCAATACTGAAGATCTCATCCGAGATCGACCTACAGTTTCAGGTAACCCCCAGAACAGTAAGTGTCACTAACACTCTCAAAGCTGAGGCATGCCCACATTAAGGGTCACGTTAGCTACACTAACGTGGACTCTAACGTAGGGAGGAAGGACATGAAGCAAACATTATTGGAAAAGGTGAATGCCAATAACGTTTGTGAAGGACCAAGAGGCAACGTTAGTGGTTACGTTAGTGCCACTAACGTTGAAGTTAACGTGGACCATCTTGGATTAGGAACGTTAGTGAAAAAGGTGATTGTCACTAACATTCTCGAACCCACATTTTCACTTAACGTTAACACCACTAACGTCCTAACTAACGTCCATGCCTAACTCACACTTTCTCTGCAAGCAAAGCTGAGCCCACTGAAGACTGCAACTGCTTCACTCAAAGATCCAAAGGCCCATATCCAAGATTTGAAGATCCAACTAGAAGATCAGAAGATTAGTATATATAGGAGTAGTTTTGAACTAGAGAAGAGAGCTTTTTGCCATTGGGAGAACTACTCTCTGTATAATTTTACTTTCTTTGCAACTTCTAGTTTTACTTTTAGAATGTATTTTCCATCTTTGCTTTCTATTCCCAAAGCTATAAACAACTAAACCCCTTTCATTGGGTTAGGGAGCTCTGTTGTAATTTGATGGATCAATAATAGTTTCCATTTTTCTTCTTTCTTTTCTCTTGATTTTACTAGAAAGCTTTCAATGTTCATCCAATTAGGTAGTTGTTCATACCCTGGGTTGAGCTGATCGACCCGGGATGATCGGCGACAAAGCGACCGACCTCTTTAGGACTGATTAGTCGACCTCTTTTTAAAGAGCTCGGCCAAATCGACAGGAGAGCCCAGTAAAGGGCTCAAATAGAGGAGCACGACCCAAATCCAAAGGCAATCCAAGCCTATAGAGATAAAGGCGGTTCCCTTAAAGATAAGCTGACTTCACTCAAGATAAAGATAAAATAAGATAAGATAACTAACTTATCTTATCAGAAAGGTCAGCCCACACTACTATAAATACACTGGAGCACCCAGGTATAACTCATACTCTGATTCTACGTAAAACCTGTTTAATACCCATGCTAACTTAAGCATCAGAGTCTCTTGCAGGTACCCCCTACCTTCCGTTGACCAAGGATCAGCAGTGCAGCCAGTCCAACAAGTCGGACGTAGCGGCTCCGGCCGCCATCAACAAGTCAGACGCAACAGCTCCGACCAGCAAAGAAGATCTCCTCCGAGATCGACCTACAGTTTCAGGTAACCCTCGGAACATTGGCGCCGTTGCTGGGGACCTGGAAGTCATCCCAACTCCATGACGGACGACCATGACAACGACCACGACTCAGATCTAGAAAATAGAACACCGCACAAGAACGTGGACACTACATTGAAGGATGCTCCGGAATCCAACGGAGATAAAAACTCATCAAATCTGGGAGCAATAGAAGCACTTCAAGATCGCTTAAAGCAACTTGAGAAAGAAACCCAACAACAACGGGAGATCAGAAAGGATCTGCAAAGAGAGGTACGATGACGTCGAGAATTGGAAGAAAAACTACAGCAATTTGAAGCCGATCTCAAATCAAAAGCTCCTCGGACCGCTCCTGAGCAAAATTCATGCAAAGAACAAGATCCATTCACCAGGGAAATCATGAAAACCAAAATTCCAAAAGACTTCAAGCTCCCGGATATGATTTTGTATGATGGCACCACAGATCCCAACCATCATCTCAGCACTTTCAGAAGCAGAATGTACCTTACCGACCCCTCAGATGCCGTTTGCTGCAAAGCTTTTCCAACAACTCTCACGAAGAAAGCAATCAGATGGTTCGATAACCTACCTCCAAATTCCATCTTAAACTTTGACGACCTGGCCAAAAAGTTCCTGGCCAGATTCTCCATCCAGAAAGATAAGGCCAAGCACGCCCCTAGTTTACTAGGGATCAAGCAAGGAGAACGGGAGAGCCTCCGCAACTACATGGAGAGATTCAACAAAACATGCATGGACATTCAAAGCTTACCAACAGAGGCCGCCATCATGGGACTCATCAACGGCCTACGAGAGGGACCTTTTAGCCAATCTATATCAAAGAAGTACCCTACCTCCTTAGACGAAGTACAGGAGCGAGCAGAAAAATACATCAACATGGAAGAAAACGCTCGGTTGGGAGAAACCTCCAAATCTGGGGCCCCCTTGATGAGCGGATAATTTATACGCTTTTTGGCATTATTTTTAGTATGTTTTTAGTAGAATCTGGCTACTTTTAGGGATGTTTTCATTAGTTTTTATGTTAAATTCACATTTCTGGACTTTACTATGAGTTTCTGTGTTTTTCTGTGATTTCAGGTATTTTCTGGCTGAAATTGAGGGACTTGAGCAAAAATCAGATTCAGAGGTTGAAGAAGGACTGCTGATGCTGTTGGATTCTGACCTCCCTGCACTCAAAATGGATTTTCTGGAGCTACCGAACTCAAAATGGCACGCTTTTAATTGCGTTGTAAAGTAGACATCCAGGGCTTTTCAGCAATATATAATAGTCCATACTTTGCTCGAGAATAGACGATGTAAAGTGGCGTTCAACACCAGCTCTCTGCCCGATTCTGGAGTTCAGCGCCAGAAATGGATCAAGAACCAGAGTTGAACACCAGAAATGGATCAAAACCTGGCGTTCAACTCCACAAATGGCCTCTGCATGTGCAACACTCAAAGCTCAGCCCAAGCACACACCAAGTGGGCCTCGGAAGTGGATTTATGCATCAATTACTTACTTCTGTAAACCCTAGTAGCTAGTTTATTATAAATAGGACATTTCACTATTGTATTTGACATCTTTGGACGCCTGGTTCTTAGATCAGAGGGGCTGGCCATTCGGCCATGCCTGGACCTTTCACTTATGTATTTTCAACGGTAGAGTTTCTGCACTCCATAGATTAAGGTGTGGAGCTCTGCTGTTCCTCAAAGATTAATGCAAAGTACTACTGTTTTCTATTCAATTCATCTTATTTCGCTTCTAAGATATTCATTCGCACTTCAACCAAAATGTGATGAATGTGACAATCATCATCATTCCCTATGAACGCGTGCCTGACAACCACTTCCGTTCTACATTAGATTGAATGAGTATCTCTTAGATCTCTTAATCAGAATCTTCGTGGTATAAGCTAGATTGATGGCGGCATTCATGAGAGTCCAGAAAGTCTAAACCTTGTCCGTGGTATTCCGAGTAGGACTCTGGGATTGAATGACTGTGACGAACTCCAACCTTGTGAGTGCTGGGCGTAGTGACAGACGCAAAAGGATAGTAAATCCTATTCCGGTACGATCGAGAACCTCCAAGATGATTAGCCATACAGTGACAGCGCATCGGACCATTTTCACAGAGAGGAATAGGATGCAACCAACGACAAGGGTGATGCCTCCAGACGATTAGCCGTGCTGTGACAGAGCATTTGGACCATTTTCCCGAGAGAGATCGAAAGTAGCCATTGGCACCGGTGACATCCTTACATAAAGCCAGCCATAGAGAGGAGTAAGACTGATTGGATGAAGACAGCAGGAAAGCAGAGGTTCAGAGGAACGATTGCATCTCCATACGCTTATCTGAAATTCTCACCAATGATTTACATAAGTATTTCTATCCTTCTTTTATTAATTATTTTCGAAAACACCATTACTATTTTATATCTGCCTGACTGAGATTTACAAGGTGACCATAGCTTGCTTCATACCAACAATCTCCGTGGGATTCGACCCTTACTCACGTAAGGTATTACTTGGACGACCCAGTGCACTTGCTGGTTAGTTGTGCGAAGTTATGAACCATGGCATTGGCATCATGTTTTTGGTGCCATTACCAGGGAAAGAAAGAGCGATGAATTTTACATAATCAAAGTGTAATTACAATTTCTGCGCACCAAGTTTTTGGCGCCGTTGCCGGGGATTGTTCGAGTTTGGACAACTGACGGTTCATCTTGTTGCTCAGATTAGGTAATTTTCTTTTTTGTTTTATTTTCAAAAAAATTTTCAAAAATTCTTCAAAAATTTTCCTTTTGTTTTCAAAAAAAATAAAATAAAATAAAATAATACAAAAAAAAAATTAGAAAATCATAAAAATCAAAAATATTTTTTGTGTTCTTGTTTGAGTCTTGAGTCTTGTTATAAGTTTGGTGTCAATTGCATGTGCATCTTGCATTTTTCGAAAAAAATCATGCATTCATAGTGTTCTTCATGATCTTCAAGTTGTTCTTGGTAAGTCTTCTTGTTTGATCTTTGCATTTGCATGTTTTGTGTCTTTTCTTATTTTTCATATGCATTCTTGAATTCTTAGTGTCTAAACATTAAAGAATTCTAAGTTTGGTGTCTTGCATGTTTTCTTTGCATTAAAATTTTTTTAAAAATATGTTCTTGGTGTTCATCTTGACATTCATAGTGTTCTTGGTGTTCATCTTGGCATTCATAGCATTCTTGCATGCATCACATGTTTTGATCTAAAATTTTCATGCATTGCATCATTTTTCTTGTTTTTCTCTCTCATAAATTTGAAAATTAGATTTGACTTTCTCAAAAAATTTTAAAATCTAGTTGTTTTCATGAGTCAAATCAAATTTTCAATTTAAAAATCATATCTTTTTTCAAAATCTTTTTCAAAAGTCAAATCTTTTTCAAATTTCTTAGTTATTTTCGAAAATTTCAAAAATATTTTTCAAAATTTTTTTTCTTATTTTTATATCAAATTTTCGAAAATAACAATAACAATTAATGTTTTGATTCAAAAATTTCAAGTTTGTTACTTGCTTGTTATGAAAGATTCAAACTTTAAGTTCTAGAATCATATCTTGTGATTTCTTGTGAATCAAGTCATTAATTGTGATTTTAAAAATCAAATCTTTTTCAAAACTAATTTCAATCATATCTTTTCAAAAATATCTTCTCATCTTATCTTTTTCAAAAATTTGATTTCAAAATATCTCTTCTAACTTCTTATCTTTTCAAAAATTGTTTCAACTAACTAACTAACTTTTTGTTTGTTTCTTACCTTTTTCAAAACTACCTAACTAACTCTCTCGCTCTAATTTTCGAAAATATCTCCCTCTTTTTCAAAATTTCTTTTTTTAACTAATTATTATAATTTTCTATTTTTATTTTCGAAAATTTCTAACCTTTTTCAAAAACCATTTTCGAAAATCACTAACTCCTTTTCAAAAATTATTTTCGAAAATTTTCTTCTCTCTCATCTCCTTCTATTTGTTTATTCATCTACTAACATCTCTCCCTTACTCACAAAAAAAAAGAAGGATCTCTATTATTATTATTTTTCTGTGCCCTCTTCTTTGTCATATGAGCAGGAGCAAGGAAAAGAATATTCTTGTTGAAGCAGATCCAGAACCTGAAAGGACTCTGAAGAAGAAACTAAGAGAAGCTGAATTACAACAAACCAGCAAGCACCTGTCAGGAATTATCAAACAGAAAGAGGATATGGCAGCCGAAAATAATAATAATGTAAGGAAGATGCTTGGTGACTTTACTGCACCAAATTCCAATTTACATGGAAGAAGCATCTCCATTCCTGCCATTGGAGCAAACAATTTTGAGCTGAAACCTCAGCTAGTTTCTCTGATGCAGCAGAATTGCAAGTTCCATGGACTTCCATCTGAAGATCCTTTTCAGTTCTTAACTGAATTCTTGCAGATCTGTGATACTGTTAAGACTAATGGAGTAGATCCTGAAGTCTACAGGCTCATGCTTTTCCCTTTTGCTGTAAGAGACAGAGCTAGAGTATGGTTGGACTCTCAACCCAAAGATAGCATGAACTCTTGGGATAAGCTGGTCATGGCTTTCTTAGCCAAGTTCTTTCCTCCTCAAAAGCTGAGCAAGCTTAGAGTGGATGTTCAAACCTTCAGACAGAAAGAAGGTGAATCCCTCTATGAAGCTTGGGAAAGATACAAACAGCTAACCAAAAAGTGTCCGTCTGACATGCTTTCAGAATGGACCATCCTGGATATATACTATGATGGTTTATCTGAGCTATCAAAGATGTCATTGGATACTTCTGTAGGTGGATCCATTCACCTAAAGAAAATGCCTGCAGAAGCTCAAGAACTCATTGACATGGTTGCTAATAACCAGTTCATGTACACTTCTGAGAGGAATCCTGTGAATAATGGGACGCCTATGAAGAAGGGAGTTCTTAAAGTTGATACTCTGAATGCCATATTGGCTCAGAACAAAATATTGACTCAGCAAGTCAATATGATTTCTCAGAGTCTGAATGGAATACAAGCTGCATCCAACAGTACTCAAGAGGCATCTTCTGAAGAAGAAGCTTATGATCCTGCAAACCCTGCAATAGCAGAGGTGAATTACTTAGGTGAACCTTATGGAAACACCTATAACTCATCATGGAGAAATCATCCAAATTTCTCATGGAAGGATCAAAAGCCTCAACAAGGCTTTAATAATGGTGGAAGAAACAGGTTTAGCAATAGCAAGCCTTTTCCATCATCCACTCAGCAACAGACAGAGAATTCCGAGCAGAATCTATCTAGCTTAGCAAACTTAGTCTCTGATCTATCTAAGGCCACTGTGAGTTTCATGAATGAAACAAGGTCCTCCATTAAAAATTTGGAGGCACAAGTGGACCAGCTGAGTAAGAAGATCACTGAAATCCCTCCCAGTACTCTCCCAAGCAATACAGAAGAAAATCCAAAGAGAGAGTGCAAGGCCATTACCAAAATGGCCGAACCCAAAGAGGGAGAGGAGGATGTGAATCCCTGTGAGAAAGACCTCCTGGGACGTCCAGTGATCAATAAGGAGTTTCCCTCTGAGGAACCAAAGGAATCTGAGGCTCATCTAGAGACCATAGAGATTCCATTGAACCTCCTTATGCCCTTCATGAGCTCTGATGAGTATTCCTCTTCTGAAGAGAATGAGGATGTCACTGAAGAGCAAGCTGCCAAGTTCCTTGGTGCAATCATGAAGCTGAATGCCAAATTATTTGGTATTGAAACTTGGGAAGATGAACCTCCCTTGTTCAACAATGAACTAAGTGATCTGGATCAACTGACATTGCCTCAGAAGAGACAGGATCCTGGAAAGTTCATAATACCTTGTACCATAGGCACCATGATCTTTAAGGCTCTGTGTGACCTTGGTTCAGGAATAAACCTCATGCCCCTCTCTGTAATAGAGAAACTGAGAATCTATGGGGTGCAAGCTGCTAAAATCTCATTAGAGATGGTAGATAATTCAAGAAAACAGTCTTATGGACAAGTAGAGGACGTGTTAGTAAAGGTTGAAGGCCTTTACATCCCTGCTGATTTCATAGTCTTGGATACTGGAAAGGAAGAGGATGAATCCATCATCCTAGGAAGACCTTTCCTGGCCACAGCAAGAGCTGTGATTGATGTGGACAGAGGAGAATTGATCCTTCAATTAAATGAGGACAACCTTGTGTTTACAACTCAAGGATCTCTCTCTGCATCCATGGAGAGGAAGCATAAAAAGCTTCTCTCAAAGCAGAGTTAACCAAATCCCCCACAGTTAAACTCTAAGTTTGGTGTTGGGAGGCCACAACCAAACTCTAAGTTTGGTGTTGGAGAGTCTCAACAATGCTCTGAACATCTGTGAGGCTCCATGAGAGCCCACTGTCAAGCTACTGACATTAAAGAAGCGCTTGTTGGGAGGCAACCCAATTTTTATTTATCTAACTATATTTTTCTTAGTTATATGTCTTTATAGGTTCATGATCATGTGGAGTCACAAAATAAATATAAAAATTGAAAATGGAATCAAAAACAGCAGAAGAAAAATCACACCCTGGAGGAAGCATCTGCTGGCGTTCAACGCCAGAACAGAGCATGGTTCTGGCGCTGAACTACCAAAATGGGCAGCATCTGGGCACTGAACGCCCCGAACAAGCATGGTTCTGGCGTTCAACGCCAGAAATGGGCAAAAAATGGGCGTTGAACGCCTAAAATGGGCACCAACCTAGCGCTGAACGCCCAGAGTTGTGTGCAAGGGCATTTTACATGCCTAATTTGGTGCAAGGTTGTAAATCCTTGAACACCTCAAGATCTGTGGACCCCACAGGATCATCTCAGGATCTGTGAACCCCACAGGATCATCTCAGGATCTGTGGACCCCACAGGATCCCCACCTACCTCCACTCACTTCTTGTCACCCCTCTTTCACACAATCCCATAAACACTCTTCCCCAAAACTCTTCACCAATCACCTCAATCTCTCTTCCCCATCACCTCTTCTCCACTCACATCCATCCACTCTTCCCCATAAACCTACCTCATAAACTCCACCTACCTTCAAAATTCAAAACCAATTTCCCACCCAAACGCACCCATATGGCCGAAACCTTCCCCCCTCCCTTCCCTATATAAAGCCCTCCATTCTTCTTCAAATTCACACAACACAACTCTCTCTTCTCTTCTTGGCCGAAACACAACCCCTTCTCCCTCTCCTCCATTTCTTCTTCTTCTTCCTCTATTCTCTCTTTTATTGCTCGAGGGCGAGAAATATTCTAAATTTGGTGTGGTAAAAGCATAAGCTTTTTGTTTTTCCATTACCATTGATGGCACCTAAGACCGGAGAATCCTCTAGAAAGGGGAAAGGGAAGACAAAAGCTTCCACCTCCGAGTCATGGGAGATGGAAAGGTTTATCTCCAAAGCCCATCAAGACCACTTCTATGATGTTGTGGCCAAGAAGAAGGTGATCCCTGAGGTCCCTTTCAAACTCAAAAGAAATGAGTATCCGGAGATCCGACATGAAATTCAAAGAAGAGGTTGGGAAGTTATAACAAATCCCATCCAACAAGTCGGCATCCTAATGGTTCAAGAGTTCTATGCTAATGCATGGATCACCAAGAACCATGATCAAAGTAAGAACCCGGATCCAAAGAACTATGTTACAATGGTTCGGGGGAAATACTTGGATTTTAGTCCGGAAAATGTGAGGATGGCGTTTAACTTGCCTATGATGCAAGGAGATGAACGTCCCTACACTAGAAGGGTCAACTTTAATCAAAGGTTGGACCAAGTCCTTATGGACATATGTGTGGAAGGAGCTCAATGGAAGATTGACTTTAAAGGCAAGCCAGTTCAACTAAGAAGATTGGACCTCAAGCCTGTGGCTAGAGGATGGTTGGAATTCATCCAATGCTCCATCATCCCCACTAGCAACCGATCTGAAGTTACTGTGGATCGGGCCATCATGATTCATAGCATCATGATTGGAGAGGAAATAGAAGTTCATGAAGTCATCTCTAATGAACTCTACAAAATAGCCGAAAAGTCATCCCCCATGGCAAGGCTAGCTTTTCCTCATCTTATTTGCCATCTATGTTACTCAGCTGGAGCTTTCATAGAAGGAGACATTCTTATTAAGGAAGAGAAGTCCATCACTAAGAAAAAGATGGAGCAAGCAAGAGAGCCCATTCATGGAGCTCAAGAGGCGCAAGAAGCTCATCACCATGAGATCCCGGAAATACCTCAAATGTATTTTCCTCCACAAAATTATTGGGAGCAAATCAACACCTCCCTAGAAGAATTAAGTTCCAACATGGGACAATTAAGGGTGGAACATCAAGAGCACTCCATCATGCTCCATGAAATAAGAGAAGATCAAAAAGCAATGAGGGAGGAGCAACAAAGACAAGGAAGAGACATAGAAGAGCTCAAGGACATCATTGGTTCCTCAAGAAGGAAATGCCACCATCACTAAGGTGGATTCATTCCTTGTTCTTATTTCTTTTGTTTTTCGTTTTCTATGTTATGTGCTTATCCATGTTTGTGTCTTCATTACATGATCATTAGTAGTTAGTAACTCTGTCTTAAAGTTATGAATGTCCTATGAATCCATCACCTCTCTTAAATGAAAAATGTTTTAATTCAAAAGAACAAGAAGTACATGAGTTTCAAATTTATCCTTGAACTTAGCTTAATTATATTGATGTGGTGACAATGCTTCTTGTTTTCTGAATGTATGCTTGAACAGTGCATATGTCTTTTGAAGTTGCTGTTTAAGAATGTTAAATATGTTGGCTCTTGAAAGAATGATGACTAGGAGACATGTTATTTGATAATCTAAAAAATCATAAAAATGATTCTTGAAGCAAGAAAAAGCAGCAAAGAACAAAGCTTGCAGAAAAAAAAAGAGAAAAAAATAGGCGAAAAAAATAGAAAAAAAAAAGAGAAAAAGCAAGCAGAAACAGCCAAAAGCTCTTAAAACCAAGAGGCAAGAGCAAAAAGCCAATAACCCTTAAAACCAAAAGGCAAGGGCAAATAAAAAGGATCCCAAGGCTTTGAGCATCAGTGGATAGGAGGGCCTAAAGGAATAAAATCCTGGTCTAAGCGGCTAAACCAAGCTGTCCCTAACCATGTGCTTGTGGCGTGTAGGTGTCAAGTGAAAACTTGAGACTGAGCGGTTAAAGTCAAGGTCCAAAGCAAAAAAAAAAGAGTGTGCTTAAGAACCCTGGACACCTCTAATTGGGGACTTTAGCAAAGCTGAGTCACAATCTGAAAAGGTTCACCCAATTATGTGTCTGTGGCATTTATGTATCCGGTGGTAATACTGGAAAACAAAGTGCTTAGGGCCACGGCCAAGACTCATAAAATAGCTGTGTTCAAGAATCATCATACTGAACTAGGAGAATCAATAATACTATCTGAACTCTGAGTTCCTATAGATGCCAATCATTCTGAACCTCAATGGATAAAGTGAGATGCCAAAACTATTCAAGAGGCAAAAAGCTATAAGTCCCGCTCATCTGATTGGAGCTATGTTTCATTGATAGTTTGGAATTTATAGTATATTCTCTTCTTTTTATCCTATTTAATTTTCAGTTGCTTGGGGACAAGCAACAATTTAAGTTTGGTGTTGTGATGATCGGATAATTTGTACGCTTTTTGGCATTGTTTTTAGTATGTTTTTAGTAGAATCTGGCTACTTTTAGGGATATTTTCATTAGTTTTTATGTTAAATTCACATTTCTGGACTTTACTATGAGTTTGTGTGTTTTTCTGTGATTTCAGATATTTTCTGGATGAAATTGAGGGACTTGAGCAAAAATCAGATTCAGAGGTTGAAGAAGGACTGCTGATGCTGTTGGATTCTGACCTCCCTGTACTCAAAATGGATTTTCTGGAGCTACCAAACTCAAAATGGCACGCTTCCAATTGCGTTGGAAAGTAGACATCCAGGGCTTTCCAGCAATATATAATAGTCCATACTTTGCTCGAGAATAGACGACGTAAAGTGGCGTTCAACGCCAGCTCTCTGCCCGATTCTGGAGTTCAGCGCCAGAAATGGATCAAGAACCAGAGTTGAACGCCAGAAATGGATCAAAACCTGGCGTTCAACTCCACAAATGGCCTCTGCACGTGCAACACTCAAAGCTCAGCCCAAGCACACACCAAGTGGGCCCCGGAAGTGGATTTATGCATCAATTACTTACTTCTGTAAACCCTAGTAGCTAGTTTATTATAAATAGGACATTTCACTATTGTATTTGACATCTTTGTACGCCTGGTTCTTAGATCAAGGGGGCTGGCCATTCGGCCATGCCTGGACCTTTCACTTATGTATTTTCAACGGTAGAGTTTCTGCACTCCATAGATTAAGGTGTGGAGCTCTGCTGTTCCTCAAAGATTAATGCAAAGTACTACTGTTTTCTATTCAATTCATCTTATTTCGCTTCTAAGATATTCATTCGCACTTCAACCTGAATGTGATGAACGTGACAATCATCATCATTCCCTATGAACGCGTGCCTGATAACCACTTCTGTTCTACATTAGATTGAATGAGTATCTCTTAGATCTCTTAATCAGAATCTTCGTGGTATAAGCTAGATTGATGGCGGCATTCATGAGAGTCCGGAAAGTCTAAACCTTGTCTGTGGTATTCCGAGTAGGACTCTGGGATTGAATGACTGTGACAAACTCCAACCTCGTGAGTGCTGGGCGTAGTGACAGACGCAAAAGGATAGTAAATCCTATTCCGGTACGATCGAGAACCTCCAAGATGATTAGCCATGCAGTGACAGCGCATCAGACCATTTTTACAGAGAGGAATAGGATGCAACCAACGACAAGGATGATGCCTCCAGACGATTAGCCGTGCTGTGACAGAGCATTTGGACCATTTTCCCGAGAGAGATCGAAAATAGCCATTGGCACCGGTGACATCCTTACATAAAGCCACCATAGAGAGGAGTAAGACTGATTGGATGAAGACAGCAGGAAAGCAGAGGTTCAGAGGAACGATTGCATCTCCATACACTTATCTGAAATTCTCACCAATGATTTACATAAGTATTTCTATCCTTCTTTTATTAATTATTTTCGAAAACACCATTACTATTTTATATCTGCCTGACTGAGATTTACAAGGTGACCATAGCTTGCTTCATACCAACAATCTCCGTGGGATTCGACCCTTACTCACGTAAGGTATTACTTGGACGACCCAGTGCACTTGTTGGTTAGTTGTGCGAAGTTGTGAACCATGGCATTGGCATCATGTTTTTGGCGCCATTACCGGGGAAAGAAAGAGCGATGAATTTTACATAATCAAAGTGTAATCACAATTTCTGCGCACCACCCCTACCGAGATAAAGACAAGGAATCCAAAAGGAAAGAAGATCGACAAGGAGAGAAAATAAAAAAATACCACAATTACACTCCTCTCAAGGTATCCCTAGTTGACGTATACAAAGAAGTCTGCCACACAGAGAAAATACCCCCAGCTCGGCCACTCAAAGGCAAAAGAGGGGGAGAATATCGGAATGAGTATTGTGAATACCATCGAGTGCGAGGTCACTCCACCAATGAGTGCTTCGATTTAAAGAACATCATAGAAAAGTTGGTGAGAGAAGGAAAACTAGATCGGTTTCTAGCAACCCGAGATGATGATCAAAGAAAGAGACGAAGGGACGAAGATATCGGACGAACCGCGCGATCACCTCGTACACCAGAAAGACACGTCCACATGATACATGGCGGATTCGCAGGGGAAGAAATCTCCAAATCATCTCGTAAAAGATATCTCAAAGAAGTATATCATGTCGAAGGAAAGGAGGAAGCACCCGATATCCCTGCAATCACGTTCACTAAAGAGGACGCATCTGGAATCATCTCAGGACACGACGACCCCATGGTCATTACCATCATACTGGAAAATACCAATCTTCATCGCACACTAATAGATCAAGGAAGCTCCGCCGACATCTTATTCAATACAGCTTTCGACAAACTCGATTTAGAAGACAAGGAGCTTAAGGCATACCCGAACAGTCTGTTCGGACTGGGAGATACTCCGGTACAACCATTAGGATACATATCACTACATACAACCTTCGGAAAAGGGAACCAATCCAGGACCCTCAAAATAGACTACATTGTGGTCGACGTAAGTTCAGCCTACAATGCTCTAATAGGTCGGACAACACTCAATCAACTCGGCGCAATAGTCTCGACCCCACATCTATGCATGAAATTCCCAACTACAGAAGGGATAGCTACCATAAAAGCAGATCAAAAGATGGCACGCCGCTGTTATAACGAAAGTCTAAACCTCAGAGGCAGAGGAGAAGAGTTTCATACAATTGAGCTTGGCGGAGTGCAGCGACAAGAGGAACTTCGTCCGCAGCCAGAAGGCGAGATAGAGAAGGTTCAGATCGGAGACACCTCGGACAAAACAACTAATATCGGAACAATCCTAAGAGGAGACTCAAAAGAATTACTGATACAATTATTACGCGATAATGTCGATCTATTCGTATGGAAAGCCGCAGACATGCCAGGCATAGACCCCAAGCTAATGTGCCACAAGTTGGCGGTCTATCCAGGATCTCGGCCGGTGCAGCAGAGACGAAGAAAAGTTGGACCGGAGCGATCCCAAGCTGTGGAAGAGCAGGTACAGGCACTACTGGAGGCAAGATTCATAAGAGAAGTCAAGTATCCACTATGGTTAGCCAATGTCGTCTTGGTGGAAAAATCAAATGGGAAGTGGCAAATGTGTACTGATTACACCGATCTCAACAAAGCATGCCCAAAAGATCCTTACCCACTCCAAAGTATCGACTCTCTGGTAGATGCTTCCTCCAGATATAGATACCTCTCGTTTATGGACGCATACTCGGGATACAACCAAATCCCCATGTATCCACCATATCAAGAAAAGACCTCGTTTTTAACGCCGAAAGCAAATTACTGCTACATCGTGATGCCCTTCGGTCTCAAGAACGCAGGTGCTACTTATCAAAGGCTGATGAACAAAGTCTTCTCAGACCACATCGTAAAAATTATGGAAGTCTATGTGGACGACATGTTGATAAAGACACAAAGCGAAGACACATTACTGTCCGACCTGACTCAAGTGTTCGACACTAGAAGGAAGCATGACATGCGACTCAATCCTGCAAAATGCACCTTTGTGGTAGAAGCAGGCAAATTCCTAGGTTTCATGCTCACGCAAAGAGGAATTGAAGCAAACCCGGATAAATGCCAAGTCATACTCAACATGAAGAGCCCCACCTGTGTCAAAGAAGTGCAGCAACTCAACGGGAGATTGGCTGCCCTATCCAGATTTTTAGCAGGGGCAGCGATAAGATCTCTCCCCTTCTATGCTACTTTAAGGAAGGGAAAGCAGTTTGAATGGATGACAGAATGCGAACAAGCCTTCCAAGACTTCAAGGAGTTCTTAGGACGGCCGCCTATCTTATCTCGACCACGAGAAGGAGAACCGCTCATATTATATCTCGCAGTAGGAAGCCGGGCAATATCCTCAGCACTAGTCAGAGAAGACGAAAGTGGGCAACAACCCGTCTACTTCATTAGCAAAGCGCTACAGGGATCCGAGCTGAACTACCAGAAGATAGAAAAGTTTGCCTATGCTCTCATTCTAACATCTCGACGACTTCGCCCATACTTCCAGGCTCACACCATTAAGGTTCGAACCAACCAGCCCATAAAAGGAATACTGCAGAAAACAGATTTAGCAGGCAGAATTTTACAATGGGCAGTCGAGTTATCAGAATTCGACCTCCAATATGAAGCTCGGACGGCCATTAAATTACAGTATCTGGCCGACTTTATCGCAGAATTCACAGATACCTTGGAAACCCCACATAATGGAATCTCTACGTGGACGGTTCTTCAAATAAGACTGGAAGCGGCGCAGGCGTGATAATAGAAAGCAACCAAGGAACCCAAGTTGAGCTCTCCCTCAAGTTCGGGTTCCCGGCCCCAAACAACCAGGTGGAATATGAAGCGTTATTAGCCGGTTTGAAGCTGGCTATAGAGGTTGGAGCTCAAAAACTCAACATTTACAACGATTCACAAGTAGTCACCTCGCAGATAACAGGGAGCTATCAAGCCAAAGATCCCACCATGAAAAAGTATTTGGATAAAACTAAGGAACAGCTCGGACAACTCAGGGAATATAAGATCTGCCACATACCCCGCGAACAAAACGCCCGAGCTGACGCACTCTCAAAACTAGCCAGCACCAAACCAGGGGGCAACAATAGAAGCATCATCCAGGAAATGCTACAAAACCCGTCAATCTCAGAAGAGAAAAAATCCTAGCCATAACAAGTCAGGACCAAGGATGGATGACCCCATAATTAACTACCTCAAAGCAGAGACGCTCCCCACAGAGGAAAAGGAGGCAAAGAGATTAAAAAGAGAGGCACAGTACTACACTATTATAAACAACATCCTGTACAAAAGAGGGATCTCAATACCACTATAAAATGTGTGCCGACCAACAACACAAAGGAAGTGCTAGAAGAAGTACACGGCGGCATGTGCAGCAAGCATCTCGGAGCAAGAGCTCTTGCCAAAAAAGTACTCCGAGCGGGATTTTATTGGCCAACCTTATAGAAGGAAGCTATAGAATTTGTAAAGACATGTCCACCATGTCAGAAACATGCCAACTTCTACATCGCCCCGCCAGAAGAGCTCATCAGTATAACCTCCCCCTGGCCATTTGCAAAATGGGGACTTGATCTTCTCAGACCCTTTCCCCAGGGATCAGGACAAGTGAAATTCCTCATAGTCGAAGTAGACTATTTTACAAAATAGATTGAGGCAGAGCCCCTAGCCAACGCCACCGCTCAAAGAAGTCGGAAATTCCTATACAGGAACATTGTCACGAGGTTCGGGGTTCCATACTCCATCACCACAGACAATGGCACTCAATTCACAGACGCAGGCTTTAGGAGACTAGTAGCCAACTTGAATATAAAGCACCAGTTCACCTCCGTCGAACACCCTCAAGCCAATGGACAGGCCGAAGCTGCCAACAAAGTCATATTGGCTGGGTTGAAACGGAGACTACAAGATGCAAAGGGAGCTTGGGCCGAAGAACTTCCACAAGTCTTATGGGCATATCGAATAATGCCACACTCCACGACAAATGAATCACCCTTTCGACTAGCATATGGAGTGGAGGCAATGATCCCAGTAGAGATCGAGGAAGGGTCATCCAGGGTAGTCCACTACAATGAAGAGGCTAACTCTCAACTTCAGAAGGAAGAACTCGACCTACTACCTAAAATCCAGGAAAGAGCTCGGATCAGGAAAGAAGCACTAAAACGTCGAATGGCTTCCAGATATAATCAAAAGGTAGTGCCGAGAAGTTTCACGGAGAACGATCTCATCCTAATCCGAAATGATATTGGAACAACTCGACCAGGAGAAGGAAAGTTGGCAGCAAACTAGAAAGGACCCTACCGAGTTGTAAAAGTACTTGGGAAGGGCTACTACAGACTGTCCGAACTCGATGGACGAGAGCTTCCCAGATCATGGCACGCCTGCAACCTAAGAAGGTACTACAGCTAGAAAAGTAAAAGATCTCACTATTGGATGCACTCTTTTTCCTGAAAAGGTTTTTTAATGAGGCACCAAGTTGAGACTCAAACACTATTCGACATAAAGGGATGAAAAATTCTCACATGTATATATTTGCACTTTCCTTTGAATAAAATATATATTTTAGATATTCTACAAGTATTCAAGACACATTAATCTAAAGCATTCATCGTCCGATTATAAAGCAACAGATTGGCAGAAAGTGAATAACAATTTCACTGCACGATCACGATAAAGACAATCGTCCGATAAAGGTGAAAACGCGATTCACCCAAAAGACGATCTAAAGATAGCAACCACCTTCTACAAATCGACAAAGATGAACACAGAATAATGTAAGAAGTTATCAAAAGTGATCCGAAAAAGAACCGGACGAGGTCTTATGGATTGCTAAATAATAACTTAAAGACTGGCCGATGTTAAGAAGTCGGACCAAGTCAACCCTAGTTATAAGTAAACCCTAGAAAGAGGTCTGGCCAACCCTATTAAAGAGGATTACTTTAACTTAGAAGGGCCCGACATGACAAAGTCAGCCCAAAATGAAAAGTTATAAGAAGTAGTCCCTGAAAGAGATCTGACAAAGATCCAAGAAAGAGGATTACAAAAATAACTTAGAAGAGACCGACATAACGAAGTCGGACTCCTACTACTAAAAAGTTATAAAAGTAATCCCTGAAAGAGATCTGACAAAGATCCAAGAAAGAGGATTACAAAAATAACTTAGAAGAGACCAACATAACGAAGTCGGACTCCTACTACTAAAAAGTTATAAAAGTAATCCCTGAAAGAGATATGACAAAGATCCAAGAAAGAGGATTACAAAAATAACTTAGAAAAGGACGACGTAAAGAAGTCGGCCTACTACAAAGCAAGTTACAAAGGTAACCCCTGAGAGAGGACGGACAAAGGACTACCAAAATAACTTGGAGGACCAACTTGAAGAAATCGGTTATAGATCGTCAGAAATACAAGCAAGAGCGAGAAAACCAAAAAACAAGTTGGACCCACATAACCATAACCTCAAAGGATCCAAGCTACAAACAATAAAGCAAATCCGAAGAGGACGAGCGGCAGGGTTCCAACATCCTCAAAAAACAAAAAAGATACCAAGTTAAGCGCGAAAACATGATATAATCTACAAAGTTATAAAGCTTCAGAGGCCACCAAAATCTACCTCAAAAGCTAGAAAGTTACTTTTGTTTGTCAAAACAAAAAGTTGCTAGGCAAGCAACGAGAAAGTATTAGCAGTTAACAAAGCATAAAGAGTTTAAAAAGCCCACAAGCCAGGCCAACTACATAAATATCCATAATAAATGGGCTAAGGGTCAGAAGACTTTTTAGCAGCATCAGTCCAAGGAGACGGAGGGCGAGTCTGGAGAGGAACAGCATCCACAGTACCTTCATCCCGGTTAAGATCTGGCAGTCAGGATCAGAAGCGGGAGGGCCGACCTCGGCAGGAACAGCAGGAGTTGACACCTTGGCAGAGGACACAGGGGGAGGTTCAACATCATCATCATCCTCGTCATCAGGGACAATCTTGCCATCCCTGACAACGTTATCTAGGCTGAAGAGGGTCAGGTCGGCCTCGGGAGCAATAACCCGAACTTGTTCCTTCAGGTTCTCATAGGCAGCAGTTACACTACCAACAAGATGACCTTGGAGCTCGGAGTAATCAGCTCAGGCATTCTCCAACTCCTCCCTCAGGCGCAACACCTCCCGGTAAGATGTCACATAACTATCCTTATGTCTCATAGCCGTATCCTCGGCCAGCCTCACAGAAGCCGCCAGAGAGATGGAACTCGCCTTCTCATTCTCCAAATCTTTTTCCAACTTGGCCACCTTCACTTCAAGCTCCTCCTTCAAGCCTTTCATCCGATCAAACTCCTGTTTGGCCTCCTCCATAAAAGCTTTAGTGGCATGGAGAGGAAAACTTTGAGCAGTTCGATATAGGGCCGCTCCCATGTGTGCCATCTTGATACTACTCCGAGTTATATAATCAAAATAATGAAGAAGCGACACGTCGTCCATAGGGAGGATGCCATAAGGGCCGATTTGTTGATCTACAAACTCGACCGCATCAAAGTTAGGAGCATCAAGGTTGAAAGGCTCAATCGTTTTTTGCTTTTTACTAGGAGGAGCACCAGAAGCTGCAGCAGAAGACTGGGGGGGCTCCACCGGACGAACCCGAGGAGTGGGGATCACCTTCCTCGGACCAGGAGAACTCGGCATGGGCGGCTTCATTGAAACTTGCGAAGATCCCTCCCCAGCCCCCTTGGCCGAGATGTTTCGAGCAGCAGTTTCCTTTTTTTCCCTTTTGAAGGCCTTCATGGAATCATTATTTTTTGACATCTCTGCAAAAACAGCCACAGCAAAGGATCACAATCACAAGAAGAGGAAGCAAAGCCAATAAAACAAATATAGAAATAAGTCTGACAAATACCCAAAACAGTCCGAACCAGAGACGGATCGTTTAAAAATCTTTTTGTATCAAGATGAGGAGGCGCCCCCCATAAATCCTCAAGAACAACAACAAAAGCACGTTCAACATCGTCAAGCATCTCCCAAGTATAGCGAGACACTCTCACATCCTTCTGCCACCATAGAGGGAAAGAGGGCTCATCGTTTTCATCAAGAAAAAAGGGGCGGGCCCCCTCGACGGCACGAACTTTAAAGAAGTAATTCTTGAAGTCCTTAAAGGACTCATCATACATAGCAAAAACTTTATGGCCCTGGACAGACCTGAAGGAAACCCAGGAAGCTTTCTTTTTCGAAGAACCACCAGGCTTGGCGGATACAAACAAGTACAGGAAGAGAGTCAGAGAAGGTGTTACACCTAATTCTCGGCAGAGTAACTGAAAAATCTTAATAAAACTCCAGGAATTTGGGTGAAGCTGGGAGGGGGCAATATTACACGACCACAACAAGTCGGTCTCGAAGGCAGTGAAAGGAAAGGTAACATTCAACTGACTGAAGAAGTATTCATAGGAGTAAAAAAAGGGACGCTCCCCCTCGATGGAAGTCGGAAAACAAACTCTCTCATCAGAATCAGGAGCAACAAGCTCATAATCTCCCTCCCGGGCACTATTACCACAAATCCTATGGCGCTTCCTCAGCTCTGTGCAAAATTCAGCATCCACAACAGAAACACACAGCAAGACAAGGGAGTCCAGCCAATCGGACATCCCCTCAGAAACTCGGGAAGACATCTCTATAATGTTATTGCGAGAAGACATGAGGCCAACTAACCCTACAATAAGAAAAGAAGATGGGGTTACCAAAAAATCTCGGACAAGGGAAAAAATGACTCGATTAATACGATACAGGTAAAGAAACAGCAAAGGAAAACCCCAAGACTCAAACCAAAGTCCTGGGGCATCCCTTGGAGGCAGTAACAAAGCAAGGTTTCTAGAAAAATCTACAGCTCCCACCCAAGCATTTCTCAAAACAAGAAAAAGAAAAAGTCATCACAGTCTACCATCAAAAGCATTCCTAAAAATTAAGTGCGCCAAGAAGAAACTATCAAAGATGCGAACTTTCTCAGAATCAGGCAAAGTAACCTTCAAATAAAGCAAGAAACAGATGCAGATTTTCTAGATAAACGGTGTCAAACAGAAAACAACCAGAAGCAACAAAAAAACCCTAGACAGCCTCAACAGAAATGCCAAGAGAATGCATAGCAGAAATTCAGGAAGAATGCATTACAGTGACAAGCAAATACAAGACCATGAAAGGATTCAAACTTTTCAAAACATGCAAAATCGAAGCTCTACCAAAAACTGAAGACGAAGCTACAAAAGAAGCAAGAAAACTAGAACCAACCTGGAAAAAGCGGCAAGCTTCAAAGAAAGATTGAAGATGGAAGATGAAATCTGGAAATCACCGTCTCACAAGAGAAAACCCGAACAAAAGCAATGTCGCAGGGAGAAACGCGAAACTGCAAAACCCCGAGCAAAAACAGAAAGCGAGAAAGAAAAGGGAAGTTACAGTAACAAGGGAAGAGAAACCGTTTTTTGGGTATAAAGATTCAAAATAAAAACCAAGGGAAACAGAGCATTAAAAGCTAATTAATGAGGGTATTTAAAACCTCACACGTTCCCAAGAAATGAGCGCTAATACAAAAGCGCGCGCTTTCAGAGGAAGACGTTCTACATTCGAAATTCTACAAAGAAAGGAATCGACTAAGTGCTTGAGTTCGGCTTCGCTAGAGAAGGACCGAAGTCAAAAACTCGACCTCAAAAAAGAAGACCGAGCTCAAGCAGGGAAACTGTTCATACCCTGGGTCAAGCTGATCGACCCGGGATGATCGGCGACAAAGCGACCGACCTCTTTAGGACTGACTAGCCGACCTCTTTTTAAAGAGCTCGGCCAAATCGACAGGAAAGCCCAGTAAAGGGCCCAAATAGAGGAGCACGACCCAAATCCAAAGGCAATCCAAGCCTATAGAGATAAAGGCAGTTCCCTTAAAGATAAGCTGACTTCACTCAAGATAAAGATAAGATAAGATAAGATAACTAACTTATCTTATCAGAAAGGTCAGCCCACACTACTATAAATACACTGGAGCACCCAGGTATAACTCATACTTTGATTCTACGTAAAACCTGTTTAATACCCATGCTAACTTAAGCATCGGAGTCTCTTGCAGGTACCCCCCACCCTCCGGTGACCAAGGATCAGCAGTGCAGCCAGTCCAACAAGTCGGACGCGGCGGCTCCGGCCGCCATCAACAAGTCGGACGCAACAGCTCCAACCAGCAAAGAAGATCTCCTCCGAGATTGACCTACAGTTTCAGGTAACCCTCGAAACAGCAGTTTTCTTGGAAAAGAAGCTATTCATACTTGGATCTCTTCGGAACCTTGGAAGAGGAATGAGGAGATCATGCTAGAAATGCTTTCTCATGTTGGACCAAATTAGGGTTTGGACGGATATAGTGACATATAATTCTTCCAATACTTTGATTTGGAAATACATGTGGTATAATCAGTGACCATACTTCATCTCTTCTCATGAGAAATTAGACCAAGGAATTGGCTATTGATCAAGATTTGAGAGATTGAATTACCAAGAAATTGGAATTCAATCACTTAAGATTGCCAAGGAGATCAATGAATGCATTGATTGAGGAAGAGATGAAAATGAACTTGATCCGGAGAATACAATATCTCCTGAGCCCAATGAACTCCCCATTTCTGATCTTACCCATTCTCTTTACTTTCTGCCATTTACTTTTATGTTCATCTTCCCCATTCTCCATTTAAGATTCTGAAATTTACTTTCCGTCATTTACATTCAGTTTTTTATTTCCAGCAATTACATTTTCTGCCATTTACTTTTTCGCCATTTGATTTCCTGCAATTCTCCAATCAAATCCTGCTTAGCTTAACTAGAACATTCCTCCAATTAAAGTTGCTTGACCAATCAATCCCTGTGGGATTCGACCTCACTCTATTGTGAGTTTTTACTTGACGACAATTCGGTATACTTGCAGAAGGGAGGTTTGTTGAGAGACAAGTTTCCGTGCATCAGTCTACGCAATCAAAGATGGATGGAGCCAAGAGGATCTGATCACCCCTTTAGGCAACAACACCTTCCAAGATATCATGGACAAAGACCATTGTACAATGCATACTGACGTCAGGATTTTTGTCAGTAAAGAATGTCATAAAAATAGTCGTGTTGTAGATATAGTCTCTAAACCGACAGAAATCCCTTCGTACAAATATTTTGGTTGTCACAAGTAACAAACCCCTTAAAATTGTTAACCGAGTATTTAAACCTCAGGTCGTCTTCTCAAGGAATTGCAGGGAGGTGTTCTTATTATTGATTATGAAAAAGTGTGTTTTTGGGGAATGTTTAGTTTGGGCAATGGGCACAGATATATTTAAATGACAAGTAAAATAAATAAATAACTGTAAAATAAGCATTTGGCAAGGTATGAAGACTGGAGGTCCTATCCCAGTTATCCTTATCAATTGTAATGAGAATTGGATTTTTCTTCCACTTTATTAATCTCTAACTATGAAGGTAAGTTAAGTGGATGAATTAATTCTTGAAGAATTCCAATTCTCAATCAACAATGAGTTTGATAACTCAAGAGTTACCAATTATTTAACCAAAGCCAAAAGAAAGAAAATGTGTAAGTTAAATTGAAAGCACTTATAAATAAAGCAAAGCAATCTTAAATCTGAAAATACCTCGAATTGCATTAACAAAAGAAATTAAATCTGGCATAGATGTTCATAAATTAAATTGAGAAAATAAATAAAAATAAAGAACCTGGGATTGAGAGTCACTCCTAAAACTAAGAGAAATCCTAAATCCTAATCCTAAGAGAGAGGAGAGAACCTCTCTCTCTAAAAACTACATCTACTCCTAAAATTGTGAATGTGAAAGCCCTCCTTCATGAATGGATGCATTCCCCTACTTTATAGCCTCTAATATGTATTTTTTGGGCCGCAAACTGGGTCAAAAACAGTCCAGAATTCGCTGGTTTCGAATTCAAAACGCGCTGATTTCCGTCACTGCGACGCGGCCGCATGGATCACACGATCGCGTCACCTAGAATCAGAGGAACTATAGCTTATTATATATCAAATCGAAGCCCCAGACGTTAGCTTTCCAACGCAACTGGAACCGCATCGTTTAGACCTCTGTAGCTAAAGTTATAGCCGTTTGAGTGTAGAGAGGTCAGGCTGGACAGCTTAGCAATTTCTCCAACTTCTTGCATTCCTTCCACTTTTTCATGCTTTCTTCCCATCCTCCAAGCCATTCCTGCCTTATAATATCTGAAAACACTTAACACATATATCAAGGCATCTAATGATAATAAGAGAGGATTAATAATAACCAAATATAAGATCAAAGAAGCATATTTTTCTATCATAGCACAAAATCAAGAAGGAAATATAAAACCATGCAAATAGTATGAATAAGTGGGTAAAGAGTTAATAAAAACCACTCAATTAAGCACAAGATAAACCATAAAATAGTGGTTTATCAACCTTCCCACACTTAAACAATAGCCTGTCCTCATGCTAAGCTCAAGAGAAGCTATAAAAATGAAGAGGAATGGTAGAATGTATGGAATGCAACCTATCTATATGAATGCAACTACATGCAGAATGTTTCTATCTACTTGATTAAAAATAAACAAATCTTTCAAGAACAAATATGAACTGGATTTCACTAATTCAAATCATAAAAATGAAGTATAAATAGACTTGCAAGAAGAAAATAGCTCATGAAAGCAGGGAACAAGGAATTGAGCATCGAACCCTCACTGGTAGTGTATACACTCTAATCACTCAGGTGTTTAAGGTTCGATCTCTCAATTCTCTACTAACCTTGCTTTCTAAGGCTTGCTCTTCATCTAACAATCAACATAAATTTAATGCATAAATACACAAATCAAGAGGTCTTTTAAGGGTTGTAATGGGGTTAGGGTCAAGGTAGGATTGTATTTGGCCAAGTGGACTAAAATTTGAATCCTTAATTAACTTGAACTTTTCCCACCTAACTTAAACAATCCATGTAATCATAATACAATATCTAACTATCCATTAACCATGTTTTCCATATATCCATGCATTCTAATTTTAAGTACAGTATATATGCATTGCTTTCACCACTTACTTTGGGGCATTTTGTCCACTTTCTCTTATTTGTACTTTTTCTTTTCTTTTCTCTCTTTTTTTTATATATATATTTTTTTCTTTTTCTTTTGTTTTTCTCAATGCATATGATTAATTTATTGAATGCATGAACATATTCTCAACATTCTTTCACATTTTCAGAAAATTCTAACATACTCAATTCTCAAACCAAATGTTTCCAAATCCACTTTCCCCACACTTAAATCATAAGCACTCTCACTAGTCTAAGCTAACTAAGGATTCAAATTAAGGAGATTCTTGTTTTCCACTTAGAGTTGATGATGTGCTAAAGTAAAGAACAAAGGGGTAAAATAGGCTCAATTTGGTTTGCAAAGGATAATGAAAGGTAAGGCCATATGGGTATGTAAGCTCAGTGAAACAAAGGCCTCAATCATGTAAGTGTATGCATACATCAAATTATGGAAATATAGAATTAAGCAAGACAAAGATCACAATTTTAGAGAGAAAAAAACACACATCAAAAATAAAATATTGGTTGAAAAATGCAACCAATTTAAATAGGCTCAAAATCTCACAGGTTTTGTGTGTTCGAGCTCTAAACCATGTTCCTAAATAATATTTCTTCAAACAAGTGTAACATTAAATTTTATTCAAATTAGTGAAATACTCTTAAAATTTTCTTGAAAAAGAAAATATTACTTTAACCAAGTGATAAAATATGCAAAAATCAAACAAATATGCAATCAATCATGCAAATGCAACAATGAACAAATAAAGAAAATAAGATTATTGGTGTTTGAAAAGAAAATACTAACCCACGGAGATCGGTATCGACCTCCCCACACTTAAAGATTGCACCGTCCTCGGTGCATGCTGAGATTTGCAGGTGGATGGGTTGTTTCAACTGTTGCTTTTCTCTAAGGATTGTGCAGATGGACTTGTCTATCTCCCCATGTAAAATGTCTTCCGCTTCCCTTCCGGGTGGCCATCCTAAAAGAAAAAGGGAAGAAAGGTAACCCAATAATAGAGATAAGAAAATAAATGAAGTATAGTTGGGTTAATGCCAAATGATAAGGGTCTCAATTACATGGTAGCTACAACATGCAAGTGAGAAAATAATAGAAGTACATGGCAGATCAGTGATGCAGAAATCGCAACAAAGGGGAAGAGTGTGGGTAATGAAAATATCAATGTAAGTTCATGTCAATACAAATGAAGTGCAAGTATCATAAATGATTGGCATTGGCAGATAATTAATATCATCTCACAGTGTAAAACAAGTTACCAAAATAAATTTAAGAAAAGAAGCAACAATTGAATAAGAAAAATTTTTAACACCAATGGAAAAATAAAAATTCAGAAAAGAAAATAAAAATATGCACAAATTAAAATGCAATGAATGAAATATGCAAATAAATTAAGTAAAATAAAATAAAAGAAAGAAGATGAGAAGTGAAAGAAATAAAGTAAGAAAGAAAAGATAGAAGAAATTAGGATTGGAAGAAAAGATAAGATATTTTGGCTCATCTGGATAAGTTGTGCGTCACTTTCGACGCGGACGCGTGGGGCACACGGTCGCGTGACTTGTGCTTTTAAGTTAATTGACGCGGTCGCGTCAGTCACGCGGTCGCGTGACACGTTTTGTGCTACTGGCGCGAGGGCAGTCTCGCGCTCGCACAACTCTCTGTTCAAAACTCATTTTGCCAAATCTTAGGGTGACGCGGTCGCGTGGGTGACGCGATCGCGTGAATGGCCTGATTTCCAATATGACGCGGACGCGTGGGAGACGCGTTCGCGTGGGAGGCTTGGGCTTCCAGCACGAGTCCATCCCAACTCCAGCACAACTTTCGGCCAAGCACCCCTTTTACGTCGATTTTCAGGGCACGCGGCCGCGTGGGTGACGCGGTCGCGTGGGAGGCCAAAGTTCCCATGTGACGCGGTCGCGTGGGACGATTTGTGCCATTGGCACACCTCCAGCGCTGCTCCTGCATAACTTTCTGTTCAATTTATTATTCTCTCATCTCCTTGTGACGCGAACGCATCGCTGATGCGGTCGCGTCGCGTGCTCTCTTTCCTTTTTTTTTATCTGAAAACAAATGCAGAATGCAGTGTTAATGTGATGCAAAACTCCAGGTTCAATAAAATTCAAAATTAAACAAAACTAAATAAAATTATAATTGAAAAAAGGAAAGATTATACTATGGTGGGTTGTCTCCCACCTAGCACTTTTAGTTAAAGTCCTTAAGTTGGACATTTGATGAGCTTCCTGTTATGGTGGCTTATGCTTGAACTCATCCAGGAATCTCCACCATTGTTTGTGATTCCAGTAACCTTCGGGGTCCCAAACTAGGCATGTAAAACCCTTGAGCAGCTTCAAAAAGATTCTTAGGCTCCCGGGGTGTTGGATGTCAGAACAGATTCCAGGATCCCAAACCTTGCTTTTACACCCGTTTTTGTCTCGATTTGCATTTTTTCAGTCGGGTGAAAGGTGATCTGAATTCTCACTGCAGCGACCAAACAGCTTCCTAGACCCATTCAGTTGAGCTTTATACCAACCTTTTGCGTTTGAACTTAAAGCTTCCAACCATGATGAACCTTGCTTGACAATTCGTACCACTGACCATTTTCCTCTTACTCTTAATGCCACAAAGAGCTCTAAGTTGACCATCCGTCTCCAGTAGCCCATATTCAAGTGGGATTAGAAAGCTATGGGATATAAATTTTACCCACTTGAATGTTGTGAAGGATGATGGCAACTTAGGGGGAGGTATTTTTAATGAAATTGCAAGTTCCACTCCCTTGTGCTCTTCTCTGATAATTACCACTTCTTTGCAAGCTTCTTCAATTTCAACCTCTTCCTCTTGGCAGCTCTCTTCCAATTTAATCTCCTCTTCATTGCTTTCCAAGGGCATGGGAGGTTGTGCTTCTTCTTCTTGAATCTCCATCTCTTGATCAACCTCTTCCAAGTCTTCAACTATGATATGCTTTGGAGGTTGTACACCCTCCTCAGCATCAATTTCAACCGTCTCGGAAGGAGGCTCTATGACTGGACTTTCCCATGGAGGTTCTGCATCTCCTAAGTCTTCAACCACTTCTTCTTCTTCTTGAACAATGACAGCTTCTTCTACTTGTTCTAGTACGAATTCATTCTCTGTCTTGTCCACTGGGGTTTCTGGTATCTCCTTCATGCTATGCTCTTCACTAGATTGTCCACATGGGGCTGTGGCTGATCCTTGTGTATTTAAGCGTCTAGAAGCCCATTGAATTAATACTTGCCCCAGTTGTTGAGTGGTTGCCTGAAATCGATCCATTGTTTCCTTGAGACGATCCTTTGCCTCTTGATGCACTCGGCTTTCATAAATAGGATCATAGTGCTCTTGGATTGATGGATATGGAGATGGTGAATATTGAAGTGGTGGTTCTTGTGAGTAATTGGGTTGGAATTGGGGTGGTTCTATATATGGTTCATATGGCTCATAAGGTGGTTGGTATGGTGGTTGAGGATTAGGGTCATATGGAGGTGAATGGCGGAAAGGGGCTTGTGAGTATGGTGGACCAAAGTCATGTTGAGGAAAGGGTTCATAGGCATACGGTGGTGGTTGTTGATAGTCTACTGGAGGTGGTTGTTGCCACGAGGGTTGATCAAATCCTTGTGGCTCCTCCCATCTTTGATTGTTCCAACCTTGATGCCTGCTCTCATTGTAATTTCTTCTTCCTGCAACATTATTGTAACCAGACTCATAGCCAAAGGGGTGAGAGTTCATAGTAGCAAATAAAAAATTAAAAACAAAAATAAAAATAAATTTAAATTAAAAGGTTATTTAAATTTTGAATTTGAATTTTGAAAAAAAAAATTTTAAATTTAAATTTTGAAATTTGATTTTTATTTTTGAAATAAGATAAGATAAAATAAAAATTTTAAAATAAAAATCAATAACCTCTTAATTTAATAAAAATAAAAATAAATAAACAAGCAAAAATAAAAAAAATATTTACAATAACCAATAATAAGGCACACGTTTGCAATTCTCCGGCAACGGCGCCATTTTGACGTCAGGATTTTTGCCAGTAAAGAATGTCATAAAAACAGTCGTGTTGTAGATATAGTCTCTAAACCGACAGAAATCCCTTTGTACAAACGTTTTGGTTGTCACAAGTAACAAACCCCTTAAAATTGTTAACCGAGTATTTAAACCTCGGGTCGTCTTGTCAAGGAATTGCAGGGAGGTGTTTGATGCACATAAACTAGTTATGCTACGATTTAGGAAATTGCACGATCGGCAAAATTCCTACCGGCAAGTGCACCGGTTATCGTCAAGTAAAAACTCACAATAGAGTGAGGTCGAATCCCACAAGGATTGGTTGATTGAGCAATTCAAATTAGAAGTGTGTTCTAGTTGAGCGGAATCAAGATTTAGATGAGAATTGCGGAATGTAAAATTGGCGGGAAAAGTAAATGACAAGAAATTGAAATGGCGGAATCTTAAATTGCAATGAATTAAAGAGCATAAGCTAAATTGCTGAAATTAAAAGGGAATGGGGGTGATTGCATGAATTTAATTGCAGAATGTAAAGAGAAAGTGGTAGATCAGAAATGGGGAATTCATTGGGTGTTAGGAGATATTGAGATCTCCGAATCAAAACATTTTTATTTCTTCCTCAACCAATGCATTCATTGAATTTTGCTTGGCAATCTTATATGATTGGATCCCAATCCCTTGGCTCACCAATTCTCTCTAAAAACGAACAAATTCCCAATCCCTTGGTTTAAATGTTCATAAGAAGAGATGATGCTCGATCACTGATTATACCACACAGTTTCATGAACCACAATTTGGTAGGATTACATGTCACAATATCCATCCAAACCCCAATCCAATTCACTGTGAGAAAGCTTCTCTAGCATGAATCCTCCATTCCTTTCCCAAGGTTCCGAAGGATTCCAATTATGGGTAGTTTCTTTCCCAAGACAACTACCCAATGGAATTAGATCGAGAAGCTTTCTAACAAAATTCAAGAGAAAAGATTGAAGAAGAAGATAAAACTATTATTGATTCATTGAATTACAATAGAGCTCCCTAACCCAATGAAAGGGGTTTAGTGAGTCATAGCTCTGAATTCAATTACAAAACTAAAGGAAAATGATCCAAAGTTCTCTCTCCGAAAAACTTCCCCCTCAGGGGCTGGATTCCCCCTCAATCCCCCCGTTCTTGAGTTGTCACTTTGTTCTCTTGTCAACCTTGCCAATTTGATGCCAAATATAGACTATTATACCTCGTTGGAAAGCTATAGATGTCAACTTTCTAACGCAACTGGAAGCACCTCAATTGAATCTCTACAACTCGAGTTATACTCCATGGAAGGTGAAGAGGTCAGCTGGCCTGATTGCATGTTGGTACTATGCTCTTCTATGCACATTACGGGGCTGTTTTCTCCCTCAATTTTTAGTATCCATCATGCATGCCATATATGCTTGGAAAGCTCTAGATGTCTTCTTTCCAATGCATTTTGAATCACCTCATTTGGAGTTTTGTAGCTCAAGTTATTTATGTTTGAAGAAGGCATGGTCAAGCTGTTCCATATAACACGTTTAAGCTTCAGTTTAAGGTTAAACTGAAGCTTAAACGTGGAAATGGAAAAGGTAGCCCTGGAGGTCGAACACGTTTAAGCTCCAGTTTAAGGTCAAACTGGAGCTTAAACGTGGAAATGGAGAAAGCAACCCTGGAGGAGAAAACTTGGTCGAACACGTTTAAGCTCCAGTTTAAGGTCAAACTGGAGCTTAAACGTGGAAATGGCTCCCTGGTGCACTTCCCAATTCTGGCGTTTAACCTCCAGTTTAAGGTTAAACTGGAGGTTAAACGTGGAATTGCTTCCTGATTGGCATTCTCATTCTGGCGTTTAACCTCCAGTTTAAGGTTAAACTGGAGGTTAAACGTGGAATGCTTCTTTGGTGAGACTTTCATTCTGGCGTTTAACCTCCAGTTTAAGGTTAAACTGGAGGTTAAACTTCAATTCCAGCATTTCTTAGCCTTCATGATTCTGGCGTTTAAGCTCCAATTTAGGCTTAAACTGGAACTTAAACTCCACATGTGATATTCAAGCTTCCTTTATTAATTTTGTTGCTTCCTTGCCTAGCCTCTTCTTCCCTGAAATCATCCAAACAATTGCATCAAAGTCTTGCAAAAATTCATGAGAATTCTTCCATTCATAGCTTTCAAGGAATATAACTAAAAACTCATGGAATTTGCATCAAAATCTTCATGTTGAATGATTTAAGACAAGCATGACTATTTGGCCCAAAATGATTACTTAAGGCTCAAGAAAATGCATAAAACAACTAAAAATAAAAGAAAAAGGCTAGTGAAACTAGCCTAAGATGCCTTGGCATCAGTGTTCTTATTATTGATTATGAAAAAGTGTTTTTTTGGGGAATGTTGAGTTTGGGCAATGGGCACAGATATATTTAAATGACAAGTAAAATAAATAAATAACTGTAAAATAAGCTTTTGGCAAGGTATGAAGACTGGAGGTCCTATCCCAGTTATCCTTATCAATTATAATGAGAATTGGATTTTTCTTCCACTTTATTAACCTCTAACTATGAAGGTAAGTTAAGTGAATGAATTAATTCTTGAAGAATTCCAATTCTCAATCAACAATGAGTTTGATAACTCAAGAGTTACCAATTATTTAACCAAAGCCAAAAGAAAGAAAATGTGTAAGTTAAATTGAAAGCACTTATAAATAAAGCAAAGCAATCTTAAATCTGAAAATACCTCGAATTGCATTAACAAAAGAAATTAAATCTAGCATAGATGTTCATAAATTAAATTGAGAAAATAAATAAAAATAAAAAACCCGGGATTGAGAGTCACTCCTAAAACTAAGAGAAATCCTAAATCCTAATCCTAAGAGAGAGGAGAGAACCTCTCTCTCTAAAAACTACATCTACTCCTAAAATTGTGAATGTGAAAGCCCTCCCTCATGAATAGATGTATTCCCCTACTTTATAGCCTCTAATCTGTATTTTCTGGGCCGCAAAATGGGTCAAAAACAGTCCAGAATTCGCAGGTTTCAAATTCAAAACGCGCTGATTTCCGTCACTGCGACGCGGCCGCATGGATCACGCGGTCGCGTCACCTAGCTTCAGAGGAACTATAGCATATTATATATCAAATCGAAGCTCCGGACGTTAGCTTTCCAACGCAACTGGAACCGCATCGTTTGGACCTCTGTAGCTAAAGTTATAGCCGTTTGAGTGCAGAGAAGTCAGGCTGGACAACTTAGCAATTTCTCCAACTTCTTGCATTCCTTCCACTTTTGCATGCTTTCTTCCCATCCTCCAAGCCATTCCTGCCTTATAATATCTGAAAACACTTAAGACACATATCAAGGCATCTAATGGTAATAAGAGAGGATTAATAATAACCAAATATAAGATCAAAGAAGCATGTTTTTCAATCATAGCACAAAATCAAGAAGGAAATATAAAACCATGCAAATAGTATGAATAAGTGGGTAAAGAGTTAATAAAAACCACTCAATTAAGCACAAGATAAACCATAAAATAGTGGTTTATCACATACCAAGCTGATAGATATGGTGGATCTCCGGGTAGTTACCAACAAACCCCACCCTGTGCTTACAGACCATCCTCTCAACATAGCTTCGAACCACCGCACTCACAAGCTCCTTTTCACCATTCGCCACCATATGATCCTTATTTACTCCAATTCCAATCCAATTACTCCCAAAAACCACCACTTCCCTACGTACCATGTCCATATCCATCACCTCCAGAACCACAGTCTCGCCTCAAGGAAATAGTAGATCAACTTCATGTGACCCTTCATCAACTGGAGCAAGCAATAAGTCAATTATCTTCTAGACGTTCGGACATTCAAGGAACTCCCATAACTCCATGTGGACAATCTAATGAAGAACGTAGCATGAAGGAGATACTAGAAACTCCAGTGGACAGAACAGAGCATGACTTCGTACTGGAACAAGTAGAGGAAGCTGTCATTATAGAAGAAGAAGAATTGATTGAAGTCTTAGGAGACGCTGAACCTCCATGGGAATCCAGAGTTGTGGAGAATTCTATCAAGGATGTTACAATTGATGCTAAGGAGGATAGTGCGCAACCCCCAAGGCGGGTCTTTTATGAAGAACTAGACGGAATAATCCAAGAAGCAAGTTTCCTTGATGATGATAGTCACAAGTCAAGTTCTCCTAGTAATGAACTTGCATCCGCAAGTGAATTCTCCGAGATTGAAGAATTTTCCCCAAATGAATATGAAGATGATGCTAAGGTAGATTTTTCTCAACCTCCGACTTATGACTTAAGTGATGAGGAAGACATAGAAGACTTTGGTCAGGACGTGGTTGAAGTTGAAGAACCTTGCAGAGAAGTGGAGGAATTCACAGAAGATTACAAGGAAGTAGAATTTACAGAACCACTGGAAACACCTGTCCCAAGGCCATTACCACCTAATACAAGCTTCAAGTGGGTACAATCCTTAACCTTTATCTTCACTTTTCCACTTGAATATGGTTTGCTTGAAACAGATGGCCAGCTTAGAGCTCTCTGCGGCTTTAAGAGTAAGAGGAAAATGGCTCGCACTCAGAGCTGGTGTACAAGATCCAATAAGGTTCCACGCTTCAATTCGAAGTGCAAGGATTGGTATCAAGTTCAATTGAATGGATCACGGAAGATGTTTGGTCATCTTGGTGAGAATACAATTTCTAAACCGCCCGGATGGAAGCATATAGATCAAGACAAAGGCGGATTTAAAAGCAAGGTTTGGGATCCTGGAGTCTATTCTGACATTCGTCACCCCGGGAATCTGAGAACCTGTCTGAAGCTGCTCAAAAGCTTCACATGCCTAGTTTGAGAACCCGGAGGCTGTTGGCATTCCAAACATTGGTGGAGATTTCTGGATGAATTTAAGCATAAGCCACCATAACAGGAAGCTCATCCGATGTCCAACTTGAGGACTTTAACTAAAAGTGCTAGGTGGGAGACAACCCACCATGGTATGGTCATTTTTTTTCAATTTTTATTTCGTACTGTTTGATTTTATGTTATATTATTGAACCTGGATGTTATTCATAGCATTTGAATTAGCATTGCATACTGCATAATTGTATACCTGCATATATAAAAAAAAAGGGGGAAAGCGTGCGATGCGACCGCACTGCTAATGCATTCGCGTCAGTTGCGAAAACCACCTCCCACGCGTCCGCGTCAATCACGGGAACGCGTGATCTGGAAATCAGCATAAAAATCTAACGCCCAGAAATCTGGGCTGGAATCGTGCGGCTAGTGTGCATTTAGCACAAAACGGCCCACGCGTCCGCATCCCTGACACGAACGCGTCACTTGCAAAACACCCATCCCACGCGAAAGCATGAGCGATGCGTGGATTGCACGACACCCTAAATGGAGACAAAGAGTTGCGCTGAAATGACGCTAGACTTGTGCGTTTAGCACAATTTCCAACGACGTGGTCGCGTGCCTCACGCGACCGCGTCATTCATCCTTTTACTCATTCCATGCGATCGCGTCACTCACGCGATCGCGTCGACCCCATTCCACTCTAGTCACGCGACCGCGTGCCCCACGCGTTCGCGTGGATTCAAATCCACTAACCCCAGTGACGCGAAGCCCTATTCCCCCCCGTGACCCAATTCTCCTTCCCCAACCCCCTCTGTTTTCTCTCCCTCCTTCCTCTGCACCCATCGCCACCACCAACCACCCCTGGCCGCCGCACCAGCGCCAACCACCCAGCCTAACGCGACGCCCACCCCCTCCCCTTCTTCCTTCCCCCCTCCTCCTTCCCTCTCTTCTTTCCCTCCGCCATTGCCCCCCACCGCGAACCACCACCGTCCGCCCCAGCACCCCCTCCCACCATCACAACCACCCTCCGCCCCACAACCCTCGAACCCCCTTCCCCTCCCTGTACCCCAACCCTAACCCAGCACCACCAAACCACCGCCACGCCACCCTACGTCACCGCTGCATTGCCGCCAACACCACCCCACTCCCACCACCTCTCTTCATTCCATACTTGTGCTTCTAACCACCAGGTTCCGCTGAACGCCATTTTTCTTTCATTCGTAGTTAGTTGCATATTTTTCAGTTTATCTTTAGAATTAGGATAGTTAGAGATGTATGTTGTAGTGGATTCTAGGTAGTTAGGTAGCTAGGATGTGGTTAGTGGATTTAGGCCTGCTAATTGCACTGTACTTGTTGCTTGTTTTACCTATTCTGCAATTATGTTCTGCTTGTGATGTTAGTATTGTTCATATGATGTTCTTACTGTTCATGCTGCTATTGAGACTACTCTTTCATGTTCATATTATTTATGTCTATTTGCATATTTATTTTAATGTATATGAACTATTCTGCTTGCTGTTTATTACCTGGGATCATCCAATTTTAGCCGAAATACTGCCCAATTTTCTGTAAATTGTTTTGTTTTTCATTCATGTTTTGGTTTTCGCGATTTGAATTTGGCATTACTTAGCTTTTCCCAAACCACTTCATGAATGCACGGGCCGCATTCTTATTCCTTTCGATTTCCTGGTTAATAAATTGCACTTTTGATGATTCGATTTTAATTTTTTTGCTATTTTTATATCTATATGAATCATCAACAACCTGATTTCCTTGCTTGCATATGAGTTGACTGTTGCTTAAAATTGTGAAATTCTTGTTACTTAGAAATCGATCATCATGCCACTTACTCTGACTTTCTTTTTACTAACTCACTGATTTTCGTTTTCTAACCTCTTTTTCTATTTTAACCACTTTTAACTTTCTAACTTCCCCCTTTTGCTTTTTTTTGACTAACTCTTTCAACTTTTTTAACTCGTGGCATGATTATTGTTTTTCCTAATTAACAGGTATTCTACTTATAACATATTTTGGATTGTAATTTCTCATCTCAGCTTTTTAACTCCGAAACAATCCAAAATGCACAATTATTCAACTCATTTCATAATTCTACTGCTCTTTTGCCACTATGTGCTTATCTTGTTATTTGCCTACTTATTTTCCTATTTTATTATATCCTAGATTTTTGTTTTTCAGGATGTTTGACTCTCAAAGAAAAGGAAAAGGAAAGGCAACAACTGGCAAACAGAAAAGAGGTGAATTCTTTATGTCTATCCTGGACACTATGCATGATGACTCCTGGCGGAAAAAGTACTTTACCCCGCAGGAGAAGGCTGACCAGCTCCTCCCTGCCAATGATCCAATTAAATTTGCAAACCGATACTGTGAGCTGAAGTATCCCGTGTTTTCCACCTCCAGAAACCTGTACCTGGAGCAGACTCTGAAAATTCCAGAAGAACAACAGCAGTACACCTCCGATCAGATCAAACAGAGAGGCTGGTTCTTCTTGGAGAGAAACCTGACAGAGGTCAATGCTTCCTGGGTAAGAGAGTTTTACTGCAACTATTTCAAGACTTCCCTGGATGCAGTGCACCTCCGAGGGAAATAGATACTAGTCCCTGAAGAGGCCATTGAGGATATTATGCGCCTTCAGCCTAAGTCAGATAAGCCTGACGGTTACCAAAAGGCTGAAGAGGACATGCGCTTTATGAGATTTGACTGGGATGCTGTCAAGCAGAGGATAGCCCTTGATCCGACTGTCCCATGGGTAATGGGTAAGAACACCACAATGCCTAAAGAAATCAAGCTTATGTATCTGAATGATGAGGCTCGGCTCTGGCACCAGATCCTGAGCAACTTTGTTATGCCGAGCACTCATGAGATAGAGCTGCCTGCCACTATGATCATCCTTCTCTGGTGTGTGCTGGAGGGTAAAGACCTCTATCTGCCACGATTCATCCGACACTATATGGCCAGGGTCTATGTCAGAGGCACCCTTCCTTTCCCTTACCTGGTCACCCAGCTAGGCCGTCGAGCTAACGTGCCTTGGGAGGATGCCGATGAGAAGCCACCTGCTGCAGACTGCAAGAAGATCATTCCTTACAGTAGGAAGTTTCAGGCCTTGGGCTACAGACCTCCATTCCTTACTGCTTCTGATGAGACAGCCACACCTTCAGCTGCCCTTTCTTCTTCCACTGCTGTACCAACCCCACCCACTGTACCCCCACCTGCTCCTAAGTCTATTTATCATTTGGTGCATCGACTCTTCGCCCGCTTGGATCGTATGGAGCGTCGAAACAAGCGACGCTATGAGCACGTCAAGTTGATGATCCGATCTTGCGGCGACATCCCCTCCGAGCCTGACACCCCTTCTGATACATCTGAGGTGGAGGAGGACGATCACGAGGAGGAGACACCTACCCAGGCTGCACAGACAGGACTAGAGCAGGCTGCACCACAGCAGGAGGTGCCACACCAGATTCAGGCCGCAGATCCAGAGATTCCCATCCAGTCAGAGCCTCCTCTGCAGCAGACAGATCCTCCTACCCTTATCCAGTCTGCAGATCCTCAGGCCACCACCGAGACTCCAGCAGCCCATCCTTCCAGTGATGACACTCCTTCACACCCAGCTTGAGTGAGCATCAAGGACGATGCTTTATTTTAAGTGTGGGTAGGTCGCCATCCCTGGCGTATTTCTTTTTGGTGAACCACTACAGACTCTTTCTATCTTATTTTGTTTATTTTGTATTTTTATCTTTACTTTTACTTTTCAGTACTTATACACTGTTCTTTTGCTGTATTTTTACTCTATTTTCACATTTTGCACTTTAGTTTATACCTTAGCCAGTTAGTTTAGTTGCAATTCTAAACTTATTAGTTATAGAATATGTGGATTAATTAGTATAGTTTACCCTTTTAGCATATGATAGTTGGTTTAAATTGAAAATAAAAAAAGAAGTAAACTAGAGACTTTAACATAATCAAAACAATCCACGCACCTTGCATATATAGCATTACATGTTAGTTAGTTAACAACATTTCTTCAAGGAGAAACACTAAAACTTTAAAGCCACCCAAAAAAAAAATTTTTTTACATTGAGAATAATGGGAACTCTTAATTTTTACTTGCATGACATATATAACTGATATATGATTTTTGAGCTAGAGAACACACAGCCTGTGAGTTTTGAGCTTAATTATATGGTTACATTCAAACCATAAATTTCATTCCTGTGTGTTTCGCCCTTCTTTTTATTCTGATGTTGTTTGCTTTGTTTTAATCTATATGTCCAATATAGAATATAGATACATACTAAGAGATGATTGAGGCCATTGCTCGAAATATTTTCTCACTTATCCCAAATTAGCCTACCTTTTACATCACCCTTGTTAGCCCCCTTGAGCTTTTTAATCCCCTCTTGTTTTATAACCACATTACTAGCCTTAAGCAGAAAAATAAAATAAAAATCCCAAGTTGAATCCTTGGTTAGCTTAAGATAGAAATTGTGTATTATTTAAGTGTGGGGAACTTTATGGGAATATGGATGATAGAAACAAATGTAGGAAAGTTAAAAAGAAAAAAGATGTTTCAAAATAAAAATTTGGGAAGCATGCTCATGTGAAATCAAAACAATTGAATTACCATGTGCATCAAAAAAATTTTATTATTATTTACATTTTCAGTATTTAATTAAGGGGATGCAAAAATTCTCCAATTGAAAAAATAAAAAGAATCAATGCACATGGGATAAAATTAAAGTTAATGCATGAGCTTGCAATACAAAGTGAGAAAATTTGGGCAAATAGGTTAAGAAGCTTTGAATTACAAAATATGTATGTTAGATGAGATCTTAGACTAATCAAAGATTCACTTATTAGCTCACTTAGCCTTATACATATACCCTTACCTTTACCTTGGCCCCATTACAACCTTGAAAAAGACCTCATGATTTTTGTATAACTGTATTCTATAATTATTGATTGGTTAGATGAAGAACAAAGTTATAGAAAGTAAGGATGAAAAGAAGAATAGAGTGATTAACCCAATAAACACTGAGTGACTAGAGAGTAAACACAAAATCCAGTGAGGGTTCAATAGCTCATCACCATATATCTCTGCTTCAATTGTTAATTGTCTTGCAAGTTTGTAAAAATATTTTTACCCATCTCAATTGTAAAAATGCTTTAACATTATCTAGGGTTTGGCTATGCATATATGATTCCTTGAGAATGTGAATTAATTTAACTACATGTAAGTTTTATATGCAATTGAATAACAATTAGAATTGCATGGCTCATTTAGGTAGTTTGAATTTAGAGTAGATTGCATTGCATGAGATTCTACCACTTTAACCTTACCTTACTCTTTATCTTGGACTTAGCATGAGGACATGCTATTGTTTAAGTGTGGGGAGGTTGATAAACCCATATTTTATGATATATATTGTGCTTAATTTAAGTGATTTATTCAGCCCTTCACCCACTTATTCATGAAAATTGCATGGTTTTACTTTCTCTCCCCTATTATGTGATATATGTGAAAAACATGTTTTCTATGCTTTAAAAATAATTATTTTAATTACCCTTTATTACCATTCGACGCCGTGATTTGTGTGTTGAGTAGTTTCAGATCTTCTAAGGCAGGAATGACTTAAAGAATGAAAAAAAAAACATACAAAAATGGAGTTTTGAAGAAAAGGCCAGCGACGCGAACGCATGGACGACGCAGCCGCGCACCTAGCGCGAAAAGGCAGCAACGCGAACGCGTGACTAACGTGGACGTGCGCCATGAGCAGAACATAGATGACGCGTACGCATGACCGAAGTGAACGCGTGACAAGGAAAACTCCAGATGACGCGACCGCGTGACCCACGCGGACGCGTGACAGATGCCACGCACCAGAAATTACAGAAAATGCTCCCAGCGATTTCTGAAACCCTTTTTGGCCCAAATCCAAGTCCAAAAAGCACAGATTAGAGGTTATAAAGTGGGAGAATGCATCTATTCATAGATGTATTCAATTATTCACTTTTCATGATTTAGATGTAGTTTTTAGAGAGAGGTTCTCTCCTCTCTCTCTTAGGACTAGAAATTAGGATTTTTCTCGCCTTTATGATTGTCTCTTTTTATCAGGTTCAATGTTCCTTTTTAATTATTTTATCAATTTAATTTATGAACTCTTCTATGTTACATATGATTCTCTTAATTAATGTTATTTGAGGTATTTCAGTTTATGATTGCTTTCTTTTATTTATGTTACTGTTGCTTCCAATCTGAAGACATTTTTATTCGAATAAGTTTACTTTTCCCCTTTTGGCCTTGGTTAAGTAATTAGTAACTCATGAGTTATCAAACTCAACGTGATTGATAATTGTTATCTTTGCTAATTGAATTGAACTTCAATAACTCCAGTCCTTTCTTAGGAATTGACTAGGACCTGAGGATCAAACTGATTGGTCCACTTAACCTTCCTTTGCTTTAGTAAAGGCTAACTAAGTGGGATTAAAACTCAATTCTCATCACCATTGATAAGGATAACTAGGATAGGACTTTCAAATTCTCATACCTTGCCAAGAGTTTATTTTATAGTTATTTATTTATTTATTTATTTGTCATTTAAATTACTTGTTCCTTACTTTCAAAACCCCCAATTTACAAAACTCATTACCAATAATAAGAACACCTCCCTGCAATTCCTTGAGAAGACGACCCGAGATTTAAATACTTCAGTTATCAATTTTAAAGGGGTTTGTTACTTGTGACAACCAAAATGTTTGTAAGAAAGGTTGATTGCTTGGTTTAGAAACTATACTTGCAACGAGAATTTATTCTGAATTCTAAACCGTCAATCTTCCGCTCTTCAGTGACACTCACCTTTGTCACTAACGCTGGATCAGGCCAAGATTGCCTACGTTAGTGGTCACGTTAAGACCACTAACGTGAATGGTAACGTGGAGCAAGGGATGATATGCCAACGTTAGTGACACTAACCTTTGTCACTAACGTTGGAGATGGCAAGCACACCCACATTAGTGGTCACGTTAATGCCATTAACGTGAAGCACAAACGTGGAAGGAAGGGGCGTTTTGAAGCGTTAGTGACAAAGGTAAGTGTCACTAACGTCCTCGAGCTTTGGCATGCCTACGTTAAGGGCCACGTTAGTTACACTAACGTGGATCATTAACATGGGAAAGAGGGATAAGGAGCAGTGTTATTGGTAAAAGTAAGTGTCAATAACGCTTGCGAAGGGCTAAGAGGCTACGTTAGTGGTCACGTTAGCACCACTAACGTTGAAGTTAACGTTGATCAATTGGTTTGGAACGTTAGTGACAAAGTTATCGTCACTAATGCTTTTGAACCCAAGTTTACACTTAACGTTAACGCCACTAACGTCCTAACTTACGTCCTACCATGCCTGACTTACATTCTTTCTGCAAGCAAAGCTGAGCCCACTGAAGACTGTAACTGCTTCAACTAAAGATCAAGAGCCCATATCCAAGACTTGAAGAGCTAACTAGAAGATCAGAAGAGTAGTATATATAAGGATAGTTTTGAATTAAAAGGAGGATCTGTAATTTGGGGAGCTACACTTTGTACATTTTACTTTCTCTGCAACTTCTAATTTAATTTCAGAATGTACTCTTCTCTATCATCTTCCATTTCTAGAGATATGAACAACTAAACCCCTTTTCATTGGGTTAGGGAGCTCTGTTGTAATTTGATGAATCAATTATAGTTTTCATTCTTCTTCTTCTTTCTTTTCTCTTGATTTACTAGAAAGCTTTCGATTGGTTAGTTGTCTTGGAAAAAAAACTTCCCATAATTGGATCTCCTCTGAGCCTTGGAAAAGGGATGAAAAGATCATGCTAGAATTGCTTTCTCATGTTGGACCAAATTTTGGTGTCCTTTGCGTTTTTATTTTCTTAAAAATTTCTAAAATTTATTCTTGGTGTTCATCTTGATCTTCAAAGTGATCTTGGTGTTCATATTAACATTCAAAGTTTTCTTATTTTCTTTCTTTGTTTTAATCTAAAAAAATTCTAAGTTTAGTGTCATTTTATTATTTTTCTCTTTCCTCATTAAATTCAAAAATTCAATAAAATATCTTTTCCTTTATTTGCTCATTATTTTTGAATTCCTTAGGTTGACTTAGTCAAAATTTTTAAAATTTGGTAGTTTCTTGTTAGGCAAGTTAAAATTTCAATTTTAAAAATTTACCTTCTTAAATCTTTTTCAAAACAAATTCTTTTTCAAATTTATTTTATTATTTTTCAAAAATTTTTTATAAAATTTTTCAAAATCTTTTTCTTATTCATAATTTTCGAATTACTTGTACTATTTTATTATTTTGATTGAAAAATTTGAAGTTTGGTGTTTCCTTGTTGAGAAAGTTTCAATCTTCAAATTTTAAAATCATATCTTTTTCAAATCTTTTCTTTTATTTATTTATTTTTACAAGTATCTTTAATTTTAAGACATATCTTTTTCAAAACTCCTTAACCACTTTCTCTCTCTTCATTTTTTTCGAAAATCATATCCAAAATTTTTCAAATCTTCTTGATTAATTAATCATTTTAGTATTCTAATTTTTTTATTTTATTTTTTTAGTTTTCAAAAATTATATTCTATTTTCCAATTATTTTATTTTATTTTATCCTATTTCCTTTTAATTCGGTTTATCCTTAATTAAATAAAATAAAAACAAAAATATATTTTATTTACAATTCACATCATCTCCCTTTCTCCATCATGGACCTAAGTGGAAATGAACAGTCCAGAAGGACTCTGGGGTCATATGCTAACCCCACTAATGCTTCCTATGGGAGTAGTATATGTATACCTCCCATCAAAACTAGCAGTTTTGAGCTAAATCCTCAGCTCATTATCATGGTGCAGCAAAATTGCTAGTATTTCGGTCTTCCACAGGAAGAACCTATTGAGTTTCTAGCACAGTTCTTACAAATTGCTAACACAGTACGTGATAAGGAAGTAGATCAGGATGTCTACAGATTATTACTATTTTCATTTGCTATAAAAGAGCAAGCTAAGAGGTGGTTAAACAACCAACCCACAGCAAGCATAAGAACATGGAAACAGTTATCAGATAAATTCCTGAATCAATATTTCCCTCCAAAAAGGAAGACACAACTAAGGCTGGATATCCAAGGCTTTAAACAAGAGGATAATGAATCCCTTTATAATGCCTGGGAGAGGTACATAGGGATGCTAAGGAAATGCCCCTCTGAAATATTTTTAGAATGGGTGCAGTTAGACATCTTTTACTATAGACTTACAGAAAAGGCCCAAATGTCTCTAGACCACTCAGCTGGTGGATCTATACATATGAGAAAGACAATTGAAGAGACTCAAGAGCTCATTGATACAGTTGCTAGAAATCAATATCTATACTTAAGTAATGGGTCCTCCATGACAGAAGAAGCTAAAGCAGTATCCACTGAACTTAGTCCTCAAGAACAAGTTGCTGAACTCAATCAGCAATTGCTTATTATAACAAAACAGTTCGCAGAATTCAAAGAGATGCTCCAAGACACTAAAAATGCTAATCAAAATATGGAAGCACAATTGGATCAGATAAGACAGCAGCTATCTAAACAGATAACAGAAGAATGCCAAGCTATTCAATTAAGGAGTGGGAAGACATTGAATGTCTCAACTCAAAGCAGCAGAAAGCCAAGAAAAGAACAACTGACAAAGGATGACCAACCCACTGCCCTAAAATCCCTCTGAGGACAGTAAGAGCCCAGAGAGGAATGATTCTAGCGTCCAAACGCTAGAAAAGGGTAAGAAATGGCGTTAAACACCCAAGGGATGGCCAGTTCTGGCATCCAAACGCCAGAAAAGGGTGGCAATTTGGCGTTAAACGCCCATGCAGCACCCAATTCTGGCGTTCAAAAGCCAATAAGGGATCAGACACCTGCAAGTGCTGATGATGACCCCCTTAAGCAGGCTTCTCCAACCACTTCTGTAGGAAATAAACCTACAGCAACTAAGGTTGAAGAATACAAAGCCAAGATGCCTTATCCTCAGAAACTCCGCCAAGCAGAACAGGATAAACAATTTGCCCGCTTTGTAGAATATCTCAGGACTCTTGAAATAAAGATTTCGTTTACAGAGGCACTTGAGCAAATACCCTCTTATGCTAAGTTCATGAAAGAGATCTTAAGTCATAAGAAGGATTGGAAAGAAACTGAAAAAGTTTTCCTCACTGAAGAATGCAGTGCAGTCATTCTAAAAAGCTTACCAGAAAAGCTTAAAGATCCTGGAAGCTTTATGATACCATGCACATTAGAGGGTGCTTGTACCAAGACAACTCTATGTGATCTTGGGGCAAGTATCAACCTAATACCTGCATCCACTATCAAAAATCTTGGTTTGACTGATGAAGTTAAACCAACCCAAATATGCCTTCAACTTGCTGATGGCTCTATTAAGATTCCATCAGGCATAATTGAGGATATGATTGTCAAGGTTGGGCCATTTGCCTTTCCCACTGACTTTGTAGTGCTGGAAATGGAGGAGCACAAAAGCGCAACTCTCATTCTAGGAAGACCATTCCTAGCAACTGGACGAACCCTCATTGACGTCCAAAAAGGGGAGATAACCCTGAGAGTTAATGAGGATGAGTTCAAATTGAATGCTGTCAAAGCTATGCAGCATCCAGACACTTCAAAAGACTGCATGAGCACTGACATTATTGACTCTCTGGTAGAAGAGGTCAATATGACTGAGAGTCTTGAATCAGTGCTAGAGGACATTTTTAAAGATGTTCAGCCTGATCTGGAGGAACCAGAGAAAACAGAAGAACTTCTGAAAACTCCTCAGGAAGAGGAGAAGCCTCCTAAACCTGAGCTCAAACCACTACCACCATCCCTGAAATATGTATTTTTGGGAGAAGAAGACACTTTTCCAGTAATCATAAGCTCTACTTTAGAGCCACAGGAAGAGAAAGCACTAATTCAGGTGCTAAGAACACACAAGACAGCTCCTGGGTGGTCTATAAGTGATCTTAAGGGCATTAGCCCAGCCAGATGCATGCACAAGATCCTATTGGAAGATGATGCCAAGCCAGTGGTTCAACCACAGAGGCGGCTGAATCCAGCCATGAAGGAGGTGATACAGAAAGAGGTCACTAAGTTACTAGAGGCTAGGATTATTTATCTTATTTCTGACAGCCCCTTGGTGAGCCCTGTCCAAGTTGTCCCCAAAAAGGGAGGCATGACAGTGGTTCATAATGAAAAGAATGAACTGGTTCCTACAAGAACAGTTACAGGGTGGCGTATGTGTATTGACTACAGAAGACTCAATACAGCCACCAGAAAAGATCATTTTCCTTTACCATTCATAGACCAGATGCTAGAGAGACTAGCAGGTCATGAATACTACTGCTTTTTGGATGGCTATTCAGGTTACAACCAAATTACAGTAGATCTTCAGGACCAAGAGAAAACAGCATTCACATGTCCTTCTGGAGTATTTGCCTACAGAAGGATGCCATTTGGTCTGTGCAATACACCTGCAACCTTTCAGAGGTGCATGCTCTCTATCTTCTCTGATATGGTAGAGAAATTTCTGGAAGTCTTCATGGATGACTTCTCAATATTTGGAGACTCATTCAGCTCCTGTCTTGACCATCTAGCACTTGTTCTGAAAAGGTGCCAAGAGACTAACCTGGTTTTAAACTGAGAAAAATGTCACTTTATGGTGACTGAAGGAATTGTCCTTAGGCACAAAATTTCAAATAAGGGAATAGAGGTGGATCAAGCTAAGGTAGAGGTAATTGAAAAATTACCACCACCTACCAATGTTACAGCAATTAGAAGCTTTCTGGGACATGCAGGATTCTATAGGAGGTTTATAAAGGATTTTTCAAAAATTGCAAAACCTCTGAGCAATCTGCTAGCTGCTGACACGCCATTTGTCTTTGACACAGAGTGTCTACAAGCGTTTAAAACTTTGAAAGCTAAGCTGGTCACTGCACCAGTCATTTTTGCACCAGACTGGACATTACCACTTGAACTAATGTGTGATGCTAGTGATCACGCCATTGGTGCAGTATTGGGACAAAGGCATAACAAGCTTCTACACGTAATTTACTATGCTAGCCGTGTTTTGAATGACGCACAGAAGAATTACACAACCATAGAAAAGGAGTTGCTTGCAGTGGTTTATGCCATTGACAAGTTCAGATCTTATTTAGTGGGATCAAAAGTGATTGTGTACACTGACCATACTGCTCTGAAATATCTCCTCACAAAGCAGGATTCAAAGCCCAGACTCATAAGATGGGTGTTGCTTCTGCAAGAGTTTGATATAGAAATAAGAGACAGAAAAGGGACAGAGAACGAGGTAGCAGATCACCTATCCCGGATAGAAGCAGTAGCAGGGGCGTCCCTCCCTCATACTAAGATCTCTGAAACCTTTCCGGATGAGCAACTCTTTTCCATTTAGGAATTACCATGGTTTGCAGACATTGCAAACTATAAAGCTGTGAGATTCATACCCAAAGAGTACAGTAAACAACAAATGAAAAAGTTGATTTCTGATGCAAAGTACTACTTGTGGGATGAACCATATCTCTTTAAGAGGTATACAGACGGAGTAATCCGCAGATTTGTGCCTAGAGAAGAGGCACAAAAGATCCTATGGCATTGCCATGGATCACAATATGGAGGACACTTTGGAGGTGAGCGAACAACCACAAAGGTTCTCCAATGTGGTTTCTACTGGCCTACTCTCTATAGAGACTTCCGAGAGTTTGTACGTAACTGTGACAGTTGCCAGAGAGCTGGTAATTTGCCTCATGGTTATGCCATGCCTCAGTAAGGGATCCTAGAGATTGAGTTGTTTGATGTATGGGGTATTGACTTCATGGGACCTTCCCCACCATCATATTCAAACACTTATATTCTGGTGGCAGTAGACTATGTATCTAAATAGGTAGAGGCGATTACAACACCCACTAATGATACTAAGACAGTGATGAAGTTCCTTCAGAAGCATATCTTCAGCAGATTTGGTGTCCCTAGGATACTAATCAGTGATGGAGGCACTCATTTCTGCAATAAACAACTTGACTCTGCTTTGGTACGATATGGAATTAACCATAAAGTGGCGACTCCATATCATCCACAGACAAATGGGCAAGCTGAAGTCTCGAATAGAGAACTAAAATAAATCCTATAACGGACTGTAAGTACCCATAGAAGGGATTGGGCAAGAAGTCTGGATGATGCTCTGTGGGCATACAGAACAGCATTCAAGACTCCTATAGGGACCTCTCCATACCAACTTGTGTATGGAAAAGCCTGTCATCTGCTAGTGGAACTGGAATACAAGGCCTACTGGGCAACCAGGTTCCTAAACCTTGATGCTAAGATAGCTGGAGAGAAAAGATTACTCCAGTTGAATGAGCTAGAGGAGTTCAGACTCAATACTTTCGAAAATGCTAAAATTGATAAAGAGAAAGCAAAAAGATGGCATGACAAAAGGCTGTCATCTAGAGTCTTCGAGAAAGGACAGAAGGTCCTGATGTTTAACTCTAGGCTCAGATTATTTCCTGGAAAATTGAAAAATCCCAGTGGAGGGGACCGTATGTGATTACAAGTGTGTCACCATATGGCTATGTAGAGCTTCAAGATGTTGATTCTGACAAAAAATTCATTGTTAATGGACAGAGAATCAAACATTATCTTGAAGGCAATATTGAGCAAGAATGCTCAAAACTGAGACTAAATTAAAAAGCTCAGTAAAGTCCAGCTAAACACAGTAAAGAAGCGCTTACTGGGAGGCAACCCAGTATTATCAAATTAAATTAGATGTTTATAACAATTATATAAGTCCATTTAGTTTTGTTGTCCATGTTTATTGATGCTTTTTTAGTGAACAAGTGAAGGATATGAAGGTTCAGAACATAAAGCAGAAGAATCACAGAGTAAAAAAGCTCACTGGCATCAAAACGCCAGTAAAGAAGCAATCTGGGCATTAAACGCCAGAATGGCTACCATTTTGGGCGTTTAACGCCAGTAAAGATATCATTCTGGGCGTTTAATGCCAGAATTGGCAGCATTCTGGGCGTTCAGAAAAACACCCAGTAAGGAAGGATTTCTGGCATTTAACGCCAACCAGGGTATCTGGCTGGGCGTTTAACGCTAGCACAGCTAGGGGAGAGGTAATTTCGTTTCCAATTCAATTTTTTTTCGAATTTTCATGTTTTAAATCAAAATTTTCTGCATCCAAACATTATAAACATTCATTTTTTAATTTCCATTCACAAAAATTTATAATCTTATAAATTCTTTTTAATTCCTTTTCAATTCTTTTCAATTCCTTTTCAAAAACTCACTCATATTTCCAATTTCTTTCCAAATCTTTTTAACTCATTCATATTATCTTTTATTCCATAGATGCATAAACAAAAATTCAGATCTAACTTCCTCAAAGCTTTTTCATATCTCTTAATTTTGAAAACAATCTTCTCTTTTTCATATCATGTTTATCTTTTATCAATCATATCTTTCAAAGCATATCTTTTTCTAAAATTTCGAACCCATTCCATCCCTCCCCTTTATTTATACATTCGGCCATCACCTCTCCTCCCTCATTCAAATCCTTCTCTCCATCTATTCATCTTCTTTCTTTTTATTTTGCTTAAGGACAAGCAAATATCTAAGTTTGATGTTATTTCCGTGATTCCTGAGTTAAAACAAACCAATCTCATGGAACCCAAAGGAAGAGAAACTGCTTCAAGAGAGAAGAAAGAAAGCAATCCAAAACCACGTTGGATGCATGAGAAATTCTGCACCAAAGAACATGCAGACCATTATTTCAAAATTGTGTGCAGAAGATCAGTGATCCCGAAAGTTAGGTTCAATCTGAAAGAAGATGAATACCCGGAGATCCAAGAGCAGATTTAAAACAGGGGCTGGAAAGTCCTGGCTAATCCTGAGATACATGTTGGAAGAAACATGGTCCAGGAATTCTATGCAAATCTGTGGATGACAAAGAAGCAAAGATTAGAGGGAACTGCTTTCTACACCTTTCGGACTATGGTCAGAGGGAAGGTTATTTACTTCCACTTTGACAAAGTGAGAGAGGTTCTTAAACTTTCTCAACTACAAGATGATCCAGAATCTTTTAATAGGAGAATGGCCAAGGATAAAAGGCTAGATCAAGTTCTAGAGGATATATGCATCCTTGGAACCAAGTGGATTACCAATTCAAAAGGTGTCCCAAACCAGTTAGAGGGAGGAGATCTCAAACCAGTTGCTAGAGGGTGGCTGGATCTCATAGGACGTTCTATTCTCCCAACCAGTAACCGATCTGAAGTCACTGTCAAGAAGGTAGTGATGATTCACTGTATTATGCTGGGGAAGGAGATAGAGATTCATCAGCTGATCCCTGTTGAAATTTACATGTTTGCAAACAAAGAATCCACTGAGGCCAAGTTGGCCTACCCAAGCTTGATTAGTCTATTATGCAAAGATGCGGGGATACAGATGGGTGTGGATGAATACATAACAGTTGAACGCCCAATCACAAAACAAAGTAATGGATGGACCTCAAATTCAAGATAACCTCATCAAGAGGGGCACACATGAGCTCCTCCCAGAAATTCCTCAATTTGATTATTGGGCCCGCTTAGAAGCATCTGTCACCAAGCTGCAAGAAGCTGTGAATCAACTCAAAGAAGAATAGCAGAATCAAAACAGCATGCTCTGCAAAATGCTCATAGAACAAGAGAGACAAGGGCGTGAGATACAGGAGCTAAAGCGTCAGAAGCTGTCTCTTGAAGAGCTGGACGTCCCACAGATTGAAGGAGCACTTGCCCCTCAAAATCAAGGTTGTTGAGTCCTAACTTTGTGATAACTTTTATTATTAGAAACCTATTTTAAGAGTTACATAAGCATTAATATTAGAGTCATTTATTTTTTTGTCCTTACTTTCCTTTCTTATTATTTGTCTGCTTTTATGTTTATTTTATGTCTTATTTTTATTCCATGATCAATAAAGTTTAGAGTCTATGTCTTAAAGCTATGAATAATTCCATGAATCCGTCACCTTTCTTAATTGAATAATATTTTTATTTGCAAAAGAAAAAGAAGTACATGGGTTTCGAAATTTATCTTGAAATTAGCTTAATTATTTTGATGTGGTGGCAATGATTTTTGTTTTCTGAATGAATGCTTGAATATTGCATATTTTTTATTTAGTTGTTTATGAATGTTAAAAATGTTGGCTCTTGAAAGAATAATGAAAAAAGAGAAATGTTATTGATAATCTGAAAAATCATAAAAATGATTCTTGAAGCAAGAAAAAGCAATGAAGAACACGAAGCTTGCGAAAAAAAAGTGAAAAATAAAAGAAAAAGAAAAAGCAAGCAGAAAAAGCCAGTAACCCTTTAAACTAAAAGGCAAGGGTAAAAAGGATCGAAGGCTTTGAGCATCAGTGGATAGGAGGGCCTAGAAGAATAAAATCCTGGCCTAAGTGGCTAATTCAAGCGGTCCCTAACCATGAGCTTGTGAAATGAAGGTCCAAGTGAAAAACTTGAGACTGAGTGATTAAAGTCATGGTCTAAGGTAAAAGAGTGTGCTTAAGAGCTCTGGACACCTCTAACTGGGGACTCTAGCAAAACTGAGTCACAATCTGAAGAGGTTCACCCAGTCATGTGTCTATGGCATTTATGTATCTGGTGGTAATGCTGGAAAACAAAATGCTCAGGGTCACGGCCAAGACTCATAAAGTAGCCGTGTTCAAGAATCAATATACTGAACTAGGAGAATCAATAACACTATCTGAATTCTGAGTTCGTATGGATGCCAATCATTCTGAACTTCAAAGGATAAAGTGAGATGTCAAAACTAGTCAGAAGCAAAAAGGCTACTAGTCCCGCTCATCTAATTAGAACTAAGCTTCATTGATATTTTGGAATTTACTGTATATTCTCTTCTTTTTATCCTATTTTGTTTTTATTTGCTTGGGGACAAGCAACAATTTAAGTTTGGTGTTGTGATGAGCGGATAATTTATACCCTTTTTGGCATTGTTTTTACATAGTTTTTAGTATGATTTAATTACTTTTTATTATAATTTTTATTAGTTTTTATTCAAAAATCACATTTCTGGACTTTAATATAAGTTTGTTGTTTTTCTATAATTTCAAGTATTTTTTGGCTGAAATTGAGGGACCTGAGCAAAAATCTGATTCATAGGCTGAAAAAGGACTGCAGATGCTGTTGGATTCTGACCCTCCTGTACTCGAAGTGAATTTTCTGGAGCTACAGAAGCTTAATTGGCACGCTCTCAATTGCGTTGGAAAGCAGACATCATGGGCTTTCCAGCGATATATAATAGTCTATACTTTGCTCGAGATTTGATGGCCCAAACTGGCGTCCAAAGTCAGCCTAAAACTTCCTGGCGTAAAACACCAGAACTGGCATAATTCTTGGCGTTAAACGCCCATTTTGGCACCTAGGGCGGCGTTTAACGCCAGCTTTAGGCATATGCATGTGAAAGCTTGAAAGCTCAGCCCAAAGACTCACCAAGTGGGTCCTGGAAGTGAATTTCTGCACTATCTGCACTTAGTTACTCATTTTCTGTAAACCTAAGTTACTAGTTTAGTATAAAAACTACTTTTAGAGATTCAGTTAAGAACTTATGACATTTTACACTTCATATTGTATCTTCTACGGCATGAGTCTCTAAACCCCATAGGTGGGGGTGAGGAGCTCTACTGTGTTTCAATGGATTAATGCAATTACTACTGTTTTCTATTCAATCACACCTGATTCTATTCTAAGATACTCATTCGTACTTCAATATAGAGAATATGATGATTCGTGACACTCATCATTATCCTCAACCTATTAACGCATGCCTGACAACCACTCCCGTTCTATCTGAGCTCAACGTAGTCATTGGGCAACAGCTTGAGTGCGTATCTCTTGGGTTTCTAACCCACGGACCGAGTCCGGAGGTTAGAACCTTCGTGGCATAGGCTAGAACCAATTGGCAGCATTCCTGGGATCCGGAAAGTCTAAACCTTGTCTGTGGTGTTCCGAGTAGGATCCGGGAAGGGATGACTGTGACGAGCTTCAAACTCACGAATGTTGGGCGCAGTGACAGTGTGCAAAAGGATAAGGGTCCTATTCCGACGCTAGTGAGAACCGACAGATGATTAGCCGTGCGGTAGCTGTACATGGTATTTTTCATCCGAGATGAGAATTCTGAAAGTTGATTAGCCGTGCAGAGATCATACCTGGTAGTTTTCATCCGAAAGGATCATACAGCTTGCCGTTGAAGGAAACCATGCGTGTTTGGAGAAGAAGACAGTAGGAAAGCAAAGATTCAGATGACATAACATCTCCGGAACCTGAGCCTATTTCTCATTACTGAATCACAAGTACTCTTTATTTCATGTTATTTATTTTAATAAATACAATCACTCTTATCGTTAATCTCCTTACTAAGATTTACAAAATAACCATAGCTTGCTTCAAGCCGACAATCTCCGTGGGATCGACCCTTACTCACGTAAGGTATTACTTGGACGACCCAGTGCACTTGCTGGTTAGTTGTGCGGAGTTGTGAAAAGTGTAGTTTTTGGCGCCGTTGTCGGGGATTGTTCGAGTTTGGACAACTGACGGTTTATTTTGTTGCTTAGATTAGGAAAATTTTATCTTTTTGGTTTAGAGTCACTAAAATTGAGTCTTCTATTATTGTTTTTGGTTAAAATTTTAAAATCCTTATTTTCTTTTTCTAAATTAATTTCGAAAATTTTTTAAAAACCAATTACCTCATAATTTAGTCTTCTGTTTGAGTTTAGTTTCATGTTTTAAGTTTAGTGTCAATTGCATGATTTTATTTTTCTTTCAATTTTTCGAATTATATGTTCTTAGTTCTTTCTTAATCTTCAAGTGGTTCTTGTTTATTTTCCTTGTTTGATCTTTAGTTTTTCTTGTTTTGTGTCTTTCCTTGTTTTTCTTGTGCATTTTCGAATTATTAATGTCCAAAGTATATAAAATTTTAAGTTTGGTGTCCTTTACGTTTTTATTTTCTTAAAAATTTCCAAAATTTATTCTTGGTGTTCATCTTGATCTTCAAAGTGTTCTTAGTGTTCATCTTAACATTCAAAGTTTTCTTGTTTGCTTTCTTTGTTTTAATCTAAAAAAATTCTAAGTTTGGTGTCATTTTATTATTTTTCTCTTTCCTTATTAAATTTAAAAATTCAATAAAATATATTTTCCTTTATTTGCTCATTATTTTCGAATTCCTTAGGTTAACTTAGTCAAAATTTTTAAAATTTGGTAGTTTCTTGTTAGGCAAGTTAAAATTTCAATTTTAAAAATTTACCTTCTTAAATCTTTTTCAAAACAAATTCTTTTCAAATTTCTTTTATTATTTTTCGAAAATCTTTTATAAAATTTTTCAAAATCTTTTTCTTATTTATAATTTTCGAATTACTTGTACTATTTTATTATTTTGATTGAAAAATTTTAAGTTTGGTGTTTCCTTGTTGAGAAAGTTTCAATCTTCAAATTTTAAAATCATATCTTTTTCAAATCTTTTCTTTTATTTATTTATTTTTTCAAGTATCTTTAATTTTAAGACATTTCTTTTTCAAAACTCCCTAACCACTTTCTCTCTCTTCATTTTTTTTCGAAAATCATATCCAAAATTTTCAAATCTTTTTTATTAATTAATCATTTTAGTATTCTAATTTTTTTTATTTTATTTTTTTATTTTTTGAAAATTATATTCTATTTTCCAATTATTTTATTTTATCCTATTTCCTTTTAATTCGGTTTATCCTTAATTAAATAAAATAAAAATAAAAATATATTTTATTTGTAATTCACATCATCTCCCTTTCTCCATCATGGACCTAAGTGGAAATGAACAGTCCAGAAGGACTCTGGGGTCATATGCTAACCCCACTAATGCTTCCTATGGGAGTAGTATCTGTATACCTCCCATTAGAACTAGCAGTTTTGAGCTAAATCCTCAGCTCATTATCATGGTGCAGCAAAATTGCCAGTATTCCGGTCTTCCACAGGAAGAACCTACAGAGTTTCTGGCACAGTTCTTACAAATTGCTGACACAGTACATGATAAGGAAGTAGATCAGGATGTCTATAGATTATTACTGTTTCCATTTGCTGTAAAAGATCAAGCTAAGAGGTGGTTAAACAACCAACCCACAACAAGCATAAGAACATGGAAATAGTTATCAGACAAATTCCTGAATCAATATTTTCCTCCAAAAAGGATGACACAGCTAAGGCTGGACATCCAAGACTTTAAACAAGAGGATAATGAATCCCTTTTCTAATCCCTTTATAATGAATCCCTTTATAATCCCTTTCACATGTCGGTTATAGTGGCAAACTCAACACATAATCTGGTCGGCAACTCCTGGATTAGTCTCTCTGTTGCACATACTCAGGAGGTATAATTCTGAGGGATGAGTGTCCTACCACCTTCTCCTTTCAGAGGGAAATGTTCCGAGGGAGAGTGCCTTACCACCTTCCTCTGGATGCCGCATAATTCCGTGGGTTAGTGCCTTACCACCTTGCAACCAGAGAGAAAACGCATACTCAGGAGGAATAATTCTGAGGGATGAGTGCCCTACCACCTTCTCCATGAGTGAGAAATGTGAGTGGGAAGCTCAGCTTCAAGCCTCATATCCGAACGTAGGTAGGAGACTGTCACAGCCCCTACGACGGAGAATAAAGTATATCGCAATCACACAATCCATTTTAGAGGCCCTTGCTCATAGCACACTTCCGTTCATACTCAATCCATTAACCATAATCATTCATGTTTCTCAAGACAGATCACCTCAACACTCTGCCCAAACACTCTAACTATGTCATTCACAAAACTTCCCAAGCCTAAATCATCGTCTTCTAAACTCATAACAAAAAATATCCATTTTTATTCACTTTTTATTTTCTCCCTTGATTCAAAGCCTAAAACTGGCTAAAAGGTTTAAACAAGTGTTACGGAAGTTTACAAGCTTGTCGAAAAGGTAAAACAGTTAAAAACAAGGTTTTCTTTGAAAAACAGGGCAGTGTGGGTACGCATAGAGTTATGCGTACGCATGCACAGAAGAGTTTTCCCAGCTTGTGCATACGCACAACTTGCAAATTTCACAGAGTGTGTGCGCACCAGAGTGTGCAAACGCTCTCAACAGTAGGCATATCCCTGTGTGTGCGTGCGCACCAAAGTGTGCGTACGCATGTTTTCTAAAAATCACAGGGTGTGCGTGCACACAAAGGCGTGCATACGCACAAATCAAAATATGGCTCCTGTTCAGAGCTCACGCACAACAGTGTGCGTGCACATACGAACCAAAACTCACAATTTCTGCAACATTACAGAAATTAGATTTTTGACACCAACTTCTAACGATCATATCTTTTTCTATAAAATTCCAATTTCCATAAAATTTGTACTGTTTTAAAGATCTTTGAATTATCTTTAATTTGATACAAAATTTAATCAATTTCAAAAACTGTAGCTCAAGATATAATCTGCCAAAATTGGCCTAAAACCCATTTTTACCAAAAACCTTAAAAACTCAATTTACCAAACTCTGAATTCAAAACCAAACTACTCACAACCCAAACACTACCAAAATAACACAAAAGTCTATACCATTCATTCCTCAAACTAAACCATCAATAACATCCCAATTAACTATTTCACACCATCAAAATCATTATTCACCAACATCCAAATTTAACCTAAATCACATCAAAGCTCCTAAATTCCATCATTATTCAACCATACATCATCCAAACCTCAATATCTTAACTCTTTCAACACTTATCAATCCAAGCATAAATTTATCATCATCAAGTTTCCTAATCCACATCATTTATCTACACTATCAACACCCCTCATTAACAATAATAATTTTCAACAATCATCATCAACCACAATAATCAATAACAACCAACAATTAACATCAATTCAATCCTATCCTAAGGTCTACTAGCCTAAGTTTTTAGAAACATTACATATTATATAAAGGAAACTAAAACCATACCTTGTCCAATTCTCACGCAACTCAAAATACCAAGCAAAGCCACCAAGCTCAAAACCACCAAGCATCACTCCAACAAACTCCAAAACTCAATCTAACATCATATAACATACCAACATCAAACCTAGGGTTCACAAACAACTAAACACAAAGGTTTAGTGAGACCTTACCTTACCCAACAAGATTAGGAGCAAAACCCAATAATTACCCGCTACTAGAGATCACCTAAACAAACAAAATCACAAAATTTACTCAAAAATCAAACCCAAAAATGCAGAATTATTAGGGCTGAAAACTGGGGCTTCAGTTTCAATTTTTTACCAACAAAGCTTAGCTAAAAACGAAGAGCTCGGCGAGAGCTTCGTGTGGCCACAAATGGCTCGTCAATCGGAGCTCCAGATCAAAAGTTATGGAACTTTGAAGGAAGAGATGAATAGTAACATGGAGCTCTCCTCCCCCCTTCTCATTTCACCGTGCCCTCACCCTCTTTGGTGAGTGAATGAGCTGAAATACTCATTTAATGAGCATATATATGTTGGGTCTTGGGCCCAGTTTGAGTCTGGTCTAACCTGTTAGTATTTTTAGCTTATTTGACCCACTTTGGGCCAAAACCTTTAAGATTAGTGCCCGGTTTTCAATTATAAATTATTTTTTTCCTTTCAAAATATTAAATTAAAATTTCAAAATCTTATTTTCTAAAATACGCAGTACCAGACAGACTAGAGCCGATACTGCTGGCTTAAGCATCGGTATACATTTTTATAAAAATTTTCCAAAAAGATACCTTTTCCAATTCAAAAAAATTCATTGAAATTAAATTTCGCCTTATATTTTAAAAAGAACATTTCTATATTTTTTTATCTATTCCAGATAGTTAAAGCTATTATTTTGATTAAAACGGTTTTACGTGAAAAATTCTGGTTCTTACAGGTGGACTGCTAAATATTCTATGACGTCAAAAAAGGATGGAGAGAATACCCTCTCTAGTCTCTAGCTTAGAGAGTATGATGAGAATGTTTTTTGTCCATCACTGTGAAGTCATTCATGCTCAGTTTCATACCATAAAACTCCCTAAAGAACTCACTTATTTCTGTCAGGAATTTTTAGATGTTGGTTGGAAGTTCTCTGAATGCACCGGAAGCAAAAACTTATTGTTTGTTGAATTATAATGGGAACGTAAACTACTAACTTGACCACAATCAGCAGCTATGAATTTTCTTCTTGTTTGTTGAAAAAAAAACCCTAAACCAAAAATTAAAGAACCAAGAAAATTGAAACAAAAAATTAAATTCAAAAACAAATAATCAGATCAAGAAAAAATTTGACCAAATAGTTGATGTAGAAATAATCGTGAATATGCTTAAAGTATGAAAAAACTAACATGCTGATAGTTGATGTAGAAAAATTAGCAAAACAAAACAAGACATAAATCCAAACAAATTCATAAAAATATTGCTACAACACAAATCTGGCAAGCAAATCCAACGTAAAACTATTCTTGTACAAATCCAGCAAACAATAAAAGTTTTGCTACACTAGTCAGATTCATAATCTTCCTCATCTATTAGTTACAGAGTTGGATCAAGTTCTACAAAAAAAATACAATAAGAAATTTAAATACTGCAAAAGAAAGAAAAAATAAAACAAATAGAAGATTAATAACAATTTAAACACGGCAAAAACAATTTAATTATAGAACCAGAACAAATAGAAGACTAATAAAGATAAGAGAGGTCTAGAAGAATTAAAAAACAAAGTAGTTAAAAGGAGAATATTTCAAACCCAGGAATTAGGAAGAATGACAGCAACATTCACGGGACAGGGAGGACAGCAACGTTAACGGGATGGAAAGGAGTAGGACACAGGTGTTCACAGGACAACGATGACACGATGAGGAGGACATGCCTTGGGCCGAGACTGCGAGAGGTGAAAGTTTGCGATGGCGTGTGCGAAAGGAATTCTGTGCGACGGCGTGAGGCCATGAACGACGACAGTTCTGGCGTGTGTGATGGAGAGAAGAGAGTGACAAAAGAGAAAACTAAGAGGGAGAGAAGAGAACGAGAGAAGAGACTTAGGGAGTTAGGGTTCAACTGAGGGGAGAGTGTGACTTTAAGTTTAGGGTTTCTCTCTGTGTGCGATGCTGTAGACTGTAGAGTATAGACGACGAGTAGTAATAGAATGGGGAATAAGGATTTCGTTAAGCGTGGTAGAAAATTTTTAAATTTTTTAGTGAAAACTTTGTGGCCACACTTTTTAGGGGTGCCGAAAGAGTTAGAGAAAACCGACAGGCTTTAAAAACGTAACGATAACAAAGATATTTCGCCATTTTTCAAAAGCATGCTTGTTTTCCTCTATGGCCACAGTTTTGAAGCGTGACAAAAAAAAGTGTAGCTAAATCATTAATCAGTCGCCACCCTCATAAAAGTGTGCCTATTTCTCTTAAAAACATGGCAACACAAACATGGCCAGATCACTAATTAGTCACCGCGTTCATAAAAGCGTGATACACCTTTATTCTAGACATTTATATCAAAAGTTGTGACAATATACGCTTTTAATTAATGGAAAAATCTAGGGAGCCAGCAATTTTATCAAATTCTGGCCAGCATGTAACCATCAAAGAAGAGTGAGCCATTGGATGAAATCTCACATTAATTTCACACCATTAAAAGCCTCATTGATGATTATTTAATGGCTATAAATCCCAAAAGTTGCTGCCCTAGCATTCCTCATAATTAAATTAAACAAAACCCTCTTTCTAAAAATAGGAAATACGATTCACCATAATTCTCCAACAACCGGCAAAAATCTGTAGGATTGAATTGAACGATACTTAACATCACAATCATACATAGATGTATATGTGTATATTCAAGGGCTCCATCTAACAGTGATTGGTATGAATAGTAATAATGAAGTTGAAATGTACTATTATTAAAGCTAATACGGTGCTATATATATACACACCCACACAAAAGATCAAAGAAGTCTTAGTGTTGTGACAACACTTGTCTACTACTATGTAGAAGAGGACGAAATTCCCGATGGCAAGTGACAATTCAGTTTGCAAACTCAACCTCTATACCGTACAATCGAATAGATTATATGATCTCATAGTTTGTCATGTGCTTCTTTTCTTTTATATGAATTGTATCGAATGATATATGATATAATCTATTATATGAAATGCGTCGTGCTTCTACCTATATATATTTCACATTTACACTTGTTTTGCTTAGATTTTGATCGACTTGAACAAATAAATCCTCGACTAAACTTATACCAAAAGAGTAGGATTTTGATATTCTAAATTTTGTTTTTCACTCGAGAGAGTAAAATATGATATTTTACCATTTATTTTATAGTGGACTAAGAAAAAACATAAGAGAGAAAATATTCAACGGTAAAAGATCATATTTTACCCTCTCAAGTGAAAAATAAAATTTAGAGGAACCAAATTTAAAAGAGAAAGTTTAGGAGATCAGCACTTAACCAGCAAAAAAAAAAGTGAATAATCCCATATTATTATCATTAAAAACACTAATAATGACTAATTAATGGCTACAAATTACAAAACCTACTACCTCCTAACACTTTTCATATAAAAAAAAATTTAGAAGATTCAAATCCTATCAAAAATATAAATTTGGTATGTTGCTTAAAGGATTTATAGTAGTGTGATGTTTTAATCAGAGATGCAATAAAACTTTTAGCGAGCTTAATGAAACAAGAAGTATATGGAAATAAAGAATATTATTTATTTAAGATAAAGAATATGCACGCATTTACAAATTTGATAAAATGAAGAGCAAACGAGTAATTCAAAGAAAATAGAATAATAAGTTGCAAAATTTAAAGGAAAAAACTATAAATTGCATAAAAATAAAGTCAAGGGATTGAAACTGCAAAAAACTAAACACAAACTCGAAACACTCACATTTTTGTTAGTGCAATTAGAAATTCTTAGAGTGTGTGTATGTACATCAATGGAAGCCTATTTTACAAAGCCTTTTCTTCTTATTTATTTAGAATGTGTATGTACAAACGACTTGTCGTTGTATTCCAAGCACCTGTTGTCACGTTTCCTGGATTTTCGGCCATTACCTTTTTTTTTTTTAAAGAACATTACCTTTCTTTACTTTATGTGCAAGCTTACTTAATTGGCTTGTTTTTAATTTGATTTCATGCCTCTTCTGTCGATGCACATATCCTGTCAGTGTATAACTTCAATATTTTCGTATCAACGTAACATAATTATAGATTTAAGCCTAAAGAATATCATGCAATATAAAATAGTTTTCATGATTAAAAGGGATAATTAAAATTGTTAACTATAAAATTAACCGAGTGAACCTCGTGGTAGTCTTTGAGATTAATCATGTATATCAAAATTTTTATGATTTCAGGTGCACTAATTATCGTTTGTGAAATTGACAAACGTGTACCATATTATAAGGAAAATTTATTTTCTTAGTCTATGTCGTAGGATATACACATATATACAAATAAGTATAATTATACTAGCTATTTAATATTTGATATATATATATATATATACTACTATTTTGAGTAATAGAAGAATAAGTCTAGAACAAATAGTCAAGTATAAATAGAAACACATAATTTTGATCTCTTATATACTAAAATTACCTTACAACTCTTACCCATAAGAGATTTGTTATTTATCCCTAATAAATATTAAGCAGATTTTGATTAAGAAATATCAAAGGACGACCATACATTTTGATGAATCAAGATGGAGATCAAGAATTGCGTCAACATCAAGAATCAATCAAAGTCCTTAGATCATGTTCGTGGATTCAAGTACGCTTCTATTTTCGGATAGTTTTTTTAATAATTTTACATACATGATTGGTTCTAGAGTTAAAGAATCTAACAATTTCATCAAATAGTATTAGAGTCATCCGTAATTAGATAATTGAAAACCAATAAATTTATTTTATTCATGTGTATCCCGGATCTTAATTTGGGTTTAGTTTCAAAGTTGTGTGTGTTTAGATCTTTTTTTTCATAATTTAACATAGATAGTTCATTCATTACTATACAGGCGCTCATTATATCGTGACTGTATCGACAACGGGTTTAGAGTGACATATTAGCGATGGCCAATCCGTTGGTAAAATTGACAAATTTTAATTTTTTTTAAGCTCACTATTACCTATAATCAGACTGTCTATATAAGTTGGCGTCGAATGATGTAACACCCTACCACACAGAACTTTATCCCTATAATGTAAAACAAAGGTGGCAAGGCTCTACGACCTCTAAAAGAAAAATTACATATTAAATATAGTAAAAAAGGTTTATAACTAGGAGCCTTTGAATAAAGGGATAACGCAAAATTGTTAAATTGAAAAGTGCAACAATTCATGTACGGTAACGTAAGCAAGATAGAGCAAGCTAACAAATTTATATACTAAGAGTTCCAAAACACATGTAACAAAACTCAAGACTCGGCTCGCGAAGATAAACTGGTCCGAGCACATAGTTATACATATATAGATATATAGGAAAACCCAAAACAAAACCCAAAATACAGAGTTACAAAACCTGAGTCTCCAAAATCACCTCTAAGAGGAATTAATATAGCATATATATAATAGGTGGAGATAATAAGTATCTAAGCAAATACAAATAACCAAAATAAACCCAAAAGATAAAGATCTTCGCAACATCATCAGAAGCTTCCAGTATGCCTCAGCAAGGAGCCTCTCCTCCTGCATCTGAAAACCAAAAAATCCGCATGGGTGAGAACCGGAGGTTCTCAGCATGGTAACAGTACCCACATATCTAACATATAATGTCCTGGAAAAGCCGAAGGCATTCCTAGAACTTCCAATAGATAATTAAAGCTTAAAACATAATTAAACCATGAAATTAAAATAGGTAACTAGCTAAGGGTCTTCAGAGCTATCTAAAACTCCTCTTTCCAACTCCTCCGAACCTCCCAACCACCAACGGAACCAAATGCAACAACCACAATTATTACAAATAGAGAAATCACAAATAGAATTCATATATAGCAGATAATCAAGTAGCATTTAGTTATGCAATCACTTAGGCAATCCAAACAATACATATAGATGCATATGATGCATGCCTGTCCTAGTGGCTGATGAGTCTCATCTGTCTGTTACAAAGCCAACCCGACAAGTCCTGATAGCTAACCATTGGACTGTCCCTCTGTCACGCATCCCCAACTCGAGTTATTCACACTCATAAACATAATCATAATCATAATCATACAACACCCACATTGGTGTTTATCTACGGGGGCGAGCTCATCCAGAACTTTCACAGTGTCCGGCCACACTTACGACATAGGGTCAGCAGAGTATCGAGTCTCGACCTGGAGCATGTAAGGCCCACATCGGTTGGAGAGGGGAACGAAGCATGCCTTATAAGGGTGTGGATACCTCTCCCTAGCATGACGCGTTTTGACGAGTGAGTGTGGGGAGCTTCGGCTATCATCCCTATCATCAAAGGCAAAACCGTGAGGCCTTGTGTGCCAAAGCGGACAATATCGTGCTAGCGGGTGGTCTGGGCTGTTACAGATGGTATCAGAGCAGTTCTTCCTGTAGAGTCTGAGGAATGGACTGACTATGCTTCAGTTGCATGCTCTGAGCGTTTGTCATGTATTAGGTCTTGTCGAAAGACGAGAATTAGAGCTTTATGCACATGACAGTCTATTGATTAACGCTGTTAGTCTTGCATTGCATGATTCTTGGTATTAAGTTTGGCCGGCTTAATACTAGTGAATTATGTATATGAAAGCACTGATGGGTTATCATAGATGAAATCCTAGTTTTGAGTAAAGCGAATCACGGGTTTCGGAAAAAGTTGGAAACTATTTCTCGAGGCTATTCCGTTGTGTGTCTTGAATTTTGTTCAAGTCGACCTGTTCTTTTATATCCTAACTTGAAGTTCTAGTTTGCTAGTCCTTTTGAAAAGTAGTTTGATTTTTCAATTCTATTCCTCTATCCATATGCATTCTTGTTTGACCTTAAGTGCATATGCTGGTTTAAGATCCTTGTTGCATCTATCTTCCTCTGTTTGAGTTCTTCTTGATTCAAGTATTCTTTGATATAACTTTGAACTTGTCTTAATGTGCTGTGACTTTTAACTCCGGGTTCTGAGTCCATTCTTTGAGAAATTGTTGATTCAGTTTTTCTCTTACTTGACAGTGATCACAGCCAATTTTGAGGTTTTATAAATTGCTATTGATTGGATATATACTTTTCTATATATGAGACTTTGAAATTTTTTTATACAGTTTAACAACTATTTCTTTCTAATACCTTGCCTGTACTTTTACTGGTTTACGCAATTGCACTTACTTTAAAAGTAAATTTGACTTTCTAGTAATTTTACTATAGTTCCAATGGACATCTTTATTTGATTGTGTATTTGGATATTTTCTGAAATTCTGGAAAGAAAGGATTTTTCGCTTTTATCCCGGTTGAGTTTCGTTTGATAAGCTTTACTTAACGTATTTTGAATTGAGTTTGGTTTAGCACACTACATGGTTTATTCCATTGTTGTTTCTTTTGAAAATGTTGGACTCATAGCTTTCTTTCTTATGAACGGACTAAATTCTCTATTAAACCTTCCATCTCTATGAATGTCATACTTGACTTTGTTTTTAACTAATCTTTTACATTTTGTGAAGATTTCCATTGATCTTGGTTTTTCTTCTCTAGTGAATCTCATTCTTATATGAGTCTGTTTGATTTGTTTCAAATTAGTGCATTGTTTATTCTCTCATTATCTCTACAAGAGTTTTTAGTCAAAGATTTATCATTGAGAAATTACAAATGATTGAGTTGTCTTTTTCTATGACTTTTGTATTCTTTTGGATCAATTTGAAACTTGTTTGATGTTTCATGTTTAGTGGATCTTGTTTGAACTACTTTAGTTTAAGATCCTTTCTAGTATGGCTTGACTCCTTTTAGTGCATCTTAAACTTCTTGAATGTTCTTATGAGATGGTGATTTCAAGAACACTTTTGGAGTCTTGTTTTGTACCTTTTAAAGGAATTTTGAATTCTCCTTAAAGAAATATTAAATGGAATTTATTTTTGTTGCTTGATTGAGATTGAAAACCACTGTCCAATTCTGACGAAATTAATTTAAAGTTGGCATGCGCCATTTTAAATGAGGTTTTGGAAAGCTCCCTTGTTTAGTGGAAATTGGTTCGTTGTAACGCACCACTTATTTCCTCTACCAAGTTGTAAGCAAATTTTTACCTTGGAGTTTCTTTTCTAAAAGGAGTTTAACTTCCTCTTTCATCCTTGCTATGAATGCTATACACGCTTGTTCGAATATGAATTTTGAGAATTTTTGAACAAGCATTTGATTTCTCTCCCGAGTTTTATGAACTGCTTTTGGTTAAGTTGTGCATCTAATTACCTTTCTAAAATATTTGAGGAATATTTTAGCTCTTAGCCAAAGTTGTGTGCATTTTATTTTTGGAACTCTACAAAATCTACTTCAACATGAAGTTGTATTGAAGTAAAGCCACGTTTATGCTTTTGTTGCTCTCTTGAAGGGTGTTTGTTGTTTAACTTCGCTTTCAAACTACGAAGTGATATTTTTACAAGTTTTCGACTCTTTCATGAACAAAGTATTCGGAAGTACTTTTAATCGAGCTCTTGAGTTCTGTGAGCTTTGTCTTGGGTTTGAAATATTCTCTTCTGTAAACCTCATACTTCATCGACTCGGTTTGAGTTTGTTTTAAACTGATGCGCTGTTTTTCTTCCTATTGATCCTGTTGAACTTCTTTGATCTAAGGGTTATCATTGCTTGCGCATCTTTGTTTGTCTGGAAATTGGATACATTCCCTTAAATTTATGAGTATTACCCTTGACAATTGTCTCTCCGTTCTAAATCTGGTATCCTTCTGAGTAGACTCGAGAATTGTTTTGATATCACGTGCGATCTGTAGATGTAGTAACGCGATGCGTTAGTTCTTTAAGACGTGATATGTGCATACGAAAGCTGAAACGGTAGGTGTACAACGCTATGAGTTGTGGGTGTTTTGTTCCTTGCGAACGGGTTTGCGGTTGTCAGGCTTGTGATCGAGTATGGGGATTGTAAAGTGCTTGATGGAGTTGGAAAGTTGAAACTTTGAGGTTGATATGAGATTAGTGTGCGGATGTTAATCACGTCGTTTTAACTCCATCCTGTTTTATAGCCTTTGATACCTTGCCCTTCTATCACATGATTGACCCATGTTATCTTTTGCATTGAGCCTACCTTGTAACGTTTACTTTGCAATCACACTTCTACCTTTACATCCTTATGCTTATGACAGTCAAAGTATTTGAAAATCGTATATATGATTATATTTTGAGATATTTTGCTTCTTCCTTGAATGTGTTCAAGGGTGAACTGTTATGGAATTTCTTTCATTTTGTATCAATTTTCGAGGGCGAAAATTTTTATAAGGTGGGTAGAATGTAAGACCCAGAATATTTGAAAAGTCTTATTATGATCAAGTCTCAAATCCTACAGTTATTTATAGCCTTAATTTCAGGGATTATTTTATTAAAGATAATTAAGGCAAGTTTTGATTTATTGGATTTGAGATAAGTTATGATTATTATCCAATTTTATAATTATTGGATTATTTTCTATATTTAAAGTATAAGGTTGATAGTTATGAAATAATAAGGATTTTATATGATTTGGATTAGATAAATAATATTTTAAATATTATTACTGCTATTTTGGAAAATGAAGAAATTAAGTATACTATTTCTAATTTTTAGATTTGGGCATTTTATTGAAAATAATTTGTGAAATTGGTGAGCAAATAGTATTTTCTATATATAATTAGTGTTGGATTTAATTTGGGTTTCAATTACTATATTATTCCCAATTTTAAGTGAAATTACCAATTTACCCCTAACCCTAATTTCACTCAACACCTTAACCTCTCTAACCCTAGCAGCCGCCACTGAAACCCTCTCCCAAAAACCCAGTAGCAGCCGTGCCACACAAACACGGTTTCCCCCTTTTCCCATGGAAGAAACGAAACAAAATCAAGAGAGATGGAATAGTGTGCGACAGGGAGAAGGAAGAGAGGAGAGAGAGAGGCGCCGTCATCCTCGTCGCCGGAACCGCAAGGAGCGTCGCCGCCGAGCCCGTCACCGTGTCGTTGTCTTCATCGACGCCAGCTAAAGAGAGATGCGACGGAGAGAGAGAAAGGGCCCGCGGAAGGGAAGCGTCGCCGTTCCCTGAGGTCGCACCGTCGTCGCTGTCCATGGTGACCCACGAGCCGAGAGTGTGAGCGCGGGTGGAGGGCGGCACTGTTGTTGCCACCGTTTCTCCCAACGGCGCTGCTATCACCGCCGTGAATCGCGATCCGGAGAGGGAGGAGATGCGAGCCATGGCCGGAGGGGAGAAGACGCCACTGGAAGCCGCCGTCGTCCTCTCTGCGCCACCGTCGTCCTTGCCACAAGGTCAGCCGCTGTCATGTATGGCAGAGCCAGAAAGAGAGAGTTCAGGAGTAGAGCAAGAAAGAGAGAGATTTTAGGCTGGGCTGGGAGTCCAACCACCGTGTCCAGCCGCCGTCTGTGTCCCCGGTGCCGCCTCCGCCGGAGCTGTCGCCATCAGAAAGGGGTTCAGGCCGCCGCAGGTGTCACTGCCGGAGAAGGGAGTTGCATCTCTGTGATTCCGACCGCCAGGAGTGGTTTTGTGACGTTAGGGACCACCGCCGGAGCTTCTGGCTACTGCTGCCATCGCCGGAAAAGTTTGTCGGTAAGGGTTTTAATTGTGGTTTCTGTCCTTTTTGAATTCCGGGAATATTATAGTCATTGTGTGTTGGTTTCAGTTGGCGCGATCGGAAATTGTCGTCGCTGCCGCATGAGGTGGCTGCCGGGCTGCCGTTGAACCGGTTCGGAGACCGCTGCCATTTCGGTTCAGCCGTTTCTCCTTCGGTTCGGTAAGCGTTTTGATTCGAAAAGCCTTTCGTTACTGTTCTGTCATCATGCACTGAGGTTTGTGGCATTAATCGCTATACGATTGAGTTTCGGTTGTTGTATGTTGCGATTAGAGTTGTTGAGACTGTTGCGGAAGTGGTTTGGAACCGAGGTTTTGGCTGCTGGGATTTTGATTGTTGATCTCGGGTTGAGGCGGAAAGGACTCTATGAGACTTTTGGGTTATGGATTTGCGTTTTGAGGTAGGGGCGCTTTCCGAAAACTACAGTTTATTATTGGAATTATTACATATGGATACTGATGTGAGATATGGTGTAATTAGTGATTGTATCTGCCTTATGTATTATTTGATTGACTCGAATGATTAGGGATGTTGGCTTGGCTGAATTGTTGTGTGGCTTGTGAAATATAATGTTTGAAGTTGATTCTTTAAATATTTGAAATGAGTTTAATCCGTTGAGGATTGGTTTGAATTGAGTCAATTATTTTGATGATGTGAAAGATAGAATGCTCTTGAAATTCAGCCTGGGTTGCTTTAATTGCTCTGGTTTTGATAAATGATTTATTGCTGAATCGATTCTTTAAAGCTTTATAAATGAGTTAAATCGGTTGATATTGAGTTGATTTTTGAAATGGTTTCCTTGAGGTATGCCATTGAGGCGACTGTTGGATTTAGCTTGCTTTTGAATTGATTTCTGGTTTTGAGCTGTTGAAAAGGAATGAGAAACGGTTTAGTTGGGACCCGAACCGGGTGGCAAAAATCCAAGTTTTAGGGGAGGTGCTGCCGAAATTTCTATAAAATCCGAGTCTTTATTGAAATGTTGTTTGGAAAATGATGAGTTAAAGACTTCTACTATTTTATTTGAATTATCGAGAAAAGGATGATTCATGCTTTCGAAATGAATTAATAAAGAGGAAATTGTGATTTAGTCTTGCTTCTTAAGAAAGGCATTGTATCTCTTTCAGGAGAAGGTTATTTAGATGAAACTTGTGTTTTAAAGCTGTTTGGATATGAAAAGGGTTTATGCCTTTGAATTTGACTTGGGGATTTCAATTAAAGAAGTTTCAATGACTTTGAAAGAACCTGAATGTCTATTGACAAGTTTCATTTTGAAATATTTTGAGAAAGGTTTTAAGTACTCTTTGAATTCTGAATTCTTGCAAGACTAAAACAATTTTGAACAGTTGAAACGTTCTAGAATTTATCATGGGGTTGAAGTTGGTTTTGCCTAAGTAAAGGAAGCGGCTTTGAAAGAAGTAAATGATTACATGACTCGGTTTGGCTTAGATCCTATTTGCTTACTCAAATCAGAAAGCCGATGTTTTAATGATTTTAAATGAATTTGGCGAAATGAGTTATGTTATTCTCCCCTAAAGACTTGGGACTCTGCCGAGAAACTTTTGTTATGAAATCCCATTGTTGTATGGGTGATCTTGAATACTTTGAAATAAATCTTTAACTTTCCATGGTTTTGGAAGTTTTGGAAAGAGGAAGTCGAGAGTGGCTTATTTCAAAAAGGGAATTTTCCTTGAGTAAAATTGGCTTATGAGCCTGAGATAATTTGAGAAATGAGATCTTTAAAGCCAAGGCTGAAAAGAGTTGAAACTTGATTTCAAAGTGAAATGAATTGAGAAAATGATTTATGGCTTAAATGCCGATTTCATGAATTTGATGATTTTGAATGTGGAAGTGCTGTTTTATTATGAGCCGGAATGGCTATGTATGATTATGAATATTGACTGGTTCTGGATTGAACCGTGAGCCGGAATGGCTGTGTGTGATTATCAATATTGGCTGGTTCTGGACTGAACCGTAAGCCGGATGGCTGAGATGGATGTTGATCCATGGATGAGAATGAATGCATGTATATGCTGAATTATTGATAATTGTGATTTTTGCACTTCCACTATTGGAGATGAGGGTTTCCTTGGGTAGTAGCAATGGCTAGCCACCATGTGCTCCAGGTTGAGACTCGAAGCTCTGTTAACCCAATGTCGTAAGTGTGGCCGGGCACTGTGAAAGGCCCGGATGAGCTCGCCCCCATAAATATTCACCAGTGATGGTGATGGATAAATATTCACCAGTGAGGGTGATGGATATGGATCATGATTATGATCAAGTTTATGATGAGTATAACTCGAGTTGGGGATGCACGACAGAGGGACAGTCCAATGGTTAGCTACCAGGACTTGTCGGGTTGGCTCTATAACCGACAGATGATATCATCAGCCACTAGGGACAGGCATGCATCATATGCATTTGTGTGACATTGGTTGGGTGTGCATATTATACTTGGTTTGCCTATGTGATTAATTGCTAACTGTTCTACTTGTAATAACTGTTTGTTTGTGCTTGAACTTCCTTCCTGTGTTTGCATCTGGGACTCTGTTGGATTGTGGTGATTGGTTGTTGGTTGGATTGTTTGGGCCTAGGGCCGTGGTTGAATTGAGATGGACCGATGGTTGGTTTCGGTATTGTGGTTATGGTTTGGAAATGCGTGAAAGGCTAATTTGGTTCAGCATAGATAAACCTTCTGAAATGCTTTTGAATATTGTTTTAAATGAACAGTTTCTTCTTTCAGAAAAAGGATTTCAGATTTCTCTTTTATTGTAAACGGTTGTTTTTGAAAAGAGGCATAAGATGGTTATTAATCACTGGTACGGTTTATCTTCATGTATCCTATTACAGTAATTCCCAAAAACCCTCTACTGAGAACCCTTTCAAGGATGATGTTCTCACCCCCCTTACATTTTTCCCCTTACAGGATATGGGCGCAGAAGTTACGAAGAGCTTATTTATTTGTTGTTGAGATGTTCTGTATTACTTTAGTTATTGTTTATTGTACCCTCGCCTTTATCTTGGTATAATCTGTAAGAGGGATAGGAATTGTATTGATTATTGCTTGTAATATTATTTATATATATATATATATATGTTTATATATATGGATGTACTCTTTATGAGCTTTTGTAAGTTGTATGGTATCTATGGATGTATGCTATCGAACGAAGGTATTTTTGGGAGCGGTATTACGGTTTAAAGTTTTAAACAGGCTCATATTTTAGTATTAAATAGTATAAGTGTCGTCGTAATGTCCGAGCTATCAGAGTCGCGCAGCCGGAAGCGTGAGCTTTGGTAGTTAGGGTGTTACAGAGCACGTGGTGGCTAGTCACTGAATTCATCCAGGAAAACTCGTATCTCAGATAATCAATTCACATTCATTCATACACATTCCATAATCATTCATTATGACCATATCATCAATTATATATTGTATAATTCCACTTTTCATACATCACTCATCATAGCCTGGGGCAAGTGGGGCGAAACCATAACCCATGTGTCCCCCCGTGGAGCCTCTATACTAACCAACCTGGAGCAAGTGGGGGCGAAACCACACCCTTGCGTCCACCCAGAAGGTATGTTTTCATATGTCCAGGAGGAACTAAGGAGGGGATCCTAGCCTCCCACTATCTCGCTGGAGGCAATTTTACAATACTAGGGGGAACAAAGAAGGGGATCCTCACATTCCTTCATCTCTCTGGGGTCGCACTTTCGAAAAAGAGAGCTCAAGATAAAACAATAATTCAAATTCATATTTTCATTTCCAGCCATAAATCAATATTTATCATAGCCATCCGGCTCATAACATAACCTATAACCAGCCAATAATCATTATTAAATACAGCCCTTCGGCTCACGGCATACACTGCACTCCCATCATCATCCTCAGCAACTCATACAATCATCATTAATCATAATTCATCATTAACTCTCCCCTTGCTTCACCCTCAATCTACCACCCTTCCTAGCCCCTTCTCATTTCTAGGCATACTATAAGGATTTAGGACTAAAAGGATGAAAATGGAGGCCTAGAAGTTTGAAATTCGGTTTTAAAAACACAAAAGTCATATTTGCTGAAAATAGGGTCACGGAAGATTACAAGCTTGCTGGGAAAGCAAAACATTTAAAAACAAGGTTTTTAAAAGAAAACAGGGTAGTGTGCATGCGCATACCCAGAAGGATTTTCAAGATGTGTGTGTACGCAAAGAGGTGTGCGTACGCACAGGAGTAAAATTTTCCAATTCTGTTCGCTCGCACAAGGCGCACGAACACCCTCAACAGAATACACCTCCCAACATGTGCGTGTGCACAAGGCTGTGTGTGTTCACAGTTTCAAAAATCCACAGGGTGTGCGTGCGCACACAAACCAGAAATCACAAATTCTGTAGCATTTACAGAATTTAGATTTCAGACACCAACTTTCAACGATCATATCTCTTTCTATAGAATTCAGATTTCCACAACATTTAAACCATTTTAAAGGTTGTTAAATTATCTTTCATTTGATATAAAATGCATTAAATTTAGAAAAGGTAGCTCAAGGTATGATCCGTTGAAGTTCATCAAAACTTCATTTTTACAAAAGTTTACTAAATTATCAACTTACCACAATTTTCACAAAAACCAATAAGCCTCAATTTTTACAACATACAACTTTCAAATCCTTTTAAAACCAACTAAAGCCCCAATTTTTCAAAGATACACCAATTCCAAGTCCTTTTTAAACCACTCCAAACTTACCAATTCAACATCAAACACTCTCATTCAATTCTAAACTTTCTTACTCAATCCAAAACTCATCAATTCACCACTTTTAACCAATCTCACTTGAATAACTCAATTTCAAACCATATACTTTGTCAAACATTGTTCCATACCTCAATTCTAACAATGTTCAATTCAATCAACCACTATACATACAATTAGCATCATTTTCACCATTAACATGGTACCAACCACAATTCAATCCCACCAACCATTAATCATATACCAAGGCAGGCATATCTTACATACAAGATTCCATTAAAACCCTCCAAAAGCACTAACCACATACATAACAACACAATCCATCTCAACCAATCAACAACATCAATAATTCAATTCCTATCCTAGGGTCACTAGCCTAAGTTTTCACATTACATTACATTTTAGATACAGGAAACCGAAACCATACCTTGGCCGATTCCCCGCTCAACCTGGAGCACTTCCGATTCCACTCTTCGTTAATTTTCAAGGCTCCAACACTTCCAAGGTCAGATTTCCAGCTTGCAAATCCACTTCCAAGCTTCTAAAATCACCAACAAGCTCCAAGCTACTTACATATACATTGCCTAATACACATAATATGTACCCCACGTATAAACTCAATATCTAATCACAACAGCTCAAGCATTTGGCTTAGGGTTGAGAAATCTTACCACACTCAAGGATCAAAAAGGCAAGATTAAGCTTCTCCTTCAAGCTAATTGGATCCTAGAACATCAAAGAGTCCAAAATCTCAACACTTTAACCCAATAATTTCGAAATCAAAGCTGAGAAAACTGGAAGGGATTCGTAGCTTACCTCTTGAATAAAGTTATCGACTTTGTAGAGCTCAGAGACGCGATCGCATGGCCACAAACGATGCGGCGATCGAAGCTCCGGATCAAAAGTTATGGCACTTTGATTCAAACCAAGGGTTTGTGAATTTTTGTGATTGTTCTCCCCCTTTGCTGTACTTGCAGCGTGTTTTGCATAAGGTGAGGGAGAGAATGAGTTGTGGCTCATTTAACTAAGTGTAGTGGGTTGGGCCTTGGGCCCATTTTGGGTCCGGTTCAACCGGTTCAGTCCGTTTGGCCCAATCTTGGGCCAAATTCTTTAGAATTAGTGTCGAAATTCTCGTTTTAATTTTCTCTATCATATTAAACCATAAAAAAATTACATTTCTAATTTTCTAAAATAAATTTTAATTTGCGGGTTAATTATTCATTAATTAACCGGGTTTTACATTCTACCCACCTAAATAGGAATTTTGCCCACAAAATTCGAATTCAGTTACCTGAGAGTAGGTGAGGGTAGTCTGTCCCCATTTCTAATTCAAGTTCCCGAGTGCATCCTTGTCTCTAGTTGGATTCCAAACAACCCTTACTAATGAGACTTCTCTTACTCAGAGTTTCTTGAAGCTGACCTCGTACTCAAAACGTTGATCTCGTTTTAGTTAAACTAATTTAGGTTGTAAGACATGTGTTTGTTTCAGAAGCGTGCTTCAGAAGTTACGAAATGTGGAGTACATCGAATAGGTTTGAAAATGCCAGTTTGTTGAAGTAATATTCACCAATGCATATCTCCCTTCTTCAAACTTGAGGAATTTTCTCCGTAGGTCCGCATAACTCTTTCGTCAGCTTTTCGTAGTCAGAATTTTAAATCGGCTTTTTCGTTGTCTCGGCTATCAATACTCAGGAACTAAGATATTTTATACTTCCAGTTCCACATCAATACAAAGGCGTCTAACACACCATGAAATCCCACCTTCTCCTTGGTGTATAGTCTCGTTAATATCTCCGATAATTAGTTTGTTCTGATGGACAGAATGGACTTGGTCACTTGTTCCACGATTATCTAACATCATCACCTTCTGTCCTAGACCTCGGCAATCTATTCCGAAATCAATGGCTATCCTTTCTCACTTTCAGTGTAGAACCTTCAATGGTTGTAGCATTTTGAATGGCTTCTGTTGGTCACTTTTTTTAATTTTTAACATGTCAACTACTTAATTACACGCGCTGCCACGTCATTTCATCGAGCTGCCCAAAATATCTTATTTGAACTCATGATACGTTTCGGTATTACAGGGTGAATAAAAAATCCGCTCTCGTGACTTCAGACAACAATTCATGTGTCGACTTTTGACATTAGGCACATTAACCTCATCCTATGCCTTAAATTACGTTTCTTCATTCCTCCAAATTTCTTTCTTGTCTTCCTTGATCTCTTCTTGATTTTCTTATTTAACAAACTTCAATATCCTTGATGGCTCCTTATCCTCCTTGTCCATACAAGCAATACTCAGAGATTTCCTACTCAGGTGTCCATCATCGCTTCACGAAGTTGTGTTTGCACGCATCCTAAACCCCCTTTTTGCAATGCATCGCAATCATTCCACGTAGTTAAATGAAGCTCGGGTATCATGAATACTGACATTGATACTAATCTTCCCTTCAAGGTTTGAAAGCCTCTGTCGTATCTAGTATCCAACAAAAGGTACATTCTAAAGTGTTAACTTAACTGCAGGTAATATGGTTGTCAAGAATTAAGGCTCCACAATTCTTCGTAGTACCACAGGCATATTTTTCGTGTTCAAAAGTCTTACACTGTGGAGTTAACATTTTAATGGTTTCATCTAGAAGTTGTGCGCGATGAAAAATTCAGTATGAGTTAATTTTCAAAAAGATGTTATATTCGAATTGACGAACGAGCAATACGAAGGTCTATTCACAAGAAATCAAAAGAAAGTTTTGTATACGATCAAAAAAAGTTATACGAAAATAATGGAATGTACAAGAAGAGGAATCAAATTGCATCTCAAAATAAGAGCTCAAATCAAGAACCTTTGGTAGAAGGAGCAGAGCGTATAGAGTCAAAGAAGTCTCAATTAATTTTGAAGTATATGATTTGCCAATGAGAGCAATTATACTCACATCAAGTTTCCAAAATTCAAGGATTACGTGGTTATACTAAGACAAGCTCAAGCTTATCTTGGAAGAAACAATATTCGTGTGTGTAAAGAGCAAAACTAGAAAGATGCTCAAGTCATTTAAGAAGGACTTTAGATAGAGTTTCAATGCAGGTTTCAAAAGAAGATTAGATCGGGTCGTGAAAATTCCGTTGGCACACTCCCCCTCACATAAAGCCTTCTACTGTTCCCTTCCTTCTTCACTGGCATAACCGGTGCTCCTCACAGGAAAATACTTAGTCGGACATATTTCTCTTCTAATACCCCCTTCAACTCGATTCTAAGCTTTACCGATTATAATGGTGTCTTCGGTTGTGGTACAATCAAAACTAATCCGGCTTCCAGCACTAAGTCTATTGCAAACCCATTTTCTCTCCGAGATGGAGGTTCTGGTACACCTTCAGGATTGTCTCGAAAACTCTCTTGTATAGGGATTTGGTCTCATCTTCACTCGCCTCTCAAACGATGAGCAACTAAAGGTTGAATTTTCTTTATTCTTTTTCCTCGCAGTTCATTGTCACTGAGTTTCGAACAATAACTCCGCACAGTTCTCAACAGTTCCGATCCCTTAGATATAATCCGACCCGCTTTTGCTGCATCACTCTGATTCTTAACCTTCAAGAGCCTAGCCACTCCTCTAAGTTAACTAAATATCCCTCCGTCTCAACAACTAATGGTCTTTGACTAATCGTCGACTTAGACTTTACGATTATCGACGCTTGTCATGCATTACGAATGAATATCACATATTAATGATATGCAAGGAAGTTAGAAATCTAACTGCTAGTTCGTGATTACCTCGGGTATGAGAATCAGATTCGGATGCATCTCGGTGTTCCCTGTGTGAACAGTCTCGAGCTATATGTCCTGGCTTCCTGCACTCGTAACATACACCTAGCCCATCCCTGCATGGTTTGTTTGGATGGTACTTCTTGTATCTTGGGCACCTCAAGTCTTCCGGTTGAGTACTAGTTCGCCTTTCTGAATTTGGATCCAGACGGTTGTCGTTCCTTTGGTCATTATTCCGACGTTGAAAACGTGAAGTGACATAACGACCCCTCTTAAAACTTTGGCCCCTTGGTGTAATCTTTGTCTTCTTTCCCTTTTTCTTTGTGAAAGATTCCCGGCAATTACTCTTTGTCACCTCAGTCCCTCTTGAGCTTTCTCCCGTTGCTTGACCTATGTTAATTAACTTCGGGAAACCCGTTACCTCCACTGGTACCAGTGTATTTGAGACATTTATTTTTGCGTTCATTTTCATTACCACCGTCGTTGCCAATTATAGCTTGAGTTTCCATCCTATCCATCGCTCGACGGGTCGCAGCAGCAACAGCACCAATGGCAGCAGCAGCACTCGTCATCGCCGTCATGAAATTGGTAAAACTGCCTACCGGTATAGTTATCTCATTATCTCTCCGTCCTCAACCTCGAGTACGCCCAAGACCGTGTCTACGAGGTGCCATTTGGTTCATGTTCACACCAAACAAGTGATATCAAGGTGATCAGTCTCGATATCGCAAGTCCAGTGCTTCAAAGTTCCAAATGATGTTCATGAACATTCATGCCATATATATATATATATATATATATATATATATATATATATATATATATCAGTTAGATATCCTAGTTAGCATGTATAGACACTCAGAGCATGCCCAGAAGCACAGTGATGAGTCCATATTTGATGGTATATTTCGACTCAATTTGGATGGATTATAGCACATGAACTCACACTTAAGCACCAAAATAGCATACTTTTGTGTTTGATCCCTAATTTGATCTTAAATGTGAAAACATACAATTTTGTGCTTTAATAGAGCAATTTAATCCCACTTTTATGTCATTCGATGCCATGATATGGTTTGTCAGTGATTTCAGGCCTTGAGGGCAAGAATGGATGGGCAAAAGTGGAAGAAAGCATGTACAAGGGAGAAAACATGAAGAAAACAAGGAAAAGCACACACAGCGAAGTATGCGTGCGCACAGCCCTGCGTGCGCGCGCACAAGCGAGAATTTCCATGTGTGCGTAATCACGCACCTGTGCGTACGCACAGGTCATTTTCAGCCGCGTGTGTGGACGCACACGTCTGTGCGTCCGCACAGATCCCAACACGTGATTTCATTAATGATGCACGTGCTTCGCGATTTCTGAGGCCTCTTGGCCCATCTTGGATGGCTGGGATGCTGTTTTGGAGTGCTATATGAAGGAAAATTCATCACTTATGAAGAGGGGGCCTCACTTAGATAGTTTTGGAGAGTAATTAGGAGTAAGAGTAGGAGTAGTGTAGCATTGCTCTCTTAGGGTTTAATTTCCATTTCCATTGTAGCATTTTATAGCAAGCTTTGATCTTTGAATTTATTTCTTCAATTGTAAGTACTCTCAATTTCCCCTTTAATTCAAGCACTTTTACTTTCATTTCCTTTTGGTTCAAGTTACTTTGTTCATATTGCAATTTTGTGTTTCTTGAAGTTTTGATTAATGAATTTTACATTTCATGCTTCCTTTATGGTTGATTGCTTGTTTATGTTTGGTTTTGTTGATAGTTGATTATAGTTTTCCATTTTACTTTGTAATTTCCCATGTTTTACTTTCATGCACACAAGGTGTTTGTGAAAATGCCAACTCTTGATTTTGAGTAGGTTTTTCCACCTTGGCTTGTGGTTTGAGTTCCTAGGATACTAGAGTCATAATGTCCGACATTTAGTGATAATTCTTGGGTAGTTAGTTGATTCTTGTTTCCATTGATGCTAGCCTTTTATCAACTAGTTTGGTAAGTCGGCTAGGACTTATGGATTAAGGTCAATTATGCTTGCTTGACTTAATCCTCGATGGTTGGGGTTGACGAGGCGAGATTGACTCCTCATAATTATCATAGTTGTGGTTATGACAATGATAGGATTCTTAGATACTCATTCCCAAGTCAAGGCTCTTTTATGCATTCATAGCACTTTCACTAGTTTTGATCTTGTTGCCCTTTAGTTGCATTAATTACAATTTTTCTCATCTCTTCGTTCTTTTATTTCTCAAGTTCTTTTAATCTTTCATTTCTTGCACAAAACACCCCCTTTTTCCTCACAGCCGAAAGAGAAAACATTTCATTTGCATTCCTAGGGAGAACGACCCGAGGTTTCATTACTCTTGGTTATTTGTTTTGATTTAAATTGGAATATTTGATTTGAGCATTCCTTGTTGGTTTGAAACTATATTTACAACGCCAATCTTATTTTGAGATTAAATTCCTAGTCGATGGAAATGTTCACTATCACATAGTCAGTCCATCCCTCAGGCTCTATGGGAACGAACTGCTCTGATACCATAATGTAACGCCCTACCACACAGAGCTTTACTCATAGGATGTAAAACAAAGGTGGCGGGACGCTACGACCTCTAAAAGGAAAATTACATATTAAATATAGTGAAAAGGTTTATAACTAGGAGCCTTTGAAGAAAGGGATAATGCAAAATTGTTAAATTGAAAAGCGCAACACTCCGTGTACGGTAACGTAAGCAAGATAGAGCAAGCTAACGAATTTATTTACTAAGAGTTCCAAAACACATGTAACAAAACTCAAGACTCGGCTCGTGATGCCAGGGCATCTTGGCTAGTTTTACTAGCCATTTTTTGTATGCTTTAGGTTGGTTTCATGCATTTTCTTAGGAAATAAGCAAGTATTTGGTTGAAAATGCATTCATACCATGATTCAAGCAAACATTGTGAATTTTGAATGATTTCATGAGAATTATGCATGAATTGAGTGATAAAATAGATGATGCATGATCTCATGATTAAGAGCAAGACTTTGATGTATTTTGTTTGATTGATTTCAGGTAACAAGAAGCATAGAAGAGCCACGTTAGTGGCTATGGCCATTAAAGTGGAAGGAAGGAAAGCTTGGAAAGTTAGTGAGAACGTTAACGCCACTAACGTTAGCGAAGGGCAAGAAAACCCACGTTAGCGACCCCGTTAGCTCCACTAACGTGGGAGAAAAGAGAAGCCCCAATGTTAGTGAGAAAGTTAATGGCATTAACTTTGAAGAAGGAGTAGCGTTATTGGCAAAAGTGAGTGCCAATAACGCTAGCGAAGCAAAAGAAGACCCACGTTAGCTTCCACGTTAGTTACATTAATGTGGGAACTAACGTGGAAGGAAAGGGAAGCACCAATGTTAGCGAGAAAGTGAGTGCCACTAACGTTTGCGAAGCAAAGGAAGACCCACGTTAATGGCCACGTTAGCTACACTAACGTGGACATTAACGTGGGCAAAAGTCTCACCTGGCAGCCTGACCATGCCTTCTTCAAACAAGAATAACTTGAGCCACAAAGCTCCAAATGAGGTGATTCCAATGGCATTGGAAAGTAGGATTCCAGAACTTTCCAAGCATATATGGCACTACATGGTGGACACTGAATTTGAGGGAGAAAACCTGCCCCAAAAGTGCAAAGATGAACATGGTATCAACCTGTAGTAAGGCCAGCTGACCTCTTCACCTTCCAAGAAGTGTAACTCGATCTGTAAAGCTCCAAATGATGCGCTTTCAAAGGCGTTGGAAAGTAGACATCCAGGGCTTTCCAACAATATATAATAGTATGGGGTGGACATTAAGTTTGAGCTCCAGAACCTGGCAATATTAAGCCCCTGATCGCTAACATTATTGTGACTCGCTTTTTTCAGTAATGCTAGCGACTATGCCTGCAACCTTGTCCACTTCAAAGGAGCATAACTTGAGTTACAGAGGTCCAATTGAGATGATTCTAGTTGCATTAGAAAGCTGACATTCAGAGATTTCTAACGATATATAATACTCTATAGTGGGCATAAAATTGAAGCACAAACCAGAGGCATCTTTTAAGCCCCAAAAACACCAACTGGGTAGCAAGTGTGACGTTAGCCACACTAACTTCAGCACTAACGCCACACTTGTAGCGTTAGTGTGGCTAACGTTAGCACTGACATTAGCACCTGGACCTCAACTTAATTCACTTACAAGGACCACCCAACCTCAAGGAAGCAAGCCCACAAGTGTTAACCAATCAAGGCCACAAGAAGCATCTAGAATAGAAATTTTCATTTAATTGTAATTTGCTTTTAATTTTATTTTATTTTGTAATTTAGGAGAGCCTATATAAAGGCCTTAGTTTTTACATTCAAGACATTCTGGAATTGGGGGATTAAAGAGGGGTCTTCGGACTCCTTCCCCTCACACACTTTTCCTTCTCTTTCTTTTCTTTGTACTTTTTATTTATGAATTTTGAAGTTTCAATTTTAGTTTTAATCTTCATCTTTGCTTTTCTGCACTTTCTTTTTTTTTTTATTTTGGTAGAGCAATGATCAACTAACTCTTTTCATTGGGTTAGAGAGCTCTATTGTTATTCAATGGATCAATTGTAGTTCTTATTCTTCTTCTTCTTTCTTTTCTCTTGATTTTACTAGAGAGCTTTCGATCTTCATCCAATTGGGTAATTGTCTCGGAAGAGAAATTGCTCATACTTGGATTTTCTCTGAACCTTGGAAGAGGAATGAGGAAATCATGCTAGAAATGCTCTCTCACATTGGATTAGGTTGGGGGTTGGATAGATATTGTGACATTTAATCCTACCAATACTTTGATCTATGAATGTGTGTGGTATAATCAGTGACCATACTTCATCTCTTCCCATGAGCAATTAAATCAAGGAATTGGGAAATTGTTCAAGCTTAGAGAGATTGGATTGCCAACGAATTGGGACCCAATCACTTAAGATTGCCAAGGAGATCAATGAATGCATTGATTGAGGAAGAGATGAGAATGAACTTGATCCGGAGGATTGCAATATCTCTTGATCCCAATGTTCATTTTATTTTTAGTTCTTACATTTACTTTTCTTGCCATTTTACTTTTCTGCACTTTATTGCTTTCTTTACTTTTATGCCATTTACATTTCCTTGATTACTTATCACTCCAATATGATTCGTCTAACTAGGATAATAAATCAACTATTGATTGCTTAATTTGTTAATCTCTGTGAGATTCGACCTCACTCTTTTGTGAGTTATTACTTGACAATAATTCGGTATACTTGCCAAGGGAAATTTGTTGAGAGACAAGTTTTCATGCATCAGCTCGCGAAGATAAACTGGCCCGAGCACATAGTTATACATATATAGATATATAGGAAAACCCAAAAGAAAACCTAAAATACAGAGTTTCAAAACCTGAGTCTCCAAAATCACCTCTAAAAGGAATTAATACAGCATAGATATAATAGGTGGAGATAATAAGTATCTAAGAAAATACAAATAACCAAAATAAACCCAAAAGATAAAGATCTTCACAACATCAGAAGCTTCTAGCATGCCTCAGCGAGGAGCCTATCGTCCTGCATCTGAAAACCACAAAATCCGCATGGGTGAGAACCAGATGTTCTCAGCGTGGTAATAGTACTGACATATCTAACATATAATGTCCTGGGAAAGCCGAAGGCATTCCTAGAACTTCTAACAGATAATTAAAGCTTAAAACATAACTATACCATGAAATTAAAATAGGCAACTAGCTAAGGGTCTTCAGAGCTATCTAAAACTCCCCTTTCCAACTCCTCCGAACCTCCCAACCACCAACAGAACCAAATACAACAACCACAATTATTACAAACAGAGAAATCACAAAGAGGATTCATATATAGCAGATAATCAAGTAGCATTTAGTTATGAAATCACATAGGCTATCCAAACAAGATATATAGATACATATGATGCATGCCTGTCCTAGTGGCTGATGAGTCTCATCTGTCGGTTATAAAGCAAACCCGACAAGTCCTGGTAGCTAACCATTGGACTGTCCTTCTGTCGCGTATTCCCAACTCGAGTTATTCACACTCATAAACATAATCATAATCATAATCATACAATATTTATCATAGCCATCCGGGGCAAGTGAGGCGAAACCACAACCCTTGCGTCCACCCGGGGAGCCTCTATACTAACCAACTTGGAGCAAGTGGGGCGAAACCACACCCTTGCGTCCACCCTGGAGGTACGTTCTCATATGTCCAGGAGGAACTAAGGAGGGGATCCTAGCCTCTCACCATCTCGTTGGAGGCGATTTTATAATACCAGGAGGAACAAGGAAGGGGATCCTCACCTTCCTTCATCTCTCTGGGGTCGCACTTTCAAGAAAGAGTTCTCAAGATTAAACAATCATTCAAATTCATATTTTCATTTCCAACCATAAATCAATATTTATCATAGCCATCCGGCTCATAACATAACCTATAACCAGCCAATAATCATTATTAAATACTGCCCTTCGGCTCACGGCATACACCGCACTCCCATCATCACCCTCAGCAACTCATATAATCATCATTAATCATAATTTATCATTAAATCTCCCCTTACTTCACCCTCAAGCTACCACCCTTCCTAGCCCCTTCTCATTTCTAGGCATACTTTAAGGATTTAAGACTAAAAGGATGAAAATGGAGGCCTAGAAGTTTGAAATTCAGTTTTAAAAACACAAAAGTCATATTTGGTGAGAACAGGGTCACAGAAGATTACAAGCTTGCTGGGAAGGTGAAACATTTAAAAACAAGGTTTTTATAAGAAAACGGGGCAGTGTGCGTACGCACAGGGGTGTGCGTGCGCATGCCCAAAAAGATTTTCAAGATGTCTGCGTACGCATAGAGGTGTGCGTACGCACAAGAGTAAAATTTTCCAATTCTGTTTGCTCGCACAATGCGTGCAAATACCCTCAACAGAATACACTTCCCAACGTATGCGTACGCACAGCTTGCAAAACTTCGTTGGTTGTGTGTGCGCACAGAGCGTGCTAGCGCTCCCAGCAGTAGCCATATCCCCGTGTGTGCATGCACACAAGGCTGTGCGTGCGCACAATTTCAAAAATGCACAGGGTGTGTGTGGGCACAAGGGTGTGCGTGCGCACACAAACCATAAATCACAAATTCTGCAGCATTCAAAGAATTCAGATTTCAGACACCAACTTTCAACGATCATATCTCTTTCTATAGAATTTAGATTTCCACAACATTTAAACCATTTTAAAGCTTGTTAAATTATCTTTTATTTGATATAAAATGCATTAAATTTCAAAAACGGTAGCTCAAAGTATGATTCGTTGAAGTTCATCAAAAAATTATTTTTACAAAAGTTCACTAAATTCTCAACTTACCACAATTTTCACAAAAACCAATAAGCCTCAATTTTTATAGCATACAACTTTCAAATCCTTTTAAAACCAACCAAAGCCCCAATTTTTCAATCATACACCAATTCCAAGTCCTTTTTAAACCACTCCAAACTTACCAATTCAACATCAAACACTCTCATTCAATTCTAAACTTTCTTACTCAACCCAAAACTCATCAATTCACCACTTTTAACCAATCTCACTTGAATAACTCAATTTCAAACCACATACTTTGTCAAACATTATTCATACCTCAATTCTAACAATAATCAATTCAATCAACCACTATACATACAATTAGCATCATTTTCACCATTAACTTGGTACCAACCACAATTTAATCCCACTAACCATTAATCATATACCAAGGCAGGCATATCTTACATACAAGATTCCATTAAAACCTTCCAAAAGCACTAACCACATACATAACAAGACAATCCATCTCAACCAATCAACAACATCAATAATTCAATTCCTGTCCTTGGGTCACTAGCCTAAGTTTTCACATTACATTACATTTTAGATACAGAAAACTGAAACCATACCTTGGCTGATTCCTCGCTCAACCCAGAACACTTATAATTCCACTCTTCCTTAATTTTCATGGCTCCAACACCTCCAAGGTCAAATTTTCAGCTTGCAAATCCACTTCCAATCTTCCAAAATCACTAACAAGCTCTGATGAGCGGGTATTTTATACGCTTTTTGGGGTTAATTTCATATAGATTTTAGTATATTTTAGTTAGTTTTTAGTTTATTCTCATTAGTTTCTAGAAAAAATTCATATTTCTGGACTTTACTATGAGTTTGTATGTTTTTCTGTAATTTCAGGTATTTTCTGGCTGAAATTGAGGAAGCTGAGCAAAAATCTGATTTAGGCTGAAAAAGGACTACTGATGTTGTTAGATTCTGACCTCCCTGCACTCAAAGTGGATTTTCTGGAGCTACAGAACTCCAAATGGCGCGCTTCTAATTGCGTTGGAAAGTAGACATCCAGGGCTTTCCAGAAATATATAATAGTCCATACTTTTCTCAAGGATAGACGACGTTAACTGGCGTTCAACGCCAGTTCCATGCTGTTGTCTGGCGTCCAGCGCCAGAAACAAGTTAGGAGTTGGAGTTCAACGCCAGAATTGGATCCAAAGCTGGCGTTGAACACCCAAAACAGCCTTATGCACATGAGAAGCTTTAGTCTCAGCCCCAGCACACACTAAGTGGGCCCCAGAAGTGGATTTCTGCACCATCTATCATAGTTTACTCATTTTCTGTAAACCTAGGTTACTAGTTTAGTATTTAAACAACTTTTAGAGATTTATTTTGTATCTCATGACATTTCAGATCTAAACTTTGTACCTTTTTGATGGCATGAGTCTCTAAACTCCATTGTTGGGGGTGAGGAGCTCTGCTGTGCCTCGATGAGTTAATGCCAGTATTTCTGTTTTCTATTCAATCATGTTTGTTCCTATCTAAGATATTCATTTGCGCCTTATTATGATGAATGTGATGATCCGTGACACTCATCACCATTCTCACCTTATGAATGTGTGCCTGACAACCACCTCCGTTCTACATTAGATTGAATGAGTATCTCTTAGATTCCTTAATCAGAATCTCCGTGGTATAAGCTAGAATCCATTGGCAGCATCCTTGAGAATCCGGAAAGTCTAAACCTTGTATGTGGTATTCCTAGTAGGATTCTGGGATTGGATGACTGTGACGAGCTTCAAACTCGCGAGTGCTGGGCGTAGTGACAGACGTAAAAGGATGGCGAATCCTATTCCGATATGATCGAGAACCTACAGATGATTAGCCGTGCGGTGACAGCGCACCTGGACCATTTTCACTGAAAGAAAGGATGGTAGCCATTGACAACGGTGATCCTCCAACACACAGCTTGCCATAGGAGGGACGTGCGTGCGTGAAGAAGAAGATAGGGAGAAAACAGAGATTCAAAAGGCAAAGCATCTCCAAAACTCCAACATATTCTCATTTACTGCATAACAAGTAACCTTTAATTCATGCTCTCTTGTTCATTTGCAAGTCAATTGAGAACCACTAATTAATATCCTGACTAAGAGTTGCAAGATAACCATAGCTTGCTTCAAGCCAACAATCTCCGTGGGATCGACCCTTACTCACGTAAGGTATTACTTGGACGACCCAGTGCACTTGCTGGTTAGTTGTGCGGAATTACATAGTGTGAAGTAATTTTCGTGCACCAAGTTTTTGGCACCGTTGCCGGGGATTGTTTGAGTTTGGACAACTGACGGTTTATTTTGTTGCTTAGATTAGGAAAAAAATTTGTCTTTTTGGTTTAGAGTCTTTTATTATTTATACCTTGTTAAAACACTTTAAATTTATAGCTCAATTAGTTAGAGCGTTGTGCTTATGTTCTTGGTAATTGGCTATCTTATTTTCAAAATCTTTTTCAAAAATAATTTTTCTTTGAATAAATCTTGTGCCAAACTTTAAGTTTGGTATTTTCTTGTTGATTTTTCTTTGTTTTTCGAAAATTTTAGTTTGGTTTTCTAAAAATTTTAAGTTTGGTGTTCCTTCTTCATGTTCTTGTGTTCTTGTGAGTCTTCAAAGTGTTCTTGGGTTCTCCTTGCATCTTGATCTTAAAATTTTTAAGTTTGGTGTTCCTTGGTGTTTTCCCTCCAGAATTTTCGAAAACAAGGAGCATTAGATCTAAAAAAATTTTAAATCTTGGGCTATCTTATTGTTTCTCTCTCTCCTCCTTAAATTCAAAAATATCTTTTCTCTCTATTTTTAAAACAAATTTTCGAGAATTATTTTTAAAATTCAGATTTTTTTTTCAAAATTTAAAATCTTTTTCAATTTATATCTTTTTCAAAACTTCCTGACCACTTTCTCTCTCCTCATTTTTTTCGAAAATCTTCACCTATTTTTATTTATTTTATTTTAATTTATTTTCGAAATAATTAAATAAATAAATAAATAAATAAAAAATAATATAAATACATTTGTTATTTTACATCATCTCCCTTTCTCCATCATGGATCTAAGTAGAAATGAGCAGTCTAGGAGGACTCTGGGGTCATATGCTAACCCCTCTACTGCTTCATATGGGAGTAGTATCTGCATACCCTCCATTGGAGTCAGTAGCTTTGAGCTGAATCCTCAGCTCATTATCATGGTGCAGCAAAGCTGCCAGTATTCCGATCTTCCATAAGAAGAACCTACAGAGTTTCTGGCACAGTTTTTACAAATTGCTGACACAGTACATGATAAGGAAGTAGATCAGGATGTCTACAGATTATTACTGTTTCCATTTGCTGTAAAAGACCAAGCCAAGAGGTGGTTAAATAACCAACCTAAGGCTAGCATAAGGACATGGAAACAGCTGACAAAAAAATTCCTGAATCAATACTTCCCTCCAAAACGGATGACACAGCTAAGGCTGGACATCCAAGGCTTTAAACAAGGAGATAATGAATCTCTTTATGATGCCTGGGAGAGATACAGAGAGATGCTAAGAAAATGCCCCTCTGAAATGTTTTTAGAGTGGGTTCAGTTAGACATCTTCTATTATGGGCTTACAGAAAGAGCTCAGATCTCTTTAGATTGCTCAGCTGGTGGATCTATCCACATGAGAAAGACAATTGAAGAAGCTCAAGAGCTCATTGATACAGTTGCTAGAAATCAGCATCTGTACTTAAGCAGTGACCCTTCCATGAAAGAAGAGGCTAAAACAGTAACTGCTGAACTCAATCCTGTAGAGCAAGCTGCTGAATTCAATCAGCAATTGGATTTTCTAACAAAGCAGTTAGCTGAATTCAAGGATAAACTACATGATACAAGGATGGATAATATAAACATAGAAGTACAATTAAAGCAAACAAGGCAGCAGCTGTCAAAACAAATAACAGAAGAATGCCAAGCAGTTCAACTAAGAAGTGGGAAAGCACTAACTACCCCACTTCAAAGCAGCAGGAAACCAAGAAATGAGAAAACCACCCAAAATCCATCTGAGGACAGTAAGAGCCCAGAGAAAAATAATTCTGGCGCTAAAACGCCAGAAATTTAGTGGAAGACTGGCGCTGAACGCCCAGACCATGCTCAAGACTGGCGTTCAACGCCAGAAACAAGCAAGGATCTGGCGTTGAACGCCCAAAAGGAGCACAGTTCTGGCGTTCAGACGCCAGGAAGAACTGGGAAGTTGGCGTCTAACGCCACTCCAGCTCCTAACTCTGGCATTCAATTGCCAGTGAGGGATCAGCCACACACAAGTGCTGATGACAACCCATCTAAAAAGGCTTCCTCAACCACTTCTGTAGGAAATAAACTTACAGCAACTAAGGTTGAGGAATATAAAGCCAAGATACCTTATCCTCAAAAACTCCACCAAGAGGAGCAGGATAAGAAATTTGCTCGCTTTGCAGATTATCTCAGGACTCTTGAAATAAAGATTCCATTTGCAGAGGCACTTGAGCAAATACCTTCTTATGCCAAGTTCATGAAAGAGATCTTGAGTCATAAGAAGGATTGGAGAGAAACTGAAAGAGTTCTCCTCACTGAAGAATGCAGTGCAGTCATTCTGAAAAGCTTTCCTGAAAAGCTTAAAGACCCTGGGAGTTTTCTGATACCATGCACATTAGAAGGTAATTGCACCAAGACAGCTTTATATGATCTTGGGGCAAGCATCAACCTAATACCTGCATCCACTATCAGAAAGCTTGGTTTAACTGAAGAAGTTAAACCAACCCGGATATGTCTCCAACTTGCTGATGGCTCCATTAAATATCCATCAGGCGTGATTGAAGACATGATTGTCAAAGTTGGGCCATTCGCCTTTCCCACTGACTTTGTAGTGCTGGAAATGGAGGAGCACAAGAGTGCTACTCTCATTCTAAGAAGACCCTTCCTAGCAACTGGACGAACTCTCATTGATGTCCAACAGGGGGAAATAACCCTGACAGTCAATGAGGATGAGTTTAAGTTGAATGCTGTCAAAGCCATGCAGCATCCAGACACATCAAAAGACTGCATGAAAGTCGATCTTATTGACTCTTTGGTAGAAGAGATCAACATGGCTGAGAGTCTCGAATCAGAGTTGGAAGACATCCTTAAAGATGTTCAGCCTGATTTGGAGGATTCAGAGGAAATGAAAGAGCCTCTGAAATTTCCTCTGGAAGAGGAAAAACCTCCTAAACCCGAGCTCAAACCATTACCACCATCCCTGAAATATACATTTCTGGGAGAAGGTGACACTTTTCCAGTGATCATAAGCTCTGCTTTAAATCCACAGGAAGAGGAAGCACTTATTCAAGTGCTAAGGACACACAAGACAGCTCTTGGGTGGTCCATAGGTTACCTTAAGGGCATAAGCCCAGCCAGATGCATGCACAAAATCTTATTGGAGGATAATGCTAAACCAGTGGTTCAACCACAGAGGCGGCTAAATCCAGCCATGAAGGAAGTGGTGCAGAAAGAGGTCACCAAATTACTGGAGGCTGGGATTATTTATCCTATTTCTGACAGCCCCTGGGTGAGCCCTGTCCAAGTTGTCCCCAAAAAGGGATGCATGACAGTGGTTGATGAGCGGATAATTTATATGCTTTTTGGCATTGTTTTTAGTAGGATCTAGTTACTTTTAGGGATGTTTTCATTAGTTTTTATGTTAAATTCACATTTCTGGACTTTACTATGAGTTTGTGTATTTTTCTGTGATTTCAGGTATTTTCTGACTGAAATTGAGGGACTTGAGTAAATATCAGATTCAGAGGTTGAAGAAGGACTGCTGATGCTGTTGGATTCTGACCTCCCTGCACTCAAAGTGGATTTTCTGGAGCTACAGAACTTGAAATGGCGTGTTTCCAATTGCATTGGAAAGTAGACATCCAGGGCTTTCCAGCAATATATAATAATCCATACTTTGCCCAAGTTTAGATGACGCAAACTGGCGTTCAACGCCAGCTCTCTGTCCAATTCTGGCGTCCAGCGCCAGAAACAAGCTGCAAAGTGGAGTTCAACGCCCAAACTGGCACCAAAACTGGCGTTCAACTCCAGGAATGACCTCTACATGTACAACACTCAAGCTCAACCCAAGCACACACCAAGTGGGTCCCGGAAGTAGATTTATGCATCAATTACTTACTTCTGTAAACCCTAGTGACTAGTTTATTATAAATAGGACCTTTTACTATTGTATTAGACATCTTTGGATGCCTGGTTCTTAGATCAGAGGGGCTGGCCATCTCGGCCATGCCTGGACCTTTCACTTATGTATTTTTAATGGTAGAGTTTTTACACTCCATAGATTAAGGTGTGGAGCTCTGCTGTTCCTCACAGATTAATGCAAAGTACTACTGTTTTCTATTCAATTCATTTTATTTCGCTTCTAAGATATTCATTCGCTCTTCAACCTGAATGTGATGAACGTGACAATCATCATCATTCCCTATGAACGCGTGCCTGACAACCATTTCCGTTCTACCTTCGACTGAATGAGTATCTCTTAGATCTCTTAATCAGAATCTTCGTGGTGTAAGCTAGAATGATGGCGGCATTCAAGAGAATCCGGAAAGTCTAAACCTTATCTGTGGTATTCCGAGTAGGATTCAATGATTGAATGACTGTGACAAGCTTCAAACTCGCGATTGCTGGGCGTAGTGACAGAACGCAAAAGGATAGTAAATCCTATTCCAGCATGATCGAGAACCGACAGATGAATAGCCGTGCCGTGACAGGGTGCGTTGACCATTTTCACTGAGAGGATAGGATGTAAACCATTGACAAGGGTGATGCCTCCAGATGATTAGCCGTGCCGTGACAGGGCATTTGGATCATTTTCCCGAGAGAAGACCGAAAGTAGCCACTGACAATGGTGATGCATTACATAAAGCCAGCCATGGAAAGGAGTAAGACTGATTGGATGAAGATAGCAGGAAAGCAGAGGTTCAGAGGAACGAAAGCATCTCTTTTCGCTTATCTGAAACTCTCACCAATGATTTACATATGTATTTCTATCCTTCTTTTATTAATTATTTTTGAAAACCCCATTACTATTTTATATCCGCCTGACTGAGATTTACAAGGTGACCATAGCTTGCTTCATACCAACAATCTCCGTGGGATTCGACCCTTACTCACGTAAGGTATTACTTGGATGACCCAGTGCACTTGCTGGTTAGTTGTGCGAAGTTGTGAACCATGGTATTGGCATCATGTTTTTGGCGCCATTACCAGGGAAAGAAAGAGCAATGAATTTTACATAATCAAAGTGTAATCACAATTTCTGCGCACCAAGTTTTTGGCGCCGTTGCCGGGGATTGTTTGAGTTTGGACAACTGACGGTTCATCTTGTTGCTCAGATTAGGTAATTTTCTTTTTGTTTTGTTTTCAAAAATTTTTCAAAAATCTTTCAAAAAAAATTTTCTCTTTTTTTTTCGAAAAAAAAAAAAACAAATGTTTTCAAAAATATATTTTTCTTCAGAATTTTTAAGAATGAATTCTAGTGTTTCATGAAGCATGTTAAAGCCTATCTGGCTGTAAAGCCATACCCAAACTGCTTTGGGATTGGCCTTCAACTAATCACCTCAGTGGAGCCATGCCCAATCCTTCTGAATAAGGTATGTCGGGCGTGTCATGTCTGAGTTACACACTAAAGCTTGGCTGGCTATTAAGCCATGCCTGACCCTTTGATCGGAGCTTTAGAGCATAAGATTCCTGGAATTCATATTAAAAATTTTGGAATCCTTATTTTTGTTTTTCAAATAATTTTCGAAAAAAAATACAAAAAAATTATAAAATCATAAAAATCAAAAATATTTTTTTTTGTGTTCTTGTTTGAGTATTGAGTCATGTTATAAGTTTGGTGTCAATTGCATGTGCATCTTGCATTTTTCAAAAAAAATTCATGCATTCATAGTGTTCTTCATGATCTTCAAGTTGTTCTTAGTAAGTCTTCTTGTTTGATCTTTGCATTTGCATGTTTTATGTCTTTTCTTGTTTTTCATATGCATTCTTGAATTCCTTATGTCTAAGCATTAAAGAATTCTAAGTTTGGTGTCTTGCATGTTTTCTTTGCATCAAAAAATTTTTTTTCAAAAATATGTTCTTGGTGTTCATCTTGACATTCATAGCATTCCTGCATGCATTCATTGTTTTGATCCAAAATTCTCATGCATTGCATCCTTTTTCTTGTTTTTCTCTCTCATCATAAAAATTCAAAAAAAAAAAATATCTTTCCCTTTTTCTCTCATCAAATTCAAAAATTTGGATTGACTTTCTCAAAAATTTTTAAAAATCAAGTTGTTTCTTATGAGTCAAATCAAATTTTCAATTTAAAAATCTTATCTTTTTCAAAATCTTTTTCAAAAATCAAATCTTTTTCAAATTTCTTAGTTATTTTCGAAAATTCCAAAAATATTTTTCAAAAATCTTTTTCTTATTTTATCTCATAATTTTCGAAAATAACAATAACAATTAATGTTTTGATTCAAAAATTTCAAGTTTGTTACTTGCTTGTTAAGAAAGATTCAAACTTTAAGTTCTAGAATCATATCTTGTGATTTCTTGTGAATCAAGTCATTAATTGTGATTTTAAAAATCAAATCTTTTTCAAAACTAATTTTTATCATATCTTTTCAAAAATATCTTCTCATCTTATCTTTTTCAAAAATTTGATTTCAAAATATCTTTTCTAACTTCCTAACTCCTTATCTTTTCAAAATTTGTTTCAACTAACTAACTAACTTTTTGTTTGTTTCTTATCTTTTTCAAAACCACCTAACTAACTCTCTCTCTCTAATTTTCGAAAATATCTTCCCTCTTTTTCAAAATTTCTTTTTAATTAACTAATTATTTCAATTTTTAAAATCTTAATTTTCGAAAATCACTAACATTTTTCAAAAATTATTTTCAAAAATCACTAACTTTTTTTTTCAAAAAAATTATTTTCGAAAATTCCCGTTCTCTCTCATCTCCTTCTATTTATTTATTCATCTACTAACACTTCATCTCACCCAAATTTGAACCCCCTCTTCCATCTGTGTTCGAATTTCTTCTTCTTCTTTTCTTCTACTCACACTGGGACCTCTATACTGTGGTAAAAAGGACCCCTATTATTATTATGTTTCTGTTCTCTCTTTTTCATATGAGCAGGAGCAAGGACAAGAACATTCTTGTTGAAGCAGATCCAGAACCTGAAAGGACTCTGAAGAGGAAACTAAGAGAAGCTAAATTACAACAATCCAGAGAGAACCTTTCAGAAATTTTCGAACAGGAAGAAGAGATGGCAGCCGAAAATAATAATAATGCAGGGAGAATGCTTGGTGACTTTACTGCACCTAATTCCAATTTAGATGGAAGAAGCATCTCCATTCCTGCCATTGGAGCAAACAACTTTGAGCTGAAACCTCAATTAGTTTCTCTGATGCAGCAGAACTGCAAGTTTCATGGACTTCCATCTGAAGATCCTTTTCAGTTCTTAACTGAGTTCTTGCAGATATGTGATACTGTTAAGACTAATGGAGTAGATCCTGAAGTTTACAGGCTCATGCTTTTCCCTTTTGCTGTAAGAGACAGAGCTAGAGTGTGGTTGGACTCTCAACCCAAAGGTAGCATGAACTCTTGGGATAAGCTGGTCACGGCTTTCTTAGCCAAGTTCTTTCCTCCTCAAAAGCTGAGCAAGATTAGAGTGGATGTTCAAACCTTCAGACAGAAAGAAGGTGAATCCCTCTATGAAGCTTGGGAAAGATACAAACAGCTGACCAAAAAGTGTCCATCTGACATGCTTTCAGAATGGACCATCCTGGATATATTCTATGATGGTTTATCTGAGCTATCAAAGATGTCATTGGATACTTCTGCAGGTGGATCCATTCACCTAAAGAAAACGCCTGCAAAAGCTCAAGAACTCATTGACATGGTTGCTAATAACCAGTTTATGTACACTTCTGAGAGAAATCCTGTGAGTAATGGGACGCCTATGAAGAAGGGAGTTCTTGAGATTGATACTCTGAATGCCATATTGGCTCAGAACAAAATATTGACTCAGCAAGTCAATATGATTTCTCAGAGTCTGAATGGAATGCAAGCTGCATCCAACAGTACTCAAGAGGTTTCTTATGAAGAAGAAGCTTACGATCCTGAGAACTCTGCAATAGCAGAGGTGAATTACTTAGGTGAACCTTATGGAAACACCTATAACTCATCATGGAGAAATCATCCAAATTTCTCATGGATGGATCAAAAGCCTCAACAAGGCTTTAATAATGGTGGAAGAAACAGGTTTAGCAATAGCAAGCCTTTTCCATCATCCACTCAGCAACAGACAGAGAATTCTGAGCAGAACCCATCTAGCTTAGCAAACTTAGTCTCTGATCTATCTAAGGCTACTGTGAGTTTCATGAATGAAACAAGGTCTTCCATTAGAAATTTAGAAGCACAAGTGAGCCAGCTGAGTAAAAGGATCACTGAAATCCCTCCTAGTACTCTCCCAAGCAATACAGAAGAGAATCCAAAAGGAGCGTGCAAGGCCATTGACGTAAGCACCATGGCCGAACCTGTGAGGGAAGGAGAGGACGTGAATCCCAAGGAGGAAGACCTCCTGGGACGTCCAGTGATCAATAAGGAGCTTCCCTCTGAGGAACCAAAGGACTCTGAGGCTCATCTAGAGACCATAGAGATTCCATTGAACCTCCTTATGCCATTCATGAGCTCTGATGAGTATTCCTCTTCTGAAGAAGAATAAGGATGTTACTGAAGAGCAAACTGCCAAGTTTCTTGGTGCAATCATGAAGCTAAATGCCAAAATATTTGGCATTGATACTTGGGAAGTTGAACCTCCCTTGTTCATCAATGAACTAAGTGATCTGGATCAACTGACCTTGCCTCAGAAGAGACAGGATCCTGGAAAGTTCATAATACCTTGTACTATAGGTACCATGATCTTTAAGGCTCTGTGTGACCTTGGTTCAGGGATAAACCTCATGCCCCTCTCTTTAATAGAGAAACTGGGAATCTATGGGGTGCAAGCTGCTAAAATCTCATTAGAGATGGCAGACAATTCAAGAAAACAGGCTTATGGACAAGTAGAGGACGTGTTAGTAAAGATTGAAGGCCTTTACATCCCTGTTGATTTCATAGTCTTGGATACTGGAAAGGAAGAGGATGAATCCATCATCCTAGGAAGACCTTTCCTGGCCACAGCAAGAGCTGTGATTGATGTGGACAGAAGAGAATTGATCGTTCAATTAAATGAGGACAACCTTGTGTTTACAACTCAAGGATCTCTCTCTGCATCCATGGAGAGGAAGCATAAAAAGCTTCTCTCAAAACAGAGTCAACCAAAGCCCCCACAGTAAAACTCTAAGTTTGGTGTTGAACTCCCATATCCAAACTCTAAGTTTGGTGTTGGAGAGTCTCAACAAAGCTCTGCACATCTGTGAGGCTCCATGAGAGCCTACTGTCAAGCTATTGACATTAAAGAAGCGCTTGTTGGGAGGCAACCGAATTTTTATTTATCTAACTATATTCTTCTTAGTTATATGTCTTTATAGGTTCATGATCATGTGGAGTCACAAAATAAATATAAAAATTGAAAATGGAATCAAAAACAGCAGAAGAAAAATCACACCCTGGAGGAAGCACCTGTCTGGCGTTCAACGCCAGAACAGAGCATGGTTCTAGCACTGAACGCCCAAAATGGGTAGTATCTGGGCGCTGAACGCCCAAAATGGGCATCATCTGGGCGCTGAATGCCAGAATGGCACCCTGGAGAAAAGTTGGCGCTGAACGCCCAGAACAAGCATGGTTCTGGCGTTTAACGCCAGAAATGGCCAACAAATGGGCGTTGAACGCCCAAAATGGGCACCAACCTGGCGCTGAACGCCCAGAGTTGTGTGCAAGGGCATTTTACATGCCTAATGGGTGCAGGGATGTAAATCCTTGACATCTCCGGATCTGTGGACACCATAGGATCACCTCAAGATCTGTGGACACCACAGGATCATCTCAGGATCTGTGGACCCCACAGGATCACCTTAGGATCTGTGGACCCCACAGAATCCCCACCTACCTCCACTCACTTCTTCTCACCCCTCTTTCACACAATCCCATAAACACTCTTCCCCAAAACTCTTCACCAATCACCTCAATATCTCTTCCCCATCACCTCTTCACCACTCACATCCATCCACTCTTCCCCATAAACCTACCTCATAAACTCCACCTACCTTCAAAATTCAAAACCAATTTCCCACCCAAACCCACCCATATGGCCGAAACCTTCCCCCCTTCCCTTCCCTATATAAAGCCCTCCATTCTTCTTCAAATTCACACAACACAACCCCTCTATACCCTTCTTGGCCGAAACACAACACCTTCCCCCTATCCTCCATATCTTCTTCTTCCTCCTCTATTCTTTCTTTTATTGCTCAAGGGCGAGCAGTATTCTAAGTTTGGTGTGGTAAAAGCATAAGCTTTTTGTTTTTCCATTACCATTGATGGCACCTAAGACCGGAGAATCCTCTAGAAAGGGGAAAGGGAAGACAAAAGCTTCTACCTCCGAGTCATGGGAGATGGAAAGGTTCATCTCCAAAGCCCATCAAGACCACTTCTATGATGTTGTGGCCAAGAAGAAGGTGATCCCCGAGGTCCCTTTCAAACTCAAAAGAGATGAGTATCCGGAGATCCGACATGAAATTCAAAGAAGAGGTTGGGAAGTTCTAACAAGTCGGCATCCTAATGGTTCAAGAGTTCTATGCCAACGCATGGATCACCAAGAACCATGATCAAAGTAAGAACCCGGATCCAAAGAACTATGTTACAATGGTTCGGGGAAAATACTTAGATTTTAGTCCGAAAAATGTGAGGTTGGCGTTTAACTTGCCTATGATGCAAGGAGATAAACGCCCCTACACTAGAAGGGTCAACTTTAATCAAAGGTTGGACCAAGTCCTTATGGACATATGTGTGGAAGGAGCTCAATGGAAGATTGACTCCAAAGGCAAGCCGGTTCAACTAAGAAGATTGGACCTCAAGCCTGTGGCTAGAGGATGGTTGGAATTCATCCAATGCTCCATCATCCCCACTAGCAACCGATCTGAAGTTACTGTGGATCGAGCCATCATGATTCATAGCATCATGATTGGAGAGGAAATAGAAGTTCATGAAGTCATCTCTAATGAACTCTACAAAATAGCCGAAAAGTCATCCCCCATGGCAAGGCTAGCTTTTTCTCATCTTATTTGCCATCTATGTTACTCAGCTGGAGCTTTCATAGAAGGAGACATTCCCATTAAGGAAGAGAAACCCATCACTAAGAAGAAGATGGAACAAGCAAGAGAGACCATTCATGGAGCTCAAGAGGCGCAAGAAACTCATCACCGTGAGATCCCAGAGATGCCTCAAATGCAATTTCCTCCACAAAACTATTGGGAGCAAATCAACACCTTCCTAGGAGAATTAAGTGCCAACATGGGACAATTAAGGGTGGAACATCAAGAGCACTCCATCATGCTTCATGAAATAAGAGAAGATCAAAAAGCAATAAGGGAGGAGCAACAAAGACAAGGAAGAGACATAGAAGAGCTCAAGGACATCATTGGTTCCTCAAGAAGGAAACGCCACCATCACTAAGTGGATTCATTCCTTGTTCTTATTTCTTCTGTTTTTCGTTTTCTCTATGTTAAGTGCTTATTTATGTTTGTGTCTTCATTACATGATCATTAGTAGTTAGTAACTATGTCTTAAAGTTATGAATGTCCTATGAATCCATCACCTCTCTTAAATGAAAAAATGTTTTAATTCAAAAGAACAAGAAGTACATGAGTTTTGAATTTATCCTTGAACTTAGTTTAATTATATTGATGTGGTGACAATGCTTCTTGTTTTCTGAATGTATGCTTGAACAGTGCATATGTCTTTTAAAGTTGTTGTTTAAGAATGTTAAATATGTTGGCTCTTGAAAGAATGATGACTAGGAGACATGTTATTTGATAATCTGAAAAATCATAAAAATGATTCTTGAAGCAAGAAAAATCAGCAAAGAACAAAGCTTGCAGAAAAAAAAATAGGCAAAAAAAAATAGAAAGAAAAAGCAAGCAGAAAAAGCCAAAAGCTCTTAAAACCAAGAGGCAAGAGCAAAAAGTCAATAACCCTTAAAACCAAAAGGCAAGGGTAAATAAAAAGGATCCTAAGGCTTTGAGCATCAGTGGATAGGAGGGCCTAAAGGAATAAAATCCTGGCCTAAGCGGCTAAACCAAGCTATCCCTAACCATGTGCTTGTGGCGTGTAGGTGTCAAGTGAAAACTTGAGACTGAGCGGTTAAAGTCAAGGTCCAAAGCAAAAAAAGAGTGTGCTTAAGAACCCTGGACACCTCTAATTGGGGACTTTAGCAAAGCTGAGTCACAATCTGAAAAGGTTCACCCAATTATGTGTCTGTGGCATTTATGTATCCGGTGGTAATACTGGAAAACAAAGTTCTTAGGGCCACAGCCAAGACTCATAAAATAGCTGTGTTCAAGAATCATCATACTGAACTAGGAGAATTAATAACACTATCTGAACTCTGAGTTCCTATAGATGCCAATCATTCTGAACCTCAATGGATAAAGTGAGATGCCAAAACTATTCAAGAGGCAAAAAGCTATAAGTCCCGCTCATTTGATTGGAGCTATGTTTCATTGATAGTTTGGAATTTATAGTATATTCTCTTTTTTTTACCCTATTTGATTTTCAGTTGTTTGGGGACAAGCAACAATTTAAGTTTGGTGTTGTGATGAGCGGATAATTTATACGCTTTTTGGCATTGTTTTTAGTATATTTTTAGTAGGATCTAGTTACTTTTAGGGATGTTTTCATTAGTTTTTATGTTAAATTCACATTTCTAGACTTTACTATGAGTTTGTGTGTTTTTCTGTGATTTTAGGTATTTTCTGACTGAAATTGAGGGACTTGAGCAAAAATCAGATTCAGAGGTTGAAGAAGGACTACTGATGCTGTTGGATTCTAACCTCCCTGCACTCAAAGTGGATTTTCTGGAGCTACAGAACTCGAAACGGCATGCTTCCAATTGCATTGGAAAGTAGCCATCCAGGGCTTTCCAGAAATATATAATAATCCATACTTTGCTCAAGTTTAGATGACGCAAACTGGCGTTCAACACCAGCTCTCTGCCCAATTCTGGCGTCCAGCGCCAGAAACAAGATGCAAAGTGGAGTTCAACGCCCAAACTGGCACCAAAACTGGCGTTTAACTCCAGGAATGACCTCTACACGTGCAACACTCAAGCTCAGCCCAAGCACACACCAAGTGGGCCCCGGAAGTGGATTTATGCATCAATTACTTACTTCTGTAAACCCTAGTGACTAGTTTATTATAAATAGGACCTTTTACTATTGTATTAGACATCTTTGGACGCCTGGTTCTTAGATCAGAGGGGCTGGCCATCTCGGCCATGCCTGGACCTTTCACTTATGTATTTTTAAGGGTAGAGTTTCTACACTCCATAGATTAAGGTGTGGAGCTCTGCTGTTTCTCACAGATTAATGCAAAGTACTATTGTTTTCTATTCAATTCATTTTATTTCGCTTCTAAGATATTCATTCGCTCTTCAACCTGAATGTGATGAACGTGACAATCATCATCATTCCCTATGAACGCGTGCCTGACAACCACTTCCGTTCTACCTTCGACTGAATGAGTATCTCTTAGATCTCTTAATCAGAATCTTCGTGGTGTAAGCTAGAATGATGGCGGCATTCAAGAGAATCCGGAAAGTCTAAACCTTGTCTGTGGTATTCCGAGTAGGATTCAATGATTGAATGACTGTGACGAGCTTCAAACTCGCGATTGCTGGGCGTAGTGACAGAACGCAAAAGGATAGTAAATCATATTCTAGCATGATCGAGAACCGACAGATGAATAGCCGTGCCGTGACAGGGTGCGTTGACCATTTTCACTGAGAGGATAGGATGTAAACCATTGACAAGGGTGATGCCTCTAGACGATTATCCGTTCCGTGACAGGGCATTTGGATCATTTTCCCGAGAGAAGACCGAAAGTAGCCACTGACAATGGTGATGCATTACATAAAGCCAGCCATGGAAAGGAGTAAGACTGATTGGATGAAGATAGCAGGAAAGCAGAGGTTTAGAGGAACGAAAGCATCTCTATTCACTTATCTGAAACTCTCACCAATGATTTACATAAGTATTTCTATCCTTCTTTTATTAATTATTTTCGAAAACCCCATTACTATTTTATATCCGCCTGACTGAGATTTACAAGGTGACCATAGCTTGCTTCATACCAACAATCTCCGTGGGATTCGACCCTTACTCACGTAAGGTATTACTTGGATGACCCAGTGCACTTGCTGGTTAGTTGTGCGAAGTTGTGAACCATGGTATTGGCATCATGTTTTTGGCGCCATTACCAGGGAAAGAAAGAGCAATGAATTTTACATAATCAAAGTGTAATGACAATTTCTGCGCACCAGTGGTTCATAATGAAAAGAATGAACTGGTTCCTACAAGAACAGTTACAGGGTGGCGCATGTGTATTGATTACAAAAGGCTCAATACAGCCACCAGAAAGGATCATTTTCCTTTACCATTCATAGACCAGATGCTAGAAAGACTGGCAGGTCATGATTATTACTGCTTTTTGGATGGCTACTCAGGCTATAACCAGATTGCAGTAGATCCCCAGGATCAAGAGAAAACAGCATTCACATGTCCATCTGGAGTGTTTGCTTATAGAAGGATGCCATTTGGGCTGTGTAATGCGCCTGCAACCTTCCAGAGATGCATGCTCTCTATTTTCTCTGATATGGTGGAAAAATTTCTGGAAGTCTTCATGGATGACTTCTCAGTATATGGAGACTCATTCAGCTCCTGTCTTGATCACCTGAAACTAGTTCTGAAAAGATGCCAAGAGACCAACCTGGTTTTAAACTGGGAAAAATGTCACTTTATGGTGACTGAAGGGATTGTCCTTGGGCATAAAATTTCAAACAAGGGAATAGAGGTGGATCAAGCAAAAATAGAGGTAATTGAAAAATTACCACCCCCTGCCAATGTCAAGGAAATCAGAAGCTTTTTGGGGCATGCAGGATTCTATAGGAGGTTTATAAAAGATTTTTCAAAAATCGCAAAACCTCTGAGCAATCTGCTAGCTGCTGACACGCCATTTGTGTTTGACACAGAGTGTCTGCAGGCGTTTGAAACGCTGAAAGCCAAGCTGGTCACAGCACCGGTTATTTCTACACCAGACTGGACATTACCATTTGAGCTAATGTGTGATGCCAGTGATCACGCCATTGGTGCAGTGCTGGGGCAGAGGCATGACAACACTACAAGAAAAATACCCATTCAGCCACACTTTTTTTAAGCTACATTTGAAAAGCGTAGCCTATTCTATGAATAGGCTACGTTTTTCTCAGTGATGCCTTTTTATAAGAGAAAAATAAATACAATTTTGCCATCATTTAAAAAGTGTAGCCTTAGGTATTATAGAAATCACTTATAAAGCGTAGCTGAATGTTGATATTTATGGGTCCACTTTTTATATCTAAGGGAACGCTTTTAGAGTGTAGCCTATTTATTAAGTTATGGGTGCACTTTAAAAGTGATGCCTAATGTATCTAAAGCAAAAAGCTTTACACTTGATAAATTTTATTCCTCAGTTTCGCGAAAGCAAAACTCACACACTTAGTGAAATTTTTGTCCCTCCAAAACTCACACTTAGCCTTCATCTCAACCCCTTTCAGAAACCTTGTCACCATCGAAGAAACCCTTCAAACCTCACCATCGCGAAGAAACCTTCTCGCTACAGAAACCCTCTCACTCACCACTCATCGTCGCTCCTCTTCACCCTCCTCCTTGTCACTGCGCCGCCCTCACCATCCCTATCCCTGCGCTTCTCATCGTCCTTCCCCTTTCAATTCGATCGAGTAACCCTCATCTCTGCACTATATACTGTGCTTAATGAATATTTTTTCTTTGATTTGTCACTGGTGCACGAAATTGTGTTCCACGTTCTTTGTACTTGTGTGTGATTAACAATATATAACGGTATTGAATCTTCATTGTGGCTCTATGTGTGGACACAACTCCGTTCAACTAACCAGCAAGTGCACTGGGTCGTCCAAGTAATACCTTACGTGAGTAAGGGTCGAATCCCACGGAGATTGTTGGTATGAAGCAAGCTATGGTCACCTTGTAGATCTCAGTCAGGCGGATATAAAATAATTATGGAGTTTTCGAATAATAAATAAAAGAATAGGGATAGAGATACTTATGTAAATCATTGGTAGGAATTTCAGATAAGCGAATGGAGATGCTTTTCGTTCCTCTGAACCTCTGCTTTCCTGCTATCTTCATCCAATCAGTCTTACTCCTTTCCATGGCTGGCTTTATGTGATACATCACCACTGTCAATGGCTACTTTCGGTCATCTCACGGGAAAATGATCCAATGCCCTGTCACGGCACGGCTAATCGTCTGGAGGCATCACCCTTGTCAATGGCTTCATCTTATCCTTTCAGTGAATAATATGCTCACGCACCCTGTCACGGCACGGCTATTCATCTGTCGGTCCTCGATCATGCTGGAATAGGATTTACTATCATTTTGCGTTTGTCATTAACGCCCTGCAATCGCGAGTTAGGAGCTCGTCACAGTCATTCAATCATTGAATCCTACTCGGAATACCACAGACAAGGTTTAGACCTTCCGGATTTTCTTGAATGCTGCCATCATTCTAGCTTATGTCACGAAGATTCTGGTTAGGAGATCTAAGAGATACTCATTCTAGCTTAATTCATGTAGAACAGAAGTGTTTGTCAGGCACGCGTTCATAGGGGAGAAAGATGATGAGCGTCACACATAATCATCACCTTCATCATGTTCTTGTGTGCGAATGGATATCTTAGAAGAGAAATAAGAAGAATTGAATAGAAAACAGTAGTGCTTTGCATTAATCTTTGAAGAACAGCAGAGCTCTACACCTTAATCTATGGAGTGTAGAAACTCTACCGTTGAAAATACATAAGTGAAGGTCCAGGCATGGCCGAGATGGCCAGCCCCCAAAACATGATCACAGGATCAAAATACAATCCAAAGATGCCTAATACAATAGTAAGAGGTCCTATTTATAATAAACTAGTCACTAGGGTTTACATGAGTAAGTAATTGATGCATAAATCCACTTCCGGGGCCCACTTGGTGTGTGTTTGGGCTGAGCTTGAGTGTAGCACGTGCAGAGGCCATTTGTGGAGTTGAACGCCAGTTTCTGTGCCAGTTTGGGCGTTCAACTCTGGTTTTGGATCCTTTTCTGGCGCTGGACGCCAGATTTGGGCAGAAGGCTGGCGTTGAACGCCAGTTTACGTCGTCAATTATTGGCCAAAGTATGGACTATTATATATCGCTGGAAAGCCCTGGGTGTCTACTTTCCAACGCAATTGGAAGCGCGCCATTTCGAGTTTTGTAGCTCCAGAAAATCCACTTTGAGTGCAGGGAGGTCAGAATCCAATAGCATCAGCAGTCCTTTTTCAACCTCTGAATCTGATTTCTGCTCAAGTCCCTCAATTTCAGCCAGAAAATACCTGAAATCACAAAAAAAACACACAAACTCATAGTAAAGTCTAGAAATGTGAATTTAACATAAAAACTAATGAAAACATCCCTAAAAGTAACTAGATCCTACTAAAAACATGCTAAAAACAATGCCAAAAAGCGTATAAATTATCCGCTCATCACAACACCAAACTTAAATTGTTGCTTGTCCCCAAGCAACTGAAAATCAAATAGGATAAAAAGAAGAGAATATACTATAAATTCCAAACTATCAGTGAAACAGAGCTTCAATCATATGAGCGGGACTTATAGCTTTTTGCCTCTTGAATAGTTTTGGCATCTCACTTTATCCATTGAGGTTCAGAATGATTGGCATCTATAGGAACTTCAGATTTCGAATAATGTTATTGACTCTCCTAGTTCAGTATGATGATTCTTGAACACAGCTTCTTTATGAGTCTTGGCCGTGGCCCTAAGCACTTTGTTTTCCAGTATTACCACCGGATACATAAATGCCACAGACACACAATTGGGTGAACCTTTTCAGATTGTGACTCAGCTTTGCTAAAGTCCCCAATTGGAGGTGTCCAGGGTTCTTAAGCACACTCTTTGTTTTTGCTTTGGACCTTGACTTTAACCGCTCAGTCTCAAGTTTTCACTTGACACCTACACGCCACAAGCACATGGTTAGGGACAGCTTGGTTTAGCCGCTTAGACCAGGATTTTATTCCTTCAGGCCCTCCTATCCACTGATGCTCAAAGCCTTGGGATCCTTTTTATTTGCCCTTGCCTTTTGGTTTTAAGGGTTATTGGCTTTTTCTGCTTGCTTTTTCTTTTTCTTTCTATTTTTTTTCTAATTTTTTTTTTCGCCTCTTTTTTTTTTTTTCTGCAAGCTTTGTTCTTTGCTGCTTTTTCTTGCTTCAAGAATCATTTTTTATGATTTTTCAGATTATCAAATAACATGTCTCCTAGTCATCATTCTTTCAAGAGCCAACATATTTAACATTCTTAAACAACAACTTCAAAAGATATATGCACTGTTCAAGCATACATTCAGAAAACAAGAAGCATTGTCACCACATCAACATAATTAAGCTAAGTTCAAGGATAAATTTGAAACTCATGTACTTCTTGTTCTTTTGAATTAAAACATTTTTCTTTTAAGAGAGGTGATGGATTCATAGGACATTCATATCTTTAAGACAAAGTTACTAACTACTAATGATCATGTAATGAAGACACAAACATAGATAAGCACATAACATAGAAAACGAAAAACAGAGGAAATAAGAACAAGGAATGAATCCACCTTAGTGATGGTGGCGTTTCCTTCTTGAGGAACCAATGATGTCCTTGAGCTCTTCTATGTCTCTTCCTTGTCTTTGTTGCTCCTCCCTCATTGCTTTTTGATCTTCTCTTATTTCATGAAGCATGATGGAGTGCTCTTGATGTTCCACCCTTAGTTGTCCCATATTAGAACTCAATTCTTCTAGGGAGGTGTTGATGTGCTCCCAATAGTTATGTGGAGGAAAGTGCATTTGAGGCATTTCCGGAATCTCATGGTGATGAGCTTCTTGCGCCTCTTGAGCTCCATGATTGGGCTCTCTTGCTTGCTCCATCTTTTTCTTAGTGATGGGCTTTTCCTCTTTAATGAGGATATCTCCCTCTTTGTCAATTCCAGCTGAATTGCATAGGTGGCAAATGAGGTGAGGGAAGGCTAACCTTGCCATGGTGGAGGACTTGTCAGCCACCTTGTAGAGTTCTTGAGGTATAATCTCATGAACTTCTACCTCTTCTCCAATCATGATGCTATGGATCATGATGGCCCGGTCTATAGTAACTTCAGACCGGTTGCTAGTGGGAATGATTGAGCATTGAATAAACTCCAACCATCCTCTAGCTATAGGCTTGAGGTCCAATCTTCTTAGTTGAACCGGCTTGCCTTTGGAGTCAATCTTCCATTGAGCTCCTTCTACACATATGTCCATAAGGACTTGGTCCAACCTTTGATCAAAGTTGACTCTCCTTGTGTAGGGGCGTGCGTTCTTTTCCATGTATGGCAAGTTGAACGCCAACCTCACATTTTCCGGACTAAAATCTAAGTATTTCCCCCGAACCATTGTAACATAGTTCTTTGGATCCGGGTTCTTACTTTGATCATGGTTCTTGGTGATCCATGCATTGGCATAGAACTCTTGAACCATTAGGATGCCGACTTGTTGGATGGGGTTTGTTAGAACTTCCCAACCTCTTCTTTGAATTTCATGTCGGATCTCCGGATACTCATTTCTTTTGAGTTTAAAAGGGACCTCAGGGATCACCTTCTTCTTGGCCACAACATCATATAAGTGGTCTTGATGGGCTTTGGAGATGAATCTTTCCATCTCCCATGACTCGGATGTGGAAGCTCTTGTCTTCCCTTTCCCTCTTCTAGAGGATTCTCCGGTCATAGATGCCATCAATGGTAATGGAAAAACAAAAAAGCTATGATTTTACCACACCAAACTTAGAATATTGCTCGCCCTCGAGCAATAAACAAAAGAATAGAAGAAGAAGAAAAAATATGGAGAGGGAGAGGGATATGTGGTTTCGGCCAAGAGGAGTGTAGAGGGGTGTGTTGTGTGAATTTGATGAAGAATGGAGGTCTTTAAATAGGGAGGGGAGGGGGGGTATTGGTTTGGCCATATGGGTGGGTTTGGGTGGGAAATTGGTTTTGAATTTTGAAGGTAGGTGGAGTTTGAGGTAGGTTTATGGGGAAGAGTGGATGGATGTGAATGGTGAAGATTTAATGGGGAAGAGAGATTGAGGTGATTGGTGAAGGGCTTTTAGGGAAGAGTGGTTATGGGGTTGTGTGAAAGAGAGTGGTGAGAAGAAGTGAGTGGAGGTAGGTGGGGATCCTGTGGGGTCCACAGATCCTGAGTGGATCATGTGGGGTCCACAAATCCTGAGTTGATCCTGTGGGGTCTACAGATCCTGAGGTGTTCAAGGAATTACATCCCTGCACCCTTAGGCATGTAAAAATGCCTTTGTATCCAACTCTGGCGTTCAGCGCCCAGAAGCTGCCCATTTTGGGCGTTCAGCGCCAGAACCATGCTCTGTTCTGGCGCTGAACGCCAGACAGATGCTCCTCCAGGGTGTGATTTTTCTTCTGCTGTTTTTGATTCCGTTTTCAATTTTTTTTATTTATTTTGTGACTCCACATGATCATGAACCTAAGAAAACATGAAAAACAATAAAAATAAGAATTAGATAAACATTGGGTTGCCTCCCAACAAGCGCTTCTTTAATGTCAATAGCTTGACAGTGGGCTCTCATGGAGCCTCACAGATGTGCAGAGCTTTGTTGAGACTCTCCAACACCAAACTTAGAGTTTGGATATGGGAGTTCAACACCAAACTTAGAGTTTGGTTGTGGCCTCCCAACACCAAACTTAGAGTTTGACTGTGGGGGCTCTGGTTGACTCTGCTTTGAGAGAAGCTTTTTCTGCTTCCTCTCCATGGTTGCAGAGGGGGATCCTTGAGTTTTAAACACAAAGGAGTCCTCATTCCATTGAAGGAATATTTCACCTCTGTCAACATCAATCACAGCTCTTGCTGTGGCCAGGAAAGGTCTTCCTAGGATGATGGATTCATCCTCTTCCTTTCCAGTATCCAGGATTATGAAATCAGCAGGGATGTAAAGGCCCTCAACCTTTACTAAAACGTCCTCTACTTGTCCATAAGCCTGTCTTCTTGAGCTGTCTGCCATCTCTAGTGAGACTTTAGTAGCTTGCACCTCATAGATTCCCAGTTTCTCCATTATAGAGAGGGGCATGAGGTTTATTCCTGAACCAAGGTCACACAGAGCCTTAAAGATCATAGTGCCTATGGTACAAGGTATTATGAACTTTCCAGGATCCTGTCTCTTCTGAGGCAATGTCAGTTGATCCAGATCACTAAGTTCATTGATGAACAAGGGAGGTTCAACTTCCCAAGTATCAATACTAAATAATTTGGCATCCAGCTTCATGATTGCACCAAGAAACTTGGCAGTTTGCTCTTCAGTAACATCCTCATTCTCTTCAGAAGAGGAATACTCATCAGAGCTCATGAAGGGTATAAGGAGGTTCAATGGAATCTCTATGGTCTCTAGATGAGCCTCAGAGTCCTTTGGTTCCTCAGAGGGAAGCTCCTTATTGACCACTGGACGTCCCAGGAGGTCTTCCTCCTTGGGATTCACGTCCTCTCCTCTCCTCTCAGGTTCGGCCATGGCGCTTATGTCAATGGCCTTGCACTCTCCTTTTGGGTTCTCTTCTGTATTGCTTGGGAGAGTACTAGGAGGGATTTCAGTGATCTTTTTACTCAGCTGGCCCACGTGTGCTTCCAGATTTCTAATGGAAGACCTTGTTTCATTCATGAAACTTACAGTGGCCTTAGATAGATCAGAGACTAGATTTGCTAAATTAGAAGCATTTTGTTCAGAGTTCTCTGTCTGTTGCTGAGTTGATGATGGAAAAGGTTTGCTATTGCTAAACCTGTTTCTTCCACCATTATTAAAGCCTTGTTGAGGCTTTTGATCCTTCCATGAGAAATTTGGATGATTTCTCCATGTTGAGTTATAGGTGTTTCCATAAGGTTCACCTAAGTAATTTACCTCTGCTATTGCAGGGTTCTCAGGATCATAGGCTTCTTCTTCAGAAGATGCCTCTTGAGTACTGTTGGATGCAGCTTGCATTCCATGCAGACTCTGAGAAATCATATTGACTTGCTGAGTCAATATTTTATTCTGAGCCAATATGGCATTCAGAGTATCAACCTCAAGAACTCCCTTCTTCATAGGCGTCCCATTACTCACAGGATTCCTTTCAGAAGTGTACATGAACTGGTTATTAGCAACCATGTCAATGAGTTCTTGAGCTTCTGCAGGCGTTTTCTTTAGATGGATGGATCCACCTGCAGAAGTATCCAGTGACATCTTTGATAGCTCAGATAAACCATCATAGAATATATCCAGGATGGTCCATTCTGAAAGCATGTCAGAAGGACACTTTTTGGTCAGCTGTTTGTATCTTTCCCAAGCTTCATAGAGGGATTCACCTTCTTTCTGTCTGAAGGTTTGAACATCAGCTCTAAGCTTGCTCAGCTTTTGAGGAGGAAAGTACTTGGCTAAGAAAGCCGTGACCAGCTTATCCCAAGAGTTCAGGCTGTCTTTGGGTTGAGAATCCAACCATAATCTAGCTCTGTCTCTTACAGCAAAAGGGAAAAGCATGAGCCTGTAGACTTCAGGATCTATTCCATTAGTCTTAACAGTATCACATATCTGCAAGAATTCAGTTAAGAACTGAAAGGGATCTTCAGATGGAAGTCCATGAAACTTGCAGTTCTGCTGCATCAGAGAAACTAATTGAGGTTTCAGCTCAAAGTTGTTTGCTCCAATGGTAGGAATGGAGATGCTTCTTCCATGTAAATTGGAATTAGGTGCAGTAAAGTCACCAAGCATCTTCCTTACATTATTATTATTTTCGGCTGCCATCTCCTCTGCCTGTTCGAAAATTTCTGAAAGGTTATCTCTGGATTGTTGTATTTTAGCTTCTCTTAATTTTCTCTTCAGAGTCCTTTCAGGTTCTGGATCTGCTTCCACAAGAATGTTCTTATCCTTGCTCCTGCTCATATGACAAGGAAGAATGGCCAAAAAAATGATAATAATAATAGAGATCCTTTATACCACAGTATAGGGATCCCTTTGTGAGTGGAAGAAAACGGGGAGACAAAGAATGTAATATAAAGGAAGAAATGCAACTGTACTAATGGAAGAGATGTGAGATGAGATGTTAGGATATGAATGAATAAATAGAATGGGATGGGGGAGGTATAATTTTCGAAAATTATTTTGAAAAGGAGTTAGTGATTTTTGAAAATAGTTTTTGAAAAATGTTTAGTATTTTTTTTCGAAAATTTTTGAAATCAAAAAAAATAAAAATAAAAATAATTAGTTAATTAAAAAGAAATTTTTGAAAAAGGGGAAGATATTTTCGAAAATTAGAGAGAGAGAGAGAGTTAGTTAGGTAGTTTTGAAAAAGTTAAGAAACAAACAAAAAGTTAGTTAGTTAGTTGAAACAAATTTTGAAAAGATAAGAAGTTAGGAAGTTAGAAAAGATGTTTTGAAAAGATATTTTTGAACAAGATAAGATAAGAAGATATTTTGAAAAGATATGATAGGATTAGTTTTGAAAAAGATTTTATTTTTAAAATCACAATTAATGACTTGATTCATAAGAAATCACAAGATATGATTCTAGAACTTAAAGTTTGAATCTTTCTTAACAAGCAAGTAACAAACTTCAAATTTTTGAATCAAAACATTGATTGTTATTGTTATTTTCGAAAATATGGTATAAAAATAAGAAAAAGATTTTTGAAAAATATTTTTGAAATTTTCGAAAATAACTAAGAATTTTGAAAAAGATTTGATTTTTGAAAAAGATTTTGAAAAAGATAAGGTTTTCAAATTGAAAATTTGATTTGACTCATGAGAAACAACTTGATTTTTAAAAATTTTGAAAAAGTCAACTCAAATTTTCGAATTTGATGAGAGAAAAAGGGAAAGATATTTTTTTGATTTTTGAAATTTTTATGAAAAACATGAAAATTATGCAATGCATGAAATTTTTAGATCAAAACAATGAATGCATGCAAGAATGCTATGAATGTCAAGATGAACACCAAGAACACTATGAAGATCATGATGAAGATCAAGAACATATTTTTGAAAAATTTTTAATGCAAAGAAAACATGCAAGACACCAAACTTAGAATTCTTTAATACTTACGCACTAAGAATTCAAGGATGCATATGAAAAACAACATACAACACAAAACAACAAATCATCAAGATCAAACAAGAGGACTTACCAAGAACAACTTGAAGATCATGAAGAACACTATGAATGCATGAAATTTTCGAAAAAAAGCAAGATGCATATGCAAGTGACACCAAACTTATGATATGACTCAAGACTCAAACAAGAAACAGAAAATATTTTTGATTTTTATGATTTTCTAATTTTTTTTTGAATTTTTTTTTTCGAAAATAGTATGAAAAAGAAAAAATAAGGATTCCAAAATTTTTAATATGAATTCCAGGAATCTTGCCATGTTAGTCTAAAGCTTCAGTCCAGGAATTAGACATGGCTCACTAGCCAGCCAAGCTTTCAATGAAAGCTCCAGTCCAAAACACTAGACATGGCCAATGGCCAGCCAAGCTTCAGCAGGTGATCATGGATCAGCAGCAGGTGGATGAACAACAACTAAGTTGCTCTTGATAACAAATTGCAAGCCTCAGTCCAAATGAATTTAGACATGGCTTTACAGCCAGCCAGGCTTCACATGCTTCATGAAATACTAGAATTCATTCTTAAAAATTTTGAATAAATTTTTGAAAACATTTTTATTTTTTTTTTCGAAAACATATGAGAGATTTTTGAAAATATTTTTGAAAGCTTTTTTTTAAAACAAAACGAAAAGAAAATTACCTAATCTGAGCAACAAGATGAGCCGTCAGTTGTCCAAACTCAAACAATCCCCGGCAACGGCGCCAAAAACTTGGTGCTGTTGCCGGATCAAAAGGGAATCTGGCACTGATGTTACCGGACCAAAAGCTTGCCGAAAACTCAAACAATCCCCGGCAACGGCGCCAAAAACTTGGTGCACGAAATTATGTTCCACGTTCTTTCTACTTGTGTGTGATTAACAATATATAATTGTATTGAATCCTCATTGTGGCTCTATGTGTGGACACAACTCCGTTCAACTAACCAGCAAGTGCACTAGGTCGTCCAAGTAATACCTTACGTGAGTAAGGGTCGAATCCCACGGAGATTGTTGGTATGAAGCAAGCTATGGTCACCTTGTAGATCTCAGTCAGGCGGATATAAAATAATTATGGAGTTTTCGAATAATAAATAAAAGAATAGGGATAGAGATACTTATGTAAATCATTGGTAGGAATTTCAGATAAGCGAATGGAGATGCTTTTCGTTCCTCTGAACCTCTGCTTTCCTGCTATCTTCATCCAATCAGTCTTACTCCTTTCCATGGCTGGCTTTATGTGATACATCACCACTGTCAATGGCTACTTTCGGTCATCTCACGGGAAAATGATCCAATGCCCTGTCACGGCACGGCTAATCGTCTGGAGGCATCACCCTTGTCAATGGCTTCATCTTATCCTTTCAGTGAATAATATGCTCACGCACCCTGTCACGGCACGGCTATTCATCTGTCGGTCCTCGATCATGCTGGAATAGGATTTACAATCCTTTTGCGTCTGTCACTAACGCCCTGCAATCGTGAGTTAGGAGCTCGTCACAGTCATTCAATCATTGAATCCTACTCGGAATACCACAGACAAGGTTTAGACCTTCCGGATTCTCTTGAATGCCGCCATCATTCTAGCTTACGCCACGAAGATTCTGGTTAGGAGATCTAAGAGATACTCATTCTAGCTTAATTCATGTAGAACAGAAGTGTTTGTCAGGCACGCGTTCATAGGGGAGAAGGATGATGAGCGTCACACATAATCATCACCTTCATCATGTTCTTGGGTGCGAATGGATATCTTAGAAGAGAAATAAGAAGAATTGAATAGAAAACAGTAGTGCTTTGCATTAATCTTTGAGGAACAGCAGAGCTCTACACCTTAATCTATGGAGTGTAGAAACTCTACCGTTGAAAATACATAAGTGAAGGTCCAGGCATGGCCGAGATGGCCAGCCCCCAAAACGTGATCACAGGATCAAAATACAGTCCAAAGATGCCTAATACAATAGTAAGAGGTCCTATTTATAATAAACTAGTCACTAGGGTTTACATGAGTAAGTAATTGATGCATAAATCCACTTCCGGGGCCCACTTGGTGTGTGTTTGGGCTGAGCTTGAGTGTAGCACGTGCAGAGGCCATTTGTGGAGTTGAACGCCAGTTTCTGTGCCAGTTTGGGCGTTCAACTCTGGTTTTGGATCCTTTTCTGGCGCTGGACGCCAGATTTGGGCAGAAGGCTGGCATTGAACGCCAGTTTACGTCGTCAATGCTTGGCCAAAGTATGGACTATTATATATTTCTGGAAAGCCCTGGATGTCTACTTTCCAACGCAATTGGAAGCGCGCCATTTCGAGTGCTGTAACTCCAGAAAATCCACTTTGAGTGCAGGGAGGTCAGAATCCAACAGCATCAGCAGTCCTTTTTCAACCTCTGAATCTGATTTCTGCTCAAGTCCCTCAATTTCAGCCAGAAAATACCTGAAATCACAAAAAAAACACACAAACTCATAGTAAAGTCTAGAAATGTGAATTTAACATAAAAACTAATGAAAACATCCCTAAAAGTAACTAGATCCTACTAAAAACATGCTAAAAACAATGCCAAAAAGCGTATAAATTATCCGCTCATCAGTCACCAATTCACGCTACCTGCACAAACTCGCGTGCCATCTCCTTCGATTCGTCGCCGCTGCTCATCTCTTCTTCAAGGGTTTTCACCTTCGATTCGTCGTCGCTCATCTCTTCTTCACCGTTGCCATTCATCACCGCGCTCACCAAGTAAGCATTCTGTGCCTCGTTCTTTTCTTCTCACTCATTCTCTTACTCGCTCTCTCTCACTCGCCCTCTCTGTGCAGTGTCAAAAAAACTGTGTGCTCTCTAGCGACCTCTTCTCTGCTCTACTGTGAAGCATCAAGGTTTCCAATGAGGCAAAGCATCGATCCCTTACAAGCGAGGTAAGCGCCCGATGATAATGATGGTTCTGTAAAATTTGGGAGGTTTTGGGTTTTCATTTTAGGGTTTTAATTGGGGGTTTTAGCTTCTGTATTCTGTGTTATTTATCTGTGGACTGCCAGATCAAACTAAAATCACAAATGTAAATTTCACCATGTGTCAACTGAATTATTATTCTTTTTTTTGTTATTGTTCTTGTTGATTTTTTCTTGTTTAAATTTCGCTTTTAAAGAGAGCAGAGTATTCTCAAGAGAGGATTATTCTTATGCTTTTAAATTGCTTTGTTGATTGAATCAATAACTTGAAGTACCTGTAAATTTTAAGATGTATTTTGGGAACCCAAGCTTGATTTGAGACATATGCAGTGATTATTGCAGTCAATTGAGTGTTCCAATTTCTGCTGAAATGGGAGAATATATATTGTAGAATTTAGATCGACACTTTCATATGGTAATATTATGACACTTATGCAGCTAATTTTTTAACTGTCAGTACTCTGCTTCAATTTCTGTCGTGCTGTCTGACTCAACTAGCACAAGCTGAATGGATCTTGTGTTTGTCGGTCTTCTTCCTTCTCTGTTTTCTTTTTTTTGTCCTTTTCATTTTCTCGTTGAGGAAGAACTTGATTTTCTAAAGAATGAAGGATCTTTATCTGGTAGCATTAACATTCTTTCCCCTGCTGGCTGCTGCATTGGATTGCTATTCTTTTTGCTTTTTCTGCGTTGAGTTGAAGGGTGAACTTGAATTGCTTGGATCTTTGTGTGTCATTTTTTTTCAGTATTATTATTGAAGCACAGCATCTTGAGAAAAATCTGAGTCGGTTTTGCTTTGAAAATTAGAGTTATATGATTGAGATGTGAACAAAGTTTATACTGTAGGAGAAGGACAAAGAACTTGCGATATGTGATTTTCTCACATTGTCGATGATTTTATTTGATTTCTTCTTATTTTATTAGTTTGGGGATATGTGGATATAAGCTTCAGGCTTCCATCAAGCTGGACTTGTGTATCGGTTTTTAATAAACTAGAAATTATAAATTGTAAAGGATATTCATACACGTGATTGAGTTTGATTAAACCGTATCAGCTTGGAACTTACAAGATAGGTTTTACAATGTTCAATTGTTTTTTCTAGTTGTTTCTTCTAACCAAGTTGTGTTTCTACTATTCTTGATTTTCATATGTAGGGTGAAAATTCTAAGTTTTCACTAACTGAAAAGGATTGAAAAAATAAAATCATAGCATATTAAGAGTGTTATCTTATTAATTAATGTAGTCTAATTACTGTTAGTTTAATTCGTTGTCTTTGATTTTCATGAATAGCAAGTCGTGCAATTGAGTTGAAGAATCATTCTTTACTACATGGAAAAGTGATAAGGGTCATGTGGTCTTGTCGCGATACTTTATAGGAAAAAACAGAAGGGACAGTAGCTACAATCGTAATATTTGTTCTAACCTTAAAAATTATTTCTCTCAGAACTTCTGGTGTGGCTATTGCTAACAGATGGCTTCTAAAATATGTAGGTAACCAGCAATGAGACCAGTCTGATGGCTCGATGTCGTAGTAATATCCCTTATCTCTTTATATGGTTTAGTGATTTTAGTAACTCGTAATTTCCATTTTCCATTTCTCCTTCTTCTTCTTAATTCTCTTGTATAACCAACCCAAACCTTGATGATCTTGGTTGCTATAGTCTCATAGGTGATGTTGGAATAGTTTTGTTTTTCTATGATAATTTACTGAGAGTTAAAATCTGTCCAATTTCTGGAGATAATAAATTTATTTAAGGGTTAATGCAGATAATTAAATGAAGTGCTGAAGCCATTTTATATCCTGGTGCAATAACTTCGACAGTTAAGTGCTGAAGCTTAGGTAGATATATTCTAATATTTTCTTTGCTGCTCACTAATGACATTATTGTATGTTATCAGCTTCAAATTACAGAGGCAATTGGATACTTACTTTCTCCTTGCTCACATGTGCTCTGTCAAGCTTAAAGAATGGACGCTTGTCCTGCTTACTCTGTTAAGAAGTTCTAAGGTACGCTTGGATTCATTGACATGATTGCAACAACAACGATGTTAAAATAAATGGTAAAAATGTAATAGATGATGAAAAATAGAATCCTTAATCATTTTGTGTTATATATAATATGAGGTGACAAAAGCAATAACACTGACATGATATAATTATGTTAACTATGTCGAACTGGTACAAGGCTAGCCAAATGGCATTGCTATTAGACTCCTAACATGAGAATAGTTCCAATGTCTCAGCAATTAGCGCCGTCATTTTCCTCTTACCTTTGGTTCTACATTATTGTTAAATGATTTTTATAACATGCTTGGAATTAAACATGCAAATCAGAGAGGACTTTTTTAAGCACACACAGCAATAAGCCAGTAATCATTGCCTTTCTCCGCTGTCATTGCAGTTTTCCTTTTGTAAAGGGAGTCATTTAGAAATGTATTTGGCATCTTTTTAATTCCATTCTAGCAAAGGTTCACTTTGTTGCATTCTTCTGATGAGATTTTACAGGTGTTTTTTGACTTATTCAGACATGATGTTCGGTTGTGAAAAGCATGCAGCACCACACTGCAGGTATATATAATCTAGATTACTGTTGAAACTATAGCATGTCAGTTTGTACACTAAATTATAACTAATATAGCATATATGATATAACTATGATTCATGCCTATTATGTGTGCACTGCAGTTACACCCTACATTTGGGAACTGCTTATTGGATAGTTAATTTATCTTTTCATAAACATTGTAGTGGCTTTGTTATATTTGATATTTTTTGTATCCTTTTTCTTGGAAGGCATATTCAATTCTGAACAACTGAAACCATTATTTTGAGTGAAAAAAGGTTAATTATATAACAGTTTGAGTAAACAACAGTAGTAGAAAGTAGAAACAAAAGCACATATGGGGCACCATTATTTATCTGTGGAAGATAAGCAGCAAAAATAAAAATGCATTCATGAATTATGTTTGTCATTATGGTAATTTCTTCTACTCTATACTCTACTTTTCTGTAAAACAAATACAATTTTTTAAAAAAAATGAAAAAAGAAAAAGAAAAACCTAAAGAGTGTCTTAATTTTTTATTGTCTTGTATGATAATATGCTCAAACGCCTAAGGCTATTTTTATCTTTTTTTTTTTAATTATTTTTCCTCATATTTGATTTCTCATTTGAAGAGTGCCACATATTTTTGCGGTTCATAAATCTTTTGCCATTTTATAAAAAGGTTCACTTTCTTGACCTGTGCATTCTGCTTTAGTTCTTTTTCCAATATTACAGATTCTCTTTTACTTGTTCCCTCACAATGTGCACTCTCATGAACAAAATAGTTCCTTGTATCTGTCTATTGTAGACTCATTCAAGATTTATTGGAAGAGAAAAACTTTGCAACGATGGAAGATATATGAAGGTGAATGCAGACTTCATCTTTGCTCGATGTACATCATGTTTTCTTGCTGACAAAGTTATATGTTCGAGTGGTTTCCTTCACGTGGATCTACTTGAAAGATCTGATGGGTTTTATTCAAACATATGGACCATGGTTAACCATGGTTTTCATCACAAGTCATTTTTCTGGTGCTAATCTCATGAATATGCCATAGTTTGTGTGGTCAGACAAGTGCATATATTTTTGAGGTGTGGATTATTCTCTTCATTTTTCCATCCAAATTTTGTAACTTTTTTTTCTTTCTGATTTTGTAAAATATGAACAGACCCATTTGTATATAATATATTGGTTATGCCCCTGGTACATCAGCATTCATAGTGAAATTTATTGCTTATGCAAAACCTTTTTTTATCATTATTGTAAATATATTTTGGTTAGAGATAATTTTTATTATTTAAAGAAATTATTTAGTATAATTATGTATTTATTTTTATTTTATAATATTTAACTCATTTAAATAAAAATATAGAATTATTATACATGTAATCATATTACTAATTATTATGTTGTATTAATAATTATTAGAAAATTATATATATATATATATATATATATAGAGAAAAAAAATAAGGGACCTAAGGCTACGCTTATATACAGTAGCTATAGTATATATATATATATATATATATATAAAGAGGGACCTATGGCTACGCTTATAAAAAGTAGCTATGGTATACAATGTGGTTACGCTTTACAGGTGATGCAGTAGCGTTGAAAAGCGTAGCCTATTCTGGAAAAATGAAAGCTGAAAAGCGTAGCCTTTGGTCCTGGACAGCATCACTTGAAAAGCGTACCCTATTCCCAAACGCCAAAAGCGTAGCCCTTGGTGCAGAAAAGCGTAGCCTTTGAGAATAGGCAACGGCCGAATAGGAATCACTCCTAAAAGCGTAGCCGTAGCCCAAAAAGCGTAGCCGTAGCCTAAGGCATCATTTTTTTTCACTTTTGGCTACACTTTTCAAGTGTACCTGAATGGGTATTTTTCTTGTAGTGCAAGCTTCTCCACGTCATTTATTATGCTAGCCGCGTTTTAAATAATGCCCAGAAGAATTACACAACCACAGAAAAAGAATTACTTGCAGTGGTTTATGCCATTGACAAGTTTAGATCATACTAGGTAGGATCAAAGGTGATTGTGTATACTGACCATGCTGCTCTCAAATATCTACTCACAAAGCAGGATTCAAAACCCAGGCTCATAAGATGGGTGTTGCTTCTGCAAGAGTTTGATATAGAAATAAGAGACAGAAAAGGGACAGAGAACCAAGTGGCTGATCATCTGTCCCGAATAGAGCTAGTAGAAGGAACGTCCCTCCCCTCTCCTGAGATCTCTGAGACTTTTCCGGATGAGCATTTATTTGCCATTCAGGAAACACCATGGTTTGCAGACATTGCAAACTATAAAGCTGCAAGGTTCATACCCAAAGAGTACAACAGGCAACAAAAGAAAAAATTAGTTACTGATGCAAAGTACTACTTGTGGGATGAACCCTATCTCTTTAAGAGATGTGCAGACGGAATAATCCAGAGATGTGTGCCTAGAGAAGAAGCACAGAGGATCCTATGGCATTGCCATGGATCACAATATGGAGGCCATTTCGGAGGTGAGCGAACAGCCACCAAGGTCGTCCAATGTGTCTTCTATTGGCCCACACTCTATAAAGATTCCCGAGAGTTCGTACGTAACTGTGACAATTGCCAAAGAGCTGGTAATCTGCCTCATGGTTATGCCATGCCTCAACAAGGAATCTTGGAGATTGAGTTGTTTGACGTATGGGGAATTGACTTCTTGGGACCTTTTCCACCATCATACTCAAACACTTATATTCTGGTGGCTGTTGACTACGTATCAAAATGGGTAGAGGCCATTGCCACACCCACCAATGATACTAAAACAGTGCTGAAGTTCCTCCAGAAATATATCTTCAGCAGGTTTGGGGTCCCTAGAGTACTAATTAGTGATGGGGGCACTCACTTCTGCAACAAACAGCTTTACTCTGCCATGGTCCGGTATGGGATTCGCCACAAGGTGGCGACTCCATATCATCCACAGACTAATGGACAAGCTGAAGTCTCTAACAGAGAGCTAAAAAGAATCCTAGAACGGACTGTAAGTACCCGTAGAAAGGATTGGGCAAGAAGCTTGGATGATGCTCTGTGGGCATACAGAACAGCATTCAAGACTCCTATAGGGACCTCTCCATACCAACTTGTGTATGGTAAGGCATGTCACCTGCCCGTGGAACTGGAACATAAAGCCTACTGGGCAACCAGATTCCTAAACTTTGATGCCAAATTAGCTGGAGAAAAAAGATTACTCCAGCTAAATGAACTAGAGGAATTCAGATGCACTGCTTTCGAAAATGCCAAGCTTTATAAAGAAAAATAAAAAAAATGGCATGACAGGAAGCTGTCATCTAGAATCTTTGAACCAGGACAAAAGGTTCTGTTGTTTAACTCTAGGCTCAGGCTATTCCCCGGGAAACTGAAGTCCCGGTGGAGGGGACCATATGTGATTACAAGTGTATCACCATATGGTTATGTGGAGCTTCAAGATATTGATTCTGATAAGAAGTTCATTGTTAATGGACAGAGAATCAAGCACTATCTTGAAGGCAATGTTGAGCAAGAGTGCTCAAGGCTGAAGCTAGATTAAAAGCTCAGCAAGGTCCAGCTAAAGACAATAAAGAAGCGCTTTCTGGGAGGCAACCCAGCCATGGGGCATCACTTCCTCTAAGCATTTTGCCCTATTCTTGATTTTATTTGTTTATATAAAGTTCATTGATCCTAAGGTAAAGAGTCAATTGTATAAGTTCACAGGGTTACAGAAAGATTTTGCACGCAAAACAGAGAAAAAGAGCTCACTGGCAAGAAAACGCCAGTAAAAGTCTGTTTTGGGCGTTCAACGCCTAACAGAAGCATCCACTGGGCGTTGAACGCTAGTAAGGATAGCCATCTGGGCGTTGAACGCCAGAAAGAAGCTCTTTCTGGGCGTTTAACGCCAGATTTACAGCGTTCTGGGCGTTCAGAAAAATGCCCAGTAACAAAGGACTTCTTGGCGTTCAACGCCAGAAATAAGCAGCAGCTGGGCGTTGAACGCCCAGGAGAAGCAGCATTTGGGCATTGAACGCCCAAAACATGCAGCGTTTGGGCGTTCAAACGCCAGGATGGTGGGGAGGAGGTAAATTCGTTTTTTTTTTCATATTTTTCATTTTAATCCTAATTTTCATGTTCCAATTCATGATTTCTTGCATAAACATGTTAAGAACCCTAATTTCTAAAATCCCTAATTTCTAAAAACCCTTCTTTAAAAATATTAAATGTATCTTAATCCATAAGCACAAATCCTTTTTTTCAATCCAACTAACTCTTTTTCAAAATTTTCAAAACAAATCTCTCTCTTTTCATTCAAAAATCTTTTCAACTAAGCAATATCTTTTTCAAATATCCATACTATCTTTTTCAAAATCCCAAATCTATCTTTTTCAGATATCTTTCATATCTTTTCAATTTTAAATCATATCTTTTCTTATCATATTTTTTTTCTAAAAATCATATCTTCTATCTTATCTTTCTCTCTATTTTTCGAAAACCCACCCCCCTCTCCTTTAAATATGGGTTCGGCCTCCCTCCCCTCCCATCCACCATTGCACCTAGCTCTCCTTCTCTCCCTCTCCTTTCTTTTCTTTTTGCTTGAGGACAAGCAAACCTCTAAGTTTGGTGTGCTCATCCATGATTACTAAGATCATGGCTCCTAAAGGAAAACAACCCACTCCAAGAGGCAAGAAAGAGAGTGTTCCAAAACCACTTTGGAATCAAGGGAAGTTCTTAACTAAAGAACATTCAGACCATTATTACAAAATAATGGGTCTAAGATCAGTGATCCCGGAAGTCAGATTCGATCTGAAAGAAGACGAATATCCGGAGATCCAGGAGCAAATTCGAATCAGGAACTGGGAGATCCTAGCCAATCCTGAAACGAAAGTGGGAAGGAATATGGTCCAGGAGTTTTATGCTAATATGTGGCATATAGACAGGCAAAGACTATCTGGATCTGCTATCTATGACTATCGGACCGTGGTCAGAGGAAAGATTGTTCATACCCACCCTGACAAGATCAGGGAGATCTTAAAGCTACCTCAGCTGAAAGATGATCCAGACTCCTTCAATAGGAGAATGATGAGAACAGACAAGGGCCTGGATAAGATTCTAGAGGATATATACATCCCTGGAGCCAGGTGGACCACCATCACGAAGGGTATTCCTAATCAACTCAAAAGAGAATATCTCAAACCAGTCGCCAGAGGATGGCTGGATTTCATTGGGCATTCTCTGCTGCCCACTAGCAACCGTTCTGAAGTCACTATTAGAAGAGCAGTGATGATCCATTGCATCATGATGGGAAAAGAAGTGGAAGTTCATCAACTGATTTCAAATGAATTTTACAAAATTACAAATAAAAATTCCAAAGATGCCAGGTTGGCTTATCCAAGCTTGATTTCTATGCTCTGCAAGGACGCTGGAGTAAGGATGGGAATAACTGAGTATATCTCAATTGAGCGACCAATCACCAAAGCATCAATGGAAAAACAACAAGCACAGGATGACCCCATCAAGAAGAAAACACAGGAATTTCTCCCAGAAATCCCTCAATCTGAATACTGGGAGTATCTTGAAACATCAGTTACCAAGATGCAAGAAGCTATGGAACAAATAATAAAAGAACAGAAGGAACAAAGTAGCATTCTTTGCTATTTGATTAAAGAACAGGAGGAGCAATGGCGCGACTTAAGGGAATTGAAGCGCCAGAAATTATCTCTTGAAGGACCAAGCACCCCACAGATTAGAGGAACATCCACTCCCCAGAACAAAAGTTGTTAAATTCCAATCTTAGCCTTAACTCTGTGATAACTGTTCTTATTCTAGTTTTACCTTGGAGTCATATAGTAGTAATTAGTATCTATATTTTTTATTTTATCTCCAATTAAGCTATAATTTAATTTTCTCATCATCATCAAACATGAATAAAATAGAAGAATTTCTTTAGAATAAGAGGCAATAATTTTCGAGTTTTTAATAAAAACATTCTAATTATTTACATGCGGTGGCAATGCTTTCTGTCTTCTGAATAAATGCTTGAACAGTGCATATGTCTTTTGAATTTGATGTTTAAGACTGTTAAATATGTTGGCTCTTGAAAGAATGATGAACATGAGACATGTTATTGATAATCTGAAAAATCATAAAAATAATTCTTGAAGCAAGAAAAAGCAGCAAAGAACAAAAGCTTGCAGAAAAAAAAAGCAAGCAGAAAAAGCCTAAGCTCTTAAAACCAAAAGGCAAGAGCAAAAAGCCAATAGCCCTTAAAACCAAAAGGCAAGGGTAATAAAAAGGATTCAAGGCTTTGAGCATCAGTGGATAGGAGGGCCTAAAAGAATAAAACCCTGGTCTAAGCGGCTGAACCAAGCTGTCCCTAACCATGTGCTTGTGGCGTGAAGGTGTCAAGTGAAAACTTGAGACTGAGCGGTTAAAGTCAAGGTCCAAAGCAAAAAGAAGAGTGTGCTTAAGAACTCTGGACACCTCTAATTGGGAACTTTAGCAAAGCTGAGTCACAATCTGAAAAGGTTCACCCAATTATGTGTCTACTGTGGCATTTATGTATCCGGTGGTAATACTGGAAAACAAAGTGCTTAGGGCCACGGCCAAGACTCATAAAGTAGATGTGTTCAAGAATCATCATACTAAAAAAGGAGAATCAATAACACTATCTGAATTCTAAGTTCCTATAGATGCCAATCACTCTGAGCTTCAATGGATAAAGCGAGGTGCCAAAACTGTTCGGAAGCAAAAAAAAAGCTACTAGCCCCGCTCATCTAATTAGAATCTGAGCTTCACTCAAAAAACTCTGAGATATTATTGTTTCTTGACTCATTTGTATTCTATTTTATTTATCTAGTTGCTTGAGGACAAGCAACAGTTTAAGTTTGGTGTTGTGATGAGCGGGTATTTTATACGCTTTTTGGGGTTAATTTCATATAGATTTTAGTATATTTTAGTTAGTTTTTAGTTTATTCTCATTAGTTTCTAGGCAAAATTCATATTTCTAGACTTTACTATGAGTTTGTGTGTTTTTCTGTAATTTCAGGTATTTTCTGGCTGAAATTGAGGGAGTTGAGCAAAAATCTAATTTAGGCTGAAAAAGGACTACTGATGCTGTTGGATTCTGACCTCCCTGCACTCAAAGTGGATTTTCTGGAGCTACAGAACTCCAAATGGTGCGCTTCCAATTGCGTTAGAAAGTATACATCCAGGGCTTTCCAGCAATATATAATAGTCTATACTTTGCTCAAGGATAGATGATGTAAACTGGCGTTCAACGCCAGTTCCATGCTGCTGTCTGGCGTCCAGCGCCAGAAACAAGTTAGGAGTTGGAGTTCAACGCCAGAATTGGATCCAAAGCTGGCGTTGAATGCCCAAAACAGCCTTATTCACATGAGAAGCTTTAGTCTCAGCTATAGCACACACCAAGTGGGCCCCAGAAGTAGATTTCTGCACCATCTATCATAGTTTACTCATTTTCTGTAAACCTAGGTTACTAGTTTAGTATTTAAACAACTTTTAGAGATTTATTTTGTATCTCATGACATTTCAGATTTAAACTTTGTACCTTTTTGACGGCATGAGTCTCTAAACTCCATTGTTGGGGGTGAGGAGCTCTGCTGTGCCTCGATGAGTTAATGCCAGTATTTCTGTTTTCTATTCAATTATGTTTGTTCCTATCTAAGATATTCATTTGTGCCTTATTATGATGAATGTGATGATCCGTGACACTCATCACCATTCTCACCTTATGAATGTATGCCTGAAAACCACCTCCGTTCTACATTAGATTGAATGAGTATCTCTTAGATTCCTTAATCGGAATCTCCGTGGTATAAGCTAGAATCCATTGGCAGCATCCTTGAGAATCCGGAAAGTCTAAACCTTGTCTGTGGTATTCCTAGTAGGATTCTGGGATTGGATGACTGTGACGAGCTTCAAACTTGCGAGTGTTGGGCGTAGTGACAGACGCAAAAGGATGGCGAATCCTATTCCGGTATGATCGAGAACCTACAGATGATTAGCCGTGCGGTGACAGCGCACCTGGACCATTTTCACTGAAAGGAAGGATGGTAGCCATTGACAACGGTGATCCTCCAACACACAGCTTGCCATAGGAGGGACGTGCGTGCGTGAAAAAGAAGATAGAGAGAAAGCAGAGATTCAAAAGGCAAAGCATCTCCAAAACTCCAACATATTCTCATTTACTGCATAACAAGTAACCTTTAATTCATGCTCTCTTGTTCATTTACAAGTCAATTGATAACCACTAATTAATATCCTGACTAAGAGTTGCAAGATAACCATAGCTTATTTCAAGCCAACAATCTCCGTGGGATCGACCCTTACTCACGTAAGGTATTACTTGGACGACCCAGTGCACTTGCTGGTTAGTTGTGCGGAATTACATAGTGTGAAGTAATTTTCGTGCACCAAGCTCCAACCCTCTTACATATACATTGCCTAAAACACATAATATGCACCCACACATATAAACTCAATATCTAATCACAACAACTCAAGCATTTGGCTTAGGGTTGAGAAATCTTACCACATCCAAGGATCAAAGAGACAAGATTATGCTTCCGCTTCAAGCTAATTGGATCCTATAACATCAAAGAGTCCAAAATCTCAACACTTTAACCCAATAATTTTGAAATCAAAGCTGAGAAAACTGGAAGAGATTCGTGGCTTACCTCTTGAATAAAGGTGTGGGCTTTGTAGAGGCTCGGCGACACGATTGCGTGGTCACAAACGGTGCGGCGATCGTGCTCCAGATCAAAAGTTATGCCACTTTGAATCAAACCAAGGGTTTTTGAATTTTTGTGATTGTTCTGCCCCTTTGCTGCACTTGCAGTGTGTCTTGCATAAGGTGAGGGAGACAATGAGCTGTGGCTCATTTAACTAAGTGCAGTGGGTTGGGCCTTGGGCCCATTTTGGGTCCGGTTCAACCGGTTTGGCCCGTTTAGCCCAATCTTAGGCCAAATTCTTTAAAATTAGTGTCGATATTCTCATTTTAATTTTCTCTATCATATTAAACCATAAAAAAAAATCATATTTCTAATTTTCTAAAATAAATTTTAATTTGCGAATTAATTATTCATCAATTAACCGGATTTTATAAATGGCACATATTTAATTAATGTTGTATCTAAATTCACTAACAGTTAAGTCATCGAATAATATTAAATAATTAAATTTTAATTTTAATTATGAAAATATATTGCTAAAGATAAATTTTAAAATTTTAAAATTATTTTTTTTCATGCTATTTTGTTTTACAATATAAAATGAAAATGGGTATAGATATTTGGCAACTGGTGTGCAATGTGATAAGGGAAAAACGTTGAAAGAGTATACATACATAAAAGACGAGTGGTGTCTTCAACAATATAAAATAATCAAAAATTTAATTTTCAATGTAAAAAATAGTTGATACATGATTATGTAGTTAATGTGACTATTATTATGAATTTCTTTTAGGACCAATTTGTCTGATAATTAATTTTTTGTGACCAATTTATTTGATAATTAATATTTTTAGGGACTAATATGACTAAAACTGTATTATTATGTGAATTGTTTATTGTAAGAATCTATTTGTCCACTTACACGCGTGTTACTTTAGGACTGAGTTATCCACTTAACATGCTACACTAGATAGGTAGTAAGCAGCTTTCAAGGAGGTTGCAGCTGAAAGAGGCCAGCAACGGAAACAACACAAATATTTAATACAAGAATAATATGAAAGCACTCACAAAACCATATGACAGCAACTATGAGCAAGCAAATATATCAAATTTTTTCTATTCCAAAATAAAAAAAACTTTATTTCCGTAAAAAATTAATTAGACTTTAATTCTTGGAATACGTTTTTTTTTTGCATTTAGGTTGAGTTCGTCGCACCCCTACAAACCTCACTAATTTTGTAATGTTCACCGCACCCTCGGCGAACTTCACTTCGTCTCTCTCCCTAAATACTAGATTAGGTGAAAAGAAAAAGTTGGAAAGTTGAATATTGGATAGTACTGCCAGTGGCAATAGTAACCATTATCATCATCTCCAAGAGTACATAGGAGTACACAAGAATACACAGAAATGGTATAGTAGGAATAGTGCTCCCCAACATCTTAATTTTGAAAAAACCTAGTTCGGTTTAACAATTGTTGCCATTGCCACCGGCGATGTTGAAGAAGCCATGCTTGTTGTCTGTCCAGTATTCAACTCTCCAACTTTTCTTCTCATCCAAATTAAACCAAACTATGTTCTTTCAAAATTAAGAGTTTTAATCATAGTATATATTTTTTCCAAATTAAAAGCATAGAAATTTGAAGTTCCCCGGGGAACGACGAACTTTATGAATTTTATAAAGTTTGTCGGGGGTACGGCGAACTTGCCCCCACAAAAAAAATGGATTCGGAAAATTAAAGTTTGAATAATTTTTTTGGGGAAATAATTTTTTTATTTTAGAATAAAAAAATCCAAATATATTAAGTAAAGCAACAATAAGAATACACCAATATTTTAACGTGGAAAACCCCTTAATGTGAGAGGTAAAAACTACGAATTGCCAAGACCAAGAAAATAACTTCACTATAATCAAATATGAGGTACAAGTGTAAGAACCAAAAATAATTAACCGATTAATTAATATAAAATAATAAATTAATTGCCCGAAATAGGTTCAAAAATTTTGAATATTAATTAGAAAATTTAAATAGGATATTTGGACTCAGTAGATTTTTCTAAGTTAGAAAATGTAATTTTTCGCAGAAAATTACGTAACAACGCGTACCGGTAAATTAGCCAGCAGTACCAGTTTAAGTCTGTCTGGTACCATGTGAGAATGATAAAAAGCAGTAGAAAAACTTAGGAAAATAATTAAAAGTTAAAAATCGGGTGCTAATTTTAAAGGTTTGGCCCAAAATTGGGCCAAACGGACCAAGAACTCTAACGGGTTGGACCGGGTCCAAGCCCAACATATATATACCTCACTTAAGAGCTAATTTAGCTCATTTCCACCCACAATTAAGAAAAGGGGCACTGCTGAGTTGAGAGAAGAGAGGACAGGGTTTTACTATTCACATTCATCTTGTTTCGCTTATAACTTGAGCTACGGAGGTCCGATTGACGAGCTGTTTGTGGCCACACGAAGTTCTCGCCAAGCTTGTCACTTCTAGCTAGATATTATGGTATGATTCTCAAAAATTCATGCTCAGTTTTCAGCCGTTATGAATTTTGAAATTTTAGATTTGGTTTTTGAGAGATTTTTGTGATTTTGGGTGTTTAGGTGCATTCTAGCACTTGGTTGTTGTTGAGTTTTGCCCCCAAAACTGTTGGATAAGGTAAGAATATCTTAACCCTTATGGGTTTATGATTTTGGTAAACCCTAGGTATTGACTTGTGGTAAATTAATGTGTATAGCTTGGAAAATTTGATTGTTGAGCCTTGTTGGAGTTGATTGGTGATTTTGTTGGTGATTGGAGGCTTGAATTAGACTCATTTGGTGTATTGTGCATATTGGGAATTAGCCAAGGTATGATTTTGGTTTCTTCTATGTAATATGTAATATTTATGGACACTTAGGCTAGTGGACCTTAGGATAGGATTGGATTGATGGTTGATAATTGTTGAAATGAGATTGTTGTTCTTAAATAGTAGTGATTTTGGGTTAATGTTGCATGATGATGAATTATTGATGTTGAGATATGATTGGTGGCGGATGACTATTATGATAATGATGGGCAGTAAGTGATGAATTATGCATGAGGAATTATTGATGTGTGATGTTGTTGCAAATTGTTTGAGAGATTAATAAATTGAATGATGAGTAGGTGTAGAAATGATGAAAATGTGAATTATAGGTTGTGAAGTGAATTGAAAGATATATGAATGTAATTTAGATACATTAGGACTGGTTTGGATGTAGAGCTATTGGTTTTGAATTGAGAGATTTGGTGAAATTGAGTTCTTAAGGTTTTGGTAAAAATAGATTTTGGGCCAACTTTGTTGGATCATATCCTGAGCTACAGTTTTTGAAATTGAATGAATTTTATATCAAATTAAAGATAATTCAATGAGCTTTAAAATGGTATAGATTATATAGAAATCAGAATTATGTAGAGAAAGATATGATCGTTGGAAGTTGGTGTCAAAAATCTAAGATTCTGTGATGTTGCAGAATTTGTGATTTTTGGTATGTGTGCCCACACACACTGTTGTGCGCGTGCTCTGAACAGGGGCCATGTTTTCACTTGTGCGTATGCACACCTTTGTACTCATGCACACCCTGTAATTTTTAGAAAACGTGCGCACGCACACTCTGTTGGGAAGAGCCTTCTGTTGATGGCATCCGCATGTATTCATGCGTACACACAAAATAGAACATTTTAGTTTGTGTGCGTATGCACACTTCTATGCGTATGCACAAGTTGAGAAAATTCTTCTGGGCGTTCGTATACACACCCCTATACGTACGCACAATGCCCCATTTTTCAATAAAAACCTTGTTTTTAACCATTTACCTTCCCAGCAGGCTTGTAAACTTTCGTAACGCTTAACTAGGTTTCCTTAGCTTGTTTTTAGGCTTTGAAACATAGAGAATTCTCTAAGTGAGTTTAATTAGGTACTTTCTGGTAAAAATTTTAGAAAACAGAGCCTTAAGTTTTTGGAGTACTAAGGATGGATTAGTTGAGTGAGATGGTAGAGTACTGTAATGATCTTTCAAGTAATGAGTTGTGGAGTTACGAATTGATGGTGTTTGAGTCGAGTCTAGGACTTGGAGTGGAATGATGGCTTTATTGAGTATTGAAAATGATTTCTAAAAACCACTGATATATTGTTTTGTACTGAAACTGTTGAGATGCTATGTGCCTGGCAAGGACGGTAGGTTAATCTCGCCTGTCGAGGTCATGGCGGAGGTATAAGGGCGGTGGTTAGTCCCGCTTACATTGAGATGTGAGGTCTGTGGCAGAGTATCCCGCTCGCATCCTTTTAGATCACAGGAGTGTGCCCGGCACTATATCCGTGGGGGGGGGGGTTCCTGTAGCTATATTCGTGATCGAAAGGCGACATTCCCATGGGGATGTGTCGGGTTGGCAGTTTAACCGACAATGTGATATCACAACCAAATAGGACATGCATTCATCATGTGCATATTCTATTTATTTGCTTTCTTTGCCGACTTGCATTGTCTGCCTAATTATATAACATGTTTAATTGCTTCTTGAGTTACTTGATATACATGATTATACTTGTGTTTTCTACTAGGATTGAGGAGGTTCAGTAGGCGGTGGCGATGGAATCGCATGGTGGTTAGGCTGGCGAAGGTTGTGGGATAGCGGTGTGAATGTTAGTTTTGAATCTTACATTCGATATGAAGTTCTAGAGTTGCCTCTGGTGTCTCAGAGTCTTATATCTTATATTACTGGGCAGTGTTACCATACTGAGAACCTCCGGTTCTCATATCATATTCTGTTGTTATTTTCAGATGCAGGTCATAACCCACCTCGGTGAGTTGCGTAATGGTGACAAAGTGGAGGATCTCCTTTCATCTTTTGCATTTTGATTACTTTTATTTATTTCTCTCACTTTTGTATTTTGTTTGCCTTAGAGGCCAATTTTGAGAGAGATGCTGTATATGCTGTTTAACTTTCAAAACTCTATATGTCTGTATATAACTAGTCGGCCTAAACTCCGCGGGCTGAGGCTAGTGTCTTATGATTATTATATTCTTATATCATCATATGCCTTATTATCTTGTGCCTTTATTCTCGTAGCTTCGTGTGAACGATTCACGCTTTTGTAACTCTGTTTTTGAGCTTATATCTTCATCGGGTTTCTAGAATTATTATTTCTTTCTATATATATATATATATATATATATATATATATATATATATATATATATATATTTGTATAAGACTTAGAATTGTCGTGGCCAATGAGTTATAGCTCAAATGGCATAGACTTCCCATACTCAATTAAGAGGTCGCGGGTTTGAGTTTCCTATCTTTCCAAATTGTGTGCCAATGAGTTATAGCTCAGATGGCATAGTCTCCCCATACTCAATTAAGAGGTTGCGGGTTCGAGTCTCCTATCTTTGGTAAAAAAAAAAAAGAATTGTCATGACCTTTGATTATCCTTTGCATTATGGCTAGAGGTAAGGCTTACGATAATTAGGGTGTTACAACAAGAAAGTTTCAAACAAAGCACAAATTGTGCATACAATCAGCCAAAACACCAAAGCACCAAAGCTTACAAATGAGTAACAAGAAGATGAAAAATATCCAATAACAGAGCTGCTATCCGAAGCATATTTATCTCTCTGTAGACTTCCAATCAAAATCTTCACCTTTCAGAATGAAGAAAAAGATGAGACGAAGCTGCAGTTTAAATTTCAGGCCGATCTAACGGTGAACAAATGAGAAACTGCTGTTTTAAATCTGCTGCTCTGCACAAAAATTGGAATTCTATTTTTCCTCTTCTCTCTCACTTTAATGGCTGATCTCTCTCACTCTCAATACCCAAAAAATTTGATTAGGGTTGTGACACAATGGGTGCAATGATACACCCCAAAAAATTGGGCTTAGGCCTTACAATGGAGAAAAAAAAGCCCAACAAGTCTCCCCGTTCTTGACTAGGTGGAGGCCCTCGCTATCCCGGTGATCAAACAACATGTTTCAAGCTTATCTCTTAGAAATGCTTTTGTCATCATATTAGCACCATTAACATCAGTGTGAACTTTCCCTGTTTCCAACAACTTGGAGTTTAGCACATCTCGTATCCAATGATACCTAAAATCAATATGTTTAGATCTTGCATTAAAAGTAGTATTCTTAGCAAGATGAATAGAACTTTGACTATCACACAATAATACATAACGATCTTGCTTGAAACCAAGCTATCGAAGGAACTTTTTTATCCAACAATAACTCTTTACATGCTTCAGTTACTGCAATAAACTCTGCCTCTATAGTAGAAAGTGCAACACACTTCTGTAGCCTTGACTGTCATGAAATAGTTCTCCCTGCAAACTTGACCAAGTAACCTGAAGTAGACTTTCGAGAATCAACATCTCTTGCCATGTTAAAGCCAACTAGCAAAGGTTTTTTTACCACCAACACTCAAACTCAAGTTAGTTATACCTTTGAGATATCTCATAATCCATTTAATAGCATTCCAATGTTGTTTACCTGGATTAGAGAGGAAACAACTTACAGTACCAACCGCATGAGCGATGTCTGGTCTAGTGCACACCATAGCATACATCAAGCTTCCAACAGCTCAAGCATAAGGATTTCATCCATTGCTTGTTTCTCCTCATCAGTGGTTAGACACTACTTGGTACTCAACTTAAAATGAGGAGCAAAAGAACTAGCAGCACATTTGGCATCATTCATGCCATACCTTTGAAGCACCTTCTTTATGTACTTTTCGTGTGACAAATAAAGCTTCTTGGAATATCTATAACGAGTAATATTCGTGCCTAAAATCTGTTTGATAGGACCCAAGTCCTTCATAACAAAGAACTTACTCAATTGTTTCTTCAACTCATAATCCTCAAAGCATTCATGCCAACAATCAAAATATCATCCACATAAAGTAAAAGAATGATAAAATCACCATCAGAAAATTTTTGTACAAATACATAATGATCTGAAGTTGTCTTACAGTAACCATGTTCTCCCATAACCATAGTTCTAAAAACTAAACCAGACTGATTAGTTCAATCGGGTTAACCAAAAACCGGTCACCAAGGCAGTTTGGTTAGCCTAAAAAACTGTATGGCAAAAAACCGGTCAAAAAATTGGTGAACTGGCCAGTTTTTTAGAGTTGTTCTGGTTTGGAGACCCTCTCCAAAATGACGTTGTTTTGACCTTAAAAAAAAAAAAAACAAAATGGCTACCTGACGCCTAGTCCCCTCAGTCCCACTCACTGCTCTCCTCTCTGAAAATTGAAAGAAGTAAAGAACAAAGAAAAGAACCCTAGTGGCATAGCCCCCCAGCCTTGTCCACCGTAGCCCCCCATCCCCATCCACCGTAGCCCTTGTAGCCACTGAGCCCCCGCAGCCACTACATCCACACAACTCCCACAGCCCTGCAGGCTATCCTCTGTTCGAGCTCTCTCTCTCTCTCTCTCTCTGTGTTTGCCGGTGTCACCGTCTCCTTTGTCGTCGCCATCACTTCCCTTCCTCTTTGCCGCTGATAACCACTGTGATAATAGTTAATTAGTTTTTTTGTGTCCCCTTTCTCCTTTGTGGCCCTCTGTGTCCGGGCCCCTTTCTCCAACTAATAATTGTGTTGCTGGTTTTACTGTAGAGTTTTGTTATAATAATTGAGTTTTCTTTGATAATAGTTAATTTTGTTTGCTGAGTTATTTTTGTTCATAATTTTCTATGGTAATATTTAATTAGTTTGCTGAGTTAATTTTGTTCATAAAATTGGTTAATTGATGATTATATGATGAAGCAACTATACGATGCCGGAGTAAGAAAAGTGTGGGTTCTAAGTACATTGCCATTGGCATGCTTGCCGAGAGGTAGAACTGCAGTAGGAGGATCTTTAAGATTGTTTTCTGATATTGTCAATGGAGAAGCTCAATTATTCATTGGTCAATTAGCATTGACTATTAGTTCTTTGCAAGCCACACTTTTTGGTTCTGCCTTTCAATTCATTGATTTTTATGCTACACTGCTCAATATCATACAAAATCCTTTTAGTTCAGGTTAGTGTGGCTCTCATGTGATATTTAATTTGATGGCAATTGATAATCACTATATCATGTATGTTTCAAGTTAATTAATCATTTCAAGGTTTACAAATGTTGCAAACGGATGTTATGGGACTGGACTTTTTGTTATTTATTTTAATTAGTCTGAGTTGTTGAAGATACTGTGGTGCATAGCTATGTTGGAATTTTTCTTTATTTATTTTGATTTTGCTGATTGAGTTATTTATGCCGATTTTTCTTATTCCGATTTGTTATTTATGTGCATTTTGATTTTTATTAGTTATAAATTTTATGTTTGAAGATGTTTGTGAACTTTTAATGATAAATTATGGATAATTTATTAGGTAAACTTTTAAATTTTTAAATTTTATCAACTTAAAATTTATTAAATTTAAATATTTAAATTATATATTAAATTTTTTATTATTTTATATTTAATTAAACCGGTTGAATCCCGATTGAACCTCTGAACCATTGAACCAGTCACTCTACCGACTGATTGATCGGTTCGGTTCTCGCAACCTTGCCCATAACAGATTTGAACTTCTTGTACCACTATTGGTACATGGAATTCGTGATCCCATACTTTTCTCACAACTCTGCGCAGCTAACCAGCAAGTGCACTGGGTCGTCCAAGTAATAAACCTTACGTGAGTAAGGGTCGATCCCACGGAGATTGTCGGCTTGAAGCAAGCTATGGTCATCCTTGTAAATCTCAGTCAGGCGGATTCAAATGGTTATGAAGTTTTGATAATTAAAAGATAAATAAAACATAAAATAAAATAAAGTTACTTAAGTAATTCATTGGTGGGAATTTCAGATAAGCGTATGGAGATGCTTTGTTGCTTCTGAACTTTTGCTTTCCTATTACCTTCTTCCAACCATGCGTTACTTCCTTCCATGGCAAGATGTAGGATCCTCTCAGTGAAAATGGTCCTCTACGGTTTCTGCACGGCTAATCAACTGTCAGATTTCTCGTCTCGGATGAAAAATACCAGGTACAGCTACCGCATGGCTAATCATTTGTCGGTTCCCACTAGCATCGGAATAGAATCCATTGATCCTTTTGCATACTGTCACTTGCGCCCAACATTCGCAGGTTTGAAGCTCCTCACAGTCATCCCTTCCCAGATCCTACTCGAAATACCACAGACAAGGTTTAGACTTTCCGGATCCCAAGAATGACTGCCAATTATTCTAGCCTATACAACGAAGATACTAATCTTATGGACTCGGTCCGTGTATTAGATATCCAAGAGAATATACTCCAGCTGTCGTCCAATGACTACGTTGAACATTGGTATGCGAAATTGTTACTCTGAGGTTGTAAAATTTGTTGTTCGTTCTCTCCCGGGCAATGGCGCCAATAACTGGTGCACAATACCATGGTCCAAACATATCTTCACAACTTCGCACAACTAACCAGCAAGTGCACCGGGTCGTCCAAGTAATAAAACCTTACGTGAGTAAGGGTCGATCCCACGGAGATTATTGGTATGAAGCAAGCTATGGTCACCTTGTAAATCTCAGTCAGGCGGATATCAAATGGTTATGGAGTTTTTGAAAATAAATAATAATTAAATAGAAGATAAAGATAGAAATACTTATGTAATTCATTGGTGAGAGTTTTAGATAAGCGTATAGAGATGCTTTCGTTCTTCTGAACTTCTGCTTTCCTGCTGTCTTCATCCAATCAGTCATACTCCTTTCCATGGCAAGCTTTATGTAAGGGCATCACCGTTGTCAATGGCTACATCCCATCCTCTTGTGAAAAAGGTCCAAATGCTCTGTTACAGCACGGCTAATCATCTGAGGTTCTCGATCATACTGGAATAGGATTCACCCTCCTTTTGCGTCTGTCACTACGCCCAGCACTCGCGAGTTTGAAGTTCGTCACAGTTATTCAATCCCTGAATCCTACTCGGAATACCACATACAAGGTTTAGACTTTCCGGACTCTCATGAATGCTGCCATCAATCTAGCTTATACCACGAAGATTCTGATTAAGAGATCCAAGAGATATTCATTCAATCTAAGGTGGAACGGTAGTGGTTGTCAGGCACACGTTCGTAGGGGAATGATGATGATTGTCACGTTCATCACATTCATATTGAAGTACAAATGAATATCTTAGAAGCGGAATAAGTTGAATTGAATAGAGAAACAGTAGTACTTTGCATTAATTCGTGAGGAATAGCAGAGCTCCACACCTTAATCTATGGAGTGTAGAAACTCTACCGTTAAAAAATACATAAGTGAAAGGTTCAGGCATGGCCGAATGGCCAGCCCACAAACGTGATCAATATGATCTAAAGATGAACTAAAAATCACAAGATGATCCGAAGATGTCTAATACAATAGTAAAAAGTGCTATTTATACTAAACTAGTTACTAGGGTTTACAGAAGTAAGTAATTGATGCATAAATCTACTTTCAGGGCCCACTTGGTGTGTGCTTGGGCTGAGCTTGAATGTTACACGAGCAGAGGCTGTTTCTGGAGTTGAACGCCAGGTTGTAATGTGTTTCTGGCGTTCAACTCTGGTTTGTGACGTGTTTCTGGCGTTTAACTCCAGACTGCAGTGTAGAACTGGCGTTCAACGCCCTTTTGCGTTGTCTAAAGTCGGCTAAAGTATAAACTATTATATATTTCTGGAAAGCCCTGGATATCTACTTTCCAACGCAATTGAAAGCGCGCCATTTTGAGTTCTGTAGCTCCAGAAAATCCACTTTGAGTGCAGGGAGGTCAGAATCCAACAGCATCAGCAGTCCTTCTTCTACCTCTGAATATGATTTTTGCTCAAGTCCCTCAATTTCAGCCAGAAAATACCTGAAATCACAGAAAAACACACAAACTCATAGTAAAGTCCAGAAATGTGAATTTAACATAAAAACTAATAAAAACATCCCTAAAACTAACTAGATCCTACTAAAAACATACTAAAAACAATACCAAAAAGCGTATAAATTATCCGCTCATCAAACATCATGTAAACCGCTTTGTGGTTATCAAGCACGCGGATCTTGGCTAAGCGAGTAACGAAGATAGTGGGTGATTGTCACGGGTCACCCCTTCATTCTGACTTAACTGAATTAAGTACGAGAGTATATCTTGGAGAAGAAGTAGGCGTGAATTGAATAGAAAAACAATGGTACTTGTATTAATTCGTGAAGACCAGCAGAGCTCCACACCTTAATCTATGGGGTGTAGAAACTCCACCGTAGAAAATACATAAGTGCAAAAGGTCTAGGCATGGCCGTGAGGCCAGCCTCCAAACGTGAACAATAGTCTAAGATAGCATGATCATAGATAGCTACCAATACAATAGTAAAAAGTGCTATTTATACTAAACTAGTAACTTAGGTTTACAGAAAATGAGTAACTAAGTGCAGATAGTGCAGAAATCCTCTTCCGGGGCCCACTTGGTGTGTACTTGGGCTGAGCATTGAAGCTTTTTCGTGCATAGGCTGTTCCTGGAGTTAAACGCCAGCTTTGGTGCCAGAATGGGCGTTTAACTCCAATTCTGGTGCCAGTTTGGGCGTTTTACGCTAGAAAGTTTTAGGCTAGATTTGGACGCTAGTTTGGACCTTCAAATCTCAGGTAAAGTATGGACTATTATATATTGCTGGAAAGCCCATGATGTCTACTTTCCAACTCAATTGAGAGCGCGCCAATTAAGATTCTTTAACTCTAGAAAAACCGTTTCGAGTGTAGCATGGTCAAAATCCAACAGCATCTGCAGTCCTTTTTCAGCCTCTGAATCATATTTTTGCTCATGTCCATCAATTTCAGCCAGAAAGTACCTAAAATCATAGGAAAACACACAAACTCATAGTAAAGTCCAGAAATGTGATTTTTAAATAAAAAATAATAAAAACATAATAAAAAGTAACTAAAACATACTAAAAACTATGTAAAAACAATGCCAAAAAGGGTATAAATTATCCGCTCATCACAACATCAAACTTAAATTGTTGCTTGTCCCCAAGCAACTATAAATAAAATAGGATAAAAAGAAGAGAAAATATAATAAATTCCAAATATCAATGAAGCTCATTTCCAATTAGATGAGCAGGGCTAGTAGCCTTTTTGCTTCTGAATAGTTTTGGCATCTCACTTTATCCTTTGAAGTTCAGAATGATTGGCATCCATAGGAACTCAGAATTCAAATAGTGTTATTGATTCTTGAACACAGCTACATTTTTTAGTCTTGGCCTTGGCCCTAAGTATTTTGTTTTTCAGTATTACCACCGGATACATAAATGCCACAGACACATAACTGGGTGAACCTTTTCATATTGTGACTCAGCTTTGCTTAGAGCTCTTAAGCACACTCTTTTTGCTTTGGACCATGACTTTAACCGCTCAGTCTCAAGCTTTTCACTTGACACCTTCACGCCACAAGCACATGGTTAGGGACAGCTTGGTTTAGCCGCTTAGGCCAGGATTTTATTCCTTTGGGCCCTCCTATCCATTAATGCTCAAAGCCTTGGATCCTTTTTTTACCCTTGCCTTTTGGTTTAAAGGGCTATTGGCTTTTTCTGCTTGCTTTTTCTTTTTTTTTTCTTTCTTTTTCTTCTCTCTTTTTTTTCGCAAATTTTTTTCTGCAAGCTTTTCATTGCTTTTTCTTGCTTCAAGAATCAATTTTATGATTTTTTAGATTATCAATAACATTTCTCTTTTTCATTATTCTTTCAAGAGCCAATAATTTTAACATTCATAAACAACAATATAAAAAATATGCACTGTTCAAGCATTCATTCAGAAAACAAAAAGTATTGCCACCACATCAAAATAATTAGATTTTCTTTCAAGATGTAATTCGAAATTCATGTACTTCTTTTTCTTTTGCAATTAAAAACATTTTTCATTTAAGAAAGGTGAAGGATTCATAGGACATTCATAGCTTTAAGACATAGACACTAGACACTAATGATCATGTAATAAAGACACAAGCATAGATAAAACATAAAGCATAATTTTCGAAAAACAGAAAAAAATAAGAACAAGAAAATTAAAAAACGGGTCCAACTTAGTGATGGCGGCTAGTTCTTCCTCTTGAAGATCTTATGGAGTGCTTGAGCTTCTCTATGTCTCTTCCTTGCCTTTGTTGCTCCTCTCTCATGGCCTTTTGGTCCTCTCTTATTTCATGGAGGATGATGGAGTACTCTTGGTGCTCCACTCTTAGTTGCTCCATGTTAGAACTTAAATCTCCTAAAGAGGTGTTGAGTTGCTCTCAATAGTTATGTGGAGGAAAGTGCATCCCTTGAGGCATCTCAGGGATTTCATGATGAGGAATTTTCTCGTGCTCTTGTTGAAGTCCATGAGTTGTCTCTCTTGTTTGCTCCATCCTTTTCTTAGTGATGGGCTTTTGAGATGAATCTCTCCATCTCCCACGACTCGGAGGTGGAAGCAATTGTCTTCCCTTTCCTCTTTCTAGAGGTTTCTCTGGCCTTAGGTGCCATTAATGGTTATGGAAAAACAAAAAGCAAGGCTTTTTCCACACCAAACTTAAAAAGTTTGCTCGTCCTCGAGCAAAAGAAGAAAGAAAAGAGTAGAAGAAGAAGAAATAGAGGAGATGGAGGGATGTGAGTGGTTCGACCAAGGGGGACTGTAGTGTTTGTGATGTGTGAAAGTTGAGGTAGTGAGGAGGGGTATTTATAGGGTAGGAGGGAGAGGGAATTGATGACTTGAATCATCTACCCTTCTTTCTTGCATAAAGAAGACCATAAAAGAGCATAAATCTCATTTGATCAGTACAATTCATGCATTATTTGATGAATATTATGGTACACTACTTTGAGATGAGTTGTGCTGAATTTCAGGTGAAAAAAGCATCAAAAATGGGTAGAAGACAACAAGAAGCTGGGCGTGGAAAACTGGCGTGCCACTTGGGAGCAAACGCCACAAAAATGCACTGGCGTGGCACGCCAGGAGCTAGGCGTGGCACGCCAGTACTAAATTCCAGAGGGAAAGTCCAAGCATGCATGTGGGCGTGGCACGCTAGGGACTGGGCGTGGCACGCTAGTACAAAGTTCCAGAGAGCAACAATGGAGGACACAAAAGGGGCGTGGCACGCCAGGTTGAGCGTGGCACGCCTAACCCATCAGCTACTATGGGCATGCCACTTGAGCAAAGGGGCGTGGCACGCCAACTCACCATTCCAAGAAGAAACTCTACTATGGCATGCCACTTGGTATCGAAGGCGTGGCACGCCAGCTCCAAGAAGTCACTTGGACATGCCACTTAAGAACCCAGGTGTGGTACGCCAAGCTTGAAGAGTTCACAAATGCATGGGCGTGCCACTTGAACAGCATGGCGTGGCACGCTGGTACAATAATCTAGAGAAGGGGCTAAAGGCAATTGAAGACTGGGCGTGCCACTTGAGGTCGAAGGCGTGGCACGCCAACCTCTCAATCTCACTTAGGCGTGCCACTTGAGCAACCAGGCGTGGCACGACAATGCACAAAGAGACCAAAAGCAAGGACTGGGCGTACCACTTAGTATCGAAGGTGTGGCATGCCAACCCAAGCATCTCACTATGGCGTGCCACTTGAAGACTAAGGTGTAGCACCCCAGTTACTGGAACCAAGGCAAGATCATGGGCGTGGCACGCTGGTATAAGTTTCCAGAGAGGATGAAGGAGGCCAATTACATGGGGCGTGCCACTTGGTATCGAAGGCATGGCATGCCACTCACTATTCTTCACTTAGGCGTGCCACTTGAATCCCATGCATGGCACGCCAGTGTCATTCAGAGAGCAAAGAAGCATTGGGGCGTGCCACTTGAGTTCGTGGCGTGGCATGCCAAACAGAGGAACCACTCACTCACAAAGGGGCGTGGCATGCCAGATCCTGGGCGTGCTACGCTAGTTCAACTTTCCAGAGAAGCTTAGCCAAGCATAGAGCAAGAGCGTGGCATGCCAGACCCTGGGCGTGCCACGCTAGTTCAAGTTTCCAGAGGCAAAGAGAAGTGGAAAAAGACTAGGGCGTGCCACTTGAGCTCGAATGCGTGGCACGCCAAGGTTGTTAGTGAAGACGAGCGTGCCTCTTGAAGGGCTGGGCGTGGCATGCCAAGCTAAAATTGAAGAGCACGTGACACGCCACTAGAGCGCCAATCACACGCCAGCTGGGAGGTCACACTTATTGAGCTTCTTTTCCCTCCAAAATGTAATTTTTCTTTTTCACTTTTGTAATTATTTTATTTTTCTAGGAGTAGTATAAATACCCCCAAGGAGTACTGAAGAAGGGGTTAAGCAGTTAGTTTTAGATCCACTTTTACACTTCACTTTTGAGTATTTTTCTTTGAGCCATGAGTAGCTAACTTCCCTCTCATTGAGAGAGGGAGCTCTGTTGTACTTGATGGATTGATAATAGTGAAATTCTTTTTCTCTTCATCTTCTCTTTGATTTGCTAAAAGGAATTTCGTTCTTAATGCTTAGTGTTCAATCATCTTGGAAAAGAGATTGAATGCAAAATGGATTTTATGGGAACCTTGGGAAAGGAAACATGAAACCATGCTTGAAATCCCTTCTCACACTTGAGTAGAATCTGGGTTTTGGTGTTTAGATATGTGACATATAATCCTCCCTCTACTTGGACCTATGATGGTGTGTGGTATAATCAGGGACCAAGCATATCTCTCGTCATGAGCAATTAGACCAAGGAATTGGCTATTGATCAAGATCTGAGAGATTGAGTCACCAAGGGATTGGGGCTCAATCAATCATGATTGCCAAGAGGTCAATGAGTTGCATGATTGAAGAGGATATAAGCTAGATTTGATCCAAAGAGACAACATCTCCTGATCTCAATGAATTTCCCCATTCTTATCTATCCCTTTCTTTATAGCTTAATTTTACATTCAGCAATTCCCCAATCCCATTTACATTCAAGTCATTTATGATTCTGCACTTTACATTCTGCCATTTCTATTTCTGCACTTTATTGCTTTTCTTTATATTCTAGCCATTTACATTTATGTCATTTACAATTCTGCACTTCACAATCTCATTGATCCGCTTAACTAATTCATCAATTAATTAAAACTGCTCGAATTTGCCAATCTCTATGGATACGATCCCACTCCACTGTGGGTTATTACTTGATGATAATTTTGGTGCGCTTGCCAAAAGAATTAATTCACCAATTTTTGAATGGGGTATGAATTGGACTCATCAAGTTTTATGGCGCCGTTACCGGGGATTGGCTTAAATTTGACAGTGATTAAATTGATTGGAGAGCTAGATTAAGCAATTTAAATTCCTTGTTATTTTATTTTCTTTTATTTAGCACCTTTTATTTTTTTTCTATTTCCACTCTGAGTTCTATTTCTTTCTTCTTTGATTATTTTTATTCATCATCCATATTTCCACTCTTCTAACTGTTCGATTAATTGCATCAACAAAGCTAACCACTAATCTCAACAAGGTTTTCCCTACTGCACTTGTTCTCTGCTGATTATTTGCCAATTGTATGACAGGTAGAAGAGGAGAGACTTCATCTCCCTTTGATAGTGAAATTGAGAGGACCCTCTTTAGGCGAAGGAGGGAAGCAAGAGGCAAAGGCATAATTAGAGAGGAACTAGTGGAGGAAAATCTAGAAACCACCATAGAAGAAGAAGCACATAACCATGTTGAAGAGGAAGCTGGCAATCATGCTGGGCAAGAAAGGAGAGTCTTAGGCTCCTACATCAACCCAAACCCAGCAAAATTGTGGCAGCAGCATCCTAAATCCAATAATTCATGTCAATAATTTTGAGCTGAAGCCTCAGCTCATTACACTTGTTCAGAATAATTGCTCATATGGAGGAAGTGCCCAAGAAGACCCTAATCAACATCTCAACACATTCTTGAGGATATGTGATACTGTAAAGTCCAACGGGGTACATCCTGACATCTACAAACTACTCTTGTTCCCTTTCTCGCTTAGAAATAAGGCAGCAAAGTGGTTGGAATCATTCCCCAAGGATAGCCTAACTACATGGGAGGAGGTCGTGAACAGATTCCTTGCAAGATTTTACCCTCCACAAAGAATCAACAGGCTGAGAGCTGAGGTGCAAACCTTCAGACAACAAGATGGAGAAACACTCTATGAGGCATGGGAGAGGTTCAAAGATCTGACAAGAAGATGCCCACCAGAAATATTCAACAAGTGGATACAACTACATATCTTTTATGAGGGGATATCCTATGAATCAAAGAAGGCCGTGGATCATTCTTCAGGAGGCTCACTCAACAAGAAGAAAACCATTGAAGAAGCCATAGATGTCATTGAGACTATATCTAAAAATGAGTATTTCTATGCTTCAGAAAGGACTCAGAAGAAAGGAGTGCTAGAACTCAACTCTGTAGATACTTTGTTACCTCAGAACAAGGCAATTACAGCCCAAATAGCAGCCTTAACCAAGAGGATGGAGGCCAATCAAGCCCCAGTCATTCAAGACCAAACTCCTCAACAAGAAGGGAATGCACCAGAATCTGAAGGTGACTGGGAACAAGCTAATTATGTGAACAATTCATCCAGACCACCATATGACCCACACTCTAAGACATACAACCCAGGTTGGAAGAACCACCCAAATTTTGGGTGGGAAAACCAACAAAACCACAACCAGGACCACAACAAACTTTATCCATCAAATCAGCATTCCACCCATAATCCCAACCATCAAACAGGGAACCATAGACCTTACCATAACTCACAAAACACATCATACCATAGAAACCAACCCATACACAACAACCTCAATCAAGACACACCACCCTCAACTATGCAACCATGTGAAATCAAGAGCAACTTTGAGAGGATGGAGGCTGCAATAACACAACTGTCATCACAGATTACAGGGGCTGTCTCCACCCTCATGGACAGAAAAGCACAAACTGAAAGAAGGATAGACGCTAATCAAGAGGAATACAGGTCAAATCTGAAAAATCAAGGCGCAACAATCTCAAAGTTGGAAGCACAAGTGGGGATTTTATCCAAGCAAATCCCATTTCCCACACACACATTTCCCAGTGATACCATGGCTAACCCAAGAGGAGAATGCAGGGCCATTACCCTAAAAAGTGGGAAGGTTGTGGAGGAAGGAACCCCAAGCAAAGACAACCATGAAGAAGTTGCAGAAAAGCATGGGAATAAGGATGAAGAAGAGATCCCTGCTCGACCTCAACCAAAACCAGTCTTGAAGCCTTATGTGCCAAAAGCACCATACCCACAAAGACTGGGAAAAGGTAGGAAGGATGGCCAATTCTCTAAGTTCCTAGAGATCTTCAAGAAGCTCCAAATCAACATACCATTTACTGAGGCATTAGAACAAATGCCACTCTATGCCAAATTTTTGAAGGAGCTTATAACAAGAAAGAGGAACTTGGAGGCAAAAGAGACCATAGTATTGACCGAGGAATGCAGCACCATCATACAGAAGAAGCTGCCTCAAAAGTTGAAAGACCCAGGGAGTTTTCAAATCCCCTGGATCATAGGGGATATCACTATTGAGAAAACTTTGTGTGACTTGGGAGCTAGCATAAATCTCATGTCCCTAACCATGATGAGAAGGATGAAGATTGAGGAAGCCAAGCCAACAAGAATGGTACTCCAATTGGCTGATAGAACATTTAAGTTTTCATATGGGGTGGTGGAAGACTTGCTAGTGAAAGTGGAAGAATTCATTTTTCCTGCTGATTTCGTTGTGCTGGACATGGAAGAAGAGGCCAACACGTCAGTTATCCTAGGAAGACCATTTCTAGCTACTACTGGAGCCATCATTGATGTGCAAAAAGGGGAACTAGTCTTGAGGTTGCATTAAGAGAAAATGGTCTTCAACGTCTTTAAAGCAATGAGTTATCCCAAAGAATCCATAGGAGAATGCATGCTAGTAGACACCATGGAACAAATAGTTCAAGGAGTCTTGGAAGAAGAACAATGTGGAGGAACCATTGAGCTGGAACAAGCACTAGATGGAGAACCACCACAAGCAACCATGAGAAATTCAATCATGCCAATCACCACAGACAACAAAGATGTAGAGGCACCAAAACTAGAGCTGAAAACCTTACCACCCAGCTTGAAATATGCATATCTGGGTGCCAACAACACTCACCCAGTAATCATAAATTCAAGTCTGAGCAAAGAACAAGAGGAGGAGCTTATTCAAGTGTTGAGACAACACAAGGATGCCATAGGCTGGACACTTGCAGATTTAAAAGGGATTAGTCCTTCAATGTGTATGCATAAAATCTTACTTGAAGAAGATGCCAAACCTTCAAGACAACAACAAAGGAGGCTGAACCCAACTATGAATGAAGTGGTTCGGAAAGAAGTGTTGAAATTATGGCAAGCAGGGGTGATCTACCCCATCTCAGATAGCTCTTGGGTAAGCCTGGTGCAAGTAGTCCCTAAGAAGGGAGGGATCACTGTTGTGGCAAATGAGAAGAATGAATTGATACCCACAAGGACAGTGACCAGATGACGTATGTGCATTGACTAAAATTTAATGAAGCCACCCGGAAGGATCACTTTTCCCTACCTTTCATGGACCAGATGCTTGAAAGATTGGCAGGACATGAGTATTATTGCTTCCTGGATGGGTATTCGGGCTACAATCAAATTGTTGTAGACACCAAGGATCAGGAAAAAACTTCATTTACTTGTCCATATGGTGTCTTTGCTTATAGGGGAATGCCCTTTGGATTGTGCAATGCACCTGCAACATTCCAAAGGTGCATGCTCTCCATTTTTTCAAACATGATTGAAAAGTTCATAAAAGTATTCATGGACGACTTTTCTGTGTTTGGGAACTCATATTCTGATTGCCTATGCCATCTTGCTCTTGTGCTAAAAAGGTGTCAAGAAACCAACCTGGTTTTAAACTAGGAGAAGTGCCATTTTATGGTGTCTGAAGGGGTGGTTCTTGGTCACAAGATTTCAAAAGATGGCATAAAAGTGGACAAGGAAAAAGTGGAAGTAATTGAAAAATTACCTCTACCTTGCAATGTCAAAGCAATCAGGAGTTTTTTGGGACACGCTGGGTTCTATAGGAGGTTTATCAAAGATTTTTCAAAGATTGCAAAACCCCTTAGCAACCTACTTGTCTCAAATACTCCCTTTGTTTTTGATAGAGAGTGCATGGTAGCCTTTGATGAACTTAAGAAGAAACTCTCCTCTGCACCTATTATAACACCACCAAGCTGGGATCTTCCCTTTGAACTAATGTGTGATGCATCTGATTTTGCTGTTGGTGCTGTTCTAGGACAGAGGAAAGACAAGCTAGTACATGTTATTTACTATGCTAGTGATGAGCGGATATTTTATACGCTTTTTGGGGTTAATTTCATATAGTTTTTAGTATGTTTTAGTTAGTTTTTAGTTTATTTTCATTAGTTTCTAGGCAAAATTCATATTTCTGGACTTTACTATGATTTTGTGTATTTTTTTGTAATTTCAGGTATTTTCTGGCTGAAATTGAGGGAGTTGAGCAAAAATCTGATTCGGCTGAAAAAGGACTGCTGATGCTGTTGGATTCTGACCTCTCTGCACTCGGAATAAAATTTCTGGAGCTACAGGAGTCCAAATGGCGCGCTTTCAATTGCTTTGGAAAGTAGACATCCAGGGCTTTCCAGAAATATATAATAGTCCATACTTTGCTCAAGGATAGATGACGTAAACTGGCGTTCAACGCCAGTTCCATGTTGCAGTCTGGCGTCCAGCACCAGAAACAAGTTACAAGTTGGAGTTCAACGCCAGAAACAGGTTACTACCTGGCGTTGAACGCCCAAAACAGCCCATGCACGTGAGAAGCTTAAGTCTCAGCCCCAGCACACACCAAGTGGGCCCCAGAAGTGGATTTCTGCACCATCTATCATAGTTTACTCATTTTCTGTAAACCTAGGTTACTAGTTTAATATTTAAACAACTTTTAGATATTTATTTTGTATCTCATGACATTTTAGATCTAAACTTTGTACCTTTTGACGGCATGAGTCTCTAAACTCCATTGTTGGGGGTGAGGAGCTCTGCTGTGTCTCGATGAACTAATGCAAGTATTTCTGTTTTCCATTCAAACATGCGTGTTCCTATCTAAGATATCCATTCGCACTTCAATATGAATGTGATGAATGTGACAATCATCATCATTCCTCCACGAACGCGTGCCTGACAACCACTTACGTTCCACTGTAGAATGAATGAATATCTCTTAGATCTCTTAATCGAAATCTTCGTGGTATAAGCTAGATTGATGGCAGCATTCAAGAGAATCCGAAAAGTCTAAACCTTGTCTGTGGTATTCCGAGTAGGATTCAGGGATTGAATGACTGTAACGAGCTTCAAACTCGCGAGTGCTGGGCGTAGTGACAGACGCAAAAGGATAGTAAATCCTATTCCGGTACGATTGAGAACCTGCAGATGATTAGCCGTGCGATGACAGCGCACCTGGACCCTTTTCACTGGAAGGATGGATGGTAGCCATTGACAACGGTGATCCACCAACACATAGCTTGCCATAGGAGGACATGCGTGCGTGAATCAGAAATAGAGGAAAGCAGAAATTTAGAAGCAAAGCATCTCCAAAACTCCAACATATTCTCCATCATTGCATACAAGTATAATTTGTGTTCTGCCCTTTTATTCCTTGCAATCAAATTTGATAAGTGAATTATTTAATTGTTTTCCTGACTAAGAGTTACAAGATAACCATAGATTGCTTCAAGCTAACAATCTCCGTGGGATCGACCCTTACTCACGTAAGGTATTACTTGGACGACCCAGTGCACTTGCTGGTTAGTTGTGCGAATTTGTGAAGAACTATAATTTCCAATTTCGTGCACCAGCTAGCAAGGTCCTTAATGAGAATCAAAGGAACTATACCACCATGGATAAAGAACTTTTAGCCATAGTTTTTGCTTTTGATAAGTTTAGATCATATCTTATTGGCTCAAAAGTAATTATGTTCACTAATCATGCAGCACTCAAATACTTGCTTACCAAACAAGAATCTAAGCCCAGACTAATAAGATGAATTCTGCTGCTCTAAGAATATGATATTGAGATTAAAGATAGGAGCAGAGCAGAAAATAAGGTAGCTGACCACCTCTCAAGGATCCCACAAGAAGAAGAAATGCATCAAGTAGCAGTAAATGAAAGCTTTCCTGATGAACAATTGATGATGATTCGAGTAGCCCCTTGGTTTGCAGACATAGCCAACTTCAAGGCTATTGGGGAACTACCAACTAACATCAATAAGCACATGAGGAGGAAGCTAATCAAGGATGCCAAACACTACATCTGGGATGACCCCTATTTGTTCAAAAAGTGTGCTGATGGAATCCTAAGAAGGTGTATATCCCATGAAGAAGGGCAGGAAGTGTTATGGCAGTGCCATGGATCCGCATATGGAGGTCACTTCAGTGGAGAACGAACAGCAGCAAAAGTGCCTCAATCTGGATTTTACTGGCCAACAATGTTTAAGGATGCCAAGGAAATGGTGTCATGGTGTGATGAATGCCAAAGAGCTGGTAATCTAACCAAGAGAAATGAGATGCCACAGTAATTCATATTAGAGCTGGAGCTATTTGATGTATGGAGGATTGACTTTATTAGACCCTTCCCAACCTCCTACTCAAATAGCTACATATTGGTGGCTGTTGATTATGTCTCAATGTGGGTAGAAGCCATAGCCACTGCAACAAATGACAACAAAGTTGTAATAAGCTTCTTGAGAAGGAACATCTTTAGCAGATTTGGAGTTCCCAGAGCTCTCATTAGTGATGGAGGGACACACTTCTGCAACAAACAACTCGAGACACTCCTTCTCAGATATGGAGTCAAGCACAAAGTGGCAACTCCATACCACCCACAGACCAACGGGCAAGCTGAAATTTCCAATAGAGAGCTAAAACGAATCCTTGAAAAAACTGTTAGAAGCTCAAGAAAGGATTGGTCTAAGAAGCTGGATGATGCACTATGGGCCTACAGAACAGCCTATAAGACTCTCATTGGGATGTCTCCATACCAACTGGTATATGGCAAGGCTTGTGACTTACCAGTTGAACTTGAGCATAGAGCATTTTTGGGCTCTAAAAATGTTAAACTATGATGAGCAAGCTGCTGGAGAAAAGAGATTAATGCAACTCAATGAGATGGAGGAGTTTAGAAATCAAGCATATGAAAATGCAAAAATCTACAAAGAGAACACAAAAAGGTGGCATGACCAAAAGATAGCAAGAAGGGAGTTCACTGAAGGACAGAAGGTGCTACTCTACAACTCAAAACTCAAGTTCTTCCCTGGGAAACTTAAGTCTCGATGGTCAGGACCTTTCACCATACTCAAGGTGTTTCCCTATGGTCATGTAGAGCTCATGGAGGACAAGACTCAGAGAACTTTTACTGTCAATGGCCATAGACTCAAACACTACTTGGGAGGCTCCTTAGAGGAGCAGAGAGTGAGGTACAAGCTCAACTAAAGATGAAGGAATGTCAAGCTAATGACAATAAAGAAGCGCTAGTTGAGAGGCACCCCAACACTTTATCCTTTTTTGATTTAATTGCCTTTCTTAGAAGTAGTTTAAAATCTATTACTTTAGATAGTTTAATTTTCAGTCTCACATTTATGTTACATTACCATATTAGGATTAGATTGCAATAGTAGGTTAGAAAGTTTGATATTAGCTTTGGTAGTTAGAATTTTTTTTTACACTCTTCTATTTCTTTCTATTCTGGAATTGCAACTTGATGAAGGCATAACTAATGGTGAGTAAATGGGCTGAGAACTAGCTAAATTGCTAAGTTTGGTGTGGCCACTCACCCACTTAATCTAGGATTACAACTAATTAGTAGCTTGATTTTGAAGAGTAAGCCCAGAGATTAAGTTTGGTGTGGCCACCACCAATGATCACCTAGCAGCCCAAGTTACCCAAATTGAAAGCACTTAATGTTTTGGGCAAGAACATGAACGTGGCTTAATGAGTTCAGAGGAATTGGAATCAAAAGAAAATGAAAAGATTGGTGTTATTCCATTCTTATGAACACATTAAATACACAAATGATAGAACTAATTTATTAAGATACCAAAGGATTAAGTTTGGTGTCCCAAGGGACAACCATCAGTTGCAATCCAAATTACTCTTGATGAGAAGAAATGTGAAGGGGTTCTTTTGTCATTACTAATGGGTTTTTGTTTCAATTTCAGGAGAGAAGATGGGTCCCACTGACGTGGCGGAAATTGGCGAGTTAAGAATTGTTATAAAATATGTGTTGCAAGTATAATTCTTAACCAACCAGAAATCCGCTTATCAATTTAGAAGGTTGTCACAAAAATTAAAATTAAAATACTGGGAGTATGAATCTCAGGTCGTCTCCCAACGAGTTGCAGAAAGGTGTGCTATTTTATTAATCAGATGTTTTTAAAAAGAGTTTGAGTTGAATAAATAGGAAATTAAATTGGGAAAATTAAGTAATTTAAATAAAGGCCTTGACTGGGAGTAGATTAGTTGGAAGCCCTATTCTTATTGCAGTACTCTCAAGATTAATTGATAATTGAAGGTTGTTCTGTTTAGTTATCCCTTACTAGGTAAGGGAAAGTCAAACAAGTTGGAATGCTGTTTCTATTCACAAGTCCCAATCCGCTTACTTGGAAGGACTGGCGTTAGTGACTAGAGAGCAATCCAACAATAAACCCAATTACAATTTCTCTTTTGAGCATTCCAACTCAAGGGTTCATTTCAATCAACTCCCCATCAAGTTAGGGAACTACTCGCCCATTGTGAATGTAGAACTCATAACATAGGATAGGGAATTAAAGAAAGACATGATAAATAAAACTCAAATGAATCAATTAAAAATAAAAGTAACTCTTGTATTAATAAATTCTAAAATAATCCAATAGTAAAATTGAGTAAATTAAAGGATATGGAAGAGTAAAGCCAAGTAAAGAAAACGAACTAGAATGACGAAGTCTTGATGAGGTAATAACTCTTCTCAATATCCCAATGCAAAGAGCAATAGAAATAAAAATCCTAAGAACTATGAATGTGTAGAGAGAAAACCTAGAGGAGGAGTAAAAACTAGATCTAAAATAAAGCTATGTAGAATGAATGTTGTTTTGGTTTCTGCATGTTCTCTGGCTCTAGTCTGCTTTTCTGGGCCAAAAACTGGGTCAAAACAGGGCCCAAAATCGCCCCCAGCAAATTCTGCAGATTATGCAAATCACACACGTCACGCGATCGCGTCATTCATGCGGACGCGTCATTCAGCGTTTTGCTTTGCCACGCGGGCGCGTCGTCCACGCCTCTGCGTCACTTGTGCTATTCCAATCCGCGTGGTCGCGTGAGCCATGCGGCCGCATCACTGCGATTTCCTCTCTTCCGCGCGGTCGCGTGAGCCATGCGGCCGCGTCACTTCTCGCGGGTCATCTCCTCAATTTCTTGTGTTCCTTCTATTTTTGCAAGCTTCCTTTCCAATCTCCAACTCATTCATGCCCTATAAAGCCTGAAACACTTAACACACAGATCACGGCATCGAATGTAATAAAGGAGAATTAAAATACATAATTAAAAGTCTCCAGGAAGCAAGTTTTCAATCATGTAATAATTTTAGGAAGGAAATATAAATGCATGCTAATCATATGAATAAGTGGGTAAAGATCATGATAAAACCACACAATTAAACACATTATAAACCATAAAATAGTGGTTTATCAACCTCCTCACACTTAAACATTAGCATGTCCTCATGCTTAGTTGAAGGAGATAAAATGAATGAGTAGGAACATGTAAAACTCATGCAATGCAATGTAACCTATATATATGAATGCAACTATATGATTCTTGTCCACTTGATCAATAGCAAATAAGCTCTTCAAAACAATTACAAATCAAATTCCACTAATTCAATTTTTATACAGTGATAACAGATAAAAGTGCAAGAAGATAACTCATGAAAGCAGGGAACATAAAATTTCAAGCATTGAACCCTCATTGATGATGTATGTATACTCTAGTCTCTCTAGTGTATAGGGTAATCACTCTATCCTTCTCTAATCATGCTTTCTAATTTTTTTGTTCTTCTCCTAATCAATCAACAACATTTAATATACCAATGCAAACATCATGAGGTCTTTTCAAGGTTGTAAGGGGGCCAAGGTAATGGTAAGGATACATATATGGCTAAGTGAGCTTATAGATTGAATCTTTAATTAACCCAAGCTTTAACATAACCTATATATATATTCTATATAACTTTAGAATTCATACCTAGCTACCCAGAATTTCCCTTTCACATTCTATACTCATGTATCAACTTTTATTTTAATTTTATCATACATGCATTGATTTTTGAATTCTTAACTTAACGTTGGGGTAATTTTGTCCCCTTATTTATTTATTGAATATTTTTTTTTCAATATAAGCATAAAAATAAACATAGCTTATCAATGCACATATATTTTTAATTCTTATAGTTTCACATGAGTAGGTATCCAAATTTCCATTATATTATACTGACACATTCCCTTATTATCTTTTGTTCCCACAATTTCCCATACTTAATTAGCACACACAATTCTATCTTAAGCTAACCAAAGATTTAATTTGGGATATATAATTGTTTTTCCGCTTAAGGCTAGTAATGTGGTAAAATATAGAACAAATGGGATTTAAAGGCTCAAAGTGGCTAACAAAGGTAATTGAAAGGGTAGGCTTAATTTGGATAAGTGAGCTAAACAAATAATGGCCTCAATCATATGCAAACATATAAATATAATAAACATTGGACATATAGGATGAAACAAAATATGGATTGCAATCATAGAGAAGTAAACACACAAGAATAAAATAATTATGGTTAAATAATGTAACCATGCATAAAGGCTCAAATCTCACAGGTTGTGTGTTCTTTTAGCTTAAAAATCATGTTCCAAATACAACTTCAAGCAAATTTAACATAAAAATTTTAATTAAAATTAGTGAAAATTTGTTCCAAAAATAAAGTCTTAGAAGAAACTTATTGTCTTTTCAATCAAGTAGAACATGCATGCAACTAATCTATTACTATGCAATTTATCCTATTCTACAAAAGAAAAACTAACTAAATATCCTAATTTATTAGTGTTTAGGGAAGAGAAATTACCTCCAGAAGTCAAGTACTGACCGACCTCCCCACACTTAAGGCTTTGCACCGTCCTCGGTGCCATCTGTCAGAAATAAAGGTGGGCTGGTAGCAGTATCTCCACAGTCTGGGCCATCATGGCTTCCTGTGCTGGTAAAGGACGTGGAGTCCGGGGTGTCTGAGTCCTTGAATTTTCCCATGATCAGCTCCTTGAGGTATGTGAATCGGCGCTTGTTACGGCGCTCTCTCATCTTATCTTTGTGTTCCTACCGATCCAACCTTTCGAGTATCTGATGGAGCAGTTGGTCTGTTGTAGGTGCTTGTGGTGTTGAAGAAGGAATATCTTCAATCGGTTCAGTCTGATGGCTTGTGGCAGCTGGTGGAGGTCTGATGTATTTCCCGTTAGGGACATACTGATCATCCCGTGGAAGCATGGCTTTAGTATCCCCAGCTCTGTAGGAGACTCCGGCTGCTGAAACAAGATCTAAGACCAAGGCAGCAAAAGGTAAGTTGCCCTCAATTTGTACGTGTCCCATGGCATTCCGAATGTGTCTTGGTAGGTTCAGAGGTTGGTCTGTAAGGATGCACCATAGTAGAACGGCCATGTCCGCAGTGAAGGAGGACTCGTGAGTGCTCGGAAAGACGTAATGGGACATGATCTGTGCCCATACGCGAGCCTCCAAGGTAAGTGCTGAAGCCGATATTCCCTTAGGGCGGGTACGATGGTATCCGTAGATCCAACGGCTGCCAGGTAGTGCGATAACTCTGAGAACGGCGTCCCAGTCAAATTGGTACATCTAGCGCTTGAGTGCGGCTTCTTGAAAGGCGTCCAAACCTTCTGGAATAGGGGGAAGACCTAGAGCTCTTTGAATGGCCTCTTCTGTAAGGGGACTTGCTTCTGACGGACAAAGATAGACTGCAGGGTTGGCAGGTGGAAGTTTGAGTAGAACTCTACTACCCAAGAAAGATTGACCTGCCTTGGCTGTCTCTGTAGGAAATCCCATTGTCTTCGTGCAATTTGCGGCTCAACAAAGGTAGCAATATGATTTGGGAGGAGAAGAAGGTATTCGTTGTTGTAACTCTTTTCTGCCAGGATGGGAAACATCTGCTCACAGTAGCGATTGGGAAATCGCGCAGCGTCCTTTGCTGGGAAGGCTTTTTCCTTATCATCAACCTTTATGATCCTCTTAATTTTCCTTGCTGAGGGCTTTACTGCAGTGGAAGAGGGTTCTGCCACTAATGCTCTCTTTGTTCCTCTTCTTGCTGGTAGTTTGAGAGTAGCTTTCTCTTTTCCTTTCTTGGTGGCCATCCTGAAAAAGGAAAGGGCAAGTAAATTAAGTTCAAAGAGATAGAGCAAGGAAGAGGGTTGGATACGTGATAATCAATGCACGGTAAAGAGGATGTCGTTAACACATGGTCATGACTACATGTGAAAAGGTCATCAATGGAAATATAGCAAGTGCATATGAGGACAATTAAATGCAATGGGTTTATTGGCATGCTGGCAAAGGCATGAGTAGCGTAGATCAAACATTCAATGTCCAAGTTAGATTACCAAGTTTTTCAAACTAACAATTTGTTTATAATAACAATTATATTCAAGTAATAAAATATAAAAAGGGTTTTGTGAAAAGCATGCATTGAATAGTAGAATAACGTAGAAGAATGCATAATGCCATAGAGGCTTTTTCACAAACACATAGCATGCATGAAAGTTAAGGTATAGAAAGTATTAAATTGAACATGCAAGTAACCCTTGGAAAAGTAATATATAATTGCCAAACAAATTTACAATAATCCACAAGCATATAATGAGAAATAATGACTCAAATAATTTTCTAACACCAAGTAAAAAGGAAAAAGAAAGAAAAAGAAAATATGGATAATGAAAGTAAAAAGAAAAGAAAAGAAAATAACATATAAAAATAAGAAGAAAAATAGAAAAGTAAGGAGGGAAGAAGAAAAGAAAACATTGTTAATGGGGGAGAGAGAGAGAGTGAGAGTGTAAAAAGTGAGAAAGAAGGAAGAAGGAAGAAGGGAGGAGGAAGAAATAAGGAGGGAAAAGAGAAAATAGGATTTGGGGAGAAGAAGATAGGATAAGTGGCAAATCAGGGAAGCTGTGCGGCGCAAGCAACGCGGTCGCGTGGGACATGCGGTCGCGCGACTTGCACTGATACTGATTGACGCGGTCGCGTGACCCGTTTCATGCTACTGGCGCGAGGGTAGCCTCGCACTCGCACAACTCTCTGTTTGAAAGTTTTTTTTACCAAATCTAGGGTGACGCGATCGCGTGGGGTATGCGATCGCGTGAGTGGCCATTAGAAGGGTATGACGCGGTCGCGTCAGTCATGCGGCCGCGTGGGAAGGATTGTGCATTCAGCACCAATCCAGCACCACTCTAGCATAATCGGTCGTGCACCCTTTTGACGTCGAATTCCAGGGCACGCGGCCGCATGAGTGACGCGGTCGCATGGGAGGCCAATATTCCCTAGTGACGTGGACGCGTCGGCGATGCGGTTGCGTGGGGCATTTTGTTCCACTGGCATGCCTCCAGCCACACTCCTGCGTGACTCTCTGTTTGTTTTATTATTTCCTCCCATCTCCTGCGACGCGGACGCGTCAATGAGGCGGTCGCGTCGCGTGAAAAATTCTTCTTTTTTTTTAAATAAAAGTATGGAAATGCAGATGCACGAAATGCACTAATAAGGAGAAGAGTTATTGAATAGAAAAACTAAAAATAAAGAAAAGAACGATCATACCATGGTGGGTTGTCTCCCACCTAGCACTTTGCTTTAACGTCCGTAAGTTGGACACTCCACTAGCTCAGGCTTCGGCTATGTGGGGATCTTCCAAGAGGAAGATCTCGAGCTCCTTGTTTTTCTTTATCTGCTCGCCATGGTATAGCTTTAAACGATGTCCATTGACTTTGATAAGTTCAGAGCTTGAAGGATGACTTAGGTGATAAACTCCGTACGGTTCGGCCTTCTCTACTCTGTATGGACCTTCCCATCTTGATCTCAACTTGCCTGGCATGAGCCTCAGTCGAGATTTGTAAAGAAGGACTAAGTCCCCAGGTTGGAACTCTTTTCTCTTAATGTGCTGATCATGTACAGCCTTCATCTTCTCCTTGTATAGTCTTGAGTTCACATAAGCTTCTAGGCGAAGGCTTTCAAGTTCTTGCAGTTGCAACTTCCTTTCAGCTCTGGCTTTCTCAATTCCCATGTTGCACTCCTTTACTGCCCAAAAGGCTTTGTGCTCTACTTCAACAGGGAGATGACAAGCTTTTCCATAAACTAAGCGGAAAGGACTCATCCTAATGGGTGTTTTGTATGCTGTTCTGTATGCCCAGAGTGCATCTTGTAGCCTGGTGCTCCAATCTCTTCTATGAGGTTTGACTATCTTCTGCAAGATATGCTTTATCTCTCTGTTTGACACCTCGGCTTGCCCATTAGTCTGAGGATGGTAGGCTGTTGCAACCTTATGAATTATTCCATGCTTCTTCATTAATCCTGTTAGTCTCCTATTACAAAAATGGGTGCCTTGATCACTCACAATTGCTCGTGGTGATCCAAAGCGACAAATAATGTAGTTTCTCACAAAGGAAACAACAGTGTTAGCGTCATCAGTGCAGGTAGGAATTGCTTCCACCCATTTGGAAACGTAATCCACAACTAACAATATATAAAAATAACCATTAGAATTTGGAAATGGACTCATGAAGTCAATGCCCCAAACATCAAAAATTTCACAGAAAAGCATAATTTGTTGAGGCATCTCATCCCTCCTGGATATATTACCAAATTTTTGGCATTGGAAACAAGATTTACAAAACTCAGCAGCGTCTCTAAAAAGAGTAGACCACCAGAATCCACAGTCTAAGATTTTTCTAGCTGTTCTTTGAGGGCCAAAATGTCCTCCACTCTCAGATGAGTGACAGGCCTCTAAGATGGACTGAAATTCTGATTGAGGCACACACCGTCTAATTACCTGGTCAGTGCCACATCTTCATAAATATGGGTCATCCCATATATAATATTTAGACTCGCTTTTCAACTTGTCTCTTTGATGCTTAGAAAAGTTTGGAGGAAAGGTGCGGCTAACTAGATAATTAGCTACAGGTGCATACTAAGGGACTACCTCAGATACTGCTTGCAGGTTATCAAATGGGAAATTATCAGCTATAGGAGTGGGTCATCTGTAATGTGCTCAAGGCGACTCAAGTGGTCTGCCACTAAATTCTGATTACCACTCCTATCCTTAATTTCTAAATCAAATTCTTGTAATAGCAGTATCCAACGTATAAGCCTTGGTTTGGACTTCTTTTTAGCTAATAGATACTTTAGAGCTGCGTGGTCTGAGTACACTACTACCTTCGTACCAAGTAAATAGACTCAGAATTTATCCAAAGCAAAAACAATAGCAAGAAGCTCTTTCTCAGTAGTAGTGTAATTGGACTGTGCGGCATTTAGAGTTTTAGACGCATAAGCAATAACAAAAGGATTCTTACCTTCACGCTGAGCCAATGCTGCTCCTACTGCATGGTTGGAAGCGTCGCACATTATTTCGAATGGCTGGCTCCAGTCTAGTCCTCTCACAATTGGAGCTTGAGTCAGGACGGTCTTCAACTTATCAAACGCTTGTTTGCAATCCTCACTGAACTCGAACTCAATATCCTTCTGCAGTAGTCTGGATAAGGGAAGTGCTACCTTACTGAAGTCCTTAATGAATCTCCTGTAAAAACCTGCATGGCCAAGGAACGAACGGACTTCCCTCACAGAAGAGGGGTAAGGTAAACTAGAAATAACATCCACCTTTGCTAGATCTACAGAAATGCCAGTATTAGACACAACATGTCCTAGTACAATCCCTTGTTTAACCATAAAGTGACATTTTTCAAAATTTAATACAAGGTTTGTACTGACACATCTATCTAATACTCTAGATAATTCATCTAAGCAAAGGCTAAAGGAATCACCATAAACACTAAAATCATCCATAAAAACTTCCATACAGTCCTCAATAAGATCAGAGAAAAGACTCATCATGCACCTTTGGAAGGTAGCTGGTGCATTGCACAAGCCAAAGGGCATTCTTTTGTAAGCATAAGTCCCAAAAGGACATGTAAAAGTAGTCTTTTCCCGATCCTCAGGAGCTATATGAATCTGGAAATATCCTGTATAACCATCTAAAAAGCAATAATGTAATTTACCTGACAGGCGATCCAGCATTTGATCAATGAATGGAAGAGGATAGTGATCCTTACGGGTTGCTTGGTTGAGGCGTCTGTAGTCAATGCAGACCCTCCAAGCGTTCTGTACTCTGGTTGCTATAATCTCTCCATGCTCATTCTTCACTGTAGTGACTCGAGACTTCTTTGGCACCATGATGAGCGGATAATTTATACGCTTTTTGACATTGTTTTTAGTATGTTTTTAGTAGGATCTAGTTACTTTTAGGGATGTTTTTAATAGATTTTGTGTTAAATTCACATTTCTGGACTTTACTATGAGTTTGTGTGTTTTTCTGTGATTTCAGGTATTTTCTGGCTGAAATTGAGGGACTTGAGCAGAAATCAGATTCAGAGGTTGAAAAAGGACTGCTGATGTTGTTGGATTCTGACCTCCCTGCACTCAAAGTGGATTTTCTGGAGCTACAGAACTCAAAATGGCGCGCTTCCAATTGCGTTGGAAAGTAGACATCCAGGGCTTTCCAGCAATATATAATAGTTCATACTTTGGCCAAGAATTGACGACGTAAACTGGCGTTCAACGCCAGCCTTCTGCCCAAATCTGGCGTCCAGCGCCAGAAAAGGATCCAAAACCAGAGTTGAACGCCCAAACTGGCACAGAAACTGGCGTTCAACTCCACAAATGGCCTCTGCACGTGTAACACTCAAGCCCAAGCCCAAGCACACACCAAGTGGGCCCCGGAAGTGGATTTATGCATCAATTACTTACTCATGTAAACCCTAGTAGCTAGTTTATTATAAATAGGACCTCTTACTATTGTATTAAGCATCTTTGGACGCCTGGTTCTTAGATCAGAGGGGCTGGCCTCTCGGCCATGCCTGGACCTTTCACTTATGTATTTTTAACGGTAGAGTTTCTACACTCCATAGATTAAGGTGTGGAGCTCTGCTGTTCCTCAAAGATTAATGCAAAGTACTACTGTTTTCTATTCAATCCTTCTTATTTCGCTTCTAAGATATCCATTCGCACCCAAGAACGTGATGAAGGTGATGATTATGTGTGACGCTCATCATCCTTCCCCTTTATGAACGCGTGCCTGACAAACACTTCTGTTCTACATGAATTAAGCTAGAATGAATATCTCTTAGATCTCCTAACCAGAATCTTCGTGGTGTACGCTAGAATGATGGCGGCATTCAAGAGAATCCGGAAGGTCTAAACCTTGTCTGTGGTATTCTGAGTAGGATTCAATGATTGAATGACTGTGACGAGCTTCAAACTCGCGATTGTTGGGCGTTAGTGACAGACGCAAAAGGAGGGTGAATCCTATTCCAGCATGATCGAGAACCGACAGATGAATAGCCGTGCCGTGATAGGGTGCGTGAGCATATTATTCACTGAGAGGAGGGGATGTAGCCACTGACAACGGTGATGCCCTTGCATAAAGCCAGCCATGGAAAGGAGTAAGACTGATTGGATGAAGATAGCAGGAAAGCAGAGGTTCAGAGGAACGAAAAGTATCTCCATTCGCTTATCTAAAATCCCTGCCAATGAATCTACATAAGTATCTCTATCCCTTTTATTGTTTATTTTAATCTAATAAAGTATCATGTTTAAATCCTCCTGACTGAGATTTGCAAGGTGACCATAGCTTGCTTCATACCAACAATCTCTGTGGGATCGACCCTTACTCACGTAAGGTTTATTACTTGGACGACCCAGTACACTTGCTGGTTAGTTGAACGGAGTTGTGTCCACACATAGTAAAGAGCCATAATAATGATTCCATACAATAACAAAGAGTACTACATTAATGTGATCATAATTTCGTCCACCACACCACTTGCACTGGGCTTATCCATTCACTGTCTGAGATGGGATAGATGATATCTGCCTCTAGTAGTCTGGTCACTCCTTCTTGACAACCTCTAAGATAGTGGGGTTCAGTCTTCTCTGGGGTTGACGAACGGGCCTTGCTCTCTTTTCTAAAAATATTTTGTGCTCACACACTTGAGGGTTGATGCCTACTATATCTGCCAAACTCCACCCAATTGCCTTCTTGTGCCTCCTCAGCACACTAAGTAACTGCTCTTCTTGTTGAGAAGTGAGTTCCCGTGTAATTTGGAAACTTCTGCTTGTCCTCAAGGTAAGCATATTTGAGGTGTGGGGGAAGGGGTTTCAACTCTAACTTCTGCTCATGGTTAGGCTTTGGATTGTCTGGAGCTGGTGATAATGGCAAAGTGCCCTCATTGTCGTTCAAAAGTGTCCCCACACTCGGACCTTGTCCTATGTGCTTCTCCTCTAACTCCTCCTGGTGAACTTCAGCTACAGTTTCATCTATGATGTTACACTGGAAGATAGAATGATCTTCTGGAGGGTGCTTCATAACTCCATTCAGATTGAAACTTACTAATTGGCCATCTATTTCAAAAGAGTATGTTCCTGAAAAAGCATCCAATTTGAACCTTGATGTCTTCAGGAATGGTCTTCCAAGTAGGATTGATGATGGCTTCTCTGAGTTATTTTGGGGAATCTCCAGGATATAAAAATCAGTGGGGAATGTAAGCCCCTTAATGCCCACTAATACATCTTCAGCAACTCCAACCACTGTAATAATGCTTTTATCTGCTAACACAAAACGAGCTGCCGACCTTTTTAAGGGAGGGAGCCTCAAAATATCATATATAGACAAAGGCATTATACTCACACATGCTCCTAAATCACACATGCAGTCAGAAATTATCACACCACCAATAGTACAATTAACCATACAAGGACCTGGGTCACTACACTTTTCAGGTAAACCTCCCATTAAAGCAGATATGGAACTACCTAAAGGAATAGTTTCTAATTCATTAATTTTGTCTTTATGGATACATAAATATTTTAGAAACTTTGCATATTTAGGTACCTGTTGAATAACATCAAAAAGAGGAACAGTTACCTCAACCTTTTTGAATATCTCTACCATTTTGGGATCAGGTTCCAGCTGCTTCCTGGGCTTCCTTGCAAGTTGTGGAAATAGAATGGGAGTGGTGTTTTCTGCAGTATCTGCGCCCTGTGGTGCTTCCTCCTATGGTTGAACTTCTTCTTTTTCAGCTATGTACTGTATGTCCTCTTCCTCTTCAACATCTTCTACTTCCACTACCTCTTCAGCTGAGGCGTGTTCTGGTAAGCTTGGCTCCTCCTGATTCCTCTTCTGCAGTGTGGTTCCGGACCTTAGGGTGATGGCATTAATTCCACCCTTTGTATTGGGTAATGGTTGAGAGGGGATTCCACTGGAGCTCAAAGGCTGGTTATTGGAGTTATTCATTGAGTCAATCTGTGAGACAAGAGCTTGCAGGGTAGAGTTCAAACCATTTAGTGTAGCATAAAGGTTATTTTTCATGGTCTGTTGTCTCCGATCAATGGATTGTAGTAAATTATCATTAGAAGTTGAGGAAGGATAAGTAATTTGAGAAGTCTGCTGTTGTGTATTCTGTGGTCCTTGGGATTGACTCAGGTGAGGTGCTCTGTAAGGCTGGTTCTGGTTCTGCTGCCTGTTGTTATTATTATTCCACCTCTGATTTTCCTGATTGTCTCTGTCTCTTCTGTTGTTGTTTTCCCTCCAATTCTGGTTAGAATTGTCCTGCCATCCATGGCTGTAATTGCCTCCTTGATTGTACCCTTAGTTGGGGCGGTCATAGAAGTTATGAGTGGCTGCCACGGTGTTGTCTTCCTACTGGAGCTGCGGACATTCATCAGTATAATGGCTATAATTAGAACAGATTCTGCAAACTCTCTGTGGGACTAACTGTTGGCTTTGCTGTGGTGGAGAAGGTTGAGCTTGCTGAACTTGTTGTTGATTCAATTTCATATGCTTCAGCAAGTTAGTCATTTCACAGATACTCTGAGTTAGAGCAGCAGTCTCTCTGCTAGAGGATACTTCTGCAACAGCTTTTGAACGGCCTTATTTCTGCCTGTGATTCCGAGTGGATTCAGCTAAGTCGCTGATCAATTGCCATGCCTCATCAGTGGTCTTGTACTTTTTCATTGACCCATTACTAGCACTTTCCAATGTGGTCTTATCTTGGGGCCTCATGCCCTGTGTGACGTAACCAAGTAACACTATCTTGTCAATCATATAGTGGGGCAAGCTTCCAGAAGAATATTGAAGCGCTCCCAGTATTCATAGAGAGTCTCGGATTCATCCTGAACAATCATGGAAATGTCTTTCCATAGTTTATCAGTAACTTCAGCTGGAAAGAACTTTTCCAAAAATTCTCTTCTAAGTGTATCCCAGTTGGATACAGTTGCTGCGGGTTGAGTGTAGTACCACTCTGTCGCCTTTCCCTCAAGAGAGAACGGGAAGGCTTTTAGCAAATAGAAGTTTCATCCGTACCATCACACCTGACAGTGGAACAGGTTGCTTGAAAATCTCTCAGGTGCTTGATAGGCTCTTGAGCAGGTAAGCCATGAAACTTAGTGGTGCACGAAATTGTGATCTCCAGGCTCGAACAAATCCTGGTAATGGCTCCAAAGCTTGGTGCTCTGATCTTAATTCATAATTGTCACAACTTCGATACAGCTAACCAGCAAGTGCACTGGGTCGTCCAAGTAATACCTTACGTGAGTAAGGGTCGAATCCCACGGAGATTGTTGGTATGAATCAAGCTATGGTCACCTTGTAAATCTCAGTCAGGCAGATATAAATTGATAATGGTGTTTTCGAATATTATATAATAAAATAGGGATAGAGATACTTATGTAATTCATTGGTAGGAATTTCAGATAAGCGAATGGAGATGCTTTTCGTTCTTCTGAACCTCTGCTTTCCTGCTATCTTCATCCAATCAGTCTCATTCCTTTCCATGGCTGGCTTTATGTGATACATCACCACTGTCAATGGCTACTTTCGGTCATCTCTCGGGAAAATGATCCAATGCCCTGTCACGGCACGGCTAATCGTCTGGAGGCATCACCCTTGTCAATGGCTTCATCTTATCCTCTCAGTGAATAATATGCTCACGCACCCTGTCACGGCACGGCTATTCATCTGTCGGTTCTCGATCATGCTGGAATAGGATTTACTATCCTTTTGCGTCTGTCACTAACGCCCTGCAATCGCGAGTTTGGAGCTCGTCACAGTCATTCATTCATCGAATCCTACTCGGAATACCACAGACAAGGTTTAGACCTTCCGGATTCTCTTGAATGCCGCCATCATTCTAGCTTACGCCACGAAGATTCTGGTTAAGAGATCTAAGAGATATTCATTCTAGCTTATTTCATGTAGAACAGAAGTGTTTGTCAGGCACGCGTTCATAAGGGAGAAGGATGATGAGCGTCACACATAATCATCACCTTCATCACGTTCTTGGGTGCGAATGGATATCTTAGAAGCGAAATAAGATGAATTGAATAGAAAACAGAAGTACTTTGCATTAATCTTTGAGGAACAGCAGAGCTCCACACCTTAATCTATGGAGTGTAGAAACTCTACCGTTGAAAATACATAAGTGAAACGTCCAGACATGGCCGTGTGGCCAGCCCCTATGGTCTAAGAACAATGTGTTCAAAGATGGTCAAAAAGACGCCTAATACAATAGTAAAAGGTCCTATTTATAATAAACTAGCTACTAGGGTTTACATGAGTAAGTAATTGATGCATAAATCCACTTCCGGGGCCCACTTGGTGTGTGTTTGGGCTGAGCCTGAGTGTTGCACGTGCAGAGGCCATTTGTGGAGTTGAACGCCAGTTTCTGTGCCAGTTTGGGCGTTCAACTCTGGTTTTGGATCCTTTTCTAGCGCTGGACGCCAGATTTGGGCAGAAGGCTGGCGTTGAACGCCAGTTTACGTCCTCAATTTTTAGCCAAAGTATGGACTATTATATATTTCTGGAAAGCCCTGAATGTCTACTTTCCAACGCAATTGGAAGCGCGCCATTTCGAGTTCTGTAGCTCCAGAAAATCCACTTTGAGTGCAGGGAGGTCAGAATCCAACAGCATCAGCAGTCCTTTTTCAACCTCTGAATCTGATTTCTGCTCAAGTCCCTCAATTTCAGTCAGAAAATACCTGAAATCACAGAAAAACACACAAACTCATAGTAAAGTCCAGAAATGTGAATTTAACATAAAAACTAATGAAAACATCCCTAAAAGTAACTAGATCCTACTAAAAACATACTAAAAACAATGCCAAAAAGCGTATAAATTATCCGCTCATCACAACACCAAACTTAAATTGTTGCTTGTCCCCAAGCAACTGAAAATCAAATAGGATAAAAAGAAGAGAATATACTATAAATTCCAAACCATCAATGAAACATAGTTTCAATCATATGAGCGGGACTTATAGCTTTTTGCCTCTTGGATAGTTTTGGCATCTCACTTTATCCATTGAAGTTTAGAATGATTGGCATCTATAGGAACTTCAGATTTCGAATAGTGTTATTGAATCTCCTAGTTCAGTATGATGATTCTTGAACACAGCTTCTTTATGAGTCTTGGCCGTGGCCCTAAGCACTTTGTTTTCCAATATTACTACCGGATACATAAATGCCACAGACACATAATTGGGTGAACCTTTTCAGATTGTGACTCAGCTTTGCTAAAGTCCCCAATTAGAGGTGTCCAGGGTTCTTAAGCACACTCTTTTTTTGCTTTGGACCTTGACTTTAACCGCTCAGTCTCAAGTTTTCACTTGACACCTACACGCCACAAGCACATGGTTAGGGACAGCTTGGTTTAGCCGCTTAGACCAGGATTTTATTCCTGTAGGCCCTCCTATCCACTGATGCTCAAAGCCTTGGGATCCTTTTTATTTGCCCTTGCCTTTTGGTTTTAAGGGTTATTGGCTTTTTCTGCAAGCTTTGTTCTTTGCTGCTTTTTCTTGCTTCAAGAATCATTTTTATGATTTTCCAGATTATCAAATAACATGTCTCCTAGTCATCATTCTTTCAAGAGCCAACATATTTAACATTCTTAAACAACAACTTCAAAAGACGTATGCACTGTTCAAGCATTCATTCAGAAAACAAGAAGCATTGTCACCACATCAATATAATTAAGCTAAGTTCAAGGATAAATTCGAAACTCATGTACTTCTTGTTCTTTTGAATTAAAACATTTTTCATTTAAGAGAGGTGATGGATTCATAGGACATTCATATCTTTAAGACAAAGTTACTAACTACTAATGATCATGTAATGAAGACACAAACATAGATAAGCACATAACATAGAAAACGAAAAACAGAAGAAAGAAGAACAAGGAATGAATCCACCTTAGTGATGGTGGCGTTTCCTTCTTGAGGAACCAATGATGTCCTTGAGCTCTTCTATGTCTCTTCCTTGTCTTTGTTGCTCCTCCCTCATTGCTTTTTGATCTTCTCTTATTTCATGAAGCATGATGGAGTGCTCTTGATGTTCCACCCTTAATTGTCCCATATTGGAACTCAATTCTTCTAGGGAGGTGTTGATGTGCTCCCAATAGTTTTGTGGAGGAAAGTGCATTTGAGGCATTTCCAGAATCTCTTGGTGATGAGCTTCTTGCGCCTCTTGAGCTCCATGACTGGGCTCTCTTGCTTGCTCCATCTTTTTCTTAGTGATGGGCTTTTCCTCCTTAATGAGGATATCTCCCTCTATGTCAATCCCAGCTGAATTGCATAGGTGGCAAATGAGGTGAGGAAAGGCTAACCTTGCCATGGTGGAGGACTTGTCAGCCACCTTGTAGAGTTCTTGAGGTATAATCTCATGAACTTCCACCTCTTCTCCAATCATGATGCTATGGATCATGATGGCCCGGTCTATAGTAACTTCAGACCGGTTGCTAGTGGGAATGATTGAGCATTGAATAAACTCCAACCATCCTCTAGCTATAGGCTTGAGGTCCAATCTTATTAGTTGAACCGGCTTGCCTTTGGAGTCAATCTTCCATTGAGCTCCTTCTACACATATGTCCATAAGGACTTGGTCCAACTTTTGATCAAAGTTGACTCTCCTTGTGTAGGGGCGTGCGTTCTCTTCCATGTATGGCAAGTTGAACGCCAACCTCACATTTTCCGGACTAAAATCTAAGTATTTTCCCCGAACCATTGTAACATAGTTCTTTGGATCCGGGTTCTTACTTTGATCATGGTTCTTGGTGATCCATGCATTGGCATAGAACTCTTGAACCATTAGGATGCCGACTTGTTGGATGGGATTTGTTAGAACTTCCCAACCTCTTCTTTGAATTTCATGTCGGATCTCCGGATACTCATTTCTTTTGAGTTTAAAAGGGACCTCAGGGATCACCTTCTTCTTGGCCACAACATCATAGAAGTGGTCTTGATGGGCTTTGGAGATGAACCTTTCCATCTCCCATGACTCGGATGTGGAAGCTTTTATCTTCCCTTTCCCTTTTCTAGAGGATTCTCCGGTCTTAGATGCCATCAATGGTAATGGAAAAACAAAAAAAGCTATGCTTTTACCACACCAAACTTAGAATATTGCTCGCCCTCGAGCAATAAACAAAAGAATAGATGAAGAAGAAGAAGAAATGGAGGAGAGGGAGAGGGTGATGTGGTTCGGCCAAGAAGGGTATAGAGGGGTTGTGTTGTGTGAATTTGAAGGAGAATTGAGGGCTTTATATAGGGAAGGGAGGGGGGTTATGGTTCGGCCATATGGGTGGGTTTGGGTGGGAAATTGGTTTTGAATTTTGGAGGTAGGTGGGGTTTATGAGGTAGGTTTATGGGGAAGAGTGGATGGATGTGAGTGGTGAAAAGGTGATGGGGAAGAGAGTTTGAGGTGATTGGTGAAGGGTTTTTGGGGAAGAGTGTTTATGGGGTTATGTGAAAGAGAGTGGTGAGAAGAAGTGAGTGGAGGTAGGTGGGGATCCTGTGGGGTCCACAGATCCTGAGGTGTTCAAGGATTTATATCCCTGCACCCATTAGGCATGTAAAAATGCCTTTGTACCCAACTCTGGGCGTTCAGCGCCAGGTTGGTGGCCATTTTGGGCGTTCAACGCCCATTTGTGTGCCATTTCTGGCGTTGAACGCCAGAACCATGCCTGTTCTGGTGTTCAGCGCCCAGAAGCTGCCCATTTTGGGCGTTCAGCGCCAGAACCATGCTCTGTTCTGGCGCTGAACGCCAGACAGATGCTCCTCCAGGGTGTGATTTTTCTTCTGCTGTTTTTGATTCCGTTTTCAATTTTTCTATTTATTTTGTGACTCTACATGATCATGAACCTAAGAAAACATGAAAAACAATAAAAATAAGAATTAGATAAACATTGGGTTGCCTCCCAACAAGCGCTTCTTTAATGTCAATAGCTTGACACTGGGCTCTCATGGAGCTTCACAGATGTGCAGAGCTTTGTTGAGACTCTCCAACACCAAACTTAGAGTTTGGATATGGGAGTTCAACACCAAACTTAGAGTTTGGTTGTGGCCTCCCAACACCAAACTTAGAGTTTGACTGTGGGGGCTCTGGTTGACTCTGCTTGGAGAGAAGCTTTTTCTGCTTCCTCTCCATGGTTGCAGAGGGAGATCCTTGAGTTTTGAATACAAGGGAGTTCTCATTCCATTGAAGGACTATTTCACCTCTGTCAACATCAATCACAGCTCTTGCTGTGGCCAGGAAAGGTCTTCCTAGGATGATGGATTCATCCTCTTCCTTTCCAGTATCCAGGACTATGAAATCAGTAGGTATGTAAAGGCCCTCAACCTTTACTAATACATCTTCTACTTGTCCATAAGCCTGTTTTCTTGAGCTGTCTGCCATCTCTAGTGAGATTTTAGCAGCTTGCACCCCATAGATTCCCAGTTTCTCTATTACACAGAGGGGCATGAGGTTTATTCCTGAACCAAGGTCACACAGAGCTTTAAAGATCATGGTGCCTATGGTACAGGGTATTATGAACTTTCCAGGATCCTGTCTCTTCTGAGGCAATGTCAGTTGATCCAAATCACTTAGTTCATTGATGAACAAGGGAGGTTCAACTTCCCAAGCATCAATGCCAAACAATTTGGCATTCAGCTTCATGATTGCACCAAGAAACTTGGCAGTTTGCTCTTCAGTGACATCCTCATTCTCTTCAGAAGAGGAATACTCATCAGAGCTCATGAAGGGCATAAGGAGGTTCAATGGAATCTCTATGGTCTCCAGATGAGCCTCAGAGTCCTTTGGTTCCTCAGAGGGAAGCTCCTTATTGATCACTGGACGTCCCAGGAGGTCCTCCTCCTTGGGATTCATGTCCTCTCCTCTCCTCAGAGGTTCGGCCATGGCGCTTATGTCAATGGCCTTGCACTCTCCTTTTGGGTTCTCTTCTGTATTGCTTGGGAGAGTACTTGGAGGGATTTCAGTGATCATTTTACTCAGCTGGCCCACTTGTGCTTCCAGATTTCTAATGGAAGATCTTGTTTCATTCATGAAACTTACAGTGGCCTTGGATAGATCAAAGACTAGATTTGCTAAATTAGAAGCATTTTGTTCAGAGTTCTCTGTCTGTTGCTGAGTTGATGATGGAAAAGGCTTGCTATTGCTAAACCTGTTTCTTCCACCATTATTAAAGCCTTGTTGAGGCTTTTGATCCTTCCATGAGAAATTTGGATGATTTCTCCATGTTGAGTTATAGGTGTTTCCATAAGGTTCACCTAAGTAATTTACCTCTGCTATTGCAGGGTTCTCAGGATCATAAGCTTCTTCTTCAGAAGATGCCTCTTGAGTACTGTTGGATGCAGCTTGCATTCCATGCAGACTCTGAGAGATCATATTGACTTGCTGAGTCAATATTTTGTTCTGAGCCAATATGGCATTCAGAGTATCAACTTCAAGAACTCCCTTCTTCATAGGCGTCCCATTATTCACAGGATTCTTTTTAGAAGTGTACATGAACTGGTTATTAGCAACCATGTCAATGAGTTCTTGAGCTTCTGCAGGCGTTTTCTTTAGGTGAATGGATCCACCTGCAGAGGTGTCCAGTGACATCTTTGATAGCTCAGATAAACCATCATAGAATATATCCAGGATGGTCCATTCTGAAAGCATGTCAGAAGGACACTTTTTGGTCAACTGTTTGTATCTTTTCCAAGCTTCATAGAGGGATTCACCTTCTTTTTGTCTGAAGGTTTGAACATCAGCTCTAAGCTTGCTCAGCTTTTGAGGAGGAAAGTACTTGGCTAAGAAAGCCGTGACCAGCTTATCCCAAGAGTTCAGGCTGTCTTTAGGTTGAGAATCCAACCATAATCTAGCTCTGTCTCTTACAGCAAAAGGGAAAAGCATGAGCCTGTAGACTTCAGGATCTACTCCATTAGTCTTAACAGTATCACATATCTGCAAGAATTCAGTTAAGAACTGAAAAGGATCTTCAGATGGAAGTCCATGAAACTTGCAGTTCTGCTGCATCAGAGAAACTAATTGAGGTTTCAGCTCAAAGTTGTTTTCTCCAATGGCAGGAATGGAGATGCTTCTTCCATGTAGATTGGAATTAGGTGCAGTAAAGTCACCAAGCATCTTCCTTTCATTATTATTATTTTCAGCTGCCATCTCCTCTTCCTGTTCAAAAATTTCTGAAAGGTTATCTCTGGATTGTTGTATTTTAGCTTCTCTTAATTTTCTCTTCAGAGTCCTTTCAGGTTCTGGATTTGCTTCCACAAGAATGTTCTTTGTCCTTGCTCCTGCTCATATGACAAAGAAGAAGGCACAGAAAAATAATAATAATAATAGAGGTCCTTTATACAACAGTATAGGGATCCCTGTGTAAGTGGAAGAAAAGAGGGGGAGACAAAGAATGTGATGTAAAGGAAGAAACACAACTGTACGGATGGAAGAGATGTGAGATGAGATGTTAGGATATGAATGAATAAATAGAATAGGATGGGGGAGGTATAATTTTCGAAAATTATTTTGAAAAAGAGTTAGTGATTTTTGAAAAATGGTTTTTGAAAAAATGTTAGAAATTTTCGAAAATTTTTTTTTTAAAATTTAAAAATAAAAATAATTAGTTAATAAAAAAGAAATTTTTGAAAAAGAGGGAAGATATTTTCGAAAATTAGAGAGAGAGAGAGTTAGTTAGGTAGTTTTGAAAAAGTTAAGAAACAAACAAAAAGTTAGTTAGTTAGTTGAAACAAATTTTGAAAAGATAAGAAGTTAGGAGGTTAGAGAAGATATTTTGAAATCATATTTTTGAAAAAGATAAGAAGATATTTTAGAAAAGATATGATTGAAATTAGTTTTGAAAAAGATTTGATTTTTAAAATCTCAATTAATGACTTGATTCATAAGAAATCACAAGATATGATTCTAGAACTTAAAGTTTGAATCTTTCTTAACAAGCAAGTAACAAACTTCAAATTTTTGAATCAAAACATTAATTGATTATGTTATTTTCGATAATTTGTGATAAAAATAAGAAAAAGATTTTTGAAAAATATTTTTGGAATTTTCGAAAATAACTAATAATTTTGAAAAAGATTTGATTTTTGAAAAAGATAAGATTTTCAAATTGAAAATTTGATTTGACTCATAGAAAAAACTTTGATTTTAAAATTTTTTGAAAAGGTCAACCCAAATTTTCGAATTTGATGAGAGAAAAAGGGAAAGATATTTTTTTTTTTTGAATTTTTATGATGCAAGAGAGAAAAACACTAAAAAGATGCAATGCATGAAATTTTTAGATCAAAACATGTGATGCATGCAAAAATGCTATGAATGTCAAGATGAACACCAAGAACACTTTGAATGTCAAGATGAACATCATAGACACAATTTTGAAAAATTTTTAATGCAAAGAAAACATTCAAGACACCAAACTTAGAATTCTTTAATGTTTAGACACTAAGAATTCAAGAATGCATATGATAAACATGAAAAGACACAAAACAAAAAATCATCAAGATCAAACAAGAAGACTTACCAAGAACAACTTGAAGATCATGAAGAACACTATGAATGCATGAAATTTTTGAAAAATGCAAGATGCACATGCAATTGACACCAAACTTATAACATGACTCAAGACTCAAACAAGAAACAGAAAAATATTTTTGATTTTTATGATTTTCTAATTTTTTTGGGATTTTTTTTTCGAAAAATTAATTAAAAAAAAAGAAAAATAAGGATTCCAAAATTTTTAATATGAATTCCAGGAATCTTGCATTCTTAGTCTAAAGCTTCAGTCCAGGAATTAGACATGGCTCACTAGCCAGCCAAGCTTTCAAAGAAAGCTCCAGTCCAAAACACTAGACATGGCCAATGGCCAGCCAAGCTTCAGCCTTTAACACGAGAGTATATTGCTCTTTGATAAAAAATTGTAAGCCTCAGTCCAAATAAATTTAGACATGACTTTACAGCCAGCCAGGCTTCAACATGCTTCATGAAACACTAGAATTCATTCTTAAAAATTTTGAATAAATTTTTGAAAACATTTTTATATAAAAATTTTTTTTTTTCGAAAACAGATGAGAAAATTTTGAGAATATTTTTGAAAGATTTTTGAAAAGAAAACGAAAAGAAAATTACCTAATCTGAGCAACAAGATGAACCGTCAGTTGTCCAAACTCAAACAATCCCCGGCAACGGCGCCAAAAACTTGGTGCTGTTGCCGGATCAAACTTGGCACTGATGTTACCGGACCAAAAGCTTGCCGAAAACTCGAACAATCCCCGGCAACGGCGCCAAAAACTTGGTGCACGAAATTGTGATCTCCAGGCTCGAACAAATCCTGGTAATGGCTCCAAAGCTTGGTGCTCTGATCTTAATTCATTATTGTCACAACTTCGATACAGCTAACCAGCAAGTGCACTGGGTCGTCCAAGTAATACCTTACGTGAGTAAGGGTCGAATCCCACGGAGATTGTTGGTATGAAGCAAGCTATGGTCACCTTGTAAATCTCAGTCAGGCAGATATAAATTGATAATGGTGTTTTCGAATATTATATAATAAAATAGGGATAGAGATACTTATGTAATTCATTGGTAGGAATTTCAGATAAGCGAATGGAGATGCTTTTCGTTCTTCTGAACCTCTGCTTTCCTGCTATCTTCATCCAATCAGTCTCATTCCTTTCAATGGCTGGCTTTATGTGATACATCACCACTGTCAATGGCTACTTTCGGTCATCTCTCGGGAAAATGATCCAATGCCCTGTCACGGCACGGCTAATCGTCTGGAGGCATCACCCTTGTCAATGGCTTCATCTTATCCTCTCAGTGAATAATATGCTCACGCACCCTGTCACGGCACGGCTATTCATCTGTCGGTTCTCGATCATGCTGGAATAGGATTTACTATCCTTTTGCGTCTGTCACTAACGCCCTGCAATCGCGAGTTTGGAGCTCGTCACAGTCATTCATTCATCGAATCCTACTCGGAATACCACAGACAAGGTTTAGACCTTCCGGATTCTCTTGAATGCCGCCATCATTCTAGCTTACGCCACGAAGATTCTGGTTAAGAGATCTAAGAGATATTCATTCTAGCTTATTTCATGTAGAACAGAAGTGTTTGTCAGGCACGCGTTCATAAGGGAGAAGGATGATGAGCGTCACACATAATCATCACCTTCATCACGTTCTTGGGTGCGAATGGATATCTTAGAAGCGAAATAAGATGAATTGAATAGAAAACAGAAGTACTTTGCATTAATCTTTGAGGAACAGCAGAGCTCCACACCTTAATCTATGGAGTGTGGCCAGCCCCTATGGTCTAAGAACAATGTGTTCAAAGATGGTCAAAAAGACGCCTAATACAATAGTAAAAGGTCCTATTTATAATAAACTAGCTACTAGGGTTTACATGAGTAACTAATTGATGCATAAATCCACTTCCGGGGCCCACTTAGTGTGTGTTTGGGCTGAGCCTGAGTGTTGCACGTGCAGAGGCCATTTGTGGAGTTCAACGCCAGTTTCTGTGCCAGTTTGGGCGTTCAACTCTGGTTTTGGATCCTTTTCTGGCGCTGGACGCCAGATTTGGGCAGAAGGCTGGCGTTGAACGCCAGTTTACGTCGTCAATTTTTAGCCAAAGTATGGACTATTATATATTTCTGGAAAGCCCTGGATGTCTACTTTCCAACGAAATTGGAAGCGCGCCATTTCAAGGTTTGTAGCTCCAGAAAATCCACTTTGAGTGCAGGGAGGTCAGAATCCAACAGCATCAGCAGTCCTTTTTCAACCTCTGAATCTGATTTCTGCTCAAGTCCCTCAATTTCAGTCAGAAAATACCTGAAATCACAGAAAAACACACAAACTCATAGTAAAGTCCAGAAATGTGAATTTAACATAAAAACTAATGAAAACATCCCTAAAAGTAACTAGATCCTACTAAAAACATACTAAAAACAATGCCAAAAAGCGTATAAATTATCCGCTCATCACTTAGGCATCAAATTGAGTAGTGCAGTCTTTATTTTAAAGTCTGTAGCCACCGTTGGGTGATGCGCTTGAAACGGTTGCATTGTAAAATCAGGGGCTCCAGCATCCTGGATAGTAACTCTCCTAGGTGCTGTCATGTCACCTACACATAAATCAACCGAATCAGTAGAACGGGGGCTGGTTTCTTCCTCAAATGACGTTTCAGATCCGCCCTCTGAGAGGACTAACCGACGCCGAGCTTTCCTTATTCGTGAAATAGTTCTTTCAATCTCAGGATCGAATACTGGCAAGCTTGGATCAGGAAGTGAACGCGTCATCTAGCGAAAGAAACAAGCAGCTCATAGTAGCAAGATAAAATAAAATGCAAATAAAAAAATTCCAATTAATAACTTCAGCACTCTATTGCAACTCCCTGGCAACGGCGCCAAAAATTGACGTGGCGGAAATTGGCGAGTTAAGAATTGTTATAAGATATGCGTTGCAAGTATAGTTCTTAACCAACCAAAAATCCGCTTATCAATTTAGAAGGGTTGTCACAAAAATTAAAATTAAAATACTGGGAGTATGAATCCCAGGTCATCTCCCAACGAGTTATAGAAAGGTGTGCTATTTTATTAATCAGATGTTTTCAAAAAGAGTTTGAGTTGAATAAATAGGAAATTAAATTGGGGAAATTAAGTAATTTAAATAAAGACCTTGAATGGGAGTAGATTAGTTGGAAGCCCTATTCTTGTTGCAGTACTCTCAAGATTAATTGATAATTGAAGGTTGTTCTATTTAGTTATCCCTTACTAGGTAAGGGAAAGTCAAACAAGTTGGAATGCTGTTTCTATTCACAAGTCCCAATCCGCTTACTTGGAAGGACTGGCGTTAGTGACTAGAGAGCAATCCAACAATAAACCCAACTACAATTTCTCTTTTGAGTATTCCAACTCAAGGGTTCCTTTCAATCAACTCCCCATCAAGTTAGGGAACTACTCGCTCATTGTGAATGTAGAACTCATAACATAGGAAAGGGAATTAAAGAAAGACATGATAAATAAAACTCAAAAGAATCAATTAAAAATAAAAGTAACTCTTGTATTAATAAATTCTAAAATAATCCAATAGTAAAATTGAGTAAATTAAAGGACATGGAAGAGTAAAGCCAAGTAAAGTAAACGAACTAGAATGACGAAGTCTTGATGAGGTAATAACTCTTCCAAATATCCCAATGCAAAGAGCAATAGAAATAAAAATCCTAAGAACTATGAATGTGTAGAGAGAAAACCTAGAGGAGGAGTAAAAACTAGATCTAAAACTAAATCTATGTAAAATGAATGTTTTTTTTAGTTTCTGCATGTTCTCTGGCTCTAGTCTGCTTTTCTCGGCCGAAAACAGGGTCAAAACAGGGCCCAAAATTGCCCCCAGCGAATTCTGCAGATTATGCAGATCGCGCACGTCACGCGATCGCATCATTCATGCGGACGCGTCATTCGGCGTTTTGCTTTGCCACGTGGGCGCGTCGTCCACGCCTCCGCGTCACTTGTACTATTCCAATCCGCGCGGTCGCGTGAGCCATGCGGCCGCGTCACTGCGATTTCTTCTCTTTCGCGCGGTCGCGTGAGCCATGGGGCCGCATCACTTCTCGCGGGTCATCTCCTCAATTTCTTGTGTTCCTTCCATTTTTGCAAGCTTCCTTTCCAATCTCTAACTCATTCATGCCCTATAAAGCCTGAAACACTTAACACACAGATCACGGTATCGAATGGAATAAAGGAGAATTAAAATACATAATTAAAAGTTTCTTGGAAGCAAGTTTTCAATCATGTAATAATTTTAGGAAGAAAATATAAATGCATGCTAATCATATGAATAAGTGGGTAAAGATCATGATAAAACCACACAATTTAATACATTATAAACCATAAAATAGTGATTTATTGCCCACATGGTGAACAACTCACAAAGCAAGGAAGTCAAAGTGCACTTGCACTTTGGAACTCAACACATGCAGAAGACACAGTGAGATAAGAGTTGGCGCCTCTTCCCACGCTAGGTGCCACTCCCCAAGTGGGAAAACATTTAACCCTTTTTATTTCCCACCTTTCGAACCACACTATTCACCCCTTATAAAAGCATCACTTCCCCAACTCCTCTCCCACTTCAAAACCCCAATCACACGCGAAAAGCATACATACACCCTTCACCTTCCTTTTTCTTTTCACCTTTTACTATCTCTCTTTCCCTACTTTCTTTTTCTTGATTGGGACAATCAAGTCCTAAGTTTGGTGTTGGAGCAAAACCTTGTTTTGCTTGCTCTTTCTTGCAACCCCCATTTTTTTTCACAACCTCAAACACACTCTCTCAACCTAATGGCACCACCAAAAAGCTCAGCCTCAAAGAAAAGAAAATCCAAAGAACCAACCTCTGGATCCTCAAGCTCTTTCAATGACTACAAGTTCTTCTCAGCATTCAACAAAAATCAATTCTATGGTTGGGTGAGTGAGAAGGAGATCATTCCAGAAGTTGGGTTCCAACTAGGGAGGAACGAGCATCCTGAGATCAACATTGAGATCAACAATAGGGGTTGGTCACTTCTACGCAACCCACCAAGGAAGGTGGTAGAGAGCTTGGTGAGGGAATTATATGCTAACGTAGTACCTCAACCAGGACAACACTATGGCTACATTAGCTATGTAAGGGGAAGTCCATTGACTATAGTCCCTCTAGCATAGAAAGGATGCTAATGGTGAAGAGGACAAGCTCCACCCGGAGCTATGAATAAAGAATGAAGCAGCAAGACCCTGGGTTTGATGAGATCCTGAATAAAATTTGTGTGCTGAATGTGCATTGGATAAATGATAAGGATGGGATATCCAACCAATTAAGGAGAAGAGATTTGAGCCCCCAAGCTAGAGGGTGGCTAGAATTTGTGAGGAGGTCCCTAATCCCCACATCCAACACTTCAGAGGTGACCAAGGAGAGAGCTGTGCTCATATACAGCATCATGAAAGGTGAGAATGTCAACGTGGGGGAGATAATTTCCAACAACATTAACAAAGTGCTGAAAAGCACCAGTGACAACACAAGGTTGACATTTCCCAGTATTATACAAAGGCAATGTGATGAGGCTGGAGTTGAAAAGATCATTGATGAGGTGCTTGTGAAGCAAGACAAATTCATAACTGCCAAGAAGATGGCCAAAGTGGTGGTTGTTAACCCACTTCAAAGGGCCAGAGAATAAAGAGCTCATGCTCATGGACCACAACAACAACAAGAAGAGGAAGAGGCAGAAGAGCAACCTCACTTCCTAGCACTCCAACCACCACCACCACACTACCAATATCAATAATTTCCAGAGGGATTCAACTGGGAACAATTGCAAGGAGATGTACACCAAATGAAGGGAGACCTACACCACCTGAGGGAAGATGTCAATCAACTCAAGGAGACTCAACAACAACAATGGAGCCAAGTCAACCAGAACATTCAACAACTCCAAGGGAATTGGGAGCATATGAGGAAGGAGCAGCAAGAACAATTTGACTGGGAAGAGGTGCGAAGTGCACTGGACAAAATAGTAGAGCAAGGCAAATGGCAACAGAGAAACTTGGCCGAATTCAGAAATCTCTATGATGCCAGAACCCTATCCAGGAGGTAGTATGACATCAATACACAAGCGAAGCTGAATCACTTGTGTAACACCGTGGCCGCTCTAAACCCAGGATACCCAACCTTCATGCAAGGAATGGAAGAGCTAAGTGCAAGACAAGAGGAAATCCTAGCCAAACATAAGGAGGATGAAAGGAATTATATGAGGAGGGCAGGATTTTGGAAGCCCAAGGATGCCAAAGCACAAGAAGGTTCCTCCAAGCCAGATGAAGGTGGCCCCTCCCCTTCTAAGAAGAAAGACAAAGGGAAGGGGCCAATGAACTGAAGATGAAACTGCTCAAGGTTGTTGAGTCACATGGTTGACACTTTCTAATTTCTGAAATCCTATTTTAAGCTTTTGTTTGATTTACTCTTTGAATAAATAATCATGCTAGGATAGTTTATGTTTTATGCTTAGTTTTAATTCCTGTTTGAAGTCTTTATGAGTCTTTTAAGTTTACAAGAAAGAAAATACTATGTATTTCAAGTCTTCATTTCAACATAAATAAAAGTAGAGCTTGTCTCCATAAGAGTTACTGTAAGTTGTGCAAAAACAATAAGAGAGACCAAGGCCAAGTGAAATCATCAAACAAACTAAGAAATAAGAAACTAAGTGTAGAACCTTGGATGAACTAAAAAGAAAATGAGTCATGGAGAGCAACTAGTCCTAGAAGGTATAACAAGAGAAGGTTAAGGGGCGTTCCTTGAATATCCATAGAACCAAGAGGTAGTAAGCAATAAAGGCCCAAGGCTCTGAGCGTCAACTACTGGGATGGAAAAAGAAACATTAAAAAGCTCAAAAAGAATTAAAGATCCTAGTAGATGCTTGTGGTGAAGATGTGTCAAGAAGAGACATGGGCAAGTAAATTCTTAGGGGTGTTTCAACACCTAGTACCCTAAAACCAACTGGTTTGGGAGTGCTAATTGAAAGCCTAATTAAAGGGTTGTCTTGAGACAAAACACTTAGAGTCGTGGTCAAGAAAGCAAAACAACCCTTGCTACTTCAAGGTGACAATCAATAGAAAGGACTCCTAAAGCCTGTAACTGAAAGAACCCTCAAGGATCTAAGAGTTTTTCATGACATTAAAATATTCATACATGTGTTGAACTCTTAGTTTTACCCTTAGTTGTATTGCAATCATTCAAAGCCAAGGCCTCAAGTTATAAAGGCTTGCTCACATTGATTTGCTTGGGACAAGCAAAGCTTAAGTTTGGTGTTGTGATGACTTGCATCATCTACCCTTCTTTCTTGCATAAAGAAGACCATTGATGAGCGGATAATTTATACGCTTTTTGGCATTATTTTTAGTATGTTTTTAGTAGAATCTAGTTACTTTTAGCGATGTTTTATTAGTTTTTATGTTAAATTTACATTTCTGGACTTTACTATGAGTTTGTGTGTTTTTCTATGATTTCAGGTATTTTCTGGCTGAAATTGAGGGACTTGAGCAAAAATCAGATTCAGAGGTTGAAGAAGGACTGCTGATGCTGTTGGATTCTGACCTTCCTGCACTCAAAGTGGATTTACTGGAGCTACAGAACTCCAATTGGCGCTCTCTCAATGGCGTTGGAAAGTAGACATCCAGGGCTTTCCAGAAATATATAATAGTCCATACTTTGGCCGAGATTAGATGACGCAAAAGGGCGTTGAACGCCAGTTCTACGCTGCAGTCTGGAGTTAAACGCCAAAAACACGTCACGAACCAGAGTTGAACGCCAGAAACACGTTACAACCTGGCGTTCAACTCCAAAAAGAGCCTCTGCACGTGTAACATTCAAGCTCAGCCCAAGCACACACCAAGTGGGCCCCAGAAGTGGAATTATGCATCAATTACTTACTTCTGTAAACCCTAGTAACTAGTTTAGTATAAATAGGACTTTTTACTATTGTATTAGACATCTTTGGATCATATTGGGACGTTTAGTTCTTAGATCATGGGGGCTGGCCATTCGGCCATGCCTGAACCTTTCACTTATGTATTTTTCAACGGTAGAGTTTCTACACTCCATAGATTAAGGTGTGGAGCTCTGCTGTTCCTCATGAATTAATGCAAAGTACTACTGTTTTTCTATTCAATTCAACTTATTTCGCTTCTAAGATATTCATTCGCACTTTCAACATGAATGTGATGAACGTGACAATCATCATCATTCCCTACGAACACATGCCTGACAACCACTTCCGTTCCACCTTAGATTGAATGAGTATCTCTTGGATCTCTTAATCAGAATCTTCGTGGTATAAGTTAGAACCCATAGATGGCCATTCCTGAGATCCAGAAAGTCTAAACCTTGTCTGTGGTATTCCGAGTAGGATCTGGGAAGGGATGGCTGTGACGAACTTCAAACTCACAAGTGCTGGGCGTAGTGACAGATGCAAAAGGAGGGTGAATCCTATTCCAGTATGATCGAGAACCTCAGATGATTAGCCATGCCGTGACAGAGCATTTGGACCTTTTTCACAAGAGGATAGGATGTAGCCATTGACAACGGTGATGCCCTTACAGAAAGCTTGCCATGGAAAGGAGTAAGACTGATTGGATGAAGACAGCGGGAAAGCAGAGAGTCAGAGGAACGAAAGCATCTCTATACGCTTATCTGAAATTCTCACCAATGATATACATAAGTATTTCTATCTTTATTTTATATTTATTTATTATTATTATTCGAAAACTCCATAACCATTTGATATCCGCCTGACTGAGATTTACAAGATAACCATAGCTTGCTTCATACCAACAATCTCCGTGGGATCGACCCTTACTCACGTAAAGTTTTATTACTTGGACGACCCAGTGTACTTGCTGGTTAGTTGTGCGAAGTTGTGAAGTTATGTTTGGACCATGGTATTGTGCACCAGTTATTGGCGCCATTGCCAGGGAGAGAACGAACAACAAATTTTACAACCTCTGAGTAACAATTTCGCATACCACTGGCCATTCAGCCATGCCTGGACCTTCATCACTTATGTATTTTCAACGGTAGAGTTTCTGCACTCCATAGATTAAGGTGTGGAGCTCTGCTGTTCCTCATGAATTAATACAAAGTACTACTGTTTTTCTATTCAATTCAACTTATTCCACTTCTAAGATATCCATTCGCGCTTCAATATGAATGTGATGATCGTGACAGTCATCATCATTCCCCATGAACACGTGCTTGACAACCACTTCCGTTCTACCTTGGATTGAATGAGTATCTCTTGGATTCCTTAATCAAAATCTTCGTGGTATAAGTTAGAACCCATGGATGGCCATTCCTGAGATCCGGAAAGTATAAACCTTGTCTGTGGTATTTCGAGTAGGATCTGGGAAGGGATGGCTGTGACGAACTTCAAACTCGCGAGTGCTGGGCGTAGTGACAGACGCAAAAGGATAGTAAATCCTATTCCAGTATGATCGAGAACCTCCAGATGATTAGCCATGCCGTGATAGAGCATTTGGACCATTTTCACAGAGAGGATGGGATGTAGCCATTGACAACGGTGATGCCCTTACAGAAAGCTTGCCATGGAAAGGAGTAAGACTGATTGGATGAAGACAGCAGGAAAGCAGAGATTCAGAGGAACGAAAGTATCTCTATACGCTTATCTGAAATTCTAACCAATGAATTACATAAGTATTTCTATCTTTTTTTTCTATTTATTTATTATTATTATTCGAAAACTCCATAACCATTTGATATCCGCCTGACTGAGATTTACAAGGTGACCATAGCTTGCTTCAAGCCGACAATCTCCGTGGGATCGATCCTTACTCACGTAAGGTTTTATTACTTGGACGACCCAGTGCATTTGCTGGTTAGTTGTGCGAAGTTGTGAAGTTATGTTTGGACCATGGTATTGTGCACCAGTTTGTTGGCGCCATTGCCAGGGAGAAAACGAACAACAAATTTTACAACCTGAGTAACAATTTCGCATACCAAGTTTTTGGCGCCATTGCCGGGGATTGTTCGAGTTTGGACAACTGACGGTTCATCATGTTGCTCAGATTAGGTAACTTTCTTTTCGTTTTCTTTTCAAAAATTAAATAAAAAAAAAAGAGTTTCAAAAAAAAATAAATTATTCTATGGCTTCAAAAATTTTAAGAATGAATTCTAGTGTTTCATGAAGCATGTTGAAGCCTGGCTGGCTGTAAAAGCCATGTATAAAATCTTTTGGACTGAGGCTTCCAAACCATTAGCATAGAGGCAAGTTAATTTGATGACTTAGCTGATGAATGTCTGATTTACATGCTGAAGCTTGGCTGGCCATTGGCCATGTCTAGTGTTTTGGACCGGAGCTTTCATTGAAAGCTTGGCTGGCTAGTGAGCCATGTCTAATTCCTGGACTGAAGCTTTAGACTAAGAGTGCAAGATTCCTGGAATTCATATTAAAAATTTTGGAATTCTTATTTTTCTTTTTCAATAATTTTCGAAAAAAAAAATTTAGAAAATCATAAAAATAAAAAAAATTTCATGTCTCTTGTTTGAGTCTTGAGTGAGATTTTAAGTTTGGTGTCAATTGCATGTTCATCTTGCATTTTTCGAAAAAATCATGCATTCATGGTGTTCTTCACGATCTTCAAGTTGTTCTTGGTAAATCTTCTTGTTTGATCTTGATGTTTTCTTGTTTTGTGCCTTTTCTTGTTTTTAATGTGCATTTTTGCATTCATAGTGTCTGAACATGAAAGATTTCTAAGTTTGGTGTCTTGCATGTTTTCTTTGCATATAAAAATTTTCAAAAATATGTTCTTGATGTTCATCATGATCTTCAAGGTGTTCTTGGTGTTCATCTTGACATTCATAGCATTCTTGCATGCATTCATTGTTTTGATCCATAACTTTCATGCATTGAGTCTTTTTCATGTTTTTCTCTTTCATCATTAAAAATTCAAAATTCAAAAAAAAAATATATCTTTCCCTTTTTCACTCATAAATTTCGAAAATTTGGATTGAATTTTTCAAAAAAATTTTTAAAATCTAGTTGTTTTTATGAGTCAAATCAAATTTTCAATTTAAAAATCTTATCTTTTTCAAATCTTTTTCAAAAATCATATCTTTTCCATTTTTTTATTTTTGAAAATTTCAAAAATATTTTCCAAAATATTTTCAAAATCTTTTTCTTAATTTTATATCATATTTTCGAAAATCACATCATCAATTAATGTTTTGATTCAAAAATTTGGAGTTTGTTACTTACTTGTTAAGAAAGATTCAAACTTTAAATTCTAGAATCATATCTTGTGATTTCTTGTGAGTCAAGTCATTAATTATGATTTTAAAAATCAAATCTTTTTCAAAACTAATTCTAATCATATCTTCCTATCATATATTTTTTTTTAAATCTTATCTTTTTCAAAAATTTGATTTTAAAATATCTTTTCTAACTTCTTATCTTCTTATCTTTTCAAAATTGATTTTCAAATTTGTTTCAACTAACTAATGAACTTTTTGTTTGTTTTTTATCTCTTTCAAAACTACCTAACTAACTACCCCTCTCTAATTTTCGAAAATACCTCCCTCTTTTTCAAAAATTCTTTTTAATTAATTAATTGTTTCAATTTTTAATTTTAATTTTTTCCTAATTTTCGAAAATCACTAACCCCTTTTCAAAATTTTATTTTCAAAAATCCTCTTTCTCTCTCATCTCGTTCTATTTATTTATTCATCTACTAACACTTCATCTCACCCAAATTCGAACCCCCTCTTCCATCTGTGTTCGAATTTTCTCTTCTTCCCTTCTTTACATTACATTCTTTTCTTCTTCTACTCACACAGGAGAACCTCTATACCTGGGTAAAAAGGATCCCTATTATTATTATTTTTCTGTTCCCTCTTTTTCATATGAGCAGGAGCAAGGACAAGAACATTCTTGTTGAAGTAGACCCTGAACCTGAAAGGACTTTGAAGAGGAAACTAAGAGAAGCTAAAATACAACAATCCAGAGATAACCTTACAGAAATTTTCGAATAGGAAGAGGAGATGGCAGCCAAAAATAATAATAATGCAAGGAGGATGCTTGGTGACTTTACTGCACCTAACTCCAATTTACATGGAAGAAGCATCTCCATCCCTACCATTGGAGCAAACAATTTTGAGCTGAAACCTCAATTAGTTTCTCTGATACAACAAAACTGCAAGTTTCATGGACCTCCATCTGAAGATCCTTTTCAGTTCTTAACTGAATTCTTGCAGATCTGTGATACTGTTAAGACTAATGGAGTAGATCCTGAAGTCTACAGGCTCATGCTTTTCCCATTTGCTGTAAGAGACAGAGCTAGAGTGTGGTTGAACTCTCAACCCAAAGATAGCCTGAACTCTTGGGATAAGCTGGTCACGGCTTTCTTAGCCAAGTTCTTTCCTCCTCAAAAGCTGAGTAAGCTTAGAGTGGATGTTTAAACCTTCAGACAGAAGGAAGGTGAATCCCTCTATGAAGCTTGGAAGAGATACAAGCAACTGACCAAAAAGTGTCCTTCTGACATGCTTTCAGAATGGACCATCCTGGATATATTCTATGATGGTTTGTCTGAATTAGCTAAGATGTCATTGGATACTTCTGCAGGTGGATCCATTCACCTAAAGAAAACGCCTGCAGAAGCTCAAGAACTCATTGACATGGTTGCTAATAATCAGTTCATGTACACTTCTGAGAGGAACCCTGTGAGTAATGGGACGCCTCAGAAGAAGGGAGTTCTTGAAATTGATACTTTGAATGCTATATTGGCTCAGAATAAAATATTGACTCAGCAAGTCAATATGATTTCTCAGAGTCTGAATGGAATGCAAGCTGCATCCAACAGTACTCAAGAGGCATCTGCTGAAGAAGAGGCTTATGATCCTAAGAACCCTGCAATAGCAGAGGTGAATTACATGGGTGAACCATATGGAAACACCTATAATCCCTCATGGAGAAATCACCCAAATCTCTCATGGAAGGATCAACAAAAACCTCAACAAGGCTTTAATAATGGTGGAAGAAACAGGTTTAGCAATAGCAAGCCTTTTCCATCATCCACTCAGCAACAGACAGAGAACTCTGAACAAAATACCTCTAATTTAGGAAACTTAGTCTCTGATCTATCTAAGGCCACTGTGAGTTTCATGAATGAAACAAGGTCCTCCATTAGAAATTTGGAAGCACAAGTGGGCCAGCTGAGTAAAAGAATCACTGAAACCCCTCCTAGTACTCTCCCAAGTAATACAGAAGAGAATCCAAAAGGAGAGTGCAAGGCGATTGAATTAATTACCATGGCCGAACCTGTAAGGGAGGTTGAGGACGTGAATCCCAGTGAGGAAGACCTCCTTGGACGTCCAGTGATCAATAAGGAGTTTTCCTCTGAGGAACCAAAGGAATCTGAGGCTCATCTAGAGACCATAGAGATTCCATTAAACCTCCTTACGTCCTTCATGAGCTATGATGAGTATTCTTCTTCTGAAGAGAATGAGGATGTTATTGAAGAGCAAGTTGCCAAGTTCCTTGGTGCAATCATGAAGCTGAATGCCAATTTATTTGGTAATGAGACTTGGGGAGATGAACCTCCCCTGTTCACCAATGAACTAAATGCATTGGATTAATTGAGATTGCCTCAGAAGAAACAGGATCCTGGAAAGTTCCTAATACCTTGTACCATAGGCACCATGACCTTTGAGAAGGCTCTATGTGACCTTGGGTCAGGAATAAACCTCATGCCACTCTCTGTAATGGAGAAACTGGGAATCTTTGAGGTACAAGCTGCTAAAATCTCATTAGAGATGGCAGACAATTCCAGAAAACAGGCTTATGGACAAGTAGAGGACATATTAGTAAAGGTTGAAGGCCTTTACATCCCTGCTGATTTCATAATCCTAGATATTGGGAAGGATGAGGATGAATCCATCATCCTTGGAAGACCCTTTCTAGCCACAGCAAGAGCTGTGATTGATGTTAACAGAGGAGAACTAGTCCTTCAATTGAATGAGGACTCCCTTGAGTTTAAAACTCAAGGACATCCTTCTGTAAACATGGAAAAGAGGCACAGTAAGCTTCTCTCAAAACAGAGTCAACTAGAGCCCCCACAGTCAAACTCTAAGTTTGGTGTTGGGAGGCCACAACAAAACTCTAAATTTGGTGTTGAACTCCCATATCCAAACTCTAAGTTTGGTGTTGGGGAGTCTCAACAATGCTCTGAACATCTGTGAGGCTCCATGAGAGCCCACTGTCAAGCTATTGACATTAAAGAAGCACTTATTGGGAGGCAACCCAATTTTTATTTATCTAATATTAATTTATTTTTATTATTATTTCATATTTTATTAGGTTCATGATCATGTGGAGTCACAAAATAAATAGAAAAATAAAAAACAGAATAAAAAATAGCAGAAGAAAAATCACACCCTGGAGGAAGGGCTTACTGGCGTTTAAACGCTAGTAAGGAGCATCTGGCTGGCGTTCAACGCCAGAACAGAGCATGGATCTGGCGTTGAACGCCCAAAAGAAGCAGCATCCTGGTGTTCAGACGCCAGAAATGCACACTGAGGAAAGCTGGCGCTGAACGCCAGAAACAAGCATAGAATTGGCGTTCAACGCCAGAAACATGCTGCATCTGGGCGCTGAACGCCCAAAACAAGCACCAATTCGGCGTTTAAACACCGGAATTGCATGCAAAGGCATTTTACATGCCTAATTGGTGCAGGGATGTAATTCCTTGACACCTCAGGATCTGTGGACCCCACAGGATCCCCACATACCTCCACTCACCTTACCTCCTCATAATCCTATATCACCCTTTCCCAAGAATCCTTCACCACTCACATCCGTTACTCCCCTAAAACCATCATACAACCCACCTACACCCACCCACTCAAATTCAAACCATCAACTCACCTCCATATCTTCCTCTTCTTCTACTATTCTTTCTTCTTTTGTTCGAGGGCGAGCAATATTCTAAGTTTGGTGTGGTAAAAGCATAGCTTTTTTGTTTTTCCATAACCATTGATGGCACCTAAGGCCAGAGAAACCTTTAGAAAGAGAAAAGAGAAGACAAAATCTTCCACCTCCAAGTCATGAGAGATGGAGAGATTCATCTCAAGGGTCTATAGCTCAGTGGTAGAACATTTGACTGGAAATTAAGAGATCCCTGAGATACCTCAGGGGATACATTTTCCTCCACACAATTATTGGGAGCAACTAAGGGTGGAACATCAAGAGCACTCCATCATCCTTCATGAAATTAGAGAAGATCAAAAAGCAATGAGGGAGGAGCAACAAAGACAAGGAAGAGACATAGAAGAGCTCAAGGACATCATTGGTTCCTCAAGAAGGAAACGCCACCATCACTAAGGTGGACTCATTCCTTGTTCTTAAATTTTTTGTTTTTCATTTTCTTATGTTAAATGTTTATCTATGTTTGTGTCTTTATTACATGATCATTAGTGTCTAAGTGTCTATGCCTTAAAGTAGTGAATATGATTCCATCACCTCTCTTAAATGAAAAATGTTTTTAATTCAAAAGAACAAGAAGTACATGAGTTTCGAATTTATCCTTGAACTTAGTTTAATTATTTTGATGTGGAGACAATACTTTTTGTTTTCTGAATGAATGCTTGAACAGTGCATATGTCTTTTGAAGTTGGTGTTTTAGAATGTCAAATATGTTGGCTCTTGAAAGAATGATGAACAGGAGACATGTTATTTGATAATCTAAAAAATCATAAAAATCATTCTTGAAGCAAGAAAAAGCAGTGAATACAAAAGCTTGCAGAAAAAAAATAGCAAAAAAAAAAGAGAAAAAGCAAGCAGAAAAAGCCAAAGCTCTTAAAACCAAGAGGCAAGAGCAAAAAGCCAGTAACCCTTAAAACCAAAAGGCAAGGGTAAATAAAAAGGATCCCAAGGCTTTGAGCATCAGTGGATAGGAGGGCCTAAAGGAATAAAATCCTGGCCTAAGTGGCTAAACCAAGTTGTCCCTAACCATGTGCTTGTGGCGTGAAAGTGTCAAGTGAAAACTTGAGACTGAGCGGTTAAAGTCAAGGTCCAAAGCAAAAGAAGAGTGTGCTTAAGAACCCTGGACACCTCTAATTGGGGACTTTAGCAAAGCTGAGTCACAATCTGAAAAGGTTCACCCAATTATGTGTCTGTGGCATTTATGTATTCGGTGGTAATACTGGAAAACAAAGTGCTTAGGGCCACGGCCAAGACTCATAAAGTAGCTGTGTTCAAAAATCATCATACTGAACTAGGAGAATCAATAACACTATCTGAACTCTGAGTTCCTATAGATGCCAATCATTCTGAACTTCAATGGATAAAGTGAGATGCCAAAACTATTCAAGAGGCAAAAAGCTACAAGTCCTGCTCATCTGATTGGAGCTATGTTTCATTGATAGTCTGGAATTTATAGTATATTCTCTTCTTTTTATCCTATTTGATTTTCAGTTGCTTGGGGACAAGCAACAATTTAAGTTTGGTGTTGTGATGAGCGGATAATTTATACGCTTTTTGGCATTGTTTTTAGTATGTTTTTAGTAGAATCCAGTTACTTTTAGGGATGTTTTTATTAGTTTTTATGTTAAATTCACATTTCTGGACTTTACTATGAGTTTGTGTGTTTTTCTGTGATTTCAGGTATTTTCTGGCTGAAATTGAGGGACTTGAGCAAAAATCAGATTCAGAGGTTGAAGAAGGACTGCTGATGTTGTTGGATTCTGACCTTCCTTCACTCAAAGTGGATTTTCTAGAGCTACAGAACTCAAAATGGCGCGCTTCCAATTGCGTTGGAAAGTAGACATCCAGGGCTTTCTAGCATTATATAATAGTCCATACTTTGGCCGAGTTTAGATGATGCAAAAGGGTGTTGAACGCCAGTTCTACGCTGTAGTTTGGAGTTAAACGCCAGAAACACATCACAAGCCAGAGTTGAACGCCAGAAACACGTTACAAACTGGCGTTCAACTCCAAGAATGACCTCTCCACATGTAAACTTCAAGCTCAGCCCAAGCACACACCAAGTGGGCCCCGGAAGTGGATTTATGCATCAATTACTTACTTCTGTAAACCCTAGTAGCTAGTTTAGTATAAATAGGACTTTTTACTATTGTATTAGACATCTTGGGACATTTAGTTCTTAGATCATTGGAGCTGGCCATTCGGCCATGCCTGGACCTTCATCACTTATGTATTTTCAACGGTAGAGTTTCTGCACTCCATAGATTAAGGTGTGGAGCTCTGCTGTTCTTCATGAATTAATACAAAGTACTACTGTTTTTCTATTCAATTCAACTTATTTTGCTTCTAAGATATCCATTCGCGCTTCAATATGAATGTGATGATTGTGACAGTCATCATCATTCCCCATGAACACGTGCCTGACAACCACTTCCGTTCTACCTTGGATTGAATGAGTATCTCTTGGATTCCTTAATCAGAATCTTCGTGGTATAAGTTAGAATCCATGGATGGCCATTCCTGAGATCTGGAAAGTCTAAATGGTGCACTAATTGTGAATCACACTTTTCACAACTAGTACCACTAACCAGCAAGTGCACTGGATCGTCCAAGTAATACCTTACGTGAGTAAGGGTCGAATCCCACAGAGATTGTTGGTTTGAAGCAAGCTATGGTTATCTTGTAAATCTCAGTTAGGAGGTCAATTATGATTATTAGTTGACTTGCAAATGAACAAGGGAACATAAAATAAATACTTGGTATGCAGTAATGGAGAATGTGTTGGAGTTTTGGAGATGCTTTGTCTTCAGAATCTCTGCTTTCCTCTGTCCTCTGATTCATGCACGCACGTCCTCCTATGGCAAGCTGTGTGTAGGTGGATCACCGTTGTCAATGGCTACCGTCCATCCTTCCAGTGAAAAGGGTCCAGGTGCACTGTCACCGCACGGCTAATCATCTGCAGGTTCTCAGTCGTACCGGAATAGGATTTACTATCCTTTTGCGTCTGTCACTACACCCAGCACTCGCAAGTTTGAAGTTCGTCACAGCCATCCAATCCCAGAATCCTACTCGGAATACCACAGACAAGGTTTAGACTTTCCGGATTCTCATGAATGCCGCCATCAATCTAGCTTATACCACGGAGATCCTGATTAGGGAATCTAAGAGATATTCATTCAATCTGATGTAGAACGGAGGTGATTGTCAGACACACGTTCATGGATTGAGGAAGGTGATGAGTGTTACTGATCATCACCTTCTCCATAGTTAGGCGCGAATGGATATCTTAGATAGGAACACGCATGTTTGAATAGAAAACAGAAATACTTGCATTAATCCATCGAGACACAGCAGAGCTCCTCACCCCCAACAATGGAGTTTAGAGACTCATGCTGTCAAAGAGTACAAAGTTTTGATCTAAAATGTCATGAGATACAAAATAAGTCCCTAAAAATTGTTTAAATACTAAACTAGTAACCTAGGTTTACAGAAAATGAGTGAACTATAACAGATAATGCAGAAATCCACTTCTGGGGCCCAGTTGGTGTGTGCTGGGGCTGAGACTAAAGCTTTCACGTGCCTGGGGCTGTTTTGGGCATTCAACGCCAGCTTTGAATCCTTTTCTGGCGTTGAACTCCAACTTGCAACTTGTTTCTGGCGCTGGACGCCAGAATTGGGCAGAGAGCTGGCGTTGAACGCCAGTTTACATCGTCTATCCTTGAGCAAAGTATGGACTATTATATATTGCTGGAAGGCCCTGGATGTCTACCTTCCAACGCAATTGGAAGCACACCATTTGGAGTCCTGTAGCTCCAGAAAATCAATTTTGAGTGCAGGGAGGTCAGAATCCAACAGCATCAGCAGTCCTTTTTCAGCCTGAATCAGATTTTTGCTCAGCTCCCTCAATTTCAGCCAGAAAATACCTGAAATTATAGAAAAACACACAAACTCATAGTAAAGTCCAGAAATATGAATTTTTCCTAGAAACTAATGAAAATAAACTAAAAACCAACTAAAACATACTAAAATCTATATGAAATTAACCCCAAAAAGCGTATAAAATATCCGCTCATCACAACACCAAACTTAAACTGTTGCTTGTCCTCAAGCAACTAGACAAATAAAATAGAAGACTAATAGGTTGAGAAGCAATAATATCTCAGAGTTTTTGAGTGAAGCTCAGATTCTAATTAGATGAGCAGGACTAGTAGCTTTTTGCTTCCGAACAGTTTTGGCATCTCACTTCATCCATTGAAGCTCAGAGTGATTGGCATCTATAGGAACTTAGAATTCAGATAGTGTTATTGATTCTCCTATTTCAGTATGATGATTCTTGAACACAGCTATTTTATGAGTCTTGGCCGTGGTCCTAAGCACTTTGTTTTCCAGTGTTACTACTGGATACATAAATACCACAGACACATAATTGGGTGAACCTTTTAGATTGTGACTCAGCTTTGCTAAAGTCTCCAATTAGAGGTGTCCAGAGTTCTTAAGCACACTCTTCTTTTTTTTGCTTTGGACTTTGACTTTAACTGCACAGTCTCATGTTTTCACTTGACACCTTCATGCCACAAGCACATGGTTAGGGATAGCTTGGTTTAGCCGCTTAGGCCAGGATTTTATTCCCGTAGGCCCTCCTATCCACTGATGCTCAAAGCCTTGGGATCCTTTCTATTACCCTTTCCTTTTGGTTTTAAGAGCTTTGGCTTTTTCTTCTTGCTTTCTCTTTCTTTCTCTCTTTTTTTTTTCTGCAAGCTTTGTTCTTTGCTGCTTTTTCTTGCTTCAAAAATCATTTTTATGATTTTTCAGATTATCAATAACATGTCTCATGTTCATCATTCTTTCAAGAGCCAACATATTTAACAGTCTTAAACAACAAATTCAAAAGACATATGCACTGTTCAAGCATTCATTCAGAAGACAGAAAGCATTGCCACCACATGTTACTAATTAGAATTTTTCTTATTAAAAACTCAAATTTTATTGCCTCTTATTCAAAAGATCTACTATTTTATTCATGTTTGCTGATGATGAGAAAAATAGACTATAACTTAATTGGAGGTAAAATCAAAATAGACACTAATTACTACTATATGACTCCTAAGGTAAACTCTTATAACGACAACTATCACAGAGTTAAAGCAGAAATTGGAATTTAACAACCTTTGTTCTGGGAAGTGGATGTTCCTCGGATCTGTAGGGTGCTTGGTCCTTCAAGAGATAACTTCTGGCGCTTCAATTCCCTCAAGTCACGCCCTTGCTCTTCCTGTTCTTTAATCAAATAGCAAAGAATTTGACTTTGTTCCTTCTGTTCCTTTATTATTTGTTCCATAGCTTCTTGCATCTTGGTAACTGATGTTTCAAGATACTCCCAATATTCAGATTGAGGGATTTCTGGGAGAAATTCCTGTGTTTTCTTCTTGATGGGGTCATCCTGTGCTTGTTGTTTTTCCATTGATGCTTTGGTGATTGGTTTCTCAATTGAGATATACTCAGTTATTCCCATCCTTACTCCAGCGTCCTTGCAAAGCAGAGAAATCAAGCTTGGGTAAGCCAACCTAGCCACTTTAGAATTTTTATTAGCAATTTTGTAGAATTCAGTTGAAATCAGTTGATGAACTTCCACTTCTTTTCCCATCATGATGCAATGGATCATCACTGCTCTTTTAACAGTGACTTCAGAACGGTTGCTGGTGGGCAGCAGAGAATGCCCAATGAAGTCCAGCCATCCTCTGGTGACTGGTTTGAGATCTTCTCTTTTGAGTTGATTTGAGACACCCTTCGTGCTGGTGGTCCACCTGGCTCCAGGGATACATATATCCTCTAGAATCTTATCCAGGCCCTTGTCTGTTCTCATCATTCTCCTGTTGAAAGAGTCTGGATCATCTTTCAGCTGAGGTAGCTTTAAGATCTCCCTGATCTTGTTAGGGTTGGTATGAACAATCTTTCCTCTGACCACGGTCCGATATTCATAGAAAGCAGTTCCAGATAGTTTTTGCTTGTCTGTCTGCCACATGTTAGCATAGAACTCCTCGACCATATTCCTTCCCACTTTCGTCTCAGGATTAGCTAGGACCTCCCAGTTCCTGATTCGAATTCGCTCCTAGATCTCCGGATATTCGTCTTCTTTCAGATCGAATCTAACTTCCGAGATCACTGATCTTAGACCCATTATTTTGTAATAATGGTCTGAATGTTCTTTAGATAAGAACTTCCCTTGATTCCAAAGTGGTTTTGGAACGCTCTCTTTCTTACCTCTTGAAGTGGGTTGTTTTCCCTTAAGAGCCATGATCTTAGTGATCACGGATAAACACACCAAACTTAGAGGTTTGCTTGTCCTCAAGCAAAAGAAAAGAAAGGAGAGGGATAGAAGGAGAGCTAGGTGCAATTGTTGATGGAGGGGGGAGGCCGAACCCATATTTAAAGGGAGGGGGTGGGTTCGAAAATTTAGAAAAGATATGATAAAAAAGATTGATTTGGAAAAGATAAGATAGAAGATATGATAAGAGAGGATATAGTTTAAAATTGAAAAGATATGAAAAATTTTTGAAAAAGATAAATCTAGATTTTGAAAAAGATAATGTGGAGATTTGAAAAAGATATTGATGAGTTGAAAAGATTTTTGAAAAAGAGTTGAATTGGATTGAAAAAGAGGATTTGTTCTTATGAATTAAGATACATTTGATATTTTTAAAGTAGGATTTTTAAAAATTAGGGATTTTAGAAATCAGGGTTCTTAACATGTTTATGCAAAAAAATCATGAATTGAAAACATGGAAATTAAAATTACAATGAAAAATATGAAAAAAAAATGAAATTACCTCCTTCCCACCATCCTGGCGTTTGAACGCCCAAACGCTGCCTGTTTTGGGCGTTCAACGCCCAAATGCTGCTCTCCTGGGCGTTCAACGCCCAATTGTTGCCCTTTTCTGGCGTTGAACGCCAGATAGCTATCCTTACTGGCGTTCAGCGCCCACTGGATGCCTCTTTTGGGCGCTGAACGCCCAAAACAGGCTCTTACTGGCGTTTTCTTGCCAGTGAGCTCTTTTTCTCTGTTTTGTGTGCAGATTCCTTCTGTAACCCTGTGAACTTATGCAATTGATTCTTTACCTTATTATCAATGAACTTTATATAAACAAATAAAAATAAAAATAGGGCAAAATGCTTAGAGGATTGATGCCCCATGGCTGGGTTGCCTCACAGCAAGTGCTTCTTTATTGTCTTTAGCTGGACCTTGCTGAGCTTTTAGTCTAGCTTCAGCCTTGAGAAATCTTGCTCAACATTGCCTTCAAGATAGTGCTTGATTCTCTGTCCATTGACAATGAACTTCTTATCAGAATCAATATCTTGAAGCTCCACATAACCATATGGTGATACACTTGTAATCACATATGGTCCCCTCCATCGGGACTTCAGTTTTTCGGGGAATAGCCTGAGCCTAGAGTTGAACAACAGAGCCTTTTGTCCTGGTTCAAAGATTCTAGATGACAGCTTTCTGTCATGCCACTTTTTTTATTTTTCTTTATAAAGCTTGGCATTTTCGAAAGCAGTGAATCTGAATTCCTCTAGCTCATTTAGCTGGAGCAATCTTTTTTCTCCAGCTAATTTGGCATCAAAGTTTAGGAGTCTGGTTGCCCAGTAGGCTTTACGTTCCAATTCCATGGGCAGGTGACATGCCTTACCATAGACCAGTTGGTATGGAGAGGTCCCTATAGGAGTCTTGAATGCTGTTCTGTATGCCCATAGAGCATCATCCAAGCTTCTTCCCAATCCTTTCTACGGGTATTTACAGTTCGTTCTAGGATTCTTTTTAGCTCTTTGTTAGAGACTTCAGCTTGTCCATTAGTCTGTGGATGATATGGAGTCGCCACCTTGTGGCGAATCCCATATCGGACCATGGTAGAGTAAAGCTGTTTGTTACAAAAGTGAGTGCCCCCATCACTAATTAGTGCTCTAGGGACCCCAAACCTGCTGAAGATATATTTCTGGAGGAACTTCAGCACTGTTTTAGTATCATTGGTGGGTGTGGCAATGGCCTCAACCCATTTTGATACATAGTCAACTGCCACCAGAATATAAGTGTTTGAGAATGATGGTGGGAAAGGTCCCATGAAGTCAATTCCCCATACGTCAAACAACTCAATCTCCAAGATTCCTTGTTGAGGCATGGCGTAACCATGAGGTAGATTACCAACTCTTTGGCAACTGTCACAGTTACGTACAAACTCTCGGGAATCTTTATAGAGTGTGGGCCAATAGAATCCACATTGGAGGACCTTGGTGGCTATTCGCTCCCCTCCGAAATGGCCTCCATATTGAGATCCATGGCAATGCCATAGGATCCTCTGTGCTTCTTCTCTAGGAACACACCTACGGATTATTCTGTCTGCACATCTCTTAAAGAGATAGGGTTCATCCCACAAGTAGTACTTTGCATCAGTGATTAATTTTTTCTTTTGTTGCCTGTTGTACTCTTTGGGTATGAACCTTGCAACTTTATAGTTTGCAATATCGGCAAACCATGGTGTTTCCTGAATGGCAAATAAATGCTCATCCGGAAAAGTCTCAGAGATCTCAAGAGAGGGGAGGGACGTCCCTTCTACTGGCTCTATCCGGGACAAATGATCAGCCACTTGATTCTCTGTCCCTTTTCTGTCTCTTATTTCTATATCAAACTCTTGCAGAAGCAACACCCATCTGATGAGCCTGGGTTTTGAATCCTGCTTTGTGAGTAGATATTTAAGAGCAACATGGTCAGTATACACAATCACTTTTGATCCTACTAGGTATGATCTGAACTTGTCAATGGCATAAACCACTGCAAGTAATTCTTTTTCTGTGGTTGTGTAATTTTTCTGGGCATCATTTAAAACGCGACTAGCATAATAAATGACGTGCAGAAGCTTGTCATGCCTCTGTCCCAATACTGCACCAATGGCGTGATCACTGGCATCACACATTAGCTCAAATAGTAATGTCCAGTCTGGTGCAGAAATAACTAGTGCTGTAACCAGCTTAGCTTTCAGCGTTTCAAACGCCTGCAGACACTCTGTGTCAAACACAAATGGCGTGTCAGCAGCTAGTAGATTACTTAGAAGTTTTGCGATTTTTGAAAAATCCTTTATAAACCTCCTATAGAATCTTGCATGCCCCAGAAAGCTTCTGATTGCCTTAACATTGGCAGGTGGTGGTAATTTTTCAATTACCTCTATTTTTGCTTGATCCACCTCTATTCCCTTGTTTGAGATTTTATGCCCAAGGACAATCCCTTCAGTCACCATGAAGTGACATTTTTCCCAGTTTAAGACTAGGTTGGTCTCTTGGCATCTCTTCAGGACAAGTTTCAGGTGATCAAGACAGGAGCTGAATGAGTCTCCATATACTGAGAAGTCATCCATGAAGACTTCCAGAAATTTTTCCACCATATCAGAGAAAATAGAGAGCATGCATCTCTGGAAGGTTGCAGGCGCATTACACAGCCCAAATGGCATCCTTCTATAAGCAAACACTCCAGATGGACATGTGAATACTGTTTTCTCTTGATCCTGGGGATCTACTGCAATTTGGTTATAGCCTGAGTAGCCATCCAAAAAGTAGTAATAATCATGACCTGCCAGTCTTTCTAGCATCTGGTCTATGAATGGTAAAGGAAAATGATCCTTTCTGGTGGCTGTATTGAGCCTTCTATAGTCAATACACATGCGCCACCCTGTAACTGTTCTTGTAGGAACCAGTTCATTTTTTTCATTATGGATCACTGTCATGCCTCCTTTTTTTGGGACGACTTGGACAGGACTCACCCAGGGGCTATCAGAAATAGGATAAATAATCCCAGCCTCTAGTAATTTGGTGACCTCTTTCTGCACCACTTCCTTCATGGCTGGATTTAACCGCCTCTGTGGTTGAACCACTGGTTTAGCATTATCCTCCAATAAGATTTTGTGCATGCATCTAGCTGGGCTTATGCCCTTAAGGTCACCTATGGACCACCCAAGAGCTGTCTTGTGTGTCCTTAGCACTTGAATAAGTGCTTCCTCTTCCTGTGGATTTAAAGCAGAGCTTATGATCACTGAAAAAGTGTCACCTTCTCCCAGAAATACATATTTCAGGGATGGTGGTAATGGTTTGAGCTCGGGTTTAGGAGGTTTTTCGTCTTCCAGAGGAAATTTCAGAGGCTCTTTCATCTCCTCTGAATTCTCCAAATCAGGCTGAACATCTTTAAAGATGTCTTCCAACTCTGATTCGAGACTCTCAGCCATGTTGATCTCTTCTACCAAAGAGTCAATAAGATCAACTTTCATGCAGTCTGTTGATGTGTCTGGATGCTGCATGGCTTTGACAGCGTTCAACTTGAACTCATCATCATTGACTCTCAGGGTTATTTCCCCCTGTTGGACGTCAATGAGGGATTGTCCAGTTGCTAGGAAGGGTCTTCCTAGAATGAGAGTAGCACTCTTGTGCTCCTCCATTTCCAGCACAACAAAGTCAGTGGGAAAGGCGAATGGCCCAACTCTGACAATCATGTCCTCAATCACGCCTGATGGGTATTTAGTGGAACCATCAGCAAGTTGGAGACATATCCGGGTTAGTTTAACTTCTTCAGTCAAGCCAAGCTTCCTGATAGTGGATGCAGGTATTAGGTTGATGCTTGCCCCAAGATCGCATAAAGCTGTCTTGGTGCAATTACCTTCTAATATGCATGGTATCAGAAAACTCCCAAGGTCTTTAAGCTTTTCAGGAAAGCTCTCTAGAATGACTGCACTGCATTCTTCAGTGAGGAGAACTCTTTCTGTTTCTCTCCACTCCTTTTTATGACTCAAGATCTCTTTCATGAACTTGGCATAAGAAGGTATTTGCTCAAGTGCCTCTGCAAATGGAATCTTTATTTCAAGAGTCCTTAGATAATCTGCAAAGCGAGCAAATTGCTTATCCTGCTCTTCTTTCCAGAATTTTTGAGGATAAGGTATCTTGGCTTTATATTCCTCAACCTTAGTTGCTGTAGGTTTATTACCTACAGAAGTGGTTGAAGAAGACTTTTTAAAGGGGTTGTCATCAACACTTGTGTGTGTCTGATCCCTCACTGGCAATTGAGTGCCAGAGTTAGAAGCTGGAGTGATGTGAGACGCCAACTCCTTGTCTGTTCCTGGCGTCTGAACGCCAGAACTGTGCCCATTTTGGGCGTTCAGCGCCAGATCTTGCCCATTTTGGGCGTTCAACACCAGATCCTTGCTTGTTTCTGGCGTTGAACGCCAGTTCTTGCTTGTTACTGGTGTTGAACGCCAGTCTTGGGCATGATCTGGGCGTTCAGCGCCAGCCTTCCACCAGATTGCTGGCGTTTTAACGCCAGAATTACTTTTCCCTGGGCTCTTACTGTCCTCAGGTGAATTTTGGGTGGTTTGCTCATTCCTTAACTCTTTGCTGCCTTGAGGTGGGGTATTTAATGTTTTTCCACTTCTTAATTGAACTGCTTGGCATTCTTCTGTTATTTGTCTTGACAGCTGCTGCTTTGTTTGCTTCAATTGTTCTTCCATATTTATATTAGCCATCCTTGTCTCTTGTAGTTTATCCTTGAATTCGGCTAACTGCTTTGTTAGAAAGTCCAATTGCTTATTGAATTCAGCAGCTTGTTTTATAGGGTTGAGTTCAGCAACTACTGTTTTAACCTCTTCTTTCATGGAAGGGTCACTGCTTAGGTACAGATGCTGATTCCTGGCAACTATATCAATGAGCTCTTGAGCTTCTTTAATTGTCTTTCTCTTGTGGATAGATCCACCAACTGAGTAATCTAGAGACATCTGAACTCCTTCTGCAAGCCCATAATAGAAGATGTCTAACTGAACCCACTCTGAAAATATTTCAGAGGGGCATTTCTGTAGCATCTCTCTGTATCTCTCCCAGGCATCATAAAGAGATTCATTATCTCCTTGTTTGAAGCCTTGGATGTCCAGCCTTAGCTGTGCCATCCGTTTTGGGGGAAAGTATTGATTCAGGAATTTTTCTGTCAGCTGTTTCCATGTCCTTATGCTGGCCTTAGGTTGGTTATTTAACCACCTCTTAGCTTGATCTTTTACAGCAAACGGAAACAGTAATAGTCTGTAGACATCCTGATCTATTTTCTTATCACGTACTGTGTCAGCAATTTGTAAAAATTGTGCCAGAAACTCTGTAGGTTCTTCCTGTGGAAGACTGGAATACTGGCAGCTTTGCTGCACCATGATAATGAGCTGAGGATTCAACTCAAAGCTACTGACTCCAATGGAGGGTATGCAGATACTACTCCCATATAAAGCAGTAGAGGGGTTAGCATATGACCCCAAAGTCCTTCTGGACTGTTCATTTCCACTTAGATCCATGATGGAGAAAGGGAGATGATGTCAAATAAAAAATTTATTTTTATTTATTTATTTATTTATTTATTTATTTATTTCGAAATGAAATAAATTAAAATAGAATAAACAAAAATGGTTGAAAATTTTTGAAAAAATGAAGAGAGAGAAAGTGGTTAGGAAGTTTTGAAAAGGATATGACGATTTTTTAAAAAAGTTTTAAATTTTGAACAAAAAAATCTGAGTTTTAAAGGTAAATTTCGAAAATTTGCTTTAAAATAGAGAGAAAAGATATTTTTGAATTTAAAGAGGAGAGAGAAAAATAATAAGATAGCATAAGATTTAAAATTTTTAGATCTAATGCTCTTTGTTTTTGAAAATTTTGGAGGGAAAACACCAAGGAACACCAAACTTAAAAATTTTAAGATCAAGACACAAGAAAAACTCAAGAACACTTTGAAGACTCACAAGAACACAAGAACATGAAGAAAGAACACCAAACTTAAAATTTTTAGAAAACCAAAAGGGAAATCAACAAGAAAACACCAAACTTAAAGTTTGGCACAAAATTTACTAGAGAAATTATTATTTTTGAAAAAGATTTTAAAAAGAGTATACCAAACTGCCACGAACTTAGACCAACGCTCTAGCCAATTGGACAGTAAATGTAACACTTGTTTTGAAGGAGTATATTTAAATTTTTTTTTTGAAAAAGAAAATAAGGATTCTAAAATTTTAACCAAAAACAATAATAAGAGACTCTAAACCAAAAAGAAAAATTTTTTCCTAATCTAAGCAACAAAATAAACCGTCAGTTGTTCAAACACGAACAATCCCCGGCAACGGCGCCAAAAACTTGGTGCACGAATTGTGAATCACACTTTTCACAACTAGTACCACTAACCAGCAAGTGCACTGGGTCGTCCAAGTAATACCTTACGTGAGTAAGGGTCGAATCCCACAGAGATTGTTGGTTTGAAGCAAGCTATGGTTATCTTGTAAATCTCAATTAGGAGGTCAATTATGATTATCAGTTGACTTGCAAATGAACAAGGGAACATAAAATAAATACTTGGTATGCAGTAATGGAGAATGTGTTGGAGTTTTGGAGATGCTTTGTCTTCAGAATCTCTGCTTTCCTCTGTCCTCTGATTCATGCACGCACGTCCTCCTATGGCAAGCTGTGTGTAGGTGGATCACCGTTGTCAATGGCTACCGTCCACCCTTCCAGTGAAAAGGGTCCAGGTGCGCTATCACCGCACGGCTAATCTTCTGCAGGTTCTCAGTCGTACCGGAATAGGATTTACTATCCTTTTGCATCTGTCACTACGCCCAGCACTCGCGAGTTTGAAGTTTGTCACAGCCATCCAATCCCAGAATCCTACTCGGAATACCACAGACAAGGTCTACTTTCCGGATTCTCATGAATGCCGCCATCAATCTAGCTTATACCACGGAGATCCTGATTAGGGAATCTAAGAGATATTCATTCAATCTGATATAGAACGGAGGTGATTGTCAGACACACGTTCATGGATTGAGGAAGGTGATGAGTGTCACTGATCATCACCTTCTCCATAGTTAGGCGCGAATGGATATCTTAGATAGGAACACGCATGTTTGAATGGAAAACAGAAATACTTGCATTAATCCATCGAGACACAGCAGAGCTCCTCACCCCCAACAATGGAGTTTAGAGACTCATGCCGTCAAAGAGTACAAAGTTTTGATCTAAAATGTCATGAGATACAAAGTAAGTCCCTAAAAGTTGTTTAAATACTAAACTAGTAACCTAGGTTTACAGAAAATGAGTGAACTATAACAGATAGTGCAAAAATCCACTTCTGGGGCCCACTTGGTGTGTGCTGGGGCTGAGACTAAAGCTTTCACGTGCCTGGGGCTGTTTTGGGCGTTCAACGCCAGCTTTGGATCCTTTTCTGGCGTTGAACTCCAACTTGCAACTTGTTTTTGGCGCTGGACGCCAGAATTGGGCAGAGAGCTGGCGTTGAACGCCAGTTTACGTCATCTATCCTTGAGCAAAGTATGGACTATTATATATTGCTGGAAAGCTCTGGAGGTCTACTTTCCAACGCAATTAGAAGCACGCAATTTGGAGTCTTGTAGCTCCAGAAAATCCATTTTGAGTGCAGGGAGGTCAAAATCCAACAGCATCAGCAGTCCTTTTTCAGCCTGAATCAGATTTTTGCTCAGCTCCCTCAATTTCAGCCAGAAAATACCTGAAATTACAAAGAAAAACACAAACTCATAGTAAACTCCAGAAATATGAATTTTGCCTAGAAACTAATGAAAATAAACTAAAAACCAACTAAAACATACTAAAATCTATATGAAATTAACCCCAAAAAGCGTATAAAATATCCGCTCATCACTAAACCTTGTCTGTGGTATTCCAAGTAGGATCTGGGAAGGGATGGCTATGACGAACTTCAAACTCGCGAGTGCTGGGCGTAGTGACAGACGCAAAAGGATAGTAAATCCTATTCCAGTATGATCGAGAACCTCCAGATGATTAGCCATGCCGTGACAGAGCATTTGGACCATTTTCACAGAGAGGATGGGATGTAGCTATTGACAACGGTGATGCCCTTACAGAAAGCTTGCCATGGAAAGGAGTAAGACTGATTGGATGAAGACAGCAGGAAAGCAGAGATTCAGAGGAACGAAAGCATCTCTATACGTTTATCTGAAATTCTAACCAATGAATTACATAAGTATTTCTATCTTTATTTTCTATTTATTTATTATTATTATTCGAAAACTCCATAACCATTTGATATCTGCCTGACTGAGATTTACAAGGTGACCATAGCTTGCTTCAAGCCGACAATCTCTGTGTGATCAACCCTTACTCACGTAAGGTTTTATTACTTGGACGACCCAGTGCACTTGCTAGTTAGTTGTGCGAAGTTGTGAAGTTATGTTTGGACGATGGTATTGTGCACCAATTTGTTGGCGCCATTGCCAGGGAGAAAACGAACAACAAATTTTACAACCTGAGTAACAATTTCGCATACCAACCATAAAAGAGCATAAATCTCATTTGATCAGTACAATTCATGCATTATTTGATGAATATTATGGTACACTACTTTGAGATGAGTTGTGCTGAATTTCAGGTGAAAAAGGCATCAAAAATGGGTAGAAGACAACAAGAAGCTGGGCGTGTGAAACTGGCGTGCCACTTGGGAGCAAACGCCACAAAAATGCACTGGCGTGGCACGCTAGGAGCTAGGCGTGGCACGCTAGGAGCTAGGCGTGGCACGCTAGTACTAAATTCTAGAGGAGAAGTCCAAGCATGCATGTGGGCGTGGCATGCTAGTACAAAGTTCCAGAGAGCAACAATGGAGGACACAAAAGGGGCGTGGCATGCCAGGTTGGGCGTGGCACGCCTAACCCATCAGCTACTATGGGCGTGCCACTTGAGCAAAGGGGCGTGGCACGCCAACTCACCATTCCAAGAAGAACCTCCACTATGGCGTGCCACTTGGTATCGAAGGCGTGGCACGCCAGCTCCAAGAAGTCACTTGGGCATGCCACTTAAGAACCCAGGCGTGGCATGCCAAGCTTGAAGAGTTCACAAATGCATGGGCGTGCCACTTGAACAGCATGGCGTGGCACGCTGCTACAATAATCCAGAGAAGGGGTTGAAGGCAATTGAAGACTAGGCGTGCCACTTGAGGTCGAAGGCGTGGCACGCCAACCTGTCAATCTCACTTAGGCGTGCCACTTGAGCAACCAGTCGTGGCACGCCAATGCACAAAGAGACCAAAATCAAGGACTGGGCGTGCCACTTGGTATTGAAGGCATGGTACACCAACCCAAGCATCTCACTATGGCGTGGAACCAAGTCAAGATCAGGGGCGTGGCACACCAGCCTTTAGGCGTGGCACGCTGGTATAAGTTTTTAGAGAGGATGAAGGAGGCCAATTACATGGGGCATGACACTTGGTATCGAAGGCGTGGCACGCCACTCACTATTCTTCACTTAGACGTGCCACTTGAATCCCAGGCGTGGCACGCCAGTCTTATTCAGAGAGCAAAAAAGCATTGGGGCGTGCCACTTGAGTTCGTGGCGTGGCACTCCAAACAGAGGAACCACTCACTCACAAAGGGGCGTGGCACGCCAGACCCTGGGCGTGCCACGCTAGTTCAAGTTTCCAGAGGGAAAGAGAAATGGAAAAAGACTAGGGCGTGCCACTTGAGCTCGAAGGCGTGGCATGCCAAGGTTGTTAGTGAAGACGAGTGTGCCACTTGAAGGGCTGGGCGTGGCACGCCAAGCTAAAATTGAAGAGCACGTGACACACCACTAGAGCGCCAATCACACGCCAGCTGGGAGGTCACACTTATTGAGCTTCTTTTCCCTCCAAAATATAATTTTCCTTTTTCACTTTTGTAATTCTTTTATTTTACTAGGAGTAGTATAAATACCCCCAAGGAGTACTAAAGAATGGGTTAAGCAGTTAGTTTTAGATCCACTTTTACACTTCACTTTTGAGTACTTTTCTTTGAGCCATGAGTAGCTAACTTTCCTCTCATTGAGAGAGGGAGCTCTATTGTACTTGATGGATTGATAATAGTGAAATTCTTCTTCTCTTTATCTTCTCTTTGATTTGATAGAAGGAATTTCGTTCTTAATGCTTAATATTCAATCATCTTTGAAAACATCTCCTTATCTCAATGAATTTCCCCATTCTTATCTATCCCTTTCTTTATAGCTCAATTTTACATTCAGCAATTCCCCAATCCCATTTACATTCAAGTCATTTATGATTCTACACTTTACATTCTGCCATTTCCATTTCTGCACTTTATTGTTTTTCTTTATATTCTAGCCATTTACATTTATGTCATTTACAATTCTGCACTTCACAATCTCATTGATCCGCTTGACGAATTCATCAATTAATTAAAATTGCTCGAATTTGCCAATCTCTGTGGATACGATCCCACTCCACTGTCGGTTATTACTTGACGATAATTTTGGTGCGCTTGCCAAAAGAACTAATTCACCAATTTTTGAATGGGGTGTGAATTGGACTCATCAGGAATCCCTGTGAGAATGGGTGGGTTTGGGAGGGAAATGGTTTGAATTTGAATGGTGTGGTAGGTGGGGTTTTATGATGGATGGATGTGAGTGGTGAAGAGGATGTAGAGAAGAGGGTAGGATTTGATAGGTGAATGGTGTTTGGGAAGGAGGTATTGAAGTGATTGGTCAAGGGTATTTGGGGAAAAGTGTTATAGAAAGGTGTGAAGAGGAGAGAAGAAGAGGTGGGGTAGGTAGGGATACCGTGGGGTCCACAGATCCTGAGGTGTCAAAGAATTCTGCTCCCTGCACTATTCTGGCGCTCAAACGCCCATTGTGTGCCAATTCTGGTGCTAAACGCCAGCTCTGCTACCTTTCCTGGCGTTAAACGCCAGTCTGCTACCCATTTCTGGCATTTAACGCCAGCCAGACGCCAGACAACCCTTTCTGATGTTAAATGCCCAGAGTGCTGCCCATTCTGGCGTTTAACACCCAGAATGCTGCCAGGCTGGGCGTTAAACGCCCATTCTGCTATCCTTACTGGCGTTTAAGCACCAGTAAGCTTGTCCTCTAGGGTGTGCTATTTTTCTTGCTGTTTTTCATTTTGCTTTAATTCTGCAGCTGTTTTTATGACTTTACATGGTCATCAACCTAAAGAAAATATAAAATGACAATGGAATATAAATAAATATAATTAAATAATATTGGGTTGCCTACTAACAAACGCTTCTTTAATGTCAAAAGCTTGACAGTGAGCTCTGAGAGAGCCTCACAGATACTCAGAGCTTGATGTTAGCCTCCCAACACCAAACTTAGAAGTTGAGTGTGGGGGCTCTGTTTGACTCTGTATTGAGAGAAGCTTTTCATGCTTCCTCTCCATGGTTACAGAAGAAGATCCTTGATCCTTAAACACAAGGTAGTCCTCATTCAATTGAAGGACTAACTCTCCTCTGTCCACATTAATCACAGCTCTTGTTGTGGCTAGGAAGGGTCTTCCAATGATGATGGATTCATCTTCATCCTTCCCAGTGTCTAGGATTATAAAATTAGCAAGGATGTAAAAGCCTTCAACCTTCACTAAGACATCCTCTACAAGTCCATAAGCCTATTTCCTTGAATTGTCTGCCACATCTAGTGAGATTCTTGTAGCTTGTACCTCAAAGATTCCTAGTTTCTCCATTACAGAGAGTGGCATGAGGTTTATACTTGAACCAAGGTCATACAGAGCCTTCTTAAAGGTTATGGTGCCTATGAAGGTATTAAGAACTTTTCGGGATCCGATTTCTTCTGAGATAATTTCTGTTGAACCAAGGTATTCAGTTCATTGATAAGCAATGGAGGTTCATCCTCCCAAGTCTCATTATCGAATATCTTGGCATTCAGCTTCATGATTGCTCCTAGATACTGAGCAACTTGCTCTTCAGTAATATCTTTATCCTCTTCAGAGGAAGAATACTCATCAGAGCTCATGAATGGCAACAGTAAGTTCAGTGGAATCTCTAAGGTCTCTGTATGAGCCTCAGATTTCTTTGGTTCCTCAATAGGGAACTCCTTAGTGGCCAGTGGACGTCTATTGAGGTCTTCCTCACTAGAAATCACTGCCTCTCCCCCCTCTGTGCATTCAGCCATGTTGGGTATATTGATGGCCTTGCACTCTCTCTTTGGATTCTCTTTTGTATTGCTTGGGAGAGTACTAGGAGGGATTTCAGTAATTCTTTTACTCAGTTGACCCACTTGTGCCTCCAAATTTTTGATGGAGGACCTTGTTTTAGTCATGAAACTGAGAGTGGTCTTAGATAGATCAGAGACTATGGTTGCTAAGTCAGAGAGGCTCTGCTTAGAATTCTCTGTCTGTTGCTCAGAAGATGATGGAAAAGGCTTACTATTGCCAAACCTATTACTCCCACCATTATTATTGAAGCCTTGATTAGGCTTCTTCTGATCCTTCCATGAGAAATTAGGGTGATTTCTCCATGAAGAATTATAGGTGTTTCCATAGGATTCTCCCATGTAATTCACCTCTTCCATTCTAGGATTCTCAGGGTCATAAGCTTCTCTTTCAGGGGAGGCTTCTTTAGTACTGCCTGATGCAGCTTGCATTTCAGTCAGACTCTGAGAAATCATATTGACTTGCTGAGTCAATATTTTGTTCTGAGCTAATATGGCATTCAGAGTATCAATCTCAAGAACTCATTTCTTCTGAGTTGTCCCATTATTCACAGGATTTCTTTCAGAAGTGTACATGAACTGGTTATTTGCAACCATTTCAATGAGTTTCTGGGCTTCTGCAGGCATCTTCTTTAGATGAAGAGATCCTCCAACAGAGTGATCCAATGACATCTTGGACAATTCAGACAGACCATCATAGAATATACGTAAGATGCTCCATTCTGAAAGCATGTCCGAAGGACACCTTCCGATCAATTGCTTGTATCTTTCCCAAGCTTCATAGAGGGATTCACCTTCCTTCTGTCTGAAGGTTTGGACTTCCACTCTAAGCTTGCTCAACTTTTGAGGTGGAAAGAATTTGGCCAAGAAGTCATTGACCAACTTTTCCCAAAAGTTCAGGCTTTCTTTAGGTTGTGAGTCCAACCATGTCCTAGCTCTGTCTCTTACAGCAAAAGGGAAAACATAAGTCTGTAGACTTCAGGATTAACCCCATTGGTCTTAACAATGTCACAGATTTGCAAGAATTCATCTAAGAACTGATGAGGATCTTCCAATAGAAGTCCATGAAACTTGTAATTCTGCTGCATTAGAAAAACTAATTAAGGCTTAAGCTCAAAGTTGTTTGCTCCAATTGCAGGAATTGAGATGCTTATGCCATAGAAGTCAGAAGTTGGTGCAGTAAAGTCACCAAGCATCTTCCTTGCATCTCCATCACTGTTATTGGGTTCGGCCATCTCTTTTTCTTCTTCGAAAATTCTGTCAGGTCCTCTCCAGAGTGTTGTGCTTTAGCTTCTCTTAGCTTCCTCTTTAGAGTCTTTTCAGGTTCCGGATCAGCTTCAACAAGAATGTTCTTATCCTTGCTCCTGCTCATATGAAAAAGAAGAGAACAGAAAAGAATAGGAATCCTCTATGTCCCAGTATAGAGATTTCTTTATGTGAGTAGAGGAATAGAAGAATAAGGTAGAGATAGAATAAGAAGAATTCGAACATAGAGAGAAGGAAAGGGTTCGAATTATAAGAAGAAGAGATGTGTTAGTACATAAATAAAATAAATAGAAGGGGATGAGAGAGAGTTATTCGAAATTTAAAATAAAATAAAAGTATTTTTTATTTTAATTATAAGTTAGAATTCGAATTTTAAGAGGAGAAATAAAATTAAATTAAAGTTTAAAACAATTAGTTAATTAAAAGGAATTTTGAAAAAGTTGTTAGTGATTTTCGAAAATTAGAGAGAGAAAAGTAGTTAGGTAGTTTTGAAAAAGATAAGAAATAGTAAACTTTTTAAAATCAAACAAAAAGTCAAGTAATTAATTGAAAAAGATTTGAAGATCAATTTTGAAAAGATAAGAAGTTAGAAAAGATTTTGAAATTAAATTTTGAAAAATATATGATTGAAATTCATTTTGAAGAAGATTTGACAAGAAAATTAAAAAGATTTGATTTTTGAAATTAAAGTTGATTACTTGACTACAAGAACCTAAAAGATATGATTCTAGAATTTAAAGATTGATCCTTTCTTAATAGGCAAGTAACAACTTGAAGTTTTTTGAATCAAACTATTAATTATTAGTAATAAATTTGAAAATATGAAATAAAATTAAGAAAAGATTTTGAAAATTAATTTTAAAATTTTCGAAAATATTGAGAAGAAAAATGAAAAAGACTTGATTTTTGAAAAAGATTTGAAAAGATAAATTTTTTTTAAATTGAAATTTTGACTTGACTAACAAGAAACAACCAAATTTTGAAAAGTTTTGACTCAATCAATCTAAAATTTCGAAATTTATGAGTAAAATAAGGGAAAGATATTATTTTTTATTTTTGAAATTTTAATAAGGAGAGAGAAAAACAAAAAATTGACACAAGACATAAAAAACTAAGATCAAAACAAATAATGCATGCAAGAACACTTTGAATGTCAAGATGAACACCAAGAATACTTTGAAGATCATGATGAACATCAAGAACATATTTTTAAAAATTTTTAAGAAAAGAAAGACATGCAAAACACCAAACTTAAAAATTTTTAATCTTTAGACACTAATAATTCTAAAATGCATATGAATAACAAGAAAAGACACAAAACAAGAAAATGAAAAGATCAATCAAGGGAAATCATCAAGAACAACTTGAAGATCAAGAAAGAAAACATGCATGAACTTTTGAAAATTTAAAGAAAATTAAAGGCATACAATTGACACCAAACTTAAAATTTGACACTAGACTCAAACAAGAAACACAAAATATTTTTGGTTTTTATGATTTTATTAAATTTTTTTGTATTTTTCGAAAATTATTTTGGAAAAAGACTAAAAGAAATACAAAATTTTTAATAAGAACTCCAGGAATCATGCAATGTTAGTCTAAAGCTCCGGTCCAAAAGAATTAGACATGGTCAAATGGCCAGCCAAGCTTTGAGTAAAAGCTTCGGTCCAAAATATTAGACATGGCCAAACAGCTAGCCAAGGTTTAGCATAAAACATACAAGCATGTCAATGAGAAGTGGAAGCCTCAATCCAAAAGATTAGACATGGCTAAACAGCCAGCCAGGCTTCAACATATCTCATGAAACTCTAGAATTCATTCTTAAAAATTCTGATAAATTTTTAGAAAACTAAACATTATTATTGATATTACTTAATTTTTTTTTGAATTTTTCGAAAACTATATATTTTTTGTATTTTTTTCGAAAATAAAAAATAAAAAATAAAAAGCTTAAACATAAAATAAAATTACCTAATTTGAGCAACAAGATGAACCGTCAGTTGTCCAAACTTGAACAATCCCCGGCAACGGCGCCAAAAACTTGGTACACGGAATTCGTGATCCCACACTTTTCTCACAACTCCGCGCAGCTAACCAGCAAGTGCACTGGGTCGTCCAAGTAATAAACCTTACATGAGTAAGGGTCAATCCCACGGAGATTGTCGGCTTGAAGCAAGCTATGGTCATCCTTGTAAATCTCAGTCAGGCGGATTCAAATGGTTATGAAGTTTTGATAATTAAAAGATAAATAAAACATAAAATAAAATAAATTTACTTATGTAATTTATTGGTGGGAATTTCAGATAAGCGTATGGAGATGCTTTGTTGCTTCTGAACCTTTGCTTTCCTATTGCCTTCTTCCAACCATGCCTTACTTCCTTCCATGGCAAGATGTAGGATCCTCTCAGTGAAAATGGTCCTCTACAGTTTCTGCACGGCTAATCAACTGTCGGATTTCTTGTCTCGGATGAAAAATACCAGGTACAGCTACCACATGGCTAATCATCTATCAGTTCCCGCTAGCGTAGGAATAGAATCCATTGATCCTTTTGCACACTGTCACTTGCGTCCAACATTCGCAGGTTTGAAGCTCGTCACAGTCATCCCTTCTCGGATCCTACTCGGAATACCATAGACAAGGTTTAGACTTTCCGGATCCTAGGAATGGCTGCCAATTATTCTAGCCTATACCACAAAGATACTAATCTCATGGAATCGGTCCGTGTATTAGATATCCAAGAGAATATACTCCAGCTGTCATCCAATGACTATGTTGAACATCATATAGACCACTTTGTGGTTGTTAGGCACGCGGATCTTGGCTAAGCGAGTAACGAAGATAGTGGGTGATTATCACGGGACACCCCTTCATTCTGACTTAACTGAATTAAGTACGAGAGTATATCTTGGAGAAGAAGTAGGCGTGAATTGAATAGAAAAACAATAGTACTTGTATTAATTCATGAAGAATAGTAGAGCTCCACACCTTAATCTATGGGGTGTAGAAACTCCACCGTAGAAAATACATAAGTGAAAAAGGTCTAGGCATGGTCGTGAGGCCAGCCTCCAAACGTGAACAATAGTCTAAGATAGCATGATCAAAGATAGCTACCAATACAATGGTAAAAAGTGCTATTTATACTAAACTAGTAACTTAGGTTTACAGAAAATGAGTAACTAACTGCAGATAGTGCAGAAATCCACTTCTGGGGCCCACTTGGTGTGTGCTTGGGCTGAGCATTGAAGCTTTTTCGTGCATAGGTTGTTCTTGGAGTTAAACGCCAGCTTTGGTGCCAGAATGGGCGTTTAACTCCAATTCTGGTGCCAGTTTGGGCGTTTTACGCCAGATAGTTTTAGGCTGGCTTTGGACGCCAGTTTGGGCCATCAAATGTCGGGCAAAGTATGGACTATTATATATTGCTGGAAAGCCCAAGATGTCTACTTTCCAATGCAATTGAGAGCGGCTTCTGTAACTCCAGAAAATCCATTTCGAGTGCAGCAGGGTCAGATCCAACAGCATCTGTAGTCCTTTTTTAACCTCTGAATCAAATTTTTGCTCAAGTCCCTCAATTTCAGCCAGAAAGTACCTGAAATCACTGAAAAACACACAAACTCATAGTAAAGTCCAGAAATGTGATTTTTAAATAAAAACTAATAAAAATATAATAAAAAGTAACTAAAACATACTAAAAACTATGTAAAAACAATGCCAAAAAGGGTATAAATTATCCGCTCATCAACTATCTTAGAGCTTGCTTCAATCCATAAATAATCTTTTTAAGCTTGCACACAAAATCTTCTTTCCCTTTAACAACAAATCCCTCCGGTTGCTCCGTGTATAGTTTCTTGTCCAAATCACCATGAAGAAAATTTGTCTTCACATCCATTTGCTCAATCTCTAGATCAAGAGAAGCTGCTAATCTGAGTATAGCACGAATGGATGACATCCTTATAACAGGAGAAAAAATCTCCTCATAATCAACACCTTTTCTCTGACTAAAGCCTCTAACAACCAATCTAGCTTTATACTGAGGCTACGAATTGTGTTCTTCATTCTTAATTCTGAATACCCGTTTGTTCTTCAAAACTTGCATACCCTTCGGTAGCTTCACTAACTCATAGATATCTTTCTCAAGCAAGGACTTCATTTCTTCTTGCATAGCTTCAAGCCATTGAGCTTTGCTTCCATCTTCAATAGCCTCTTTGAAACATTCTGGTTCTCTCCCATCAATCAACAAAATAAACTCATGTGGAGAATACCTTGATGAAGGCTTCCTCTCTCTTGTAGACCTTCTGAGTGCATTTGCAAGAATTTCCAAAGTTGGTTGTTTATCATGATCATCATCGCCAACTTCATCAAGTGTCAGATCAACTGTTTCATCTTCACCTGCACCTGTATCATGCTCATTATTGTGAGCTCCAACTCTACCATATTTCACCATAGACATAGAAAGAGTAATATCCAAGTCAGAAAAATAATCACTAGGCTGAACCATTGGCTTCTTTATATTATCAATATCCTTCAAGTAATAAACCTTATGTGAGTAAGGGTCGATCCCACGGAGATTATCGGTTTGAAGCAAGCTATGGTCATCTTGTAAATCTCAATCAGGATTCAAATTGTTATGGAGATTTGATAATTAAAATATAATTAAAACATAAAATAAGATAGAGATACTTATGTAATTCATTGGTGAGAATTTCAGATAAGCGTATGGAGATGCTTTGCTCCTTCTGAATCTCTGCTTTCCTACTGCCTTCATTCAATCATTCATACTCCTTTCCATGGCAAGCTGTATGTTGGGCATCACCGTTGTCAATGGCTACTTCTCGTCCTCTTAGTGAAAATGGTCCAAATGCACTATCACCGCACGGCTAATCATCTGTCGGTTCTCGATCATGTTGGAATAGGATCCATTGATCCTTTTGCGTCTGTCACTATGCCCAACACTCGCGAGTTTGAAGCTCGTCACAGTCATCCCTTCCCAGATCCTACTCGGAATACCACAGACAAGGTTTAGACTTTCCGAATCTCAGGAATGGCCACCAATAATTCTAGCTTATACCATGAAGACTCTGATCTTTTGGAATGGAGGCTAAGAGATACACGCTCAATCTATGGTAGAACGGAAGTGGTTGTCATGCACGCGTTCATAGGTTGAGAATAGTGATGAGTGTCACGGATCATCATATTTATCATGTTGAAGTGCAAGCGAATATCTTAGAATAGGAATAAGCTTGAATTGAATAGAAAAACAATAGTACTTTGCATTAATTCATGAGGAGCAGCAGAGCTCCACACCTTAATCTATGAGGTGTAGAAACTCCATTGTTGAAAATTACATAAGTGAAAGTGGTCCAAGCATGGCCGAATGGCCAGCCCCCTAAACGTGATCTCTGAACATCAAATATCCAAAAGATTTGAAATGAAATCACTAAAAGTAGTTTTTATACTAAACTAGTAGCTAGGGTTACAAAAAATAAGTAAATGATGCAGAAATCCACTTCCGGGTCCACTTGGTGTGTGCTTGGGCTGAGCATTGAGCTTTCATGTGTAGAGACTCTTTTTGGAGTTAAACGCCAGGTTGTAGCCTGTTTCTGGCGTTTAACTCCAGAATAGGGCAGGAAGTTAGCGTTTAAACGCCAGTTTCCATCATCAAAACTTGGGCAAAGTATGGACTATTATATATTGCTGGAAAGCCCTAGATGTCTACTTTCTAACGCAATTAAGAGCGCGCCAATTGGGTTTTTGTATCTCCAGAAAATCTATTTCGAGTACAGGGAGATCAGAATCCAACAGCATCTGCAGTCCTTTTAAGCCTGTGAATCAGATTTTTGCCCAAGTCCCTCAATTTCAGCCAGAAATTACCTAAAATCACAGAAAAACACACAAAATCATAGTAAAGTCCAAAAATGTGATTTTTATTTAAAAACTAATAAAAATATACTAAAAACTAATCAAATCATACTGAAAACTAATTAAAAACAATGCCAAAAAGCGTATAAATTATCCGCTCATCAATAAGACAAAGGTGTGACATGACAAGAAAATAGCCACTAGAGTATTTGAGCCAGGCCAGAAAGTCTTATTATTCAATTATGGCTCAAGCTGCTTCCCAGCAAAGGAAAGATTCCAAACCACGCTGCCATAGTGGTGCCTAACTTGGGATTCTCCAAGTTAGGCACCAACCTTGAAGAAAGCAATGGTCCCCACGCCAATTGAAGCCAGCAACACAGATTTTATTTTTATTTTTATTAAAACTTTATTTTATTTACAAATAGGAAAAGATATTATTTAGTTTTAGAAAATATATTTTACATTAATTAGGATTAGATATAAATGGGAAAATAATCAGCCCTTCGGGCTCTTCTTCTCGCTTACCTCATTCCGCACTTTACAGTTTTTTAGAATCCTAGTTTTCTCTCTGAGTAATGAGCAATTAAACCTCCACTGTTAAGGTTAGGAACTCTATTTATTGTATGGATTAATACTATTACTCTTATATTTTAATTACTATTTTGATTTCAATTTCAAGAATTTGTTTTCGTTCTTCATCTTATGAATCTGGGTGGAACGGAAGTACGACCCTTATTCTAATTGAGTTCTTGTAAACCTTGGAAAAGCAATTTACTTGAACATCATCTTGAAAATAATTTTTCCTAAATCACTAATTATCTGGACTTAACGGGATACGTGACATATAATCCTCTTATATTTGGGTAATTAGGGTTTCTGTGACATATAAACTAGAATTGAACTTAATCCCCTAATCCGAATCAAGTGACCAAGGAATTGGCAGTTGATGAAGGTTAGAGGAGACTAAAAAGGTCTAAGGAATTAGGGTTTAGTCACATATAGTTTGCCATGAATTAAATCTTGCATGATTAAAATAGTTGGTAAGAAATAGAAATTCGGAAGATAAACAACTCCAAAACCTTAACTATTTTCTCATATATATTTTACAACCCATTTACTGTTTGCTTTCTAATTCTCTGAATTTACTGTTTAATGCTAGTGAACTCTCAAACATCATTTTTTGTTTGTCTGACCAACCAATCACTCAACCATTGTTGCTTAATCCATCAATCCTCATGGGATCGACCCTCACTCACTTGAGGTATTACTTGGTACGACCCAGTGCACTTGCCAGTTAGTTTGTGGACTTTAAATTCCACACCAAGATTTTGGCGCCGTTGCCAGGGATTGATTGTGATTGACAACTACCAGTTGTTTGCTTGCTTAGATTAGGTGTTTTTGCTTTAGTTTTACTTGATTTATTTCTATAAATTTTTTAATTTAACCTAGTTTATTTTTTTTTTAACTTTTGAAATTAAGTTTGGTGTTGCCTCAGTTATTTGATTACTTAGATTAGATAATATTTTTTTCAATTAGTTTTCTTTCATTAATAAATTCTATTTTTATTCTTATTCTTTTTCTTTCAATTTTCTCCCCCTCCCTTGTTTTCCTTTTTTTCTTTTTATTTTATTATTTAGTTTTAATTTTAATTTTCCTTAAAAAAAACTATAACTTTTGTTCTTCTTTTTTATTTTTTTATTTTTGTTTTTTTCAATAATTTAATTTATTCTCTTTATTTTATTTTTCTTTTATTTTTGTTTTCCTTTATATTTTATTTTATTTTTGTTTTTTTATTTTTCTTTATTTTATTTCTTTTGAAAATATATATATATATATTTAAAAAAATGAAAATAAAATTCTTTCTGTTCTTTTCTCTTTGCTTTTCTGTTTACCACATGGTGCGTTTAATTCTGTTTGGTATTTTGTGCTAAGGAAAAATAATGGAGAGAGATCACATGGGTTACTACTCACATCCAATGAGTAATTTATATTATTGTGGAGGGAGGAACAACCCAAATTTTAGTTAGAAAAATCAAGACCAAGGAAACTTCAGTGTTCCATGTTCCGTCTATCAAGAACCACCATCTCCATATTCATACCAAGAACCACCACCTCTCTATCCATATCAAGAACCATCATCTTTTTACTCATATCAAGAGCCATCATCTCCCTATTCATACCAAGAACCATCCTCTTTTTACTCTTATCAAGAACCATCATCTCTTTTTATTCATATCAAGAGCCATCAGCTCTTGAGCTTGTCATGAAAGAATGCATACATGATATAAGGATGAGTTTCAAAAATATAGAGAAATATGTGGAGTTGATTATCAAGCCCCAGGAAGAGGAACAAGGAAATTCCTTCCCAAGAGATACAATGCAAGATCCTATGGAAGAAAGTGAGAAAATCAATCAAAGGAGTTCATACTCCAGTGAATTAGAGAACTCTCCACCTTCACACCTGGAAGAAGAGGAAGATGCAAAAATAAAGGAGGAAGATGCACAAATAAAGGAGGAAGATACACAAACAAAGGAGGAAGCCATGCACACTCCATGCTTGCACATTCTAATAATTCCGGAGGAAACCATACAAGTTCCTTTAATTCTATGCATGGAAGCTCCTAAGAAGAAAAATTTGAATGCACTACCCATATTTGAATTGAAGTCTTCTCCCCCAGCACTTGAATGCTTTCCTTAATCCTAATGAATCAGAGAGTTGTATGGGAGTTGCTTTTTGGTGGGTATCATTTTTTTCCTCATGTCCACTAAAGTCATTTTTCTTAACTAACTGGAAAAAGAGGAAGAAAAAGCAATAATCAACCGTCAAGCTAGTGACATTAAAGAAGTGCTTGTTGGGAGGCAACCCAACTACTAGTATCCTTGGTTTTGCAGTTACTTTGGTTTTAATTTTATAGTTATTTTGATTTTAGCATTATAGTTATTTTAGTCCTGGTTTTAAATTACTTTATCTCAATTTTTTTAGAATTTTTCTTATTTTTCATGTGTTTTGGTCATACAGAATGATTAGAATAGGAACAGGAGCATTTAAAAGAAAATTTTGACACTATGGAGTTTTTCTTTGCTTGGGGACAAGCAAACCTTTAAGTTTGGTGTTGTAGAATGCGCTCCCTATTTACCTTATCATCAGTGGCACCATGGGGAGATGAATATTCTTTATGGAGGAGTATAGCCGGAGGAATGAGATGGCCACCAGCATAACTGAGGTGGTTGAGTTCCTTTTATTCTATTTTTGCTTCCGTTCTTATTTTGTTGTCTTCTGTTTTCTGTTGATTTGATTGCCTGAATAATCTTTATTACTTTCAATTCCTAGATTTAGTTTTATTCTATTATTTACTTTTAGTTTTAAAAAAAATTGTCTCATGTACCTCTCACTAAGCTTGAATCTAAAAAGAACAGAAAATAAGTGATGTATTGCATGAGAAATTGAGTTTATATTTAAGAGTAGTCTTATTTACTTAATTGTAGTGGCATGATATAAACAGTGCATAGTTGAATTTGAATCAAAGGATGTCGATGCGTAAGGAATAGGAATTTACAAAATTATTATGAATTCTCTGAATTAAACAAAAGCTTAATCCTTGAAGCAAAAGAAACAGTTAAAAAAATAAAGAAAAGCAAGATCCAAGGCTCTGAGCATTAATGGCTAGGAAGGTAGAATATGATTGAAAGCTCAAAGAGTTAGTTTCCTAGCCATATACTTGCGGTATGAATGTGTCAAGTAACTCTTGAGATAGGACACTAAGAGTCGAGGTCAAGTGCAACTAACAGAGTATGCCAAAGGCTTTCAGCACCACTATCTGGGAGTAATTAAAAGAAAAATTAGAACTCAAAGAGAGTTTTCCAGTTAAGTGCTTGTGGTGTTTTTGTGTCAAGTAAAGCTTGAGACAAAATATTTAAAGTCACGGCTAGGCTCAAGGTGCAAAGCACCAAAAAAAAGAGAATGAAAGAAAATTTGATGTGTTCAAGTACTAATCCAAAGTAAAAGGATTAGAGAATTCATAATATTATCTGGATTCTAATTCCAAATGACAGTAACATTCCTCAGATTCAAACGATAATGAGATGCCTAAACTATTCAGAGCCTCTGTGTATAAACCCTACTTTGAGAAAAGACAAGAGCTTAATTGAGTACTCACTTCTCATGCAAATTCACATCCTAAGTTTATATTTAGTTTTGGTTGCTTGAGGACAAGCAACAATTCAAGTTTGGTGTTGTAATGTGTGAGCATCTTTCCTATCTTTTCCTAGTGAATTTGCCTTTGAATTGTTAAGTTTAATCAAGATTTAAATACTTTTTAGCCACTATGAATGCTACTTTGAGTTGTGTAAAATTCTATTTATTTCAGGTAGTATTCAAATTGATTTGACGGAATTTTATAGAAGAAAAGGGAGAAAGTGAATGATGCTGTCAACCCTGACCTCCTTACACTCCAACAAAAATAACTAGAGCTATAGAGGTTCATTTGATGTGATTCTAGTGGAATTGAAAAGCTAACATCTAGAGCTTCCCAACGATGTATAATTGTATACACTTCTTCTCAAGCATGTTCGGCCATACTAGCGCCTAACTTGGCTTTTCCCAATTTAGACGCCGGAAGAACGACTTGTGCTCCATTTGCGTGCTGCCAGGGTAGCGCCTAACTTCAGAATCCTTAAGTTAGGCATGAAGAGCAAATTAAAGCCTCCAAACCACGCTGCCATAGTGGCGCCTAACTTGGGATTCTCCAAGTTAGGCGCTAACCTTAAAGAAAGCAATGGTCCCCATGCCAATTGAAGCCAGCAACAAAGATTTTATTTTTATTTTGATTAAAATTTGTTTTATTTACAAATAGAAAAATATATTATTTAGTTTTAGAAAATATATTTTATATTAATTAGGATTAGATATAAAAGGGAAAAGAATCAGCCCTTCGGGCTCCTCTTCTCGCTTACCTCATTCCGTATTTTACAGTTTTTCAGAATCCTAGTTTTCTCTCCGAATCAAGAACAACTAAACCTCCACTGTTAAGGTTAGGAGCTCTGTTTATTGTATGGATTGATACTATTAGTCTTCTATTTTAATTATTATTTTGATTTCAATTTCAAAAATTTGTTTTTGTTCTTCGTCTTATGAATCTGGGTGGAACGGAAGCATGACCCTTATTCTAATTGAGTTCTTGTAAAACTTGGAAAAGCAATATACTTGAATAACAGCTTGAAAACAATTTCTCCTAAATCACTAATTATCTGGACTTAACAGGATACATGACATATAATCCTCTTATATTTGGGTAATTAGGGTTTCTGTGGCATATAAACTAGAATTGAACTTAACCCTCTAATTGGAATCAAGTGACCAAGGAATTGTCGGTTGATGAATGTTAGAGGAGATTAAAAAGGTCTAAAGAATTAGGGTTTAGTCACATATAGTTTTCCATGAATTAAATCTTGCATGATTAAAATAGTTGGTAAGAAATAGAAATTCGAAAGATAAACAACTCCGAAACCTTAAATGTTTTCTCATATATATATTTCACAACCCATTTACTGTTTGCTTTCTAATTCTCTGAATTTACTGTTTAATGCTAGTGAACTCTCAAACATCATTTTTTGTTTGTCTAACTAAGCCAATCACTCTAGCATTGTTGCTTAATCCATCAATGCTCGTGGGATCGACCATCACTCACCTGAGGTATTACTTGGTACGACCCGATACACTTGCCAGTTAGTTTGTGCACTTTAAATTCCACACCAATCCACAATTCCATCCTCCAAATAGAGAATTTGCATCTGTCCACATGGAACTAAACGAAGGCATTCAGCGTTTAGCACCAAAAGAAGGACCAAGATCTCCATCCTCTCTGCCGGGTGTGCGTATGCACAAACTGCTATCTCTCCCCCAGGCATCCGTACGCACAGATTTGTGCGTGTACGCATGAGCAGCTTTGTCGCGAAATTTTTTTTTGTAAACACGTTACCAATGCTAAACGCCGAGACTGGCGTTTAGCAATACTAGCGCCTCATAGTCTAATTCAACAGAGGAGTTTGATTTTGAAAAAAGTAATGGCGTGGGCCCCACTTCTTATATCTCTCTTCCCCGCCAAACCCACCCCCACTCTACCAATCAAATTCCATCAAATCCCTTAATCTCTCTTCCCCATCCCCTTCTCTACCGTTACCCCACCCCTCTCAACCAACCTTCATTTAATTCCAATTCAATTTTTTTTACCCTTTCCCTTCCCAGCCCAACCGAACCTTGCCCCTCCCCACTCCCTATATATACCTTTTTACCCAACCCTTTTATCTCACACCACAAATCCCACTTCTATTACGTTTTTTGATCTCAATTCTAATTTCTCTTATCCCACCCCCTACATAATCATACCACAATTTTTTAGCCACATCCTCCTGCCATTATCCCGCTTTCTCTTTCTTTCTTCGCCCCTTACTTACTTCCCCCATTATTTTTTTTATTTTTCTTTGCTCGAGGATGAGTAATCTTCTTAAGTTTGGTGTGGCTGCACCGCTTTTCTTTTATCTGAGCATTACCTATGACACCCAAAGGAGGAGAGTCTTCCTCTAGGAAGAGGAAAGAGAAGGCCCCAGTGACTGGTCCCTATGATTCAAACCGGTTTAGCTCCAAGGTGCATGAGGAGCACCTTCATGAGATCACTGGGAGAAAGAAGGTTATTCCGGAAGTCCGATTTGACCTCAAGCCAGACGAGTATCCAAAAATTTAGGCTGAGATCTAGAGGAGGGGCTGGGATATATTGTGCAACCCAGTTACTGAGGTGGGCCAACTGATGGTCCAAGAGTTCTACGCCAATGCTTGAATCACACACTAGCATGTGAAGGGCATAAAACCAGCCCCAAGAACCGACGCACGATGGTTAGAGGGTAGATTCTGGAGTTTGTCCACAGAGGGTAAGAGAGATACTCCGATTGCCACAGACTGGAGATGATCCTCGTTCCTATATTGAGAGGATTAACAATGACCGGAGGTCGGATCAGATACTTGCAGATATATGCCTTTCGAGAGCTCTGTGGAGGCTCGATTCCGAGGGACAGCCTTACCAGTTGGGGCGACACGATTTGAGGCCGATTGCTCGAGGGTGTTTGGAGTTTATTCAGTTCTCCATCATTCTGATGAGTAACCGTTCTGTGGTTACTATAGATCGAGCAGCGAAGATCCATTATATCATGCTCGGGATTGAGGTGGAGGTGGAGGTGGAGAAGGAGATTCCACAGGAGATCTACAGCATTGTTTCCAATGCCTCCTCCCACTCCAAGCTGGCATTGCTGCACCTTTTCTACCGCATCTCTGATGCTGCTAGAGTGCGTATTGAGCATGATACCCTTATTCCCATTGAGAGGTCCATCTCCAAGAAGACCATGGAGTATGCTCGGGAGTGTGTAAGAGTCCCGAGAGAGGAGCTAGTCCCCCCACCTCAGTCGGAGCAGCCTGTGATGCCTCAGAGACACTACTTCCCTCCATAGGAGTATTGGCATCAGCTGATGTTCCAAGGGTTACCTGAAACAGGGAGGTCGATATCGGATAAGATCTTCTGATCTAGCCAGTGATACCGTGCCTGACATGTTGGAGCTTGAGACGCTGCTGGTCCTCGATCACCGGAGGGGGGTGGTACTTGCAAGAGACTCCGATGCTTAAGTCAGTACGGGCTTTAGACAGGTTTTTTGTAGAATTGGAGTATATCTTATACCTGGGTGCTCTAGTGTATTTATAGTAGTGCTTTGATGATCTTCCTTTGAGATAAGTCGGTTATCTTATCTTATCTTTTGGGAGGAGATCTTTATCTTTTGTCCAACCGCCTTCTGGTAGGCGGTGGTTCCTTGCCTCTGGGCCCTCTTGGGCCTCAGAGGCACTTGTCTGAGCTCTTTTGCAAAGAGGTCAGCGATAGGCCAACCTTTCATGAGGTCGGTCCCTTTATCTTCATCCAACTCGGCCTTATAGCTCGAACCGGTGTATGAATAGTGCCCCTGCTCGAGCTTCGATCTTTGAGTAAGTCGTGCTCGAGAATTAGTTTGGTCGGGTTCGAGTAGCTCCTTCCTGCGTGGGTCCAGTGTTGTTCTGCTTAAATATGAAGCGTTTTTAGCTCTTTAATTGCGGCGCGCTTTCGGGGTATGTTTTACTTCCTTGGGAACGTGCGAGCGCTTTAAAAGCCTTTTAATAGGGCTTTAACTCCTTTTTGCCATTTCGTTCCCTCCTTCATTTAAAATTAGAGAGATTTTGGTTTTTTTCAGTTCTTTCTTTTGCCTTCGTCTGTTTCGTTTTCATTTTTTTGAAAAGGAAGATCTCTTTCTCTGCTTTTGATTTGCCCCAATGTTTTCTTCTTTCTTTGAAGTTTTAAAGCATTTGTTGGACCGTTCGTGCTTTCGCTACGCACCCATCGTTGCCTCTTGTTCTCCTTTACAGGTTGGTACTTTGCTTCATACCCTTTCTCGTTTTATGTGTTTTAATTGTCATCCTTCTTTGTGCTTTACTACTGCATGCTTTCTTTTTGCACAAAGTTTTGATCTTGCTGAGCTTCTTTTGAAAAGGTTGAAGCTTTCTGGTGATTTATTGCATGCCTTTGTTTCTTCAAAGTTGCGATTTTTATCTCTGTTGCTTCGTTTGGGGAAATATAGGCGCTTAGGTGAACCGTTTTTAGTTGCGCTCTTTTCTTTTTGGTGAAGGGGCTAGTGTTTTGATTTTTGTTGACTTTCCTGTGTGTTTCTTCCTCTCTGCATCTGTCTTGCCTCCAAAAGATGCCCCTGGGTTTTTGGTGATGATTTTCTTGTTGCTTTTGTGAATCCTGGGGTGCCCTTTTGCTACTATGCCTGTTGTTTGCTGGTTGTTTCTTCGTTTTCTGTTTCTTTCCGAGTTGTTTGGTAGTGAACCCTCTTTCTTTTTTCTTACTGTAGGTATAGTTGTTCTATGTCTTCACGTAAAAATATTGTCGAGATGTCTTCAAAGGTTTCCCCTGGTATGACTGACTGGTTAGATTCTATAGTGTTGATGTGTGTCACTATGGCCGACCCAGAGTACTGTGAGAAACATAGGAGATTTCATAGGATCTGTGAGTGTAGAGAGGACGAGAAAAATTATGAACTGGTGTCACCTGACCCAGAGGAGAGAGTTAGCTTCCCTCCTTTAGATCGGACAGAGCGTCCTTTCTTTTATGCATATGACTATTTCTTTAGCCAACTAGGTATTATCCTTCCTTTTACTGCTTTCGAAACCAAACTCTTATGGAACTGTAATGTGGCCCATTCACAGCTTCATCCCAATTCTTGGGCTTTTATAAAGATTTTCCAGTTGCTGTGTTAAGAACTAGGTGTACGTCCTTCCCAGTCCCTTTTCCTTTACTTTTTTGTGCTAACCAAACCTGGAGTGGCCAAGAAGAAGGTTTCTTGGATCTCCTTTCGGCCTACCTAAGGAAGGAAGGTTTTTTTCATGTATGATGACTCTTTTTGTGACTTTAAAAATTTTTATTTTAAAGTCTGAGCTGTTGAGAATGTTCGTCCTTTCTTCCTGGATGAAAACGATGAGCCGACCTTTCCCTTATTGTGGCAGAAAGATACAGTAGTTCTTAAGTACCCCTGGGAAAGTTTAGATAAAGTAGAACAGGCCTTTGTGGGTGTTTTAAAGGAGCATTGGGGGGAACCTCCTCATCTGGACACAAAGAGATTTCTAGGAGATCCTTCCCTCTTCCGTTCCGAACTAGGTAGTATCTGACCTCTTTTTTCATAGAAAAGGTTTTCTTTTATTGTTTAGGATCTTGTCCTTTTTGTAACTGTTTTCCTGGCTTATTTTCAGAGATGGTGTCCTCTTTAGATTCGATAAAAATGTTTTGCAAAACAAAGAAGGCAGTGGCTGCCCAGAACTTGTCAAAGAAGACTTCGGGTGAGGGTTCTTTGGAACAGTTGCCTCCGAATAAACCGGCAACTGATACTCAGTGTCCGAGGAAGATTATTTTGACCCCACGAGTATGGACGGCTTTATGCTATTAAGGAGTCTTCGGTTCATATTATTAAGGCCTTTCTGAAGGATGCCAAGTCTAAGTACAATAGGATTAAGGATTTGAAGGATGAGTTTGAGGCCAAGGTTGTTAAATTGGAGCTTGATGTTGAGAAGGAGAATGCTCGAGCTACTGTGGCGGAGGCAACTGCAAACCTGGCCGAGGACATGGCCAAGAAAGCCAAGGAGAGCTATAGCCGGACCTATGGCGAGCTGTTGGAAACTAGGGAGAGACATCAATCTGCTTAGGATGATTATGCCGAGCTTCAGGACCATTTGGTGTGCAGCATGAGCGATATGTATGAAAATCTGAAGGCCTAGGTTTGGGTTCTTGCTCCCGACGTCGATCTCTCTTCATTTAGTATGGACGACATAGTGGAGAATGGCAAGATTGTGCCTGCCCCAAATGATGATGATGAGGGTCCTCCCCTTGTGCCGCCAGCTAAGGTTTCTACAGCTTCGGCTACTACAGCCCCTTCTGCCGAGGTGGTCCCTTCTAGGCCTGAGCCTGATTTGGAGATTCTAAATGGGTCGGATAGAGTTATTAGTGCCACTCTTATCTCAACTATCCCACCTTCTCCGCAAGATGTAGCTACCAGGGCGAACTTGGATCCCTTATTGGTCATGCACCGGTCCGAGCTATAAGGCCAAGTTGGATGAAGACAAAGGGACCGACCTCATGAAAGGTTGGCCCATTGCCGACCTCTTCGCAAAAGAGCTCGGACAAGCATCTCTGAGGCCCAAGAGGGCCCAAAGGCAAGGAACCACCGCCTACCAGAAGGCGGTTGGACAAAAGATAAAGATCTCCTCCCAAAAGATAAGATAAGATAACCGACTTATCTCAAAAGAAGATCATCAAAGCACTACTATAAATACACTGGAGCACCTAAGTATAAGATATACTCCAATTCTACAAAAAACCTGCCTAAAGCCCGTACTGACTTAAGCATCGGAGTCTCCTGCAGGTACTATTCCCCTCCGATGATCGAGGACCAGCAGCGTCTCAAGCTCCAACAAGTCGGGCACGGCAGCTCTGGCTAGATCAGAAGATCTCATCCGAGATCGACCTCCCTGTTTCAGGTAACCCTTGGAACTTTGGCACCGTTGTCAGGGAATCTGGAACTCATCCTATCACCATGGCGAACAACCCTGCCAATGACCTCAACTCGGGATTAGAAAAAGGAACGCCACTTAAGAACATGAATTCCACGCCAAACTCCCCATAAGGCACACACCAATCCAAGGGAGACAAGCAGAATCAAAACGCAGAAATCTAGATGCTATTCGTGAATAGCAGGACCACCTCAAACAGCTCGAACAAGAAGCCGAGTGCCAGCGCGAAGCCGAGCATGATCTCCGGAGAGAAATAAGACAGCGTTGAGAGCTAGAAGACAAACTCTTGAAGCTCGAAGCTGACCTCAAAACTAAAGCAGCTCGGTCCAACCACGAAGATAGCCCCCACAAGGACCAAGACCCGTTCACGAAAGAAATCATGAAGGCTAAAGTCCCGAAGGACTTCAAAGCCCCTGACATGACCCTATATGATGGTACGTCCAACCCAAGTCATCACCTCAGCAACTTCAGAAGCCAGATGTACCTCACAGATGCCTCAGACGCAACTCGTTGCAAAGCCTTCCCGACCACCCTGACCAAGACGGCGATAAAGTGGTTCGACAGCCTACCACCAAGGTTGATCACAAGCTTCGACGACCTTGCCAAGAAGTTCTTAGCCAGGTTCTCTATCCAGAAGGACAAAACCAAGCACGCTCCAAGTCTGCTAGGGATTAAACAAGGAGATCGGGAAAGCCTCCGCAGTTACATGGAGAGATTCAATAAAGCATACCTTGACATACAAAACCTTCCTACAGAAGCAGCGATTTTGGGACTCATCAACGGTTTGCGAGAAGGACCCTTTATCCACTCCATATCCAAGAAACACCCAACATCCCTGAACGAAGTACAAGAACGGGCAGAAAAGTATTGTGGAGGATAACTCCCACTTAGGAGAAACCTCAAAAACTGGATTCTCCTACCCACCTCGGGACAAGGATAGGGTCTAGGAAAAAAAAGAAGACCAACCTACTGAGAAACCTAGAAAGTACCATAACTACACCCCTCTTCGGGTGTCCCTTGTGGATGTTTACTGAGAGATATGCAACACTGAGAAAATCCCACCCCCTCACCCGATTAAACACAAGAGAGGATAAAGTCGGATAGAGTATTGCGAATACCACCGAATCTACGGACATCCTACCAACGAGTGCTACGACCTGAAGAATGTCATAGAAAATTTGGCACGAGAAGGGCGACTAGATCGGTTCTTAGCCAATACAACGCCAATGCCAATCTCCACCGAACACTGGTAGACCAAGAAAGCTCTGCGGATATCCTGTTCAAATCCGCCTTTGACAAGCTCGGCCTACAAGAAAAAGAGGTCAAAGCATATCCTAATAGCTTATTCGGGCTCGGAGACACCCCAATCCAATCACTTGGGTATATCCCACTACACACAACCTTCGAAAAAGAACACGGTCTAGAACGTTAAGTATAGACTACATCGTAGTCGACGTGAGCTCAGCATACAACGCCCTCATAGGTTGGACAACGCTAAATCAGCTCGCTGCAGTGGTCTCCACTCCACACCTATGCATGAAGTTCCCAACGCCAGAAGGGATCGCCACCGTAAAAAGAGACCAAAAACTCGTGCGACGCTGTTACAACAAAAGTCTGAACCTCAAGGGTGACCCCAGAGGAAAAGAAGCCAACACTATTGAACTCGGGGGAACCCGAGCTCACAAAGAACTTCGGCCCCAACCAGAAGGCGAGACCAAAGAAGTTCATATTGGAGATACTGATGAATCCATTTTTGATGATGATTTTTTGTTAGAATTGGATGGATTTTCATCATATAAACTTGCACTTATTCCCTTGAATAGCATGCTTTTTAACTTTCCTTCCAAATTGTGCTTAAATATGAAATTGTGCTCTTTTGTGCTTAATTTAATCTATTTTTTTCCATTTGCCTTCCATTCGATACCTTGATGTTGTTTGTGAGTGATTCTAGGTGTATACGGTAGGAATGGGTTGGAGAAAATGGAAGAAGAGCATGCAAAGTGGAGGAAACATGAAGAATCAAAGGATATGAGCTCAGAGACGTGTGCGTGTGCACGGCTACCTGTGCGTATGCACAGCTGCCCAATCAAAGCGTGTGGATTGCTTTGAGCGCGTCGCGCGTCCATTCAAGCATCGCCTAGTGTGCGTGCACATGGCTACTTGTGCGTACGCACAGGACTGGATTTCTCGCTAGGTGTGCGGACGCACGCATCTGTGCATCCGCACAGGTGTCTGCACATGACTTCATTAAAATGGCACGTGACTCACGATTTGGGGGCTTTGGAGGCCCATTTCTAAAGTCTTCTAGCTCGTATTGGAGGGGAAATGGGAGACATAACATAACATATCATTAGGATAGTTTTAGGAGTAGTAGTAGGAAGCTTTAGTTAGTTTTTCTCTAAGTTTTTCATCATCTCTATTAGGGTTTATATTAGGGTTTTACATTCAAGTGCCATTTCCATTTTTGATATTGGATTTTGCTAGCTTTCATTGTAAGTATTCTCTTGTTATTACTCTTTATAGTTACATTGTCATTACTCTTTCTTCTAATTCAAGTTATAGTTTAATTTTGCTTCTCTCTTGCAATTTTAATTTCTTGTTGATGAATTTGATGTTTGATGTTTGTTTCATACTTCCTTTTGTTATTCTTGTTGATTGAAATCAATTGTTGCTTTTAGTTTCAAGCCTTTTCTCATTTTCTCCATGTTTAAAGTTTTTTCCCACCAAGTGTTTGACAAAATGTCAAACATGGTTTTAGGCTAAATTTTTTGTTCTTGGCTTAGGTAAAGTGAGCAATTGGGTTTCTAGAGTTGGAATGTCCAACATTTAGTTTCAATTCTTGGATTTTTTAGGATTTGTGGGTTGGGAACACTTATGCTCATTTAACTTACTTTCCGATGTGAGGGTTGATCAAGTGAGATTAATCCATCATAATTGTCATAGTTGTGGTTCCAACAAGGAAAGTGTTCCGGGGGTTACCTGAAACTGTAGGTTGATCTCGGTCGAGATCTTCGATGGTGGCCGGAGCTGACGTGTCCGACTAGTTGGGCTTGGTGGTGCTATTGATCCTTCGTCACCGGAGGGTGGTGGTACTGCAAGAGACTCCGATGCTTAAGTTAGCATGGGCTTTAAGCAGGTTTTTAGTAGAATCAGAGTATGAGTTATACCTGGGTGCTCCAGTGTATTTATAGTAGTATAGGTTGACCTTTCTAGATAAGATAAGTTAGTTATCTTATCTTTATCTTTTAAGTGAGGTCATCTTATCTCTTAAGGGAACCGCCCTTATCTTTCTAGGCTTTAAATGCCTTTAGATTGAGTTGTATCCCTTCATTTGGGCCTGTTTGGGCCTCTCATGTCGATTGGGCCGAACTATTTTTAAAGAAGAGGTCGGGGGTCCTAACCTAAAGAGGTCGGTCGCTTTGTCTTCAGTCAGTCCGGGTCAGACAGCTCGACCCAGGTATGAACAGTGCCCCTGCTTGAGCTTGATTTTATCTCTAAGGTCGCGTCTTCAGACTTCGATCTTTTGGAGAAGTCGAGCTCGAGCATTTTAGCCTTTTTGTCGATCTTCGTATAACTTCTGCTGGTCTCCTTTGAATGCGGAGCGTTTTTTTTCTTTTTCGTTGTTTAATTACTGCGCGCGTTGTGCTTCCTTGGGAACGTGCGAGGTTTTAAATGCTCATTAACTCCCCTTTTGCCGTTTCCCTTCCTTCCCTCTTTTCCTTTCACTTTGAATTTTGAAGTCTCATCTTTCAGTTTCTTTCTTCCTTTCTTTTCGCTCTTGCTTTGCTGCCTCACTTTGTTTTTCTTTGACTCTTTGTGCTCCGTCGTTTCACTTTGGAGTGCTTCATCCCCTCTGTCTGCTTCGACTTAAGGGTATTTGATCGTTGCCCCCTTTGTTCCTTGGTTTCATTTCTCCTTACAGGTTGGTATCTCTTCCTCCATTCTTTTATTTTGATAGTTTGTTTTGGTACTGCATGCCTCTGATTTATTTGCTTGCTGTAGCATATTGTCTTTGCACTTTCGTACCTTTGAGCCTTTAATTTTCTTTGCCTCGAAGCAGTCGTTTGGTGTGGACTGCGCTGTTCTTCTCTTTGAGCCATCATTATCTTCTCCTCTGCAGTTTAGTGTTTTTTCTCTTTTTTTTCTTTTTTGACGGCTTATGCATGCTTTTGTGAGGTTTTGACCTTGACTTTGAAAAACTTTGATTCCTCTTATGAAAAGGTTGCGTATTTTTGTATCTTGATCCACTATTTTATGATTTTCCTTGTCGCTTGTCTTTTGGGAGGAATGTGTGTCTTCTGATGTTTTTGCTTTCCTAGGATTATATTAGAGCCATTCCTGCATTTCTGCGTGTCTTCGTTTCTGGGTTTACTACTTTATTTGAATCATTTTGGTGAAGAGAAGTTGTAGTCTTGATGGTCCTTGGTGAAAATTTCTCACTGCTTTGTGATGTTACTAGAAGAGGATTGTTTGTGAGATGGTTAGGGCATAAATCGTTGGTTTCCTTCTTTTCTGTTTCCTGCCTTTGCCTCCAAAGGGTGCCCCTGGGTTTTAGTGTGAATCCTGGGATTTTCCTTTTACTGCCGTATATGACTCTTGATGCTCATATGTTATTGCCCGAGTTACTTCCTTATTTGCCCGAGTTGTTTGGTAGTAACCCATTTTTCCTTTTTCTCACTGTAGGAATAGTTGTCCTATGTCTTCTCGCAAAAATATTGTCGAGATGTCTACCAAGGTCCCAGAGGGCATGTCTGATTGACTAGATTCTATTGTCTTGATATGTGTTACGGTGGCTGACCCTGAGTACTACGTGCGGCTTAGAAGGCACCTGATGAGCGGATAATTTATACGCTTTTTGGCATTGTTTTTAGTATGTTTTTAGTAGGATCTAGTTACTTTTAGGGATGTTTTCATTATCTTTTATGTTAAATTCACATTTCTGGACTTTACTATGAGTTTGTGTGTTTTTCTGTGATTTCAGGTATTTTCTGGCTGAAATTGAGGGACTTGAGCAAAAATCAGATTCAGAGGTTGAAGAAGGACTGCTGATGCTGTTGGATTCTGACCTCCCTGCACTCAAAGTGGATTTTCTGGAGCTAGAGAACTCAAAATGGCGCGCTTCTAATTGCGTTGGAAAGTAGACATCCAGGGCTTTCCAGCAATGTATAATAGTTTATACTTTGGCCGAGTTTAGACGACGTAAAAGGGCGTTGAACACCAGTTCTACGCTGCTGTCTGGAGTTAAACGCCAGAAACAAGTCACAAACCAGAGTTGAACGCCAGAAATACGTTACAACCTGGCGTTCAACTCCAGAAAGAGCCTCTGCACGTGTAACATTCAAGCTCAGCCCAAGCACACACCAAGTGGGCCCCGGAAGTGGATTTATACATCAATTACTTACTTCTGTAAACCCTAGTAACTAGTTTAGTGTAAATAGAACTTTTCACTATTGTATTAGAGATCCTGAGTTTTATCTTTGGAATCATCTTTGGACGCCTGGTTCTTAGATCATGGGGGCTGGCCGCACAGCCATGCCTAGACCTTTCACTTATGTATTTTTAACGGTAGAGTTTCTACACTCCATAGATTAAGGTGTGGAGCTCTGCTGTTCGTCAAAGATTAATGCAAAGTACTACTGTTTTTCTATTCAACTCAACTTATTCCGCTTCTAAGATATTCATTCGCACTTCAACCTGAATGTGATGAACGTGACAATCATCATCATTCCTTATGAACGCGTGCCTGACAACCACTTCCGTTCTACCTTAGATTGAATGAGTATCTCTTAGATCTCTTAATCAGAATCTTCGTGGTGTAAGCTAGAATGATGGCGGCATTCAAGAGAATCTGGAAAGTCTAAACCTTGTCTGTGGTATTCCGAGTAGGATTCAATGATTGAATGACTGTGACGAGCTTCAAACTCGCGAGTGCTGGTCGTAGTGACAGACGCAAAAAGGAGGGTGAATCCTATTCCAGCATGATCGGGAATCTCAGATGATTAGCCGTGCCGTGACAGGGCATCTTGGACCATTTTCACAAGAGGAGGGGATGTAGCCACTGACAACGGTGATGCCCTTGCATAAAACCAGCCATGGAAAGGAGTAAGACTGATTGGATGAAGGCAGCAGGAAAGCAGAGGTTCAGAGGAACGAAAGCATCTCTATACACTTATCTGAAATTCTCACCAATGAATTACATAAGTGTTTCTATCCCTATTCTATGTTTACTTATTAATTAATTTCGAAAACTACATAACTATTTTATATCCGCCTGACTGAGATTTACAAGGTGACCATAGCTTGCTTCATACCAACAATCTCCGTGGGATTCAACCCTTACTCACGTAAGGTATTACTTGGACGACCCAGTGCACTTGCTGGTTAGTTATGCGAAGTTGTGAAGATATGTTTAGACCATGGTTCTGTGCATCCGTTTTTGGTGCCATCACCAGGGAATCAATTTCGAACAATAATTCAAAACCTGAGTAACAATTTCGCATACCAAGTTTTTGGCGTCGTTGCCGGGGATTGTTCGAGTTTGGACAATTGACGGTTCATCTTGTTGCTCAGATTGGGTAACTTTCTTTTCGTTTTCTTTTCAAAAAGTTTTCAAAAATTTTTCAAAAAAAATCTTTCAAAAATTTCTCCTTTGTTTTCGAAAAAATTTTAAAATAAAATAGTTTTCAAAAATATATTTTTCTTCAGAATTTTTAAGAATGAATTCTAGTGTTTCATGAGCATATGAAGCCTGACTGGCTGTAAAGCCATGTCTAAATTCTTTTGGACTGAGGCTTCCAAACCATCAGCATAGAAGCAAGTTACCTTGATAAGTAATGAGCAGTATATTCTCTGATGTTACATGCTAAAGCTTGGCTGGCTATTAAGCCATGCCTGACCCTTTGATTGGAGCTTTAGACTAAAGAGCATAAGATTCCTGGAATTCATATTAAAAATTTTGGAATCCTTATTTTTCTTTTTTTCAAAATGATTTTCGAAAAAATTAAAAGAAAAAAATACAAAAAAAATTAGAAAATCATAAAAATCAAAAATATTTTTTGTGTTTCTTGTTTGAGTCTTGAGTCATGTTATAAGTTTGGTGTCAATTGCATGTTCATCTTGCATTTTTCGAAAAAAATTCATGCATTCATAGTGTTCTTCATGATCTTCAAGTTGTTCTTGGTAAGTCTTCTTGTTTGATCTTTGCATTTGCATGTTTTTTGTCTCTTCTTGTTTTTCATATGCATTCCTGAATTCCTTATGTCTAAGCATTAAAGAATTCTAAGTTTTGTGTCTTGCATGTCTTCTTTGCATTAAAAATTTTTCAAAAATGTGTTCTTGATGTTCATCATGATCTTCATAGTGTTCTTGGTGTTCATCTTGACATTCATAGCATTCTTACATGCGTTCATTGTTTTGATCCATAACTTTCATGCATTGCATCATTTTTCTTGTTTTTCTATCTCATCATAAAAATTCAAAAATAAAAAAAAAATATCTTTCCCTTTTTCTCTCTTAAAATTTCGAAAATTACATTTGACTTTTTCAAAAACTTTTAAAATCTAGTTGTTTTTATGAGTCAAATCAAATTTTCAATTTAAAAAAATCTTATCTTTTTCAAAATCTTTTTCAAAAATCAAATCTTTTTTCAATTTTTTTAGTTATTTTCGAAAATTTCAAAAATATTTTTCAAAAATCTTTTTCTTAATTTTACATCATATTTTCGAAAATAACATCATCAAATAATGTTTTGATTCAAAAATTTCAAGTTTGTTACTTACTTGTTAAGAAAGATTCAAACTTTAAGTTCTAGAATCATATCTTGTGATTTCTTGTGAATCAAGTCATTAATTGAGATTTTAAAAATCAAATCTTTTTCAGAAACTAATTTCTATCATATCTTTTCAAAAATATCTTCTTATCTTACCTTTTTCAAAAAAAAAAGTGATTGCAAAATATCTTTTCTAACTTCCTAACTTCTTATCTTTTCAAAATTTGTTTCAACTAACTAACTAACTTTTTGTTTGTTTCTTACCTTTTTCAAAACTACCTAACTAACTCTCTCTCTCTAATTTTCGAAAAAATCTTCCCTCTTTTTCAAAATTTCTTTTTAATTAGACTACTTATTTTATTTTTTATTTGAATTTTTGAAAAACTACTAACCTTTTTCAAAAACTATTTTCGAAAATCACTAACCCTTTTTCAAAACAATTTTCGAAAATTCTTCTCTCTCATCTCCTTCTAATTATTTATTCATCTACTAACACTTCTCTTCATCTCATATCACTGCTCCTATCCTTACCCTTATGTTTGGATTCTTCATTCTACTTCACCCCTATTCCTTTTCTTATTCTACTAATAAGGAACCTCTTTACTGTGACATAGAGGATTCCTCTTCCTTTCTTTTTCTCTTCTCTTTCTTATGAGCAGGGACAAAGAAAAAGGCATTCTTGTTGAAGCTGATCCAGAACCTGAAAGGACTCTGAAGAGAAAACTAAGAGAAGCTAAATTACAACAATCCAGAGACAACCTTATTGAAAATTTTGAACAAGTAAAGGAGATGGCAGCCGAACCCAACAACAACAATGCAAGGAGAATGCTTGGTGACTTTACTACACCTAATTCCAATTTACATGGAAGAAGCATCTCCATTCCTACCATTGGAGCAAATAATTTTGAGCTGAAACCTCAGCTAGTTTCTCTGATGCAGCAGAACTGCAAGTTTCATAGACTTTCATCTGAAGATCCTTTTCAGTTCTTAACTGAATTCTTGCAGATCTGTGATACTGTTAAGACTAATGGAGTAGATCCTGAAGTCTACAGGCTCATGCTTTTCCCATTTGCTGTAAGAGACAGAGCTAGAATATGGTTAGACTCTCAACCTAAAGATAGCCTGAACTCTTGGGATAAGCTGGTCACGGCTTTCTTAGCCAAGTTCTTTCCTCCTCAAAAGCTGAGCAAGCTTAGAGTGGATGTTCAAACCTTCAAACAAAAAGATGGTGAATCCCTCTATGAAGCTTGGGAAAGATACAAACAGTTAACCAAAAAAGTGTCCTTCTGACATGCTTTCAGAATGGACCATCCTGGATATATTCTATGATGGTTTATCTGAGCTATCAAAGATGTCATTGGACACTTCTGCAGGTGGATCCATTCATCTAAAGAAAATGCCTGCAGAAGCTCAAGTACTCATTGATATGGTTGCTAATAACCAGTTCATGTACACTTCTGAGAGGAATCTTGTGAGTAATGGGACGCCTATGAAGAAGGGAGTTCTTGAAATTGATACTCTGAATGCCATATTGGCTCAGAACAAAATATTGACTCAGCAAGTCAATATGATTTCCCAGATTCTGAATGGAATGCAAGCTGCATCCAACAGTACTCAAGAGGCATCTTCTGAAGAAGAAGCTTATGATCCTGAGAACCCTGCAATAGCAGAGGTAAATTACTTAGGTGAACCTTATAGAAACACCTATAATCCATCATGGAGAAATCATCCAAATCTCTCATGGAAGGATCAAAGGCCTCAACAAGGCTTTAATAATGGTGGAAGAAACAGGTTTAGCAATAGCAATCCTTTTCCATCATCCACTCAGCAACAGACAGAGAACTCTGAACAAAGTACCTCTAATTTAGCAAACTTAGTCTCTGATCTATCCAAGGCCACTATAAGTTTCATGAATGAAACAAGGTCTTCCATTAGAAATTTGGAAGCACAAGTGGGCCAGCTGAGTAAAAGGATCACTGAAATCCCTCCTAGTACTCTCCCAAGCAATACAGAAGAAAATTCAAAGAGAGAGTGCAAAGCCATTGATATTACCAAAATGGCCGAACCCAAAGAGGGAGAGGAGGACGTGAATCCCAGTGAGGAAGACCTCCTGGGACGTCCAGTGATCAATAAGGAGTTTCCCTCTGAGGAACCAAAGGAATCTGAGGCTCATCTAGAGACCATAGAGATTTCATTGAACCTCCTTATGCCCTTCATGAGCTCTGATGAGTATTCCTCTTCTGAAGAGAATGAGGATGTTACTGAAGAGCAAGCTGCCAAGTTCCTTGGTGCAATCATGAAGCTAAATGCTAAATTATTTGGCATTGATACTTGGGAAGATGAACCTCCCTTATTCACCAATGAACTAAGTGATCTAGATCAACTGACATTGCCTCAGAAGAGACAAGATCCTGGAAAGTTCATAATACCTTGTACTATAGGCACCATGATCTTTAAGGCTCTGTGTGACCTTGGTTCAGGGATAAACCTCATGCCCCTCTCTGTAATAGAGAAACTGGGAATCTATGGGGTACAAGCTGCTAAAATCTCATTAGAGATGGCAGACAATTCAAGAAAATAGGCTTATGGACAAGTAGAGGACGTGTTAGTAAAGGTTGAAGGCCTTTACATCCCTGCTGATTTCATAGTCCTAGACACTGGAAAGGAAGAGGATGAATCCATCATCCTAGGAAGACCTTTCCTAGCCACAGCAAGAACTGTGATTGATGTGGACAGAAGAGAATTGATCCTTCAGATAAATTAGGACAACCTTGTGTTTACAACTCAAGGATCTCTCTCTGCATCCATGGAGAGGAAGCATAAAAAGCTTCTCTCAAAGCAGATTCACACAAAGCCCCCACAGTCAAACTCTAAGTTTGGTGTTGGAAAGCCACAACCAAACTCTAAGTTTGGTGTCAAACCCCCATATCCAAACTCTAAGTTTGGTGTTGGGAGGTTTCAACAAAGCTCTGCACATCTGTGAGGCTCCATGAGAGCTCACTGTCAAGCTATTGACATTAAAAGAAGTGCTTGTTGGGAGGCAACCCAATGTTTATTTATCTAATTTTTATTGTTTTTTTCATGTTTTATTAGGTTCATGATCATGTGGAATCACAAAATAAATATAAAAATTGAAAACGGAATCAAAAACAGCAGAAGAAAAATCACACCCTGGAGGAAGACCTTACTGGCATTTAAACGCCAGTAAGAAGCATGTTTTGGGCGTTCAACGCCAGAACAGAGTATGGTTCTGGCGTTGAACGCCAGAAATGGGCAGCATCTGGGCGTTTGAATGCCAGAAATGCACCCTGGAGGAGAGCTGACGCTGAACGCCCAGAACAAGCATGGTTCTGGCGTTCAACGCTAGAAATAGGCAACAAATGGGCGTTCAATGCCCAGAACAAGCACCAACCTGGCGCTGAACGCCCAGAGTTGTGTGCAAAGGCATTTTACATGCCTAATTTGGTGCAAGGTTGTAAATCCTTAAGCACCTCAGGATCTGTGGACCCCATAGGATCACCACGGGATATCTAGACCCCACAGGATCCCCACCTACCTCCACTCACTTCTTCTCACCCATCTTTCACACAATCCCATAAACACTCTTCCCCAAAACCCTTCACCAATCACCTCAATCTCTCTTTCCCATCACCTCTTTACCACTCACATCCATCCACTCTTCCCCATAAACCTACCTCATAAACTCCACCTACCTTCAAAATTCAAAATCAATTTCCTACCCAAACCCACCCTATATGGCCGAAACTTAACCCCCCTCCCTCCCCTATCTAAAGCCTTCCATTCTTCCTCATTTTCAAACAACACAACCCTCTCTTCTCTTCTTGGCCGAAACACAACCCCTTCTCCCTCTCCTCCATTTCTTCTTCTTCTTCATCTATTCTTTCTTCTATTGCTCGAGGGCGAGCAAAATTCTAAGTTTGGTGTGGTAAAAGCATAAGCTTTTTGTTTTTTCCATTACCATTGATGGCACCTAAGACCGGAGAATCCTCTAGAAAAGGGAAAGAGAAGACAAAAGCTTCCACCTCCGAGTCATGGGAGATGGAAAGGTTCATCTCCAAAGCCCATCAAGACCACTTCTATGATGTTGTGGCCAAGAAGAAGGTGATCCCTGAGGTCCCTTTCAAACTCAAAAGAAATGAGTATCCGGAGATCCGACATGAAATTCAAAGAAGAGGTTGGGAAGTTCTAACAAACCCCATCCAACAAGTCGGCATCCTAATGGTTCAAGAGTTCTATGCTAATGCATGGATCACTAGGAACCATGATCAAAGTAAGAACCCGAACCCAAAGAATTATCTCACCATGGTTCGGGGGAAATACTTAGATTTTAGTCCGGAAAATGTGAGGTTGGCGTTCAACTTGCCAAACATGAAAGAGAACGCACGCCCCTACACAAGGAGAGTCAACTTTGATCAAAGGTTGGACCAAGTCCTCATGGACATATGTGTAGAAGGAGCTCAATGGAAGATTGACTCAAAAGGCAAACCGGTTCAACTAAGAAGACTGGACCTTAAGCCTGCAACTAGAGGATGGTTGGAGTTCATTCAATGCTCAATCATTTCCACTAGCAACCGGTCTGAAGTTACTATAGATCGGGCCATCATGATCCATAGCATCATGATTGGAGAAGAGGTGGAAGTTCATGAGATTATACCTCAAAAACTCTACAAGGTGGCTGACAAGTCCTCCACTATGGCAAGGTTAGCCTTTCCTCACCTCATTTGCCACCTATGCAATTCGGCTGGGATTGACATAGAGGGAGATATCCTCATTAAAGAGGACAAGCCCATCACTAAGAAAAAGATGGAGCAAGCAAGAGAGCCCATTCATGGAGCTCAAGAGGCGCATGAATCTCATCACCATGAGATCCCGGAGATGCCTCAAATGCATTTTCCTCCACAAAACTATTGGGAGCAAATCAATACCTCCCTAGGAGAACTAAGCTCCAACATGGGACAATTAAGGGTGGAACATCAAGAGCACTCCATCATCCTTCATGAAATTAGAGAAGATCAAAAAGCAATGAGGGAGGAGCAACAAAGACAAGGAAGAGACATAGAAGAGCTCAAGGACATCATTGGTTCCTCAAGAAGGAAACACCACCATCACTAAGGTGGACTCATTCCTTGTTCTTACATTCTCTGTTTTTCGTTTTCTATGTTAAGTGCTTATCTATGTCTGTGTCTTCATTACATGATCATTAGTAGTTAGTAACTTTGTCTTAAAGTTAGGAATGTCCTATGAATCCATCACCTCTCTTAAATGAAAACTGTTTTAATTCAAAAGAACAAGAAGTACATGAGTTTCGAATTTATCCTTGAACTTAGTTTAATTATATTGATGTGGTGACAATGCTTCTTATTTTCTGAATGTACGCTTGAACAGTGCATATGTCTTTTGAAGTTGTTGTTAAGAATGTTAAATATGTTGGCTCTTGAAAGAATGATGACTAGGAAACATGTTATTTGATAATCTGAAAAATCATAAAAATGATTCTTGAAGCAAGAAAAAGCAGCAAAGAACAAAGCTTGCAGAAAAAAAAAGAAAAAAAATAGGCGAAAAAAAAATATAGAAAGAAAAAGAAAAAGCAAGCAGAAAAAGCCAATAACCCTTAAAACCAAAAGGCAAGGGCAAATAAAAAGGATCCCAAGGCTTTGAGCATCAGTGGATAGGAGGGCCTAAAGGAATAAAATCCTGGTCTAAGCGGCTAAACCAAGCTGTCCCTAACCATGTGCTTGTGGCGTGAAGGTGTCAAGTGAAAACTTGAGACTGAGCGGTTAAAGTCAAGGTCCAAAGCAAAAGAAGAGTGTGCTTAAGAACTCTGGACACCTCTAATTGGGGACTTTAGCAAAGTTGAGTCACAATCTGAAAAGGTTCACCCAATCATGTGTCTGTGGCATTTATGTATCCGATGGTAATACTGGAAAACAAAGTGCTTAGGGCCACGGCCAAGACTCATAAAATAGCTGTGTTCAAGAATCATCATACTGAACTAGGAGAATCAATAACACTATCTGAACTCTGAGTTCCTATAGATGCCAATCATTCTGAACCTCAATGGATAAAGTGAGATGCCAAAACTATTCAAGAGGCAAAAAGCTACAAGTCCCGCTCATCTGATTGGAGCTATGTTTCATTGATAGTTTAGAATTTATAGTATATTCTCTTCTTTTTATCCTATTTGATTTTCAGTTGCTTGGGGACAAGCAACAATTTAAGTTTGGTGTTGTGATGAGCGGATAATTTATACGCTTTTTGCCATTGTTTTTAGTATATTTTTAGTAGGATCTAGTTACTTTTAGGGATGTTTTCATTAGTTTTTATGTTAAATTCATATTTCTGGACTTTACTATGAGTTTGTGTGTTTTTCTGTGATTTCAGGTATTTTCTGGCTGAAATTGAGGGACTTGAGCAAAAATCAGATTCAGAGGTTGAAGAAGGACTGCTGATGCTGTTGGATTCTGACCTCCCTGCACTCAAAGTGGATTTTCTGGAGCTACAGAACTCAAAATGGTGCGCTTCCAATTGCGTTGGAAATTAGACATCCAGGGCTTTCTAGCAATGTATAATAGTTCATACTTTGGCCGAGTTTAGATGACGTACAAGGGCGTTGAACGCCAGTTCTATGCTGCTATCTGGAGTTAAACGCCAGAAACAAGTCACAAACCAGAGTTGAACGCCAAAAATACGTTACAACCTGGCGTTCAACTCCAGAAAGAGCCTCTGCACATGTAACATTCAAGCTCAGCCCAAGCACACACCAAGTGGGCCCCGGAAGTGGATTTATACATCAATTACTTACTTCTGTAAACCCTAATGAGTTTTATCTTTGGAATCATCTTTGGACGCCTGGTTTTTAGATCATGGGGGCTGGCCACACAGCCATGCCTAGACCTTTCACTTATGTATTTTTAACGGTAGAGTTTCTATACTCCATATATTAAGGTGTGGAGCTCTGCTGTTCCTCAAAGATTAATGCAAAGTACTAATATTTTTCTATTCAACTCAACTTATTCCGCTTCTAAGATATTCATTCGCACTTCAACCTGAATGTGATGAACGTGACAATCATCATCATTCCTTATAAACGCGTGCCTGACAACCACTTCTGTTCTACCTTAGATTGAATGAGTATCTCTTAGATCTCTTAATCAGAATCTTCGTGGTGTAAGCTAGAATGATGGCGGCATTCAAGAGAATCTGGAAAGTCTAAACCTTGTCTGTGGTATTCCGAGTAGGATTCAATGATTGAATGAATGTGACGAGCTTCAAACTCGCGAGTGCTGGGCGTAGTGACAGACACAAAAAGGAGGGTGAATCCTATTCCAGCATGATCGGGAACCTCAGATGATTAGCCGTGCCGTGACAGGGCATCTTGGACCATTTTCACAAGAGGAGGGGATGTAGCCACTGACAACGGTGATGCCCTTGCATAAAGCCATCCATGGAAAGGGACTGATTGGATGAAGGAAGCAGGAAAGCAGAGGTTCAGAGGAACGAAAGCATCTCTATACGCTTATCTGAAATTCTCACCAATGAATTACATAAGTGTTTCTATCCCTATTCTATGTTTACTTATTAATTAATTTCGAAAACTACATAACTATTTTATATCCACCTGACTAAGATTTACAAGGTGACCATAGCTTGCTTCATACTAACAATCTCCGTGGGATTCGACCCTTACTCACGTAAGGTATTACTTGGACGACCCAGTGCACTTACTGGTTAGTTATGCGAAGTTGTGAAGATATGTTTAGACCATGGTTCTGTGCATCCGTTTTTGGTGCCATCGCCAGGGAATCAATTTCGAACAATAATTCACAACCTGAGTAACAATTTCACATACCAGCACCATAGAATTTGTAGCGATAGGGATCAAGAGAAAAATTATGAGCTAGTGTCACCTGACCCTGAGGAGAGGGTTAGTTTTCCCTCTTTGATTCTAGAAGAACGTCCCTTTTTCTACGCTTACGACTATTTCTTTAGTCAGTTGAATATTACCATTCCATTCACCCCTTTGACACCGAGTTGTTGTGGTTTTGTAATGTAGCTCCGTCTCAGCTCCACCCGAATTCTTGGGGCTTTATTAAAATTTTCCAATTGCTGTGTCAAAAACTTGATGTCCGACCTACCCAAACTCTTTTTCTTTACCTTTTTGTTTTGACGAAGCCTGGGGTAGCGAAGAAGAAAGCCTCCTGGATTTCTTTCCGAGCTGCTCAAGGAAAGAAAGTTTTTTCTATGTATGACAAATGCTTTAGGGATTTTAAGAACTATTATTTTAAGGTCCGAGCTGCTGAGGGTGTTCACCCTTTTTTCTTGGACGAGAACAATGAGCCCGCGTTTCCTTTATGCTGGCAAAAGAATGTGTTGTATCTAGGTATTCTTGGAAAAGCTTGGATGAGGTCGAGTAGGCCTTTGTGAAGGTGTTAGAGGAAAATTGGGAAGAGCCTCCCCATCTAGATAAGAAAAATTTTTTAGGGGTTCTTTCTCTTCTTAAGGCTGAACTAGGTATGGTGATTTTTCTGCATTTGTTTGTTTTGTCGATCTGTGTTGTTCTTTCTTATAACTGGATTTTGTTTTGCTTCTTCAGATATGGTGAAGTCTGCTGATTCTATGAAGCATTTTCGTAGGGCCAAGAAGGCAACGGCTGCTTCCAACATCTCAGCCAAGGCTGCAGAGGGAGAGTCTTCCCAAGTTCCTCCGAAGAAACCACCGTTGAGTGCTTCTGGGCCGAGGAAAGTTATTCCAACTCCTCAAGTCCGAATTGTACCTTCTAACCCAGTTAGACCTTCTTCTGGTGTGGCTTCCTCTCCAACTGCTAGTCCTTCTCCTAAAAAACAAAAAACTATTGAACCTTATGATTTGGATGCTCCTGACTTTTATGCCGTGGGGTTTGTTGATAATCAAATTGCACCTTATGGCCGACTTTCCATGGACGACGTGTCCATTCTTCATCATTTGAATTTTATTACCAATAACAGTATTTGGATGGCTCACATGGCTTTGTTTCAAACTGTCCAGGGTTCCCCAATTCATGCCACTAAGGAGTTCTTGGAGGATGCAAAGTCAGAGTTTGATAGAATCAAAGCGTTGAAGGATGAACTTGACATTAGGGTGATTAAGTTGGAGTTGGATTTGGAGAAAGAGAAGTCTCGGGCTGTCAGGGCTGAGGCAGTTGCAAATTTGTCAGAGGAGATGGCAAAAAAGCATAAGGAGAGTTATACCCGCACTTATGCTGAAGTGTTGGAGATGAGGGGGAGGCTTGAAACTGCCCACGTGGATTACGCCGATCTTCAGGGCCATTTGTTGGACACTGTTACAAGCGCTTATGAAAACTTGAAGGCGCAGGTCCGAGTTCTTGCTCCTGAACTCGACCTGACTCTTTTTAGCTTAGACAATATGGTGGAGGATGGGAAAATAGTGCCTGCCCCAGATGATGAAGATGATGGGCCTCCTCCTGCACCCCCAGCCAAAGCCTCTGCAGCCGCGACTTCTTCAAATCCTTCTGCCGAGGTCGACCGTTCCCAACCTGATCCGGATTGTGAAATACTCAATCGTGAAGATGGGACCGTGGACGCTGTCCCTGTGAATATCATTCCTCCTCCTTTTGCTACTAACGCTGCTACTGAGAAAACTTTGCACCTTTTATGATTTATGTGTTTTTATCTCCTCAGCTCGACTTGTGGGCTTTTGAACTCTATTTCTGTAATTTTGGTTATAACTTGGTTCCTTTGACTGTTAGTTGCTTCTATGAAACTTAGTAGATAAACAAAGTACTTTTGAACTCTTGAGGTCCTCTTCCAGGTTGCCTCCTGAGTCTTTTTAATGATTGCTGTGTTTCTTTTGATATACTGATTGTTCTTTTGCAACCTCTACAAATTTAGTAGATCTTTATAGAGTGTTGGTACTCTGCTTGTCCGACCTCCTTTTTATTAGATCTTTTTATCTGTCTTCTGGTTGGGCGAGATGACCCTTGGGGCTAACTTGCTCGACAACTTTTTAGTGTTCTTGGCAGAACCTTTTTAGTTAGTCTTTGAACAATTATAATAACTTTGTTGTTGTGTTGTGGATTTTTGGATAGGGCTGCATTTCTTTTAGCGCATGCTTTGGATGGTCGACTTTGTTGGTTTGAGATACCGCTTCCTTGGTCGACTTCCCTTGTTAAACCCTCTTAAGTTATTTTCAATAATCCATTTTTACTCAGACCTCCCCAGGCCTCATTCTATGGATTTTCTTTTTATAACTTTTCGTGTTGGTGGGTTTGGTTCGACTTCTTCTTGTCAAATCCTTTTAAGTTATTTTTTAGTAATCCATTTTTACTCAGACCTCGCTAGGTCTCTTTCTATGGATTACTTTTTATAACTTTTGTCGCTTTGCTTGGTCCGTGACGATCGGATTTCTGCTAGTAAAGAAATTCACAAATATATGATCGCGTTGTAAGTATAGCTTCTAAACCAACAGAAAATTCTTTCATACAAACGTTTGGTTGTCACAAGTAACAAAACCCAAATAAATTTATAACCGAAGTATTTAAACCTTGGGTCGTCTTCTCAAGGAATTGCAGGGACGTATGATTTATTATTGGTTATGAAAAAATATATATTTTATTTTGGGTTTTTAAAATAAGGAACAAGTAATGTAAAATAACAAGTCGTTAAAATAATAACTAATAAAGCTCTTGGAAAGGTATGAGAATTGGAAGTCCTATCCTAGTTATCCTTATCGATGGTGATGAGAATTGAGTTTTAATCCCACTTAGTTAACCTTTACTAAAGCAAAGGAAAGTCAAGTGGACTAATTAGTTTGATCTTCAGGTCCTAGCCAATTCCTAAGAAAGGACTAGAGTTATTGGAATTCAATTCAATTAGCAAAAATAACAATTATCAATCACGGTGAGTTTGATAACTCAAGAGTCTCCAATTAATCAATTAAAGCCAAGAATATAAAAAGCTAAATAAGAATCATAAATCTGAAATACCTCAATTGCATTAATAAAAGAAAATCAATCTAAACATAAAGAGTTCATAAGCCAAATTGGTAACATAAGGCAGATACGAATAAAAGCATTAGAATAAATAAAAATATAAAAGGAATATTGAACCTAATAAAGAGTGAAAATCCTAAATCCTTTAAGAGGAATCCTAATCCTAAAACCTAAGAGAGAGGAGAGAACCTCTCTCTCTCTAAAAACTACATCTAAATTATGAAAACTGAATAATGGAAGACCTCTCCATGAATGGATGTATTCCCCCACTTTATAGCCTCTAATCTGAGTTTTCTGGGCCAAAAACTGGGCCAAAAACAGCCCAAAAATCGCCCCCAGTGATTTTTGTTACGTTCAGGTCGCAGCAAAGTGACGCGGAGGCGTCGTCCACGCGTTTGCATCACCTGGAGTCGGAGTAGCTATGGAAAATTATATATTGTTGCGAAGCCCCGAACGTTAGCTTTCCAACGCAACTAGAACCGCATCATTTGAACCTCTGTAGCTCAAGTTATGGTCGTTTTAGTGCGAGAGGGTCAGGCTGAAAGCTTTACAGTTCCTTCAACTTCTTGTATTCCTTCCACTTTTGCATGCTTCCTTTCCATCCTCTAAGCCATTCCTGCCCTGTAATCTCTGAAAACACTTAACACACATATCAAAGCATCAAATAGTAATAAGAGAAGATTAAACATATCAAAATTAAGACCAAAGAAGCATGTTTTCAATCATAGCACAAAATCAAGAAGGAAAACGTAAACTCATGCAAATTATATGAATAAGTGTATGAAAGATTGATAAATATCCACTCAATTGAGCACAAGATAAACCATAAAATAGTGGTTTATCAGTCCGACTTCTCTTTTGTCGGTCCTTCTTAAGTTATATTTAGTAATCCATTTTTAGTAAGACCTCGTCAGGCCACTTTTTATGGATTGTTTTTTGTAACCTTTGTTGATTGCCTTGTCTGACTTTTGTGTCGTTACTTCTTAAGTTATTTTTAGTAATCCATTTTTAGTAAGACCTCGTCAGGCCACTTTTTATGGATTGCTTTTTATAACTTTTGTTGATTGGATTGATCCGACTTCTTCTTGTCGAATCCTCTTAAGTTATTTTTAGTAATCCATTTTTAGTAAGACCTCGTCAGGCCATTTTTTATGGATTACTTTTTATAACTTCTTGCACTAATCTATTTTTGTTGATTTCACCTTGCCGATTTCTTTGTAATCGGGTGACGAGTTTGGTTCTCATCTTGCCAACTTTGTCGTATTTGGACGGTGAATTCTTGCACTCAGATTAATTCGTCTTGGTAGATAACCTTTTTATAGAATCTGAAAAGCTTTATTTAAGTAGAAAATATAAAATAGACAGGAGTATATACATATAAATGCTTACCCTTCTAAATCGGGTAATTTTGTAGATCTTGGCTTGGCGCCTCATTTAAAAACCTTTTCAGAAAAAAGAGTGCACCTAGACCTAAGATTTTTATAACTTTCTAACTATAGTACCTTCTCTGGTTACATGCATGCCATGACCTTCGTAGTTCTCGCCCTTCCAGGTCGGACACCTTGTAGTAACCTTTTCCTAGTACCTCTATAACTCGGTAAGGTCCTTTCCAGTTAGCTGCTAGCTTCCCTTCTCCTGATCGACCTGCTTCGATGTCATTTCGGATTAAGATGAGATCATTGGTGGCAAAGCTTCACTGGACTACTCTCTGATTATACCTTGAGGCCATTCGACGCTTTAGCGCTTCCTCTTTAATCCGAACTCTTTCTCGGACTTTTGGAAGTAGGTCAAGCTCTTCCCTTCGAGTTTGGGAATTGGTATTTTCATTGTAGAGGATTCTTCTGGAGGATTCTTCCTCTATCTCTACTGAGATCATTGCCTCCATTCCATAAGCAAGTCGGAAGGGTGATTCTCCTGTGGTGGAGTGTGGAGTTGTTCGATATGCCCATAGGACTTGTGGGAGCTCTTCGGCCCAAGCTCCCTTTGCACTTTATAGTCTTCGTTTTAACCTTGCTAGTATGACTTTGTTGGTAGCTTCTGCCTGTCCATTAGCTTGTGGGTGTTCTACGGATGTGAATTGGTGCTTTATTTTTAAGTCGGCTACCAAGTTTCTGAAACCTGTATCAGTAAATTGAGTGCCATTGTCTGTGGTGATAGAGTAAGGGACTCCAAACCTTGTAATAATATTCCTATATAGAAATTTTTGACTTCTTTGAGCAGTGGCATTGGCTAGGGGCTCTACCTCAATCTATTTTGTGAAATAGTCCACCCATACAATGAGGAATTTTACTTGTCCCGATCCTTGGGGAAAGGGTCCGAGGAGGTCTAATCCCCATTTTGCAAACGGCCAGGGTGATGTTACACTGATGAGCTCCTCTGGTGGGGCAATGTGGAAGTTAGCATGCTTTTGACATGGTGAACATGTCTTGACGAACTCTGTTGCTTCCTTTTACAAGGTCGGCCAGAAGAATCCGACTCGGAGTACCTTTTTGGAAAGAGCTCGTGCCTCTAAGTGGTTACCACACATGCCACTGTGTACTTCTTCCAAGACCTCTTTTGTATTGGATGTCAGTACACATTTTAGGAGGGGTGTTGAGAACCCTCTCCTGTATAAGATGTCGCCCGCCATGGTGTAGTACTGTGCTTCTCGTATTAGACGCTTTGCCTCTTTCTTGTCTGTGGGGAGTGTTTCCGTTTTGAGGTATTTGATTATGGAGGTCATCCACCCCTGATCCTGACCTTATATGGTTAGGACCTTTTCTTCCTCTAAGATTGATGGGCTTTGCAATATTTCCTGGATGAGGCTTCTATTATTGCCCCCTGGTTTGGTGCTGGCTAGTTTTGAGAGTGCATCAGCTCGAGCATTCTGTTCCCGGGGTATATGTTGGATCTTATATTCCCCGAGTTGTCCGAGCTATTCTCTGGTCTTGTCCAGATATTTCTTCATGGTGGGATCTTTAGCTTGGTACTTCCATTCTATTTGTGAGGTAACTATTTGAGAATCACTGAAGATTGTGAGCTTTTGAACTCCTACCTCCTTAGCCAGCCTCAAACCAGCCAGTAATGCTTCGTATTTGGCTTGATTATTTGAAGCAGGGAATTTGAACTTTAGTGAGAGTTCGATTTGGGTTCCCTGATCGCTTTCTATTATCACTCCCGCTCCACTCCCAGTTTTGTTTGAGGATCCATCCACATAAAGATTCCACTTTATGGGAGTTCCTAGGGTATCGATGTACTCGGCAATGAAGTCGGCTAGATACTGTGATTTAATTGCTGTCTGAGCTTCATATTGCAAATCAAATTTGGACAATTCGACTACCCACTGTAGTATTCTTCTAGCTAAGTCTGTCTTCTGTAGAATGCTTTTTATGGGCTGGCTGGTCCGAACCTTGATACTGTGTGCTTGAAAGTATAGGCAAAGTCGTCGGGAGGTGAGTATGAGGGCGTAGGCAAACTTTTCTATCTTTTGATAGTTTAACTCGGCCCCTTGTAGGGCTTTGCTGATGAAGTAGATGGGTTGTTGCCCGCTTTCGTCCTCTCTAACTAGTGCTGAAGCTATTGCCCGATTTCTTACTGCTAGGTATAGTACGAGTGCTTCTCCCTCCTGTGGCCGGGTAAGAATGGGTGGTTGCCGCAAGAAACTTTTGAAATTTTGGAAGGCTTTTTCGCACTCTTCAGTCCATTCAAACTTCTTTCCCTTCCTTAATATGGCGTAAAAGGGGAGGAATCTTATGGCCGATCCGGCTAAGAACCTGGACAGAGCTGCTAGTCTTCCGTTGAGCTGTTGTACTTATTTAACACAGGTTGGACTTTTCATGTTGAGTATAGTCCGGCATTTATCTGGGTTCGCCTCAATTCCTCTCTGTGTGAGCATAAAACCCAGGAATTTGCCAGCTTCTACAGCGAAGGTACATTTTGCAGGGTTAAGCCGCATACCATGCTTTCTGATGGTGTCGAACACTTTTGCGAGGTCGGTTAACAAGGATTCCTCATTTTGTGTTTTTACCAACATATCGTCGACGTATACCTCCATCAGTTTACTGATGTGTTCTGCGAAGACTTTATTCATTAATCTTTGGTAGGTAGCTCCTACGTTCTTGAGTCCGAACGACATGACGATGTAGCAGTAATTTGCTTTGGGAGTTAGGAACGAGGTCTTCTCTTGGTCGGGTGCATACATCGGGATTTGGTTGTATCCTGAATAAACATCCATGAAGGAGAGGTACTTATATCCCGAAGATGCATCCACTAGAGTGTCTATACTTGGTAGTGGGTAGGGATCTTTTGGGCAAGCTTTATTGAGGTCGGTGTAGTCAGTGCACATCCGCCACTTCCCATTTGACTTTTTCACCAAAATGACGTTGGCTAGCCATAGTGGGTATTTGACTTCTCTTATGAATCCTGCTTCCAGTAAGGCTTGTACCTGTTCTTCCGCAGCTTGGGACTTTTCTGGTCCGAGCTTCCTACGCTTCTGCTGCACTGGCCGAGATCCTGGGTATACCGTCAGTTTGTGACACATTAGTTTGGGATCAATGCCTGGCATGTCTGCAACCTTCCATGTGAAGAGATCGGCATTCTCCTTTAGGAACTATATTAGAGACTCCTTCAGGTCTCTTTTCAAGGTTCCTCTAACTTTGGTCTTTTTATCCTGAGCATCACCAATTTGGACCTCTTCAGTCTCACCTTCAGGTTGTGGGCAGGATTCTTTGCGAGTTCAAACTTTCCCGAGTTCGATGGTGTTGATTTCCTCTCCTTTGGGGTTGTCTTTGAGGTTCAGACTTTCATTGTAACAGCATCGCGCATTTTTTTAGTCTCTCTTTATCGTTGTGATCCCTTCCAGAGTTGGGAACTTCATACACAGATGTGGAGTTGAAACTACTGCAGCGAGCTGGTTCAATGTTGTCCGACCTATTAGGGCATTGTAGGCTGAGCTCACGTCGACTACTATGTAGTCTATGTTGAGTGTCCTTGACCGGGTTCCCTTTCCGAAGGTTGTATGTATCGAGATATATCTAAGTGGTTGGATTGGAGCATCTCCCAGCCCAAATAAGCTATTTGGATATACTCTGAGCTCTTTTTCTTGTAGGCCGAGTTTGTCGAAGGCGGATTTGAACAAGATGTCCGCGGAGCTTCCTTGGTCTACTAGTGTCCTGTGAAGATTAGCGTTGGCCAATATGATAGTAATGATCATGGGATCATCATGTCCCGGGACGACACCTATTGCAACTTCTTCAGTAAAGGTAATTATGGGGAGGTCGGTTGTCCTCTCTCCTTCCCCGACAAGATATACTTCTTTAAGGTGTCTTTTGCGAGATGATTTAGAGATTTCTCCTCCTGCGAATCCTCCATTTATCATGTGAACATGTCTCTCAGGAGTGTGAGGTGGTTGTTCAGTCCGCCCGACCTCTTCATCCCTTCTTCTTTTTCTAGGTTCCTCCGTCTTGTTAGCTAAGTACCGATCTAGTTGATCTTCTCTTGCCAATTTCTCTATGACATTCTTCAGGTCGAAGCATTTATTAGTGGGATGTCCTCAAATTTGGTGGTACTCGCAGTACTCTGTCCGATTCCCCCCGTTTTTTGCTTTTGATTGGGCGGGGTGGAGGGATCTTCTCAGTATTGCACATCTCTCGGTAAACATCTACAAGGGACACCCGAAGAGGGGTGTAGTTCTGGTATTTTCTTGGCTTCCCACTAGGTTGATCTTCTTTCTTCTTGGACTCTTTGTCCTTGTCCCTAGATGGGTAGGAGAATCCAGTTTTTGAGGTCTCTCCTAGTCGTGAGTTTTCCTCCATGTTAATGTACTTTTCTGCTCGCTCTTGTACCTCGTTCAAGGATGTTAGATGCTTTTTTGATATGGAGTGGCTAAAGGGTCCTTCTCTTAGGCCATTGATGAGACCCATGATGGTTGCTTTTGTTTTTAGACTTTGTATGTCCAAACATACTTTGTTGAATCTTTCCATGTAGTTGCAGAGACTTTCCCGTTTTGCTTGATCCCTAATAGGCTCAGGGCGTGTTTGGCTTTGTCCTTCTGAATGGAGTATCTGGCAAGGAATTTTTTGGTTAAGTCATCAAAACTTGTGATGGACCTAGGAGGCAAGCTGTCAAACCACTTTATTGCTGTTTTTATCAGGGTTGTCGGGAAGGCTTTGCATCGGACAGCATCCGAGGCGTTGGTGAGATACATTCTGCTCCTGAAATTGCTGAGATGATGGCTGGGATCCGAGGTACCATCATAGGACGTCATGTCGGGAGCTTTAAAATCTTTTGGAACTTTAGCTTTCATGATCTCTTTGCTGAATGGATCTTGGTCCTTGTGGGTGTTATCCTTATGGTTAGAATGAGTAGTCCTGGTCTTGAGGTCGGCTTCGAGCTTTAGCAACTTATCCTCTAGATCTCGTCGTCACCTAGTTTCTCCGCGGAGGTCTCTTTCAGCTTCTCGCTGATGTTCAGCCTCTTGTTCGAGCTCTTTGAGGCGATCTTGTTGTTCTCGGATGGCTTCCATGATTTCTGTGTTTGTGTTGGAGGGTTGTTTATCCCCCTTGTTTTGAGGCACAACTTTTGATGTGGCATCCGTGATTTTAAGCAGAGTTCTCTCTTCCAAACCAGAGTTGTGGTCCTTGTCATGGTCGTCCGCCTTGGTGATGGAATGACTTCTAGGTCCCCGGCAACGGCGCCAATGTTCCGGAGGTTACCTGAAACTGTAGGTCGATCTCGGTCGAGATCTTCGATGGTGGCTAGAGCTGACGTGTCTGACTAGTTGGGCTTGGTGGTGCTGCTGATCCTTCGTCACCGGAGAGTGGTGGTACCTGCAAGAGACTCTGATGCTTAGGTTAGCATGGACTTTAAGCAGGTTTTTAGTAGAATCAGAGTATGAGTTATACCTAGGTGCTCTAGTGTATTTATAGTAGTGTAGGCTGACCTTTCTAGATAAGATAAGTTAGTTATCATATATTTATCTTTTAAGTGAGGTCATCTTATCTCTTAGGGGAACCGTCCTTATCTTTCTAGGCTTTAAATGCCTTTAGATTGAGCTGTGTCCCTTTATTTGGGCCTGTTTGGGCCTCTCATGTCGATTGGGCCGAACTCTTTTTAAAGAAGAGATCGGGGGTCCTGACCTGAAGAGGTCGGTCACTTTGTCTTCAGTCAGTCCGGGTCAGACAGCTCGACCCAGGTATGAACAGAAAGGATCCTTAGCTCACTCCAAGCCAAGACTCTTTTTGATGCTTTAAATCTTTCATACATTTCTATGTTAATCTCTTTTATACTTTACTTGTTTATATTACATAATCAGTTCTTTAATTTCTTTATTAGTTCAATCATTACAATTTTGCATGTTCTTTTATTGCTTTATGTGTTCATTTCTTTAATGACAATTCCTTGATCACTACAACCGGATTTGCACACTCATTGCTCTAAAGTACTCCCTGGGAGACGACTCGGGAGTCAAATACTCTCGGTTTTGAACTAGTTTTGAATTGTGACACATCTTGTGAATCTCTAATTTGATCGATGGCCAACTTGTTGGGTTAGGGCTATACTTACAACGCTAATTCCATTTTCGGATAACTGAGTTCCTAATCCTATATGCAAGTGGGCCGCCTCGCATCAGATACCCAAGACAAAACAACAAACATAGGGGCGAACCTAAAAGGAGACTTAAAGGAGCTGCTGACAAAGTTCTTAAAGGTGAATTCTGACCTATTCGCCTGGAAGGCCGCGGACCTACTTGGTTTTGATCCCGAACTAATGTGCCATAAATTGGCAGTATACCCTGGATCTCGGCCAGTTCAACAGAAATGCAGGAAGCTCGGCCTAAAGAGATTGCAAGCTGTGGAGGAACAGGTACATGCTTTATTAGAAGTAGGGTTCATAAGGGAGGTCAAGTACCCATTATGGTTGGCCAATGTCGTACTGGTCAAAAAGTCAAATGAGAAGTGGCGGATGTGCATTGATTACACCGACCTCAACAAAGCCAGTCCAAAAGATCCCTATCCACTCCCGAATATAGCCTCATCGGGATACAAGTACCTTTCTTTCATAGACGCCTACTCAGGGTACAACCAAATACCGATGTATCAATCCGACTAAGAGAAAACCTCATTCCTAACCCCAAGGACAAACTACTGCTACGTAGTTATGCCATTCAGACTCAAGAACGCAGGGGCTACATACCAGAGGTTGATGAACAAAATTTTTTCCAACCATATCGGAAAACTGATGGAGGTCTACGTCGACGACATGTTGATAAAGACATAAAAAGAAGAAGCGCTACTACTCGACCTCGCCAAAGTGTTTGACACTATAAGATAGCACGGGATGAGGCTAAATCCTGCAAAGTGCACTTTCGCGGTAGAGGCTGGCAAATTCTTGGGCTTCATGCTCACCCAGAGAGGGATTAAAGCAAACCTAGATAAATGTCAGGCCATACTCAGCATGAAAAGCCCGACCTGTTTCAAAGAGGTACAACAGCTCAATGGAAGACTGGCGGCTCTGTCTAGATTCCTAGCTGGATCGGCCTTAAGATATCTTCCTTTCTATGCAACATTAAGGAAAGGAAAGAGGTTTGAATGGACCCCATAATGTGAACAAGCCTTCCAAGACTTCAAGACATTTCTGGGATAGCCACCCATCCTAACTCGACCCCTGCAAGGAGAGGAATTAATTCTTTACCTCGCCGTGGGAAGCTAGGTGATAGCCTCAACCCTAGTCAGGGAGGATGAGAACAGACAATAACCCATCTACTTTATCAGTAAGGCTTTACAAGGGGCTAAACTAAACTACCAAAAGATAGAGAGGTTCGCCTATGCCCTCATACTCACCTCCCAGCGACTCCGACCATACTTTCAAGCACACACCATCAGAATACGGACCAACCAACCCATAAAAAGTATCCTACAAAAAACTAACATAGCTGGAAGAATCCTACAATGGGCAGTGGAATTGCCCGACTTTGACCTTAAGTATGAAGCTCGGACAACTATCAAGTCGCAATACCTGGCCGACTTTGTTGCAAAGTACACTGACACCTCAGGCACCCCTGCTAACTGGAACCTCTATGTTGACGGCTCATCAAACAAAGCAGGAAGTGGAGCGGGTGTCATCCTAGAAAGTGACTAGGGAACCCAACTCGAACTCTCTTTAAGGTTCGAGTTTCCTGCCTCAAATAACCAAGCCGAGTATGAGGCCCTACTGGCTAGTTTGAAACTGGCTAGGGAAATTAGAGCTCAAAAACTTACCATATTCAGTGACTCACAAGTAGTCACCTCATAAATAGAAGGGAGCTATTAGGCCAAGGATCCCACCATGGAGAAATACCTAGACAAAACCAAAGAATAGCTCAGAAAATTCATGGAATACGAGATCCGACATATACCTCGGGAACAAAATGCCCGAGCTGATGCACTTTCGAAACTAGCCAGCACCAAACCAGGGGGCAATAATAGAAGCCTCATCCAAGAAACACTGCAAAATACGTCAACCTCAGAAGAAGAGAGGGTCCTAACCATATCGGACCAAGACCAAGGATGGATAAATCCCACAATCAACTACCTCAAATCTGAAATACTTTCCACAGACAAAAAGGAAGCAAAAAGGCTCATAAAGGAAGCACAACACTGAACCTTGGTAAGAGACATCCTATACAGAAGAGGGATCTCAACACTCCTCCTCAAATGCGTCCCAACCTCTGCCACAAAAGAGGTCCTGGAGGAAGTCCATAGTGGCATGTGCGGCAACCACCTTGGTGCACGAGCTCTCTCTAAGAAGGTACTCCGAGCTGGTTTCTACTGGCTGACTTTACAAAAAGAAGCAACAGAGTTCGTCAAGACGTGCCCCCCATGTCAGAAGCACGCCAACTTCCATATAGCTCCGCCTGAAGAACTCATATGCGTTACTTCACCCTGGCCATTTGCAAAGTGGGGGCTCGACCTCCTCGGACCATTCCCCCCAAGGATCAGGGCAAGTCAAGTTCCTCATTGTAGGTATAGACTACTTTACAAAGTGGATTGAAGTAGAGCCACTAGCTACTGCTACCACCCAAAGAAGTTGGAAGTTCCTGTATAGAAACATTGTCATAAGGTTTGGAATCCCATGCTCCATCACCAAAGACAATGGAACTCAGTTTACAAACACGGGCTTCAGGAACTTCGTAGCCGACCTAAAAATCAAGCACCAATTCACCTCTGTAGAACACCCACAAGCCAATGGATAGGCGGAGGCCGCCAACAAAGTTATATTGGCCGAGTTAAAATGGAGGCTACAGAACGCAAAAGGAGCTTGGGCTGAAGAGCTACCGCAAGTCCTATGGGCATATTGGACAATGCCACATTCTACCACCAGGGAGTTACCTTTCCAACTTGCTTACGGAATGGAGGCAATGATCCCTGTAGAGATAGAAGAAAGGTCCCCTAGGGCGATCCTTTACAACGAAGAAACCAACTCTGAATCACAAAAAGAAGAGCTCGACCTACTTCCAGAAATCCGAGAAAGAGTCTGGATTAGAGAGGAAGCGCTAAAGCGTCAAATAGCTTTAAAATATAATCGGAAGGTAATCTAAGGAAGCTTCACCAGCAACGATCTTATCTTAATCCAAAATGATATCGGGGGCAGGATGGTTAGGAGAAGGGAAGCTAGCAGCCAACTGGAAAGGGCCATACCGAGCTACAGAAGTACTAGGAAAGGGTTACTATAGGGTGGCCGACCTCGAAGGGCGGGAGCTACCAAGGTCATGACATGCTTGTAACCTAAGAAGGTACTATAGCTAGAAAAAAGATCTTAGGCCAAGGTGCACTCTTTTTCCTAAAAGGTTTTTTAATTAGGTGCCAAGCCAAGATCTAAAAGCTGCCTGAACTAGAAGGGTAAACACTAACATGTACACACTCTTATTCATATTTTTTTTATCTTATTACTTGAATAAAATTTGTCAATTCCCTAAAAATGTTTCCTACAAGACGCATTAATTTACGCTCAAAAACACAAAATTCATTGTCTGACCAAAAAAGAGGTTGGCAAGGTGAAGCAACAAAGCTCGAGTTAATGCAAGAAGTTATAAAAAGTAACCCATATAAAGCGACCTGACGAGGTCGAACTAAAAATGGGATTGCTAAAAATAACTTGAAGAAGGCCCGACAGAGAAGTCAGACCAATAAAATGATCACTAAAAAGGGAACAACACCACACAAAGGCCAAAAAAAGGTTGAAAAACCTAGGCTATAAGTGCTCAGCTGAAAGCTACAAGTCTTGAAAAAAGACATTACTTAAAAAGCAAAAGCACAAGTCAGAAGAAGGCTAAAAATTCGTCCAAACAAACTAAAAAGAAAAGGTTCCATATGAGAACACTACCTAAGAAGTTGTTTGGAAATCGACTAAAAAGTTCGGATGGCAAATCTTGGGGTGACATAACCAGAAAAAGGCCACAAAAGGATCATGTCGCCAAGACAAAGAAAGCCATGTAAGGGTTGAAAGAACAACCTAAGAACCAAAGGCATCTCGTCAAAGGTCAAATTCACATTTCAAGCAAACATAAAAGTTAAAAACATTAAAGGCTCAAGGACTGCTCAAAAGCAACCCAAGAGTTCAAAGTGTTTTTGATTAAAAGCAAAAAGTTGCTAAGAAGCAACTAGCACAAGTGTTAGAGAGTCATCCATAAAGACATACATAGCCAAAGTTCAAAAGGTCCACAGACTGGACCAAATCAATACATAATCAAAACAAAGATATAAAAAGAACATCATCAGGGATCCAAGTTTGCCCCGGTAGCTACATCTTGGGGAGAAGGTGGGACAGTTGAGATCGGAGTGGCATTAACAACTCCATCCGGCCCATTTAGAATCTCCAAATCAGGCTCAGGCCTAGGAGGGACTACCTTGGC